>NW_026606059.1:8742500-9942500 GCF_029834395.1 Sorex fumeus | reverse complement strand
TAAAAGGATGGGTGAAATTGATAAACCCCCATATTAGGCTCACCAAGGAAAAAATAAACAATTACACATAAATAAATAAAATCATAAATGAAACAAGAAAAGTTACAATACTGCAGTACATAACAAAATAATATTGTAAGAATATAATAAATCATAAGAGACTTCTATGAGCACATTTGGCTGAAGATATGAATTAATATTTATGCTTAAAGGACATGTGAATGTCAAAAAGTTCAAAAAAATATCATTTATTAGCAGGAAATTTCAAACAAAGCTATAGTAAAATAATCTCAGACTTGTGAGAATACCTATATCAAAAGGATCAGGATTAGAAGCAACAAATATTAGGGAGGAAAACTTGTTGGAAGTAATGTAAACTGGCCTCCTACAGAGGTTTCTCAAAATGCAAAGAAAGAAAAATACTTACTATATAATCAGAAAATTCTACTTTTAGATACCTCTACAAAAAAGTAAAGACTTAGTAGCCCATAGAAATAGTACAAGAGGTAAGGAACTCACCTTGCATGTGGCCAACTTTAGTTCAAATCCCAGCAACACGTATTATCCCCCAAGCATTGCCAGAGAGGTCACTCTAAGAGTATAATCAGGAAAAGCCCCTAAGCACAGTAGGTATACCACCACCAAATACACACACACACACACACACACACACACACACACACAAACTTGGATACAAATATAAAAAATCTAATTCGAAAGGGTCTACGTAGTACTATATTTACTCTAGGAGAATTTGCAATAACCTAGAAATGGATTCAACTCATTAATCCAACAACAGATGAATAAATGAAGGTTTGTACAATAGGAAGCTATTCTGATCTAAGAAATGTTCGCAACGAGTACTGGAGTGATAATTCACTGTAGGAACTTGCCTTGCACCCACCCAGGTTCTATCCCCACCACCACATAAGGTCTCCTGAGCCCCACCAGAAGTGACCTCTGAGATCAGAGCCAAGAGGAAGCCCTGACCACTGCTAGGTGTGGCCAAAAGCCCTGCCCATATCCCATGCACAAGCAAAAGAAAAAAAATCTTGCTATTTGCCCCATGAAAGGAGTTGGAGAGCATTATGCTAGAGAACTCTCAGAAGGGGATAAATCAGGTAATTTCTCTCTTTGTAATCCATGTGTATTACAAAGAAATGAAGAAAAGTTTAAAAAAAATGACAAAACCAATCCTTGGATTCAGACCACAGAGTGAGGTTTCAAAATAAAGGGTGAAGTCCACAAAACATGGAAGAGTCTGGCCATTTCTGTAGTGTAGTGATCACTTGACATCCCATTACTCATTGATTTGCTCAAGTGGGTGCCAGTAAAGACTTCATTCATCCCTGTTGTGTACTAGTATAGCCCAATGGCATCTGCTTGCTCCAGGAACACAGAGACTCAAACCAATCGTTCAGAGTCTTGAGGAAGAAGTCTAACCATCTCGTAGGTGGGCAGTCACATGAACTTTTGATGTCCCATGGAATCCAGTCGGTAATGGCTCTAGTCCAGCGGTCATCTCCAAATTGCATTATGTGTCCAGCTCATCTGATTTCTGACACCTTGGCAAATGAGACAGCGTCCCTGATTCTTGATCGTCGATAGAGGTCAGAACTTCAGATTCTTTCTCTCATTTGAGAGAAGCGTGATATTCCAAGCATAGCTCTTTCGATTCCTCTTTGGGAGACCTGAATAGCGTTCTCATCCTGTTTTCATAGGGCCCAGGTCTCTGAGGCATATGTTAATGCACAGAGAACAGTGAAATCAAAGAGATGTGCCTGGAGCCGGAGATTCTTCAACCTCTTAGCTATTTCTTCAATGCTCTTGAAGGCGTTCCAAGCCACTCTCTTTCTCCTGCGCAACTCAGGTGCCAGGTCATTCATCATGTTGACTTCTCGACCTAGGTACACATAAGTGTTGCATTCGGAGATGGTCATTCTGTTAAGAGCGAATGGAACATGAGTAGAAGTCATGGACAATCTTCTCCCATGCCCTTCTGGAAGATGTGATAGATCCATCAGGATGTCGGAGGGCAGTCATCTTGGTCTTGTAGTTGGCGAAGGATGGTAGTTGGCGGGCATTGAGAATGGTTTTCCTAGATTCTGCCACATCAGCCAGCACTGCTCCTCTTCTCTCTTTGAGGTCTTCCTTGATTGCTTCTCTGCACTGCTTTGCGAGCTCGAACATTCGCTTGTGGTTGCCTGAGGCTCGCGCCAAGCCATGTTGGCGAATGAGCTTGAAAGTTTTCAAAGACAGGCGTCTTTTTGTGGCTATCTCTCTCTTGGCTTTCCTCACACAATCATGAAGTGCTGAACCAGTCAATCATATTCTTTGTCAATGTTGTCAACGATGGCATCTTCCCATGTTGCAGCAATAGTGCCAAAGAGCTCCCAGTTGGTGGATATTCTGAAAGTTTTCTTCTTAAATTTTGCAGTTCTTTCTCCCCACTTCGTGAAGGAGAATTTTGCATGAAGGTGACGGTCGTCCAATCCTGTTTGGAATTTTGGGACAACAGTGACATCAGTCAGGCAAAACCATCGACTGAAAATGATGTGGTCAATTTCGTTGTGGAGCCATCCACTGGGAGACTCCCATTCCAATGTTTAGATTTGGCCTTCTGGAATTGTGAGTTACCATGGATGGTCTTGGTCAACATGATGAACTCACAGAGTCTCTCACCCTGTTCATTCCACTCTAGGCCATGGGTCCCTATGTGGAGTTCTTCAGCTGATCTTCTCAGTCCTATCTTGGCATTATAATCACCAACAATGTTATTGTAGAAGGTGTGGTCTTCTTTATAGAACTTCTCCAGCTCTATGTAGAACTTCTCAATTTCTCCATCATAATTGGATGTTGGTGCGTAGGCAACAAAGATAGAAACTGCCAGCAGTGAGCCACATCTATTCAAGTGTAGTCGTCCAATTTGGGTTGTTAGGCATTCGAATGAATCAATGCTCATTGCCAAGTTCGTGTTAACAAGGACACCAACGCCTCCAGTGCCTCTTTTATCACATATTCCTAGGAACAGTTCTTCTCCAGTGTCGAAAATGGTGTGATATGGTTGATGCCTTGTTGTCTCAGTCAAACCAATGATGTCGTACTTGATCTTTCATGCTTGCACCATCAGGTCCTTGATGGTTGCATCCAATGCCAGTGTATGTGCATTGAAAGTCAGACAGTCACATAAAATGACTATCTGTGCCAAATTTAGAATAATTTGTTATTCTTATCATTGGTTTCAATGTTATGGCTTAGTAGCACTGCACTGCACTGTCCTCCCATTGTTCATTGATTTGCTCGAGCGGGCACAGTAACATCTCCATTGTGAGACTTGTTGTTACTGTGTTTGGCATATTGAATATGTTACAGGTAGCTTGTCACTCTTTGCCATGCGGGCGAGATACTCTTGGTAGCCTGCCAGGCTCTCCGAGAGGGATGGAGGAATTGAATCCAGTTTCAGCTGGGTTGGCTGCATGCAAGGCAAACGCCCTACCAGCTGTGCTATTGCTCCAGCCCATGGCTTAGTACATACCTCTAGATGTGTATATTATTTACACACCCACCATCAAAATTCCAGGGCTCTCTACCAGCAAAACATCTCCCTTCTCAAATATCTTTCTATTCATTTCTTCAACCTCCTTCCCTTTCCTCCTAGTAATTTACATAATGTATCTGAGTCTAAGAGTTTGGGTTTTGTTTTGCTTTGTTTTTGCCAATTCATTTGCTTTAGTAAGTCATATTCCACTTTAGAATGAGACTATCAAGTAGGTTTGCTTTATATTCATACTTACTTTACTGAGATAATAAACTTGGCATCCCTCCATTTAGTGGTAATATGAAATACTCTATATTTTAGTTCCCTGAGCACTGCCTGGATGGCAGAGGAAGAGTAGGGACCGAGCAGTCTGGCATCTGGGATATTACCCTTACACTGAACTGGTGGCCCAGTTGGCCAAGAGTCCCAGGGAGGGGTTCAGATTCCCGAGCACTGAACTTAACAAATATATATACTTAAAGAAAATTATCAAATAGTTAAATTTCTGAGGAAAACACAAACACCCTTATTGTAATTCTTCGTAATGTAATCAAAGAAAGTAAATAATAAGACAAAAAATAAATAAGATGACTGTGAACATTTCACAAAAAAGGTATATGCATAGCTAAATAAAATTATCAATTTGGGGCCAAAGCGATAGTACAGCAGGTGGGGCATTTGCCATGCATGCAGCCAACCCAGGTTCGATCCCCGGCACCTCATATGGTCCCCCAAGCACTGCCAGCAGAGATTCCTGAGTGCAGAGTCAGGAATAACTCCTGAGCTCTGCATGGTGGAAGTCAAAAAATAAATTGTAATATATATATATTCTTACTCAACCTCATTAGCCACCAGAAGGAAAAATAAAGTAAACTAAAGCTGAGAACTCATGCCTCATGCACTGCAATGAATACGATTAAAAAGACTAGGGCCTGAGCAACAGTGCAGCAGATAGGTACTTGCCTTGCAGGGAGCCCACCAGGAGTGAGCCCTGAGTACACCAGGTATGGTCCCAAACCATCCTTTCCCTCAAAAACAAAAACAGAAACCCTGACCACACAAAGTTTTATACAGGATATAGAGCAATTGTAACTTTCATATATTGCTGATCAAAATAAAAATTCACAGTTTTACAAAATGTTTTTCAGGGTCTTAAATATTAAATATACCCTTAATGCAAATCAGCAAAAGACTCCCAAGACGTTCATTCAAATGAAAGTATATGTTCTTACAAAATGATTTCAGGTTTTCTTCTGGATCACAGAAACCAGATAATATGTTTATAAAATACAATTAGTTGTGTTGCACTACCACATGCATAGGTATTTTAGGATTTAGGATTGGGGTTGGGGTTGGGGGTGTGGTTCTGCAGGCAGGAGCCCAGCACACCTGACCACCACCAGGTGGGATCCAACAATAAAAATGAAGTTAAATGCTCATGAATGTTTCATTCATATTTGTAAAAACTAGAAATAATTTAAAAGTCCTTCAAAAGATAAAAAAGTATGCAAATTTTGATATATCCATAACACACAGTACTCAACTATATAAGGATAAGAGTGACTGACACGTGTAATAAGAATGCAAAGTAAAAACATTATGCTGACCAAAAGAAGTCAGATGCAAAATCCTGTGTTATCAGCTATTCCATTTATATGAATTCTATAAAACGGAAAACTAATTTATAATAACAGTAAGCAGATCAGCAGTTTTTACAGAGTGAACTAAGTACAAAACTGCATGGGGAGCTATGTCTTTGTGCTAGCAGCTACACAAGTCCATGCATTTGTCAAATCTTATTGCACTACACTTTTTGAATGGGTGTATTTGATACTATGCTATTACAGTTATATCATTCATTAAAAATGAAATTGTAAATCAAGGAAAGAGCCTAGCTAACATAACATATAAGGAAATATATGTGTGTATGTGTGTGTATAAAGCCTTATTATTTTCTTTAATGAAAAGAAAACCTGTAATATTGTCTGAACTTCCCAATATCCTGTTTTTCTACCTAAAATTCTCAATAGATTTCTAATTTTTTAAAAAGGAAGAATTGGCAGGTATAAAATAAAATCCTAATTCGATGACTACATTCATTTGTGGTATATAAAAAAATTAGTATGATACTAATATCCAAGGCCAGGAAAAACAGGGGTCAGAAAGACCTGTCAATAGTCGGAAGCTTACCACAAGTGTGTGTGTGTGGAGGGGGGGTAGGAAGGAGGTGGCAAAGGGCAGTTAGGAGAAAGAAGAGACCAGTATAACAATAATCGTTAGAAATGATCACTCTAGACAAGAACTGAGTATTGAAAGTAGGTAAAGGGGATATACATGATAACCTTTCAGTATCTGTATTGCAAACCATAAGGCCCAAAAGGAAAAGAGAGGGGTGGAGGGAGAGAGAGAGATCAAGACAGACAGACAGAGACAGAAGAAAAGTGCTTAGCCCAGAAGCAGGTGGGGATGAGGACAGGAGAGAAAAAGGAGACACTGGTGTTGGGAAATGTGCACTGGTGAAGGGATTGGTGTTGGAACATTATATAACTGAAAACCAGTTATGAACGAATTTGTAATTGTGTATCTCACTGTGATTCAATTTAAAATAATGCTTTAAACCCAGAAAAAAACTAATTTGAATTTTTATCGCGATACCTAAATTACAGGTGATATTTTAGTTTATAAACATTTAGAGTGAGGAAGCCTGCATGAAAATCAGCATGTATTTGTTAACATGCCTAAGAAGTGTGGCTGATGTAATTATCTAAGAATCCAAAGCTTTCTATCACAAATACAAATACACAAATCCTTCCTGTAAAGAATATACGCATGTCATGAAGTGTGAAAGATGTATGCGAAGCCCCGATAAAAGAAAAAATTAACTATGTCACAACTTTTAGAAATATAAAATGCATTTTTAAAGTATTTACAGATTTTTACTTTAATGCTAATGATCACAGATTTCTTTGTATTCTAGTCAGATTCCAAGAATCCAAAACATTTCTTCTTTTTACTCTAAATTTGTTCAATTTAAATCTGAACAGGTATTCTCAGAAACACAAATAATTACAGAGTTGTAAGAAATATTTTAAGGACCTGGAAAAATTGAGTCCCCTCTAATATATATGAATAATAAACTAGGGTGTTTAATCAAATTCCAAATAAGACACACCTAATTTGTACGACAGAAGTGCTCTTTTTTCTATTCCTAATGTAAACATGTACACAGAAAACTTTATGCAAGGTTTTTTTTTTTGGCTATAAGTGCATCAAAATATCCAACAGCCTATGTCTAAATTAAAATACATCTTCTAATAAACTGGAAAGAATTATGCAATCTCTTCTCAATTACTTGAATAGAGGAATCAAAAAGTTATAAAAGTTGCATCACCTGTGGAACTGGTATACAAATTCTGGTTTATATGACATGAGAAAGTTTACACAGAAGTCAATTACATTTGAATGAATTAATTTAATATTTCTAAATTATAAATTGATTCTCTAAATACTGTCTTATGCATCTTGTGCATAGTTTGGAACTATTAGAAAAATTAGTGGTAAAAAATACAATTTTTGTATCCCTTGATAGTTGCTTTGGTGGCAGATAAAATATAAATAAAAGTAAATTAAATTAGAGCAAACAGGTATGATGGAAGGAAAGCCATGTATAGTAGAATACAAAAGAAATATGATATCATGGAACAATAAAGAAGTCATATACTGGTGTAATAGCTATAAAATTTTTGGTTTATGGGAAATATTTGCTTTTAAACAGTAGTAAATCAAAGTAGTTAAGAGTGTTCAAGCTTCTTAGCATCCATATTCACCTGGTGCTTATGACCTTGGATAGACTTGAAACTCTCATCTTCACTCACCCCTGGGGTTTTGTCGGTCTTAAATACAAAAGCACACAGCTGAAGGGCTGGAGAGATGGTACAGTGGTTATGACATGTGCATGTGGCTGACCTGAGTTGGTCGCTGGCATCCCATCCCCAAGATCACCAGTAGTGATTCCTGAGTGCAGAGACAGTAGTAACCCCTGTGCACTGCTGGGTGTGGCCCAAAACCCAAAAAGAAAAGAAAAGAATAGTAGAGAAAAAAAGGAGAGATGAAGGGAGGGGAGGGGAGAAGTAAGGGGAGGAGAGGGGAGGGAAACAGCTATTAGATAATAATAATCAATACTTATGAAATATAAGCTATTATTTCAGTAATAGATTTATCCCTAATAATTATATTTATCATAAATACTATTTTCTAAATTGTTTGAAGCGACCAAATGAAATGAAGCTAGGATCATTCATTTCACAACTATTTCAGAAAAGGTGTCTAAAGATTCACCCACTTCAGATTCTCCTCAATAGTAAACTATATGGTGTCAACTCTCAATTGATAGACTAATTGAAACAACTGGGGTGGCAGAAAGAACTCTTTTTTTCTATTTTCAAAGAGTAGAACAACTCTCTTGAAAGAACAGAGGAGGATACTCTTACAAACAGGATATGAAAAAGCAGTTTTCCAGATGGTAGTGACAGAGCTACCTGAAATCAGAAGGGCTGGGCCAGATTACTGCCTAGATGGCATGCTTCTTTTTAATCTTGGGATCTCTCACAATTATTTGTCTCTGGGGGGATAAAATTCTGCCAAGTGACTTCAAAGCTGCAATTCTAATGCCTCCACAAGAGACAAAGGTGGCAGATTGGAGTGTGAAATTGCTTAGGAGATCTCCTGTCAATCTACTCTTGATAATGCTCTGGCAAGAATCTTTCTCAACTGGCTGCTTCCTCGAGTGCTAAAATGCACTTTTACCAAAGAGCCTGCATGGCTGCAAAGGAGGAAGTGTTACTGTGAACTTGATCTTTACTCTTCGCAAGCTCCAGAAAAAGGCATATGAAACGCGCCATCTGTGTTATGTGGCTCTTTCTGATCTAATGCAGGCCTTTGGCTATATTAATAGCAGGGTGTTGCAGCAACTTCTCAGAAAATACAGATGTCCAGAAAATGTGGATGACCCTTTTTAAAGCTCACCACTGCAATCTCTAGAAGAATCACTCAGAGTAGGATCCAGTATTGTCAGGTTATGTTACAAAAGAACAGGAAGAGAGAAGATCGAAAAAATGCTGTGAGTGTGATATCCCAATATTCCACCACTGGTCTGAGGATATTATTATTAAAACAATTCGAAGACTATCATATATGTGATTGTATAGCTTTATAATTTTTTGATGGATAAACAAGCAGTGAAGATAAAGAGTATTGCTAGATTTGGGGACCACAGAATTATACATCCTTTTGTACAGGTAATTTTTGACTGTGTCAGGAAATCAACAGTTTACTAAAGAGCCATTTTATCTAAATTGAGTATCATGACAGACCAGTAATTAATTGGGCACACAGATTGCATTCTGCCAAGACAATAGTTGTGGAATTTATCCTCCCTACCTGTCTGCTAGCAATTAGGGATTAATGAGAGGCTTAAGAAGAAAATAAATTTAATGTGTATTCATTGGTCATTTTTCCTTGACTATAGTTTATTTGTTTTACCTGGAAGTTTAAGCCCCTAATTGCTGCACTATTCATTCTGTAAGAAATCTCAGACACATTTCCAATGCGATGGCAATAGACCTTCTTTGGAATTTACATAGTCACATTCGGAGAGCAAGACTCTTCAGAGCAACTTAAAAACAAACACAATATATGGAGAAGCATAATAATGAGGTGCTAATGAGAAGTCTGGGACAACAATATCTTGTAGCTTAGTATGTGGCATAAAGAGGAAATAAAAACTTATTAAGCAAGCTTCACTACCAACAAAGTTTCATCTCTAATCTATGTGGAATATACCTCAGGGTGCTATTCAGATCAGTGGAGATTAGGAAGTCCTAGGTTTATTTTGTTTAGTTGCTATTTTTTTTTTTTGGTGCACTGGGGCGGGTGTAGAGAAGATATCAGGAGATTAGAGATCTACCTAAAGAGAAATATTTATAAATTATTTCCCAGAGAAAAATCCAAAAACTGAGAAAGTCATAGACTGAGAAATGTTTTGGTCATAAAAACACATGGAGGAAAAGTCCTTTAAAAGGATTAAAAATCTGGGCCAGAAGGATGGTACGATGGGATGGGAGCTCCTCTTGTATCTGGCTGACTCGGGTTCAATCCCCAGCACTTCATATGGTTCCTGAGCCTTCCAAGAGTGAGCACCTGGCTAGGAACAAGTCCTGAGAATCCCTGAGTGTGAGCCCAAAACAAAGCAAAAATTTGAAAAATGAATGAAATCTTTGTAGAATGTTCAGAGCAACATGATTCAAAATAAGAGGTAGAATCAATCCAAAGGTCCATTAACTGATGAGTGAGTGAACAAAACATGGTATATACATATCATAAAATATTATTATCCAGTCTCATTAAAAAAAAGGAGTGGCATTCTTGCACATGCCACAGCATGGATGAACACTGAAAATACTGTGGAAGGGAGAGCTCTGTGAAAGCTCCTATGGCATCAATACAAAGAGCACAGAGAATAAATGAACGGTGCTCAGTACCACAGGAAGATGAGACATCTCTGGAAAACAGTCCAGTCACTTCAGGATGACTCAGGTCTGTGGAAGACAGAGCTAGAAGAATTTGGTTAAACAGCACTTCCCCTGAAAGTGGGGGAGCACAGAAGTAGAGTCTAAGAAGAGAAAAGATATCATGTGCTTCAGAGAAACCCCAACCTAGAGCAGGGGGCACTGGAACTCAAAAAACTAATAAAGCATCAGTTGAAACTAGGATTTGCTAAATCCCAGACAGACTTGGGATCTCGCAGCAAAGCCAGATGGGCGATTGTTGCCCACTGCTCAAGTCCCCAACCAGGGGGGCCGCTGTTCCCAAGGTAAGTCAAGGCCAACCGCAGGACTTAACCTTGGCTCTCCCTCAACATAAGAGTAGGGTGCTCTTGATCCTGGAATGAACTCAGCACAGTCCAATGCCGCCTCACTCTTTCCCCCTTCCTCTGAACCTTTCCTACTCCCTCAGATTCCTACTGAACAATTAGGTTTTCCAGAAAATTCACTTTTTGTATTATATCTCCCAAGCTATAGAGTCTCAGGTCTTTTTTTTTTTTTTTGAATACTGATTGAATTTTTTTAAATTGAATTACTGTGGGATACAGTTACAAGGCTTTCATGATTGAATTTCAGTCTTACAATGATCAAACACCCATCCCTCCACCAGTGTACATTATCCACAACCAATGTCCCCAGTATCCCTCCCATCACCACCACTCCTCCCCAACCCCTGATTCTATGGCAGACAATTTCCTTCTTGTTCTCGCTACTTTGGGGCATCTGGTTTGCAATACGGATAGTGAGAGGCCATCATGTTTGGTTCCTTGTCTACTTCCAGCACACATCTCCCATCCTAAGCCATTACTTCAACCACCACTGACTTAGTGATCCTTTTTTGATCACACCAGAGAGTGACAGCTGCAGCGGAACCCCTACATAATAATAATAATAATAATAATAATAATAATAATAATAATTTCAATTTCTCCTGCTCAGCATATAGTATTGGCCCAACCACCCTTCTTCAGATTCCAAATGTCCACATTCCACAAGCTTGAGGAGGCAGCAGCTCAGAGCCAAAGGAAGCTCTCCGAAAATGGGCACATTAGACTGAAAGTCCGACCTAAATTTAAGAACTCCCAATACAGAGGATTCAAAATGATTCAATTACGTACCCATTTTGAAATTTTATTAAAAATACAGTTGTTTACAAAGATATTCACTGCATAGTTTTTCAGGCATTTAGTGCTCCATAACCACCAGTGTGACCTTCCCCCCACCAATGTCCCCATTCCCAACCCCACCCCCAAATCCCAATTCTTACATATCCCTTAGGCATATAACAAATTGCTTATATAACAAATAAGACTTGAAAGATGGCGGCCACACGGGAGCCTTGTGGACAGCAGGTTTGAGCCGGGGGTGGGGGCGGCAGGGACCTCATGGGAAGGGGGGCGTTCTGGGCCGTCCTTCACGCCCAACCAAGGTCACCAGCTGCCCCCCACGAGCGGCTCTCCGGCACGGCCATGGCCCCAGAAGCACAAGGACTTAGCACAGAAAGCCACCTGCTTGGAGCAGAAAAGCAAATGGACTATGTGTTAAACTGCGCCAGCATGCCTGCCCGGAGGGGAAAGGGTGTTGCCCCATTCGCCCTGGCCTCTCTGGAAAGAAAGATGGCGGCCGCACGGGAGCCTTGTGGACAGCAGGTTTGAGCCGGGGGTGGGGGCGGCAGGGACCTCATGGGAAGGGGGGCGTTCTGGGCCGTCCTTCACGCCCGATCGAGGTCACCAGCTGCCCCCCACAAGCAGCTCTCCGGCACGGCCATGACTCCAGAGCACAGAAACCAATCTCTTAATTATCTAACTTTTAATAGAAATACTTCCAGGGTTAATAAATAAAATAGCAGAAATCCAAAACCGCGCGGCCGCGACATTTTATTCTTAAACCCAGCTGTAGAAAGCAAATCATTTCACAACACTGTTTCAGCTTGTCTGATTGGGGGGGGGGGGGGGTGGGTCGTAAACTCTAAACAATAATTGTGCATCTTCTATCGAAACAATGTAGCTAGTCAAAGTAGATAGAGTATTAACTAGAACTCATCTGCCTCACAGGAATTGGGAGGGGTGGGAGGTGGGGTTCTATTGGGGTTTGTGGTTAAAAATAAGTATTGGTAAAGGGAAATGTGTTTGATATTTACATGACTGAGACCTAAACCCGAAAGCTCTGTAACTTTTCCCACAGTGATTCAATAAAGAAATAAATTATTAAAAAAAAAAGAAAGATATTTCAGGGAAGGATGAAAGCAGCCTTAACTAGAGTAGTAGCTATAAAATTATAGAAGAGAAGGAGTTATGAAAGAAAAGTCAAAAGGGCCTGGCAATTGAGAAAGGGTGGAAGAAGGAGGAAGATCTCAGAACTGTCACTGACATTTAAACCTGGGCAACTTGAAGATCATGGAGCCATTAGCGGAAAGTAGTAATGGAATTTTAAAAACAACAACAAACAGCATAGGCAGAAATAATGAGCTCAATTGGTGACTCTTTTAGTTGGAAGAGGAAATGTTAGAGCAAAAGATAAATATGTGAAATTCTTCCTGAACAAAAAAATAAGATAAATATTTAGAATGTTAAGCACTTAAAGAATTGAGCTAAGCCTCCCTTCTGTTTTCTGTCTTTGTTTAACTCAACTTATTCTTTACATGATACTGATTCATCTTACAAATAAAAAGAGGTTTACACTATAAAAAAAAGTAAGACTTTAAGAAATGACAAATGAAACTTTAAGAAATGACAAATAGATGATCAGAAACTACATCAGTGGGACCAGAATGGTAGTACATTTGCCTTGCATGCGGCCAACCTGGGTTCAGTCCCTGGCATCCCATATGGTCCCCAGAGCCCTGCTAGGAGGGCAGGACTGATTTCTGAGTGAAGAGCAAAGAGTAAACCCTAGGCATTGCTGGACATGACCCAAGAAAGCCAAAATAAAAAAAAGAAATCAATAAGATCCAATTCGTGATTGCAATATGATTTTAACCTATATAAGAAAAATAAAATCCTTGAACACAATATAATAAAATTCTTACTCTCATTTACATAAGTTTTCAACTCTGTAGTCTAAAGCATATAGCATTAAATTTAATTTTATATTTGGATCTCATTGTGGTAATAATCATGACTTACCTGTCATTAATAAAACCTTTAAAGAAATTTTGGGCTAATATACTTTGAAGCTTAAACGAAATAGGTAAGGCTTACTTATGTAAATTTTCCCCCTACACTTTACATAAACACTGTGGTTTGTGATGATTTGTTACTGTACCCATTATGTCAGAAAAGAGAGGAGCTGAGAAGATCCAGCACAGATCAAGTCTGGTGACTCCCAGGTGATAGTTGGGAGACTACATTGGAAGAAAGGAATTGGGAGCTGCTATTCCTGAGATACAATAGGTATCAGAGACCTGGAGGTGAGCCTCATCCATCAGGTACTGGTTCAGAACAAATAACCTGAAATTAATGCTGATATTTGCAAAATTCTCCCTGTATCTGAAGCCATGAATGGGTATATATGACCAGTCAATGCTCAAGGCAATTAGACTGTGAAGACACATCAACAGCCAGACATTAACCATGAAGCTTTTGGACCAGAACCCAGGTTAGCTAATCTTATGGTGAGAAAGCAGTTGAGAGCTTGGTGCCTACAATCTCTTTGCCAACCAGATGTAGATAAATCAGAGCTGTGGGCACCAGATTGAGCATGTGAAAAACTATAAAATCATCAGGCATTTGTGGCAACCAAAAATCAGTAGAAAAACAGACACTAGTCTTATATTGCAAACAGGAGCACCAGGCTGCTGCTCAGAATACCTGAAACTTGGACTTCTGCCTTCAGTTCCCACAAGGTGCCAGAAAAAACTCAACTAAAGGAACTAATTTAGCTCCAACAGTTCAGGACAGAAGCCCAGGAAAGTTCTGTTACTTTCAGTGCTGCCTGAGAATGGCAGAGCCACATTCATCTTGATGTTCAATGAACTGAGGAAGGTATAGTAAGAAAATAAAAAAACTAGAAGAAATTTATGGAAAAAATAACAATTCATTAAAACAGAATTAAATGAGCTAAAGCATACATAACAGGAATCAGCGGGAGAATGAAAGAAAATAAAGAGCAAATTAGTGACCTCAAAAACTGGGCACACAACATCATCAGTGAAGAAGTAATGGTTCAGAGTGATAGTACTGCAGGGAGGGCACTTGCCTTGCATGAAGCTGACCCAGGTTTGATCCACAGAATCCCATGTGGTCAGGAGTGGTCCCTGAGCATGGAGCTAGGAGTAATCCCTGAGCATCACCAGTTGTGGTAAAAAATAAAAATAAATAAAAAGAAGAGAAAGGAGAAGAAGTAACAGCCAGTATATCTTAAAAATTTGAAGGAAATTTAAGACTTTTTATCAATCTGCAGGGAGACAACCTCCGAATCGTAGGAATTCCCAGTGGAGAAGAAAGAGAGAAATGAGAAGAATGGCTGATCAAAGATATAATAGCTAAGAATTTCCCCAGCCTGGGCAGTGAGAATTAAGCACTGATCATTGATTCAGAGTGAAAACAAATCAGATCAAACAGAAGAATATCAAGAATCATCAAACTGTCAAGAACCAGAGAGATAAATTCTTTAAACTAACAATGGAGAAATAATGCCTCAAATACAAGGGAAAGATGAAATTCACATAGGACTTCTTAAATTAAACTCTATGTGCATGAAGAGGACGGAACGATGTATTCAAAGTACCAAATGAAAGAACCTGAAACCAATATTGCTCTACCTGGGAGTTTATCAGTCAGATTTGAGGGAGTAATAAAAAAATGGACAAACAACTGAAGATGAATTTGCTGCATCTAAACCAATTCTGCAACAAACACTGAGTGGACTCCATAATAAACAAAGAGCAAAAGTAACCATAGTCTTTAGAGAATAATGAATTCTTCATATGAAGAATTTCTTTTTACGTGAATAATTTTTTCCTTCTTCTAATAGAATGAATTCTCCTCTCAAAAGTCACGGAGTGTTGGGATAAATCAGGAAACAAAATTTAACTTTCTGTTACCTCCCAGACACACAATTGACAATGATAATGAAAGGATGGAAAACAATCATACAGACAAATACTAGACTTAAAAAAGCTGTGAGTACAGCTGGTTGTGCCCCAAATATATAAAAATCTTAATGAATCAAATTCAAAATTTATCCAAAGGATCACAGACCCTGATCAAGAGGGATTCATTTCAGGTGTACAAGGAGGGCTTAACATACACAAATCCATTAAATTATTGTACAGTATAAATAAAGGGAAAGACAAAAACATTATTATTATGTCAAAAGATATAGAAAAGATTTTGAGAAAATTTAATGTTTATTTATGATTAAAAATAAGTGAATGAAGTTAGAAAGAATATATCTCACAATAAGACATTACTACAAAGCTATGGTCAACATCATAATCAATGGTTAAAAAAATAAATGGAAAACCTTCTCTCTGATAATATAAAAGGAAATCACTTCCTCCACTATTATTCAACATATACTATTATCAGGTAAGAAATAATATTGTATAGCGATTAGGCAAGAAAAAGATATTCGGGGCATCCAGGTAGGAAAGGAAGAAATCAAGCTCTCACTATTCGCAGACGATATGATACTATACCTAGAGAATCCTAAAACCTCTACCAAGAAACTTCTAGAAACAATAGGCTTGTATAGTAAAGTGGCAGGCTATAAAATCAATACTCAAAAGTCCATGGCTTTCCTATATGCAAATAGTGAAAGAGAAGAAAGTGACATGAAAAAAAATCCCATTCACAATTGTGCCCCAGAAAATCAAGTACCTAGGAATCACTTTAACTAAGGAAGTAAAGGACCTGTACAAAGAAAACTACAAAACGCTACTTCAGGAAATAAAAGAGGACACGAGGAAATGGAAAAATATCCCCTGTTCATGCATCAGGAGAATTAACATTGTCAAAATGGCAATACTTCCCAAAGCACTGTATAAATTCAACGCAATCCCTATTAGGATACCCATGACATTCTTCAAAGAAGTGGAGCAAACACTCCTGAAATTTATATGGAACAATAAGCCCCCACGAATAGCTAAAGCAATTCTTGGGAAAAAGAAAATGTGAGGAATCAACCTCCCTAACTTCAGACTCTACTACAAGGCAGTAATAATTAAAACAGCATGGTACTGGAACAAAGGCAGAGCTGTAGACCAATGGAACAGGGTTGAATATACTGACATCTCCTCCCAAGCATACGAGCATCTAATCTTTGATAAGGGGGCAAGAAAAGTGAAGTGGAGCAGGGAAAGCCTCTTTAACAATATGCTGGCAAAACTGGACGGCTACATGCAAAAAAATGGGCTCAGATCTCTGCCTAACTCCATGTACAAAAGTAAGATCTAAGTGGATTAAAGACCTCAACATCAGACCGGAATCTATAAGATACATTGAGGAAAATGTTGGCAAAACCCTTCATGACATAGAAGCTAATGGTGTCTTCAAAGATGTCACACCGCTGGCCAAGCAAGTGAAAACAGAAATAGACAAATGGGACTATCTTAAACTAAGAAGCTTCTGTACCTCAAAAGAAACAGTGACCAAAATACAAAGACAGTCTACAGAATGGGAAAGGATATTCGCCAACTACACATCTGATAAGGGGTTAATTTCAAGGATATACAAAGTACTGGTTCAACTCCACAAAAAGAAAACTTTCAATCCCATCAAAAAATGGGGAGATGAAATGAATAGAAACTTTCACAAAGAAGAAATCCAAATGGCTAAAAGGCACATGAGAAAATGTTCCACATCATTAATCATCAGGGAGATGCAGATCAAAACCACAATGAGATATCACTTCACATCACAGAGACTGGCCCATATCCACAAGAACGAAAGCAACCAGTGCTGGCGAGGATGTGGTGAGAAAGGGACACTCCTTCACTGTTGGTGGGAAAGCCGACTGGTTCAGCCCTTTTGGAAAACAGTATGGTTGATTCTCAAAAAATTAGAAATTGAGCTCCCATTTGATCCAGCAATACCACTCCTGGGAATATATCCCAGAGAGGCAAAAATGTATAGTCGAAGTGACATCTGCAATTGCCTGTTTATTGCAGCACTCTTTACAATAGCCAGAATCTGGAAAAAACCTGAGTGCCCGAGAACAGATGACTGGTTAAAGAAACTTTGGTACATTTACACAATGGAGTACTATGTAGCTGTTAGAAAAGATGAAGTCACGAAATTTACATACAAATGGTACTACATGGAAAGTATCATGTTAAGCGAAATGACTCAGAAAGAAAGGGATAGACATAGAAAGATTGCAATCATCCAGGTAACATAAAGTAACAAAATAGGAGACTAACACCCAAGAATAGCCGAGATTAGTACCAGGAATTCTACTCCATGACTTGGAGGTCAACCACACATACTAGGGAAAAGGGAGCTCAGATAAAGAGGGGAATACCAAATAAAGGTGTTGGGAGGACCCTCCCAGAATGGGAGAAGCATGCTGAAAGTAGACTATAGACCAAACATGATTGCCACTCAATGTTTCTTTCGCAAACCACAACACCCAAAAGGAGAGAGAGAATAGAGGGGAATGCCCTGCCACAGAGCCAGGGTGGGATGGGGGGGATGGGGGGTGGGAGGGACACTGGGATGCATGGTGGTGGGAAGTGGGCACTGGTGGAGGGATGGTATTTGATCATTATATAATTGAAACCCAAGCACAAAAATGTGTAAGTCTGCAACTGTACATCATGATGTCCCACTGTTAAAAATTTTTTAAATAAATAAATAAGCAGCAAAAGGTAAAAAAAAAAGAAATAATATTGTAATTTTCTGTTGTTAGGCAAGAAAAAGAAATAAAGTCATCTGAATTGGAAAAGACACTAAACTCTCAGTATTTGAAGATGACACAGTAACATTCACAGAAAACCCTAAAGATATCACTATAAACACTCTCAGAGATGCCAAACAGATAGTACAGAAGATAGGATGCTTTCCTTCCATGCAAGTTCAATTCCCAGTACCCCATATAGTCTCCTGAGCATCACCATGAGTGATCCCTGAGAACAAAGGAGCCAGAAGTAAGCCCTGAGCTGGATGTGATACCCAAATACCAAAAGAAAAAACCTTTTAGAAACAATAAAACATAAAAAAAAGTCACGGGCTATAAAACCAAAAATCAAAAATTTGTTGCATTTCTATATGCAAATGACATAGAAGAGAAATAAATTCAAAGGACAACTATAAGCAAAGATGAAATCCTGAAGTTTGCTCAATGTGGCAGGAACTGGATGGTATTAAGTTAATAAAAAGAATAGTGGGAGAACTTCAAATACCTTAGTGGAATTGTAGGTATTTGATCTTACTAATCTGAGAAATACAAGAGAACCAAAACAGGCATACATAGTATTAACCACTGACAAACCATTGGCCTTAAATTACAACATTTTTAAATAAACTGGGAGGTTAGGAGGGAATGAAGATCAGATCTGAGATGATCCTAATGGAGAGTAATGGGTTCTTTGCTGGTCGTGGTTTTCAGTACATTTACATATTGTTACTATAAATGTAAATAAGCATCACTTACATCATTTCCATCACTTATAATCTTATTACCTAAAGTGTAACAAAATTTTTAAAAGAAATAAAATATGTGGTAGGTGAAATAACAGAAAAATGACACATTTTATAAAACAAATACTATATTATACGCCACTTATTATATTTTAGCTTATGCATATATATTTCATTTATATTCAGAATAGTCAAATTCATAGAAACGTAAAGGAATATGGGGAGATGGCTCAAAAGAACTGGAGTTCATAGTTTGCCTGCAGGAGCCCTGGGTTCAGTCTCTGAGAATGGGGTCCCTGTGAACCCCACCAGAAGTGACCCTGAGTTCCACCAGTTATGATATCCTAAAACAGAGTTACATAAACATTGAGGAAAATTTTGCTTACCAGGGGCTGAGCAAAGGATTCACAGTATTTCATAAGTACAGAATTTCAGTTTGGGATGTTAAAAGTTCTGGAGATGAGTGGTGGGCAGCTTGTAAAATGAGTAAAAGCACTTATCCATATAATTACATATTCAGGTATGGTTCAAATGTTGTTTTACCACAATACAAAATGGTTTAACATTTTGTATTGTGGTATTAAGAGGATGAAATAGAGGATCGGAGAAATAGTACAGGTAGCCAAGCTTGATTCTATCCTAAAGCTGCATTCATTCCTCGAGAACTACCAGGAATGATCCCTAAACACACAGACAAGAATAATCCCTGAACAATGCCAGATGTAGCCCAAGTCCCCACCATCACCTTCCACTACAAGAAAAAAGAAGGAATAAAATCAAGACTCAAAAACTTTCCCAAATTGGTCAAAATTTAATGAAAATGAGGCCCTTGTAAGTTTTACTAAAATGTTTAACATTTCATTGTATTTTGGCAAAACAATGGTTGAGAAAAAAGTTTTGAAATATTGAAATAAAAGCAAATGAAAATAATTAATTTTCAGGGAATAAAAAAAGAAACTATCTTCTTAGTGCATCTCACCACATCTCCAGAAATGCTGGTCACTTTGCTTCTAACTCCCCAGAGGAGGTTAACCTCCTGGCTATCACTGGGGCTTTTTCAATGAGGAAGCAGATTCGCCTGCTTTCCATCTGAGTTCCAGCAGCGACCCTGCCCTTCCCCTTCCAACATCTGCTCAGCCAGCCACATCTATGGAACCGCTGCTTGCTCTTCCAACTTCCAGAAAGAGAAAGAAAAAAGGAACACCCAGGCTTATCCCTCAGAGATGCCCAGGAAGGCTAACTACAAAGATTCACAACAGAAACACAGCAAACCCAATGGGAAAGACTCACAGCACCTCCCCAAGCTCAGCTAGTCAAAGATAATAACAGAAGTTTTTACCAGTAAGCACCAGTTCTATAAATTCTGAGAGGGACTCAGTGACACCATGTTGAGGATGCTGAATAAGCTCAAAAAAACAAATCCACGTGTTAACAAAACCCAAGAAAAAATGAGAGTAGAAATGAGATTACATTGAGAAGTAAATATCACTGTCACTGTATCACTGTCATCTCGTTGTTCATCGATTTACTTGAGCGGGTGTCAGTACGTCTCCATTCGTCCCAGCCCTGAGATTTTAGCAGCCTCTCCTTACTCGTCTTTCCCAACACTCTTTCAGAGTCAGGGGAATGAGACCTGCTACTATTACTGTTTTTGGCATATAGAATATGCCACAGGTAGCTTTCCGGGTCTGCCGTGTGGGAGGGATATTCTTGGTAGCTTGCCGGGCTCTCCAAGAGGAATGAATATATATATATGATCACGATCATGATCATCCTGTTGTTCGTCGATTTCCTCAAGCAGGCACCAGTAACGTCTTCTTCCTAGCCCTGAGATTTTAAAAGAGCCATTTCAATGCTCTTTCAGGACTAAGAGATTAAGACCCATCATTGTTACTGGTATTTGGCATATTGAGTATGACACAGGAAGTTTGCCAGACTCTGCCGTGTGGGTAGGATACTTTTGGTAGCCTGCCAGGTTGTCCAAAGGAAAAATAAGATAATAAGATGTCGTGTGGCCGTGAATGTGGCTGCGTGCTTCCGGGAGCTGGGTTTTATAGTCTCTCTGTCTTGGCCATTGATGGGACCAACCTGGCACTGGTGGCAGCTGGTGGGTTTGATGCATACCTACTGGAAGATGGAAGGTCTGGGTGGAGAAGGCCCAGTCCCAATCCGAGTAGGCTTGGCGACCTCAGCCCTGGGACCTGCATGCCTGGGTTCCTCTGCCAGTTCTTTCATGCATGAGGCCCATCCGGACGTGTGAAGAGTCGTCCCAGCATGGCTGTGGCTGGCTCCGGAGGTCCTCAGCTGCTGGGGCTCTGCTTATATCTATCTATATCTATATCTATATCTATATCTATATCTATATCTATATCTATATCTATATCTATATCTCCCTCTATGATTTGTTGCCTACTGTCTGAACCCCATCAATTAATTGTGTAAAATGGGTAGGAAGTGTCATGATGTACAGCGTGCCCACGAGAGTGGCCGTGTGGTCCAGGGATATGTTCACTCATATGTGAGGCTTGGCCCAAGCAAGTGGAGCATGGCGGCGGTTGGGTAGTGGAGGTTGGTTGCCGGGGCTGGATCCCTTGGGGTGGGGAGGGTTCTCACCCACCCTGCTCTGGAGAGCCCCGAGTGAAAACAGCCTGGCACAGGGTCTGGTGGCATGGTTATGAGGGCCTCATTTTACAGAAGTGAACATAATTCTGTAAAAACATAACCAAGAGTCCAAGCAGCAGAATTACAGCAGCTAAAGAAGATCACGAAAGTCAAAATGAGTTGCAGGAGACCTCTGGAAGATAAGAGAAGATGCAACAAAGTTTGAAGTAAACCAACAGTACATCAGAGAACTATGGAATGAAGAGGATCGATATAAGAATAATCAGAGTCCATGGGGAAGAAAAAGGCAAATTCGATGAAGAAACACTAGATAAATTACAGTTAAGAATTCCACAGAATTGAGAAGAGTAGGCATCAAGCTGCAAGAGGCCAGAAGAGTCCCAGTGAAAATAAACCCAAACAGAAAAACTCTAAGAGGTACATTAAAATCAGAACAACAAAAGACAGAGAGAATACTGAAACAGCAAGTTCAAAAAAGGAATTTGCATAAGAAGGAAAGGCCATAAGATTCACAGCAGATCTCTCACATGAGAGTCTATTTGCCAGAAGAGAAGAGTGGGACATAGTTTTAAAAAAAAATCAATGCAATGAACATTTCAGAAAGAATACTCTATCCAGCTAGATTTTCATTCAGATTTGAAGCAACAATTCACAGTTTAGGGAATTCATAGCTTTGAAACAAATTTTGAAAGCTTCAAAGGAGTTTTTTTATAAGACAAAACAAACTTCTCG
Source organism: Sorex fumeus (assembly GCF_029834395.1). Lineage (NCBI taxonomy): Eukaryota > Metazoa > Chordata > Mammalia > Eulipotyphla > Soricidae > Sorex > Sorex fumeus. The sequence continues at coordinate 9,920,424 of NW_026606059.1, read as the reverse complement.
AGTACGGCATTCACTCAAAGCACTTATAGTTGCCCTCTACAAAATGGAAAAAGGTCTGTTTATTCCTAGCTTGGTAAAGAATTTTACACATTTTTAGTAATGAATGAAGGTTTTTTATTTATATTAAATGTTCTGTCTATTCAGGTGATTTTATTGCATCTATAAAATTTTCAATGTAATATTTTACTTATTCATCTATATAAATACATATAATATTTTAGGACAGAAAGTCTATATTCCTGAACTGGAGAATAGTATATTAGATAGGGCATTTGTATTGAATGCAGCTGGTTCTATCTAAATCACCCCATATTGCTAACCCCTAAGTGCCTCCAGGAATGATTCCTAAGTACAGAGCCAGAAGAAAGCCATGAGCACTACTCGGTGTGACCCCAAAATAAAATAACACAAAAAATTATTCATTTTTTTGGGTAAAAACACTTTCATACTTTAGAAGTCTATATAGTCTATACAGACTTCACCTTAAATTTTCTCAATATTCTTCTCCCTGCTCGAACTAATCATATATTTGTAGGACCTTACCATTGCACATTATTTTTAAAATGTAGTTCACTTTTTAAATTTATAAACGTATAAAAAGAGAAGGATCAAAAGGCAGCAGAATCTCCTGCCCCTACTCCAGGTTGTCTTCACCGGGGCCCCTCTGAGGGGGACGGGTTGAGTTTCCCTTCCCGCCCCAAACAGAACCCCGGCAGCCAAAAACCTCCAGAACACAGTCACAGCCATGCTCAAGGCCACTCTCCACATACTCAGACGAGCCTCACACATGAAGGAACCAGCAGAGGAACCCAGGTATGCGGGACTCAGGGCTGAGATCTCCAAGCCTGCTTGGATCAGGACTGGGCCTCCGCCACCCAGATTCCCATTTTCCATAGCTTGGCAATCACACCCACAAACTGCTCCCAGTGCCATGTAATCTCATCAATGGCCAGTATCCAGAGACTTTAAAACAAAGCTCCCAGAAACATTTGAGGCCACACAACCTCTTACAGACTAGCCCACTGATGTACCTAAAGCAGCACACATGTGTTTGTAACATACTTGGTTGTATTCTCTTATATTTGGGCTTAACATCCATCCCTCTTGGAGAGCCTGGCAAGCTACTGAGAGTATCCTGCCCACACAGCAGAACCTGACAAGCTACCTGTGGATATTCAATATGCCAAAAACAGTAACAGTAGCGGCCTCATTCCCCAAACCCTGAAAGAGCCTCCAATACAACAGCATTGGGAAGGACGAGTAAGGAGACACCTCTAGAATCTCAGGACTGGGACGAATAAAGACGTTACTGGTGCTTGCTCGAGCAAATCGATGAACAACAGGACAACAGTGATAAAAGGAGAAAGTGACAATTTTTTTAAATAATTTTTTGACTTACTGATTTTTCGTGATAATTTTCTGGACTTTCAGGAGGTTAGCATTAATCTGGGGACCCGGCCAGTAATTAAGTCCAGAGGCATTTTGGCCAGAAGTCGCCGGGTTCCCAGATTGGTTTGTGTGCCTCTGGAATCAAGGCCATTGGGGAGCAGAGGAGGCCTTCATGGGTGGTGACTCAGGATCTAGTCTGGGTTGGGAGAAAGGCCAGTTCCGCCCCCATCCCAAGAGGCCCCACACCCCATCACTGCAAGCTTGTACCTCTCTGTCCCACTGGCTCTGAAAGTTGGCGGTCGCCATGCTGCCACCGAGGGGGAAAAAGCAGAGGGGCAAACACCCTTCACCTCCCGGGGAAGCACGAGGCTGCAGCTTAGTTCTCAGTCCAGAGGCATTTCTGCCAGAAGCAGCTGGGTCCCCAGATTGTGTGGGGTGTCACTATCTTTACAACTTAAAAAGCCGTCCGTATGCTGAATATAAAGAAATGTAAAGGAATATGGGCTGGAGCAATAGTACAGCAGGTAGAGTATTTACCTTGCATGCGGCCAACCCGGGTTCGATTCCCAGCATCCCATATGGTCCCCCAAGAACCACCAGGAGTAATTCCTGAGTGCACGAGCCAGGAGTAACCCCAGTGTATCGCTGGGTGTGACCCAAAAAGCAGAAAAAAAAATAAGAAAGAAAGAAATATAAGGGAATAACAAATGGAAAAAGTCATCAGAACTGGAGATATTTTATACAGATCTGAGTTCACAAAGCAGTGGAGGGGTAGGAAGGTTGTGGAGGGTATTTTGAGAGAGTGGTGAATAGAAGTGTGCTGTCTGGTGATTAGGGTAGTATTGGAATGATGTACTTATGAAAAATATACTTACCAGAATTCTAAAAGAAATTTTAATTACATATGTTGAACGATTCTTGCACCCTTGGAAGAAACTCCACTTATCCTGATGTATGATTTTTTAAAAATGTATGGTCAACTTTGGTTTGTTAAGATTTTATCATGACATTTTGCTTCAATGTTTATAGAGATATTAAAAACAAATACCCATTCATCTCTAAATGATCCCTACAAAATAATCTTAGTATTAAGGCAATGACATTTCTGCATCCCCTTGGTGCATAATAACCATACTCTCTGAATTAGAAAACAAGTCTGTATTAGAAAACAGATCATACAAAATAAGGACCATGTCCAGATAAAAACAAAAAAAGAAATATATTTTATTTAATATATGCATTTCAAGTCCATTAAATGGACTTAACAGATGCACTTCAGTATTTTACACATTAGTATTTTATGTAGCTTTCTTATGTTAATAACAGTCCAGTTATATTGTCTAAGGCTGTAAATTTTGAAAAATGGCCCGCAAGGGCAGAGAGAGGTACACGGCCAGGAGCACTGCCAGCACCCGTTCTCTGGGAACCAGGAGAGGTTGTCCCTGGCAGAGCTCTCCAGGGCAGCACACACACCATGTTCCCTTCTCTCAGGGTGCATGTGCTCACGTCAAGCCGTTACCTAGTGACCTCAACCTCCTCCAACGTTTGTGTTCGTTTGTTTTTTGGATTGGGATTGTATTTTTGTTTCTTTGTTTTTTTGTTTTTTTGTGTGTGTGTATTTTTTTTTGTTTTGGTTATTTTTGTTTTTGTTTTTTTGTTTGTTTTATGGGGTTTTTTTTTTTTATTTTTTGGTTTTTGGATTTTTGGGCAAAGGACAGCAGAGTTCCGTCCCAGAGCAAAGGGAACAAACGCACACCCATAATCACCAGGGACCCCTGGGCCTTGGTCTCACAGCCCGCGTGGAAACAGCACTTTCCTCACAGCCTCAACCCGCGTGGTTCATGTGACGCAAGCACGAGGCGGGGGTCACACGTGGCTCAGCATGTAGAGGGAACCGACCCTCTGAGGAAAGAAGACCCTTCGGCCCGCGCACCCCCCCAGTCCACCGCCTCTCACCTTCCCCGCGGGTCACGTCCGTCCTGGGTCCCTGACGTCACTGCTGCTGGACCGGATCCCCAGGTCTGACTCGAGGCAAGGGGGCGGGCTCCTGAGGGGCAGCGCAGCCAATCAGGGTCCGGCCTAGGCGGAATCACCGCCTCCTCCCCTTGCGCCCTGGCCACGGATTGGCTGGTGGCAGCGGCTCGTTCAGGGCGGGAAACCTCTGCCCTGAGGGCTCGCGGTGGGAACTGTCGCGTGGGCAGGAGCACCAGGAAGCAGCTGTGAGCGTGAGTAGAGCCTCAGGTAGACGCCCAGGGACGACCTGTCAGGTGGCGAGGCCCTATCCTGTCATGTCTGGAGGCCATGTCGCATCACGTCGTCACAGGGGGGGCCTTTACAGTCACATCATTTTCTGTCACGTCGCGCGGGGCCCTTTCCTGTCAGGTTGCGAGGCCGTTTCTCATCACGCCGCACGGAGCTATTTTCTGTCACGTCACTCAGGGTCCTTTCCAGTCACATCGGGCAGGGCCTTTTCTGTCACGTCACACGGGGTCCTTTCCTGTCACGTCGTGCGAGGCTGTTTTCTGTCACGTGGCACGGGGTCCTTTCCTGTCACGTCGTTCGGGGCCCTCTTCTGTCACGTCACTCAAGGTCCTTTCCTGTCACGTCACGCAGGGCCATGTTCTGTCCTGTCACGAGGCCAGTTGTTCTCAAGTGTTGCCATCATGTCACAGATCACTTCTGAGGACCTAATATTTCATACTTACCGTTCCCAGAACAAACCACGCACCACAGAACTTAGAGCTCATTATAGGTCGTAAGAAACAAAGCACTCCAAATCAATACACTGATATAAATACCTCATATGAGATATACTGGTATAAATAATATCTATTATAGAATAAACATAGATATTAAGAAAAAAAGGACTCGAAACAACACAGTGGTTTGTCTAGTGGAAAGAAACAGAGGAGTGAAATGAAGAATATAAGCATTTGGTTCTATTTGTATGTGGGAGAAAAGAACTAATCATTTTTTGCAATAACAAAATATTGTTGTCACAAATCTAAACCACATTCCCCCAAATCAGGCTTACGAGCAATAGTGACTCTATTCCTGATTTTTTTTTGTTTTGTTTTGTCTTTCAACCAGTTCAAAAGCAGGCAGGTATTCATTTGTGGGATATAATAGGAGACTAATATCCAAGGTGAGAGTATATAGGGGCTACAGGGACCAGGAGGACAGGTCAATGGTTGGAAGCTTGCCATATATGTCGGGTGAAGGGCACAGGTAAGGGGATATATCTAATAACCTTTCATTATCTGTATTGCAAGCCATAAGGCCCTAAAGGAAAGAGAGACAGAGAGAAAGAAAGAGACACAGAGAGAGAGAGAGAGAGAGAGAGAGAAGAAAAGCTCCTGCCATAGCATAGTGTCAGATGGTGGGAGGTGGCGGGGGAGGGTGGGGTGGTGGTGGGAAAAGCACACTAGTGAAGAGAGCGGTGTTGGAACATTACATGACCGAAATCCAATCATGAACAACTTTCTAAATGTGTATATCACTGTGAATCAATTAAAAAATAAATAGAAAAAATGCAAAAATAAAATAAATAAAAAGTTATATAAAAAATCCACAGAATATGGGCCAACCAGACCTCTCAAAATTGAAAAAATTCTGAACACCTAAATCAATTTTCTATATTTCAGGATTGCTTCAGCAGGAGTCGAAAGGGAGTCAAGATGGAGTTTGGGGTTTTGTTTTGTTTTTCACCAAGGGTGAAAAATCAAGGGTTGTTCTGCAACCACAGGGGTCATTTAGAATGGAAAAGAACAGGAATTCACTTTCAGTTTCCAATTCATTAATCATAAAAACTAATTTCCATATTTCCTAAATCAATCAATATGAATATATTTATTAAACAGTTATGTACCATTTTTTTGACAGAGCCAACTAATTTACTACTTTGCAATCTGAGGTCCTAAAATATTTGATCAAATCTTGTTTTAGTCAAAATTGTGGGTATTTTTCTTTAAAAAATTCTGTGAACGACCATTTCAACAATTAAAGAGCCACTGATTATCAATTTTTCATTAAACTCCATTAGCAAAATTAGCATATTTTTAACAAGAAAATTTATTTTAGTTACATGAGCTAAAAGGTTAGTCCTCTCTCTGATTCAGTGAACCCAGGAACTTGACTTGAAAGGCCAGAGTCACAGAGGGAGACTGTCAACCATCCTGTGCATATTTATGGACTTGTTGTTCTTGTGGTAAGTACTCTCCTGACAGCCAGTGCTAAATCTAATCAATCATCCCTTAAGTACATCATAGTGTAGATTCACCTCACTCCTTCATTAGCATTCATTAGCAATTAATCAACGCAGCAGGAGTCTCTGGAAAGTTCAACAATCCATAAGGTACATTTACATTAAAGATGAGCAAACATGAAAAGAGATAAAAAAGAAACAGGAGATGAGCAGTGTCAAATCTTTGGGAGAAAATTCAAGCTGGATTTTGTCTCTGAAAAACAAAACAAAAATCCACAGAATTTAGTTATTTGGTCTAAGACTTAAACTCTTGATTAACAAGCAGCAGCCTGCGTAACTCTATTACAGTTGTCACAGACAGATTTATGCTCCCATCAGCCTGCTGAGTACATTTGTTCCACTTCAAGTAAGCCTTATGTATTGTCATTATATCTTCAAAAGGACCGAAAAGACGTTGTATCCAATTTTTTGCAATTGTGGGCAATAGCTTAATTCAGTCCTTAACTGTGTTCTTGCAGAGAGTTGAGGGTTATAATGGAAGCCGATTTCCCTGCAGGATGAATAGGAGACCTGCTGTGGAGTATAATACCTTGAACCCATGCTTAAAAGTTGTATTGTGTCCACTGAAGAGTCTCTCTTCAGAATGAGAGAAATATGGAGAGTTATCTTCACTGGTCAGCATCAGTATAAGATCAGGAATGCTGAAGTCCTCTCCTCCCTAACCTCAGGGAATTCTTCCATACTCTGAACCAATCTAGCTGAGTTTTCCTTCAGTGAAACACCATCTCAGGATTTATTTCTGGGGTCAAAAAAAATTAAAGGAACACTAAACTATCATTTTTAACACACCTTATTTAATACTTTGGTTTAATTATCCCAACTCACCATCTGATTCAAAAGTAATTCAAAATCACATAAAGTATGTGTTTGAACCATACGTGCAATGGTTTGAACTAATATTTACAGAAATATGTCTGAAGATGAAGACAACTACTGAAGACACCCTACGTTAATACAAACAATGCCAACTCAAAAAATTCAAATGCGAACTCATCTGTTTTAGCATAGGATACATTTAGACATGTAAATGTTTATGTTTCTACCAAGGTTACAGACAATATTCACATGGTCCACACATTCAAGTCTTTGACTCAGACGATGAATTGAAACCATTTTTCTCCAAAAAAATACCTCAGACTTCAGTATAATCTGAACACCCTACATCAGTAAACTTATCTCAGCAAGCATGAGCACTGAATTGCTACCACCAGAATTGCTTTATTTCAGGAGTAGTAAATGGCCTTGAAAGATTTTGGTCTCATACTGCAGTAGAAAGAAAGACATAGTTGTTGGGTTCCCCCCCACCACCCTTTTCCCTTTAAAGAAAATTTTTACAAATGTCACAGTTTGTTCGATTGGTCCAGTCTGATTCTCCACAGTTATAATTCAACATAAGAGTGCAGTAACCGGCAACCCAGCATGACTCATCATTTGAGTCTCAGAATAGACTTCCCAACACTTCTAAATCACCATTACCTCTCTTCTTGTTGTGTTGTTCTGGATGTTTTCTAATAGTGGACTCTACTCTGGATTTACTTTGAGGGAAAATTGTCTTTGTAAAACATTGTCTAAATACTTAATCTTCACCCCTATTTCTTTGTCGAATTTCAAGCTTATTTTTAGTGTACATTTCAAAAGTTGGTAAGGTATGTTTAGAAACATTTCTTTCTTTTTTTATTCTCCTGCCTGTTCATATTTATCCCAGAAATGCACTTGCACTGAGAGAAAACAAAGCAGTCTGGATAAGAAACTGGCTGATAAAAGCATTAAATTAGAGACAGGTTAAGATATTACTCAGGCCAACGAAGACTCTACAGTGCTCTGCATAAGTTCAGCAGTAGCACACGCCCTCATCACAGAGCCTCTGATGCAGCAGTGACTGACAGGCTCCCATCAAGAGGCATCAACCCTTCATACATTTTTAAATACCCCAAATGATCCTAATGGAGAATTTAAAACAATTTGGGAATTCGATATTAGGGAAATGCATTCAAATGCAAGATCAGACAAACATATTAGCCAATACTCAAAGTATTAATGGACCTAAGAACAAAATCTGTCCAGTTGAAGATAATTCATAAGGCCTTCTGGACACCAGGGATGGTCTTTAGAGTGGGGGTAGGAAGGACACAGTCAGGAAATGGGAATAAAAGTGAAGAAGATCGGGTGAGGAGTAGAGGTCAGCATGCAGACAGACAAGCCCATGATTCGTTTTTCCAGCTACCATTTTTCAGAGAAGTTGAATCATGCATTATACTTTCTAGATTTTCAGGGAGATAAGTTAGTACACTCATGTTTAAATGAAACTTAGGAAAGGAAAAAAAGTCATATTTTTAGATTAGTGTAATTTTTAAACTCATTATTTACTATCTGTACCTTGATTTTCTTACACATGAAACAAAGATAACAAGAATATCAACTTCTCAGGATTTGCGAAGGATATGTCATTTTATTTTTATATAATTCTTAAAACCTAGCAAGATCTGGTAAGTTGTAAACACTGTACATGTGTTGAGATTGTTATTAATATTTCAAATCTTGAGATGTCTCAAGTGCATATGGGATGCCAGGGATTGAACCCAGGTTAGTCACATGTAAGCAAGGCAAGCTCCTTACCCACTGTACTAACTCTCCAGCAACTTCATCTTTTATTTCTGGTAGTCCTCAGGGCTTACTCTTGTATCTACACTCAGAGATCACTCCTGTAGGAAACATGTGGACTATATGAGGTGCCAGGGATCAAACCTGGCTGGGCTATGTACAAGGCAAGTACTTACTGAACTATTTCTCCAGTCCCTAACCTCAAATTTTAGGATAGAAGTATACATAGATAGAAACTCAAGAGTAGACTAAAAAAGGAGGAAATCAATTCACAAACCTTGTGGGTAATCCAAGAATACAGGGGACATGACTAGTGCAAATAGCTAATGAATATTTATTAATCTAAATATCCAAGGGGTACAGGAACACAGAGAGCACATCAAATGTCAAAGAATGCTAAAGAAACCTAAAATTTAGGCAGGAGTTTCAGTCATAAGAAGCAGTAGATATTGGGCATCCCAGATAATCTACCAATTAATAGGAAAAAAGAAAAAAGAAGAAGAACCAAGTCATTGGAGAAACAGCATATAGTATAAACATTCTGTCACAGAGCTGGAGCCCATGGCAAAAGGTAATGAAACAGTCAATCCTTTATCTTCAGGATTTGAAGATAAAGTAAGAACCAAATTTTCAGACACTGGAGGACCAAAATTGTGCCAGTACCAATTCCCAATCCTGTGTCACTGGACTGTCTGTTGAGAGCTTTTGTTTGTACTCCAGACTGCAGATCCTTAAGTTGCAAATCTTAGAGAAGAACCTTACAGAGAAGTAAGTGATCCCAACTGCCAAGACCAAGTATAAAGAGTCAGTAGAGGTCTCCCTCCCATGGGGAATTCAGCAACCTTATTTTCAGTGTTTTCTTATTACTCTGACCTCTTGGTTCTTGGCATTGAACTCTTAATCTCTTCCTGTTTAAAATATATTTTGCATCTAAATATTATGTGCATAGTGAAATCATAACTATTCAATAAACAACTACTCTTGCAGCTGGAGCTATAAGAGAGTTTAAAATTCAAAGTTAAGATTCTACATTCAATTTCATCAGAAAGAATCTAACTAAAATAACAATGAATACTACCACCTATCTATTAGAATAACCAAATTTTAGATAACATTAATGAATTCTGGTAAGAATATAGCGCAACAAAAACTCACATTCATTCATTGTTGGTGGGAATACAAAATGATGATCCACCTTGGATGATAAATTTGGAGACGTCTTTAAAATATGATCATAATTTTACTGTAAGATCTAGCAATAATATTCCATGAAATTTACCCCAGAATATTGAAAACTTATGTCCACACAAAACTTGCACATGGATATTTATAGTCACTGTATGTTTCCTAAAACTTGGATGCAACAAAAATATTCTTCAGTAGAAAAACTCAGATTATAGTATAGCCCGGCAAGCTACCAAGAGTATTCGATATGCCAGACACAGTAACAACAAAGTCTCCAATGGAGACGTTACTGGGCCCGCTCGAGCAAATCGACGATCAACGGGAGGGCCTTTACCTTTACCTTTTATAGTATAGCATTTCTCAAATACACACAAAGATATAAACAAACAAGACATAGGAAACAGAAACGCATCTTACTGAGTGGAAGAAATCAATCTGAGAAAACTATACACTGTATAATTCTAACTCTACAGTAATCAGGGAAAGGCAATGTTATGGCAATATCAGAAATATCAGTGGTAGCCAGAGACTGAGGAACACATTACGGAGCCAGAGCAATAGCACAGCTGGTAGAGTGTTTGCCTTGCACAAGGCCGACCCGGGTTCGATCCCCGGTATCCCATATAGTTTCCCCAAGCACCTCCAGGAGTAATTCCTGAGTGCAAAACCAGGAGGAACCTCTGAGCATTGCTGGGTGTGACCCAAAAATAAAAAAAATACTTTGTATTTTTAATACCAAAATAATGGATATAAGAACTTATATATTTATTTAAACCAATAAAATGCACATGATCTGAAAAAAAACCACCAGAATGTCAACTATATATTTGGGGTTATTATGACTTCTCTAAGTAATTTCATCAATTATAACAAATGTACCACTGGAAGGGGGGGGGTTGGTAGCTATAATAGCCTGAGGGGGCCAGGTAACATAAGGGAAGTATTTATACCTTTCCCTTTTATGGTAAACATTAGACTTCTCTTTAACAATGAAGTCTTGGACTTTGGTGGAGATAAGATCACACTGGTGGCGGGATTAGTGTTAGAATACTGAATGCCTGTAACAACTATTTTATAAACAATTTTATAAATCGTGGTGTTTAAAATAAAATATAAAGAAATTTAAATGGGGACTAGAGAGATAGTACAGTGGGTAGCACACTTGCCTTGCAAGTCCCTGACCCAGATTCAATCCCCGGCATCCCATACGGTCCCCTGAGCAACACCAAGAGTTATTCCTAAGTGCAGAGCCAGGAGTAAACCCTGAACATTGTCTGTTGTGACCCTTTTCCCCCCTCAAAAAAAAAATTAGGAAAAAAAAAGTTGTGAACTGGAGAGGTAGTACAGAATTAAGAAGCTTGCTTTGGATGCAGTCAACTTTAATTTAATCTCTGGAACTACATATGGTTCCACACACACTGCCAAGAATGATCCCTGAGCAAAGAGTAACCCTCAGGCACAGCCAGTTGTGGGTCCACCCACAAAGAGAATTTAAAAAAAAGAAAGAAAAAAAAAGAAAACAAACCTTGAATCCTGCTATTTACTTTCTTAAACACACAAAAATCAAATATTGATGAGAGAAGTTAGTCAATAATTCAACCACTTCTTCAAATGCAGATACTCTCCCTGTTTTAATGTGATGTGCTATCAGTAGCAATATCCCTGCCTTTTCAGTGTCCTGCTAATACTCAGTACCCATGTATTATTTAGTTGTTCTCTATTTTTAATAGGAAAAGAAGAATTTTTTAGATAAAGTTTTAAATATGATTTGGGGACATAAGCTCTTTTTGTTGGGGTGGGGGAGGGATCAGCATTTGGACCATATCGGTGGTTCTCAGGGCTTACTCCTGACTCTGCACCTGCAGGGCTCAAGGGACAATATGAGGTGACCAGGATCGAACCCTTATCAGCTGCATGCAAGGTGAATGCCTTACCTACTGTACTTTATACCTGGCCCTGAAACAGTAAGTTCTGTTGAGAACCACATGAAAGTAAGAAATGAAATAATAATCAATATTTGTAAACATAGCACTGTAGCACTGTCCTCCTGTTGTTCATCGATTTGCTCAAGCCGGCCCAGTAACGTCTCCATTGTGAGACTTGTTACTATGTTTGGCAAAGGGGCGGAGGAATCGAACCCAGGTCAGCCGGGCCGGCCACATGCAAGGCAAACACCTTACCGCTGTGCTATCGCTCTAGCCCGTTTGTAAACACAGTCTTGGAAAATAAAAACTCCCATAAAAGGGAAGTAAAAGGCAGAACATGGGAATTTTGGTTCTTGTTTGTTTTGTTTGCTAATTAAGAACAAATAGTTTTCCAAAAGGTTAAATCATGACAGCCAAGCAAATACCAGACAAAAAAATTTATGACAAAGATTTGTTTTTTATAATTCATTAGGGAAGAAGAAGATGCTAAAGCTGTCCCAAACAATTTTTTTGAGAAAGTAATATATACAGGTAATTGAAAAATAAGTATTTGAGGGAACTAGGAGATAGTTCAGGGGCTGGAGCACAGACTTTGCTTCCAGAAGGACTGTGTTGGATTCCTGGCATCACTTGGTTCCTAGAGCATCATGGGACTGACATGAACACTGAGTTGGGAATAACCCCTGTGGTCCCCCAAATAAAGCAAAAAAAGCAAGTAGATGGAAAGAAATAATTTTTCTCTTTTAGGACCTCACCCAGCAATGGTCTGGGTTTACTCCTGGATCTCTATGCTCAAGGATCACTCCTGACAAGGCTCTGGGGCCCAGATAGGATGCTGGGGATCAAACCCAAGTTACCAAGTTGGTTGCATGCAAGGTAAACACCCTACCCACTGTATTGTTGCTCCAGTCCTAGAAAGAAATATTTGATAAAATTCCTGCACTAAATATGAAAGTGGTTAGGGTCCAGCAGAGATGAAAATGGAAATATTTTGAGATTGCCTATTTTATCCACAGATCTTATTTGCATCTCTACTAAAAAAATGTATAAACTAATCTCAGTCTTTATAATGTTGAAAATTGCCTAGCTAATGAAAAAAAATATTCAATTTTGAGCTAAGTTGGACACAGCAGAAGAAAACAGGGCAATATCATTAGCCTATTTCCAAATTTTGAATATTTTTGACATTATTATTCTATTACATGCTATTTTCTTTTTTAAAAAAATGAAAGGAAAGAAAAAAAAAAGAAAACCCATGGACAGTTTAACCAGATAATTTCACTAGCAATAGAGGTATAGTTTATTTGCTGTCAATGTGAAGATATTAAAATGATGTTCTACACACATTGACCATTCTTTTCTCCTAAAACTGAGTCATTGTTTGTGAAAATGCTAGATAATTGCTGAGCAGCTAGCTTATCTAGAAATCAAATCAAGTTCATGAGAGGCACTTATGTAATCATAGTTTGCTAATAATCAAAAGTTGTGCATTACTAGTTTAAAACCAGAAAAAATGTAAATTAAACATTTCACAGTGGGTAATAATTAGTTCGGTTTAGGTAATCTGTTGATTAAAGTCATATGCACATATGTAGGCTGACTAGGTTTCTAGTTTATAAAATAAGAAATCAAGATAAACTGAAATGTGGGGTCATTGTTGCTGGGAAATGAACATTGGTGGAGGGATGGGTGTTGAATCATTGCATGACTGAAACTCGATCATGTTTGTAACTGTGTATCTCACAGTGACTCAATAAAAAATATAAATAAGGTGAACTTAAAAAATAAACTAAATGTGGTAATTAATAACTTCTAAGTAATAAGATACAGTATCATATAAGTGAAAGCTTTAACTTGTAAAAATACTTAAGTTCTCTATCATTAGCACCAGTCACATAGCGGAATTTTAATTAAATATACATTATTCTATTTCTATCTTCTGAAGAACAAATAAGAAATCAAATAGCTTTTAGTTGCAGAGAGCTAAATTTGTTATAAATATTTTTTGGTTTTTGTTCTTTGTTCTTAATGATGCCAGGTTAGCATAAATGAACACATTCGTCAGTATATAACTAGTTTTTGTATAATCCTGAACTGTGCACAGAATCGGCTTTTTTCAGTTTAGAGAATTTAGAAATAAGGCTTGAAACATATAGCATGTAACATTAATTTAGAAAGGTTGTAGCCTCAACAGTAACTGCAACCAGTGTCTGGCTATTTTTGAATACAAAAAACAAAATTAGCCCTGACACAGTCATTGAAAGGAACTTAAAACCGAAATTAGGAGCAATTGCTTTTGCACAGCCATCTGATACCTATTTACATGTATACTCCTCACTATGCACATTCTAATGCTATACAGAACATGAAGGAAGTGATGATTATATTTGTTAAGAGACCTTTTGTATAACAAATTTCCCTGAAATTTGTAAATTACTATTGAATTCAAAATATTCAATTCACTCAAAATTACCGATTAGCACAATGATTACTCCTAAGCCGTTTTTATCAGCGCATTTGTGTTGATCCCATATAAAAATGATCACCATAAAGCAGACCTAATACATTTCAGAGATAATCTAATGTCAGGGTTTAAAGCTCAGTAAAATTAACTACCTCATGGAGCTTTAAAGATGAACCAATTCGCAGTAAGTAGCAAGTTTCACATTTTAGTCATATGAAGTAGATCCTTATTAATTATATTGCTTTAGATCATTGAATTTTTAATTATTTTTTCTAGTTGCTGCTTGATACTTGTTATAAGCCCCGAAATGAATTTTTTCACATTGATACCTGGACTTGGCAAATAGTCTAATTTTTGCATAAAAATCTTGGTGCACTCTCTCACATCTCTGGTTGCTTCTTAGATCTAGGGCCAAACAGACTTGTTACTTACTCTCAAAAGGTTTACATTCAAATAGTTCCAGCATCCTTGTGGACTTTATGGCTTCCTTTATATGTTATTTTCTATAACATCCTGTGTTGGAATTTGGAACTTAAATGAGTTAAGCAATTAAATTGTCATGGTATACTATTTTTTACTGTATGTCTGCTTGTTAGAAAGGTCTCCAATAGTAGTTTATATATTTCATACGGGGCGCAAGAAAAATGAAAACACCAATTTCAAGAGCACACATATGGTACATATACTGAAACTCTGAGAAGCATGTGTTTTCAACTACATCAAGTCCAGATTTTCTGGTATGCTAGAAGTTGCATGAAAATGTAAATTGCGTAGTCCCTGAAACCGTTCTACAAATATATATCAGCTATGTATATTGGTCTAAAAGCAGGGGTTGAGAGTGAGGGTGGAGGGTAGAACTGACAGTAATCTAGGTTTTCCAGACCTAGCATCGACTGTGTGTGTAATTATCATTTGGTTTGGCCCACTTCTTCAAAAGTCCAATTAGGATAAAACCCCGCCCTCTTGAAAGACGTGGAACCATTCACAACTATCTGAAGCACGCATGCTAATGATTTTCAGGCTGCAATAAAGTTCCAAGCCTTTTGTTCTGGGGCAAGATGCCAATTATGGACCTAGAAATGGATAAAGGGTGTCTAAGAGGTAACAGTCTATTTGGACATCCTTGTTCCAAATCTTTAGAATATACTCTCTCAGTTAATGGGATTTAGTCCAACAAAACTGTCTGTGGTACATTTAGAAGTTCAGGCATAGCGTATTAATAAGTTTTTGGCTAGGTATTTGAAATATTTTTTTATTTTTTTTCCCATTAATAACAGCACCTGTCAAATGAAAGCATTCAGGAGCAGATTACTGAGTAAATCAATGAACAAATGAAGAAATAAAATGCATGAAACAACTAGGAAACAAGAGTTAATTTTAGATATTTCCAGGATCAATATATCTATGAGTTAATAGAAACATCTGTGTAAAACGAGAGAGAAAATCTGCATTGGTTGGAGTTAAAAGCAAAAAATCTCATGAAGAAAGAATGCCTTGCAATGACCTTTGATTGATTAGATTGATTGATTAGATTGAAAAGTCGGGGCGGGGGGAGAGGAAAATGGCTATTGAATGTTAGTGACTCTCCGGACACATTGAAATTGTATTTAAGAAACTTACCATGTTTCATGGGCTGGAGCGATAGCACAGCGGTAGGGCGTTCGCCTTACAGGCGGCCAACATGGTCGACCCGAGTTCGATTCCTCCGCCCCTCTAGGAGAGCCCGGCAAGCTACTGAGAGTATCTCGCCCGCATGGCAGAGCCTGGCAATCTCCCCGTGATGTATTCGATATGCCAAACACAGCAACAACAAAGTCTCCAATGGAGACCTTACTAGGCCCGCTCGAGCAAAATAGACGATCAACGGGAGGGCCTTTACCTTTACCTTACCTTACCATGTTTCATTAAATTCAGTAAAGCAACTATTATAGAGCAGAATAACATAAGAATCTTTAATTTGAGCATGCCACTTTGTTTTAATCAAAATAATTGTCATCTTTATTTATCATTTCATTTTGTTCATATATTTAATTAGTTAAATAACCATTAAACATCTTAACATAAAATGCTTTGTGCTAAAAACCCAGGATTCAAATAAGACACTAACTCTGTATTTAAGTGTTTTTATTTTTTTTTTAATTTTTTTAAGTGTTTTTAAATCCACTGGGGAAGACTAACAAATGAGCAAAATGCTACATAGTGTTAGAAAGAAGAGAAATTTCTGCAGTCATATTTTTCCACCCCTCCTACAACTCAGAGTGCTCTCATTTATTTTACGAGATCAATTTCTCTGGGAACTGATGTGCACCTCATTGCATTAGAGGCATCTAGAGGCAGTAAATTTCTTTTCTTTTTATCTGGATTTGCAGTTAATTCTGAGCTATTAATTTAAGGGACTTGAATACTCAAGCTATAAGAAGAAATGGGTGCAGAGCAAAAGAAATTCACCTATGGACTGATTTCTTTTTAATAAAGTCTCTGCCATCATCATGGCACTTGTGGGGTCTAGAAATTTCTTGTTATTCGGTCCAGATATTTCTGTTTGGTAGGCCTAAGGAGTAGTACAGCAGTTAGGACACTTTCCTTGTAAGCGACTAAGCACAGAGTCAGAAGTTAGCCCTGAAAGCAGCCAGGTGTGGTCCAAACCTCACCTCTCCTAAACAAGCAGACAAACGAAACAGCGATCTATTGGTGAACTCTGGGAGAGAAAAAACACTGCTTCCTTGACCTTTCTCCAAATCATGAAAGCTGACTTCAGCTGCAATTCCTTTATTTTTTTTTTCTCTTTCTATCTGGAATGTAGATACCTGTAGTATCAAAGCTTCTCATTAGAAGATGACAGCAGCCAGCCAGGAGGAATTTATTTTACAGTTCATTTCATTATTTCATAGTTAAATTACTTGACCAGAGACACCATCCTGGAATTGTTTATTTCTAAAATGAAAAAAGTAAACCTCTATGTGGATAGAGATTTCGATTAAATGTTTTATTCTATTTCCAAATTACCTAGACAGACCTTGGTTCTATTCTTATGTTGATTCCTTTATTTGTTGTCAGTCATCAGCTAGAGGAAATTAGTTAAAATAGCCTTGATTATCATAAATCTTAGTTACAGTTCTTATTTATGCATATATGCAACAATAAATGTCTACCTTTCTTATCGCATTGGCAAAACTTGGGAGATACAAGAAGACTTCTTTTTTATTCAATTTTCATTTAGGATAGAATTACTCATTATTATATTTTATCTACTACAAGACTTCATGTGAAAATGAGTTAAAATATGTAGTTATACTGAAATAATGGAACTATTTGCATATAAAATATAATCATTAGTAATGCATTAATAGTTTGCCCTGATTACCGCCTGCTATTTTAAATTTGCTAAAGGTTCTTCAAATATATTATGAAAATTTTTAATGAATTGTGAGTAAAAATCCCTCAGAACATAGCACTGCTTTTTTTTATGAATATGAATGCAATCAGTGGGTTTCTGTAGGATGGAGAATTAAGCAGAATAGAAAAGTTCTATTCTAGAAATGGGAATAAACTGAAAGACAAGAATGAGAAAAGAAAAAGCCCAAGAGAAGCATGGGGTAACCTCAGATTTTTTTAAAGGGAAGAGAGCTTTCTCTAATGGGGGCATGTTGAAGTGATCACTCAAAACAGATTTCATTAAAGTGAAAAGGCTCACTGTAGAAATAATGTTATTATGACTATGATGCCAATAATTGAATAATTATTATACTGGAATACTTTAAAGCCATTAAACATCTTTTGCAAGGAGAAATTTAAACAAGAAAATGAGTATGAAAACAGTAAAGGCATAACTTGTTGGTGAATTCAAGTAGAAATTCAGACACCAGCTCTCATTCATCAGAATTTAGGGATCCAGATATTTTGCACATTGATGTTCAATAAATATTCATTTTCTTCCCAGTTAAAAGATAATACACTTCATCTATATCAGTGTGTAATTATAAAATGACTTGCAATGATATTAAGAAAACTTATAAATCAGAAATGATTTATAAATGCTTTCCTATTATAGCTTATTTTGAGTGCTCTTGCAGAGTTCACACAAAAGACAAGGTTATGGCAAAACTTGACCTAAATATAGGAAATTCAATCTTGCAATATTGCTTCGAAGGAGAGCATAGGGAAGACTTTACATGTTTACATGTAAACACAATGGAAGTGGAAGTGCCTCTGGAGCACTGTGATGGGTGTAATCAGATTAATGGGTGTAACCAGATTAATGGGTGTAACCAGATAAACCTAAGCTTCTTGTAGAAGGACAAAGCAATGTTACCCAACAGTTACCATTAGATTTGGAGAAAATGTGATCACACAAATGTCAGCTGGGCAGAGTGGCCATAAATAACACGTGATGACAAATGGCAAGATTTTGGTTATGGAACAATCTCATGTGAGGGTCACAGGGGTTGGAGCAAAGCTCTTGTCTTCTCTAACATCTGATTATTGATGGTTGGCATTAATGGTGAGAAAGAGCACACAGCATGTTAATAAAATTTGCAGATGTTACAAATTTGGAAGCTGTTGCACACACCAGGAGTCTAAGAATTAATACAAATGGATCTAATGAGATTACAAATACAGGGCGAAAAGAGGAAAATTAGATTCCATTTAGAAAAGTGCAACTAATCAATCTGGGGAGGGGGGCGGGCAGTAATCAGAAACATGTTCACTCAGCAGGTCTGAAGACAAACCTGGGAAGTAATCAATTTAAACAAAAATGCAAAGCACAATAATAAGACTGCTGGGATCAGAAAAGTAGTGCTTCAAGATCACTCAGCAGCGCCATCCGAGAGCCTTACTTAGCAGGAACTGCATGAGGAGTGTGTGGATCTGACGGAAGAGACTTGAAAGCAGGGGGCAATTAATTTGGAGATTAAGAAATCAGAGCGGTTTCCTGGTAAAAAGGCAGCATCAAGAATCGCTACATGGAAAGTATCATGCTAAGTGAAATGAGTCAGAAAGAGAGGGACAGACATAGAAAGATTGCATTCATCCGGGGAACATAAAGTAACAAAATAGGAGACTAACACCCAAGAATAGCTGAGATAAGTACCAGGAGGTTCACTCCATGGCTTGGAGGCCAGTCGCACACGCTAGGGGAAAAGGCAGCTCAGATAGAGAAGGGAGCACCAAATTAAGGGTGTTGGGAGGATCCTCCCAGGATGGGAGATGCATGCTGAAAGTAGACTATAGACCGAACATGATTGCCACTCAATGCCTTTTTTGCAAACCTCAGCACCCGAAAGGAGAGAGAGAAGAAAGGGAATGCCCTGCCACAGAGGCAGGGTGGGATGGGGGGGTGGGGGGTGGGAGGGATACTGGGATCAGTGGTGGTGGAGAATGGGCACTGGTGGAGGGATGGGTACTCAATCTTTGTATAACTGAAACCCAAGCACAAAAAAAAATTGTAAGTCTACAACTGTACCTCATGATGTTTCACTAATAAAAAAAGAAAACAAAATTAAAAAAAAAAAGAATCGCTTCCATCCAAGTTCTGAGTTGAGCAGCCACTTATACAGCAACCTTGCTGCTGTGTCCAGAAAATCAGTGTTAAAATTTCATAACACGCCTGGCTTAGGTACATTCGGATTCTAAGCCTCTGAAGTTACTCTTATTATATCAAAGGAATTGAGGACTTGAGGAAATAGGGTAGGGCTGCAAAATCATTTCCATTTTACTGAAGGATATAAACATAACCTCCAGGGAAGCAGAAAAATTTAAAGAATATATACCCGGGGTAGCACTGTAGTACTGTCCTTCTGTTGTTTTTTTATTTCCTAGAGTGGGCACCAATAACATCTCCATTGTGAGACTTGTTACTGTTTTTGGCATATGGAATACACCACAGGGAGCTTTCCAGGCTCTGTCATGTGGGCTAGATACTCTCGGTAGCTTGTAGGGCCCTCTGACAGGGACAGAAGAATCGAACCTGGGTTGGTCGCATGCAAGGCAAGCTCCCAAGCACCCTATGCACTGTACTATCGCTCCCTACCTGGGGTAATAATTTATATTGCTCAAGCCTATTAAGTTGATATCATATGTTTAAGCTATAAGTCTCCTTTTCGTATGAATAAACTAGATATAAAATAGCTACTTCGAAGAGTTGAAAGAAAAAAAAACAAATTAAGTGATTAACACAGTATCAATAATTCCACTATGAATGTGTTTGTCTATGTATTTGTGAAGTTCTATTGAATCCAAAATGTCACTGGAAACCATCTATCAGTTATTTTGAGATTTAGTTTTTAATTGTTAGCGACCACATGCAAAGTGACTTAAACTAGAAATGGTAATAATCAGACTAAGCAATACCACCAAGCAAGACAAAGAAAAATGTGATGATTAAGTGACAATAAGAAAACAAAATCATCCAGGTCGACATGCTCCTAAGAGAAAGGGAAAAAACAAATAAAATGGTATCAATGACACTGTAAAAATCAAGACCAGGAGATTATTTCCATACAAATAAGAGTAGACTTTCCACGTGACCCAACAATTTTACTTCTTAGCATTTCTCCCCCAAACATAAAGCATTAATCTGAAAATATATATACAGAGGTGATCGTGAATAGTACAGAAGGTAGGATTCCTGGCACCCTGTATGGTCCCCGACCACCACCAGGAGTGATTCCTAAGTGCAGAGCTATGAATAACCCCTGAGCATTACCAGGAGTGGCCCACAAAACAAAACAAAACAAAGTAAAAAGGAGGGAAAGAAAATATACATGCATGTCTATGTTTATTATAATGGCAAGTGCAACAGTTGGATATGGAAGCAACCTGAATGTCCAATGACTGATGGAAAGATAAAAATCTGTGGTATAAATGCACAATTTAAAACTGTGAATCAATAAAAAGACACCTGGAATATCGCTTCATCGTGGATGGAACTGGAAAGTACCGTGTGAAGGGCAGACTACAAATATGGACCCATTTCCTGCGTCCTTAATATATAAAGAAACAAAGCAGGGGTGGAACACTACTCCAGCAGGTAGGGTGCTTGCCTTGCATGTGGCTGACCTGGGTGGGATCTCTGGCATCCCATATGGTCCCTCTAGTCCCTTTAGCCCTGCCAGGAGTGATCCCTGAGCACAAA
This sequence comes from Sorex fumeus, assembly GCF_029834395.1. Lineage (NCBI taxonomy): Eukaryota > Metazoa > Chordata > Mammalia > Eulipotyphla > Soricidae > Sorex > Sorex fumeus. The sequence goes on along the minus strand of NW_026606059.1, from coordinate 9,899,461 downwards.
GCCAAGAGTAAGTTCTGAGCACCTAATAGGTATAATCCCCGCAAACCAACCAAACAAAAAAATGTCACAGGTAGTGTTATCCCTGGCCTTGGATTATAAAACTAAAGTTGCCAGATGGTGGGGGTGTAGGGAATGGAGAAGCAGAAGGGACACCTGGACAGGGACACATATAATGGGCACTTGGCTGGCCATAAGCTATGGCAACTATATGCAACCATAAACAATAATACTATTGTAAACATGCTATCTAAACAAAAAGTAATAATTAAAATAAATAGGTAAAAGAAAAAGAAACACGCATGATGTCTCACTAATAAAAATTTAAAAATTATAAAATAAAAAAAAGAAAAAGAAACAGAAACAATGTAAAAATTTAAGACAAATCCGGTGCCTATGAAATTTCAACCCCCTAGACTCATAACTGGAGAGCAAGAATACTCTTGGTAGTCAGCATTCAAATATTTAAGTATGACGATGAAAAAACGAACTGGAGACACATGGTATGTCCTGAATGAGTAAATCATCAAACAATCACCATCTGTTACACTGAAGAAGTACCTTTTGGATCAGAGGTCTGCTGGGAATATTTAGCAGAAAGAACTAATAATTGTAGGAATTCCAAAAATTTAGCCAGGAAAAATGTAGTCATCTATGGCAGATTGAGCAGAGGTCAATTTTGGGTTTGCTTATTTAGTTTGTGTTTTGTTGTTGCTTTTCTTGCCACCCTTCATGAGGCTCAGGGCTTACTCCTGCTTCTGAGCTCAGGGATATCTCTTGGAAGAAAGCAGGGGACCATATGCAGTGCTGGAGAAGGAACTTAGGTCAGCTATGAGCTAGGCAAGTGTCTTGCCAGTGTACTGTTCCTCTAGCCCCCAACTTTAAGATTTGATTTTAAATCTATTGTTTCTATTGTGGCATCCTGGTTCACCTTAGTATTGATATTAATAGTTTAGACTTGCAGTGCTACTATACCATGCCCACAGCCAGAGCATCTGTATGCTGTCACCTTATTCTAAGGCCCCTCTCACTGCCACACCCCTCCCCAACTTGTTTCCTCGGTTAATAGTGTGGAGATCAATTTTTAAGGTCAAAGAAAGAACAACATAGGCATGAAAAACATAAACTTCTTCCATGGAATGGCATTAGGAACAATAACACAGGTGATAGACTGGAGCATGGTCAAAGGACTCAGGTCAAGCTGGGTCTGCAGACAATAATGGAAGGTCTCTCCTCGACAAAACAAATGGTGTAGCCAAACCCAACAACGCATGAGACACAGGAAACATAATTTATTCTTCGCCATCATCTCCTTAGACTGAATCTCTGAATCTTCCTCTGGTTTTATCTCTGAAAGAGTTTTTAACTCGGGCTCTCTCTCTCTCTCTCTCTCTCTCTCTCTCTCTCTCTCTCTCTCTCTCTCTCTCTCTCTCTCTCCTCTCTGTATCCTCTCTCTTTCTCTCTCTCCTCTTTGTTTTCTTTCTCTCTCTCTCCAGTTTTCTTAGGCTTAAGCCATAGGTTCCCAAATGATCCCTTCACATCCCTCTATTTTTACTTTTTTTCTTTCTTTTCCCTTCTCCTACAACCTTCCCAGTCCACTCAGCAGACGGTGGTGAGGTATTTTCTAAGGCAAATGTAGCAAAGCACAAACATGTTTAGTCTCAGGCTGGTTCTTTAAAACCCCTTTCAGTGATTCTCCAGGAAGCAGAAGATAAATGTGAAAGTGAGGAAGGTCTTGATATCGCCAGGTCGACCCTGTCCTCCTCTCTAGCTCTGCAACCCTCCTTTCTGTTCCAGGCATCCTAAGTCTTTTTTCACAGGTAATGCTTCCATTCTCTCTCTCTCTTTTTAAATTTTCATCTAGTTTGATACTTTATTTGTTTGTTTTGGGGAAACACCTTGTGACTCTCAGGGGTTACTCCTGGCTCTGCACTCAGGAATCACTCCTGGCAGTGCTCTGGGGACCATATGGGATGCCAGGACTCAAACCTGGGTTGACCGCTTGCAAGTTAAATGCCCTACATGCTAAATTATCACTTTGGCCTCTGATACATTTTTTTAGATACATAAGCTCTTTCAACATTTTTTTCAGAGAACTTTCTTAGTTCACTTTTTAGACACCATATACTTTGTCACAGCAACATTTATAAAAATGAAACTTTACATCTGTTGTAAAATTCTGTGACTAGAACTGATTTCCATTACTTTCATCAGGTTTACTAAGGGCAGATTCACACTTCTATTGCCCTTCACGTTTCTCACATACGTCAATGTTTGGCAGTAGCTACAATGGACAGGAGCACTTTACACCAGATATTATTGCTGTTGTTTTTAATTGCTCATTTATCCATTTCCACTATGGGAGTTTCTTCCCTTCAATGAGACCTATACTAAATGATTGTCATTGTATTTCAGCTAAATGGCCGCACTGGAAGATGCTCATACCCTTATCTTCGGAGCGTGTGAATATATTAGGTTACACAGTAGAAGGTAATTAAGGTTTCACATGGAATTACAGTTGTCAATTAGCAGACTTAAAGATAAGGAGATAATCCCGGATTATCCAGGTAACCTGATGTAATCACAGAAGTCATTAGAAATAGGCTGGGGAGTCAGAGGGAGAAGCAAATGTGGCGAATAAAAATAATAGTGATGTGGAACTCTAATCTCAAGAGAATGACAAGTAGCTGAATCTCTCCAGGTGGGACCAGTCTGAGGGCTGAAAACTCTCGGGTATTCTCGAAATTGGGACAGACTGAATCCTCCACACACACCTTCCTCTGACATTGCAAAATCCAGCAGCCCCCACCCACATCCTCCACCTTGCCTCCAGAGAAACAGTGACTTTTAAAGATGCTGCCAAGATTCCCCACGTTGGCTGGCCCTAACTGAGAACTCTGGGTCCTTCTCAGAATGAGGGTGGGCAGACTCCCGCTGCAGGACGCCATGTCTGCCTGCCCCCTCCAACTCGGAAACAGCCCAGCTCCACAATTGAACCTCATCCAACTGCCAAGCCACCAAATTGTCCCAGATTTATGGTTTGTGGATCAATTGGCTACATATGCAGCCATGGGATGCTTCAAAATTTCACAGTACTATCAGCCCAGTAGGGTCATGGCAAATCTGATGGGAAAGTTGCATAGAAGACCACTCAGCTGACGATCCCTTATGGATCTAAGATTTGATCATTTCATTTGCCTCGGTGTTGTAACAATAAGAAGTCAATCTGATTAATCTGATTGTGACTGCAGGGGACAGACTGAGGTGGTGGGTGGGAAACTGGAAACACTGGTGGAGGAAGGGCCACTCTGGTATTGGGGCTGGTGTTAGGACATTTGATACCTAAAACAACTGTATTATGAACTTGGTAAGTCATATTTTATATCACTGCATCACTGTCCTCCTGTTGTTCATCGATTTGCTCAAGTGGGCACCAGTAACGTCTCCATTGTGAGACTTCTTGTTACTGTTTTTGGCATATCTAGTATGTCACAGGTACGTTGCCAGGCTTTGCCATGTGGGTGAGATACTCTCAGTAGCTTGCTGGGCTCTCCGAGAGGGGCGAAGGAATTGAATCCGGGTCGGTCCAGGTCAGTCACATGCAAGGCAAACGCCCTATCCGCTGTGCTATCGCTCCAGCTTCATATTTTATAATAAAAAATTTAAGTATAATAGTAGTATGATCCAAGAAGATCCTGGTTCTTCTGACTTTGCGTATGGAGGCAGGGGTCAAGAGCAGGGAATGCAGATATCTTCAGCACCTGGATGCAGTGGGCTACCAAAAAGAACACAGCCCCAAAGACATTTGATTTTAGCTAGTGTGTCCCGAGTATGACTTCTAAACTGCATAACGGTAAGACAACACACACTTCTGTTGTTCTTTGACCAAATGTGTGGTTATTTATGAGACCAGTATTGAAAATGAAAAGATTAGTAATCAGTAAATCTTTACCTGACTTGAATATAGGTAGAACATGATGGCCACTCTCCAGTGTTTTATTGTTTGTTTTGGGGCCACACCTGGTAGTGTTTAGGGGTCACTCCTGGCTCTGTGCTCAGGGATCGCTCCTGGCAGTGCTCAGGGAACATATGGGTGCCAAGGATAAAACCTGGATTGGCTACATGCAAGGCAATTACCCTACCGGCTGTATTATTGCTTCAGCTCCATTCACTCTGTCTTTTAAGAGTAGTTATTTTGAAGAGATGTAAGAGGCTGGGCAGGGCCTACTCAGTTTAATACAGTTCCATGTTGTAGCCCTGACTACGTCTTATATTGGAGTAAGCAGCTGGTCAGCTCCCAGTGACTTTCTCCTAAGCACTTTCACTAGGTCACATTCCTTGAGGTCAGTTGCAGCCTCTTGGGGGTGATGGTAGACCTGTGGTCCTTTTCCTCTTATTGATTGAGGTACTGTGATTTACAGTATTGTAAATGATGGTTTCCTCTGCACATATTCTAACAACACACCTATCACCAGTGTATTAGAAAACCATCTCTAACTTCTATAAAATTTCCAGAGGTCTTAGTAGTGATTCTTTTATGGTGTTCATTCTCCTAGTGTTGATGAACATTAATAAATCAGTAATCAGATAAGTAATCAAATAAGTCTGCTTTCTTCAAAATGTAGTTCAAACTGGGAGATAGTTGCATTAGGGCCAGAGTTCACTGTGGTGCAAGCTGCCTCTTACTTTTTCTCTTAGCTTTAACCTACCTTTGTCGGAGGTGGATGTAGTTTCAACTTGTTTATTTTGTAAACTTAGTTTTAACTTATTTAAGGCTAGAACTCTCTTGTTTGTAGAAAGAATCTAAGAGAGAGTTAGTAAGTGCACACATTCAGATGTCTAAGAAATTATGGAATCTCGCCACAACCCCTCTATAAAAATATTTATACACAGATCCCTGGAATCTCAAATTTAAACCTGACACCAAAATGTTTGAGATAGCCTATCCTTCTGTGGAATGTATATGAAAATTGCAACCTAAAAACCACTTACCTACGCAACAAAAATCAAACACATCAAAATAATTCAGGGAAGGCTTACTAATTCAGGCACAAAGTCAAATTCCCAGAACTCAGACCGGAACATTGTGATAGAGAAGTAGTACCACATAATGGAAAGAGCACAGACTATTGCTGGCTTGAGCATATTCAAAAATTCAAGGTCACTCTGGACACTGAGGAATATAATAGAATGAACTCCTCCAATGAGCTGGATACAATATACTTATTTAGGGTTTAAGTATAATTTGCTTCCATCCAGTCAAATTACAAAATTAGCATTTATAGACTGTGTTCAATGCAACGGGCACCAAGTCATATATTGTGCCACCGAATTCTCACCACAATCTAGTGAGCTAAAGATTTTCATCATCACCATTTCATAAGTGAAGCAACTGAGACAGTATTTAAGCTGCTGAGTTAGTGACTTAAATAGAAAAGCCACTTACTTGTTTACCCAAAGGTTCCAATTTTCAAACGATTCAGACAGACTTCTGTAGCTTACAGTGTTCTCTGGGCAAGGGAGTTAAAAGCAATTTCTTCTAATGTCAGCTGAAAATAGAATCACTCATTTCCTCTTGCTCGGGACCCTCAAACTTTGAATTTGGGTAGTCGAATGCAAAAATGAAAACTATAACAAACTAAAGACTGCAGTGGCTATTATCACAATGGCAAAGCTTTAAGCGTTTTATATTTTCATATTTATTCCTCTCACTTTTAACTACTATATTTACTTTTTTATTTAAACACTGAAATGTGTCAATATAAATCCTTGCTATGTGCAATGAACTGGCAGGAGTAATTTAACTTAAAATCATAAGGAAAAAAACTATTTTTACATTTCTAGAAACTTTGATGGACTATTTTACTGAGTGACAGTCAATGGGAGCAGACAAGCAATGCAACGTGATTAGACAACTACCAACATACGGAGCCGTTGGATTTCTCAACCCCACGGGCAACAGAAATGGCAGAGCAGATTTTTGGGAAATTTTACACATTAGAACATAAACAGTCTGTCAAGAAATCACACTTTTCAGATGTCTACCTCCTACAGTCTTGAAGACATTAGAAACTATCATAAATGTGATTTGCAAGGAAGAAGTTTCCTAGCCTCAATAGAAAGTGATTGTCATCCCTGACAAAGTCCAGGAATATCAAGTAAAAAATAATAGATCCTTAAAAAACATGATTTGGCAGTTGATTGTACTACCATTACAGTTAAAAAAATACAACTCCATATAGGTTTTTTTTTTCCCAGAGATTTAATATGTTGCCAGCAGAGCAGATTTGAGCTATGTTGAGGAGAAAACCAGATTTGAAAAAGGACATAGTAAAAAAAAAAAATGTACACTGTAAAACCACCCTAAAAGTATATAAAAGCAAAGGGGAGGAAAAAAAGCACTTGGCGACATGTGTAAAATGGGATGAATCAAAAGCCAATTAAGACATCAAAATATATGGAGCCAATATCATAAAAGTGGGGCGACAATATAGGCAGTTTGGAAGCTAATTAGAATGGAGAAGTGATAATTGTATGCACTGGGGGAAGGCGAACTGTAGAGTGTTGAATGGAAATGAGGCAGAGATTGAGATGGAAAAGATCTCAAACACTTCTGCAATGTGGTAGTAAATAGTCAAAAACAAAAATGTGAGAACTGAGCCCCTGGGTGAGGTGAAGAAACCCTCTTCATTAACCCTAAAGTTCAAAGTTTGATAGATTCTAGATGATAGTGGTGCCTCAGAAACTCTGGGTTGATTCCTCTCCCCCACTGAAAAGAAGGTGGTCTTCACTCCTGTGTGTTCCCCCACTTCTCTTTTGTATGGTCTTGAGTCTGAAGAGGGAGGATTAGAAATCAAGTTCCACTTCAATTTCTAAACTTTCTCTGGGCTCTGAGCCAGTTTTCTCTTTCCTTTGTAACGTATCCATTCTCCATTCTCTATGGTTCTGATTTTTTCCCCCAATAAAGACTTTCCTTACCTTATTGCTCTTCAGCTTTTCTATATATTACCAGCCTTTCCCAGAATTTCTGATGACTTTTGTTGAGACTTTTTCTCTAATGGTAACCTAGATGGTAAGAGTATCTGCAGAGTTTTACTCCAGATGGCAAATGAAGCAAGACTAATGCCTTTTTATTTTTTATTTATTTTTTAATTTTTTTAACTAATGCCTTTTTAAAATAAAGTTGTTGAAGTGACAGCTTTCAGAACATTGCTACAAAGCATCCTAAAGTTCAGTGATACCCAGATTTCTATGATCTCTTATTCCTAACTAACCCTTGGAATCTCTGTACATGAGGGCTGAACATTCAGCTCCTTCTGGCTTTGTCAAAGCAACAATCTGTTATATATAACCTCTTGCAGATCAACCTCTTCTTACAAACTACTCCCACAAGTTCTACTCTTTATAAAGTTATTGGAAGAATAGCCACTTCAGGGCAAAGATGAAATTACTTTGATTTGGTTTTTTGTTCAATTTCTTGTCCAGTGAAATAGTGTTGCTGATGAACATTTAAAACATTGTCCTCCCATTGTTCATCAATTTGCTCGAGCAGGCCCAGTCACAAAATCACAAATCATCCTGTTATTCATCGATTGCCTCGAGCAGGCCCCAGTAACGACTTCTTCATCCTAGCCCTGAGATTATATTCAAGGCTCTTTAGGAGAATGAGACCCATCATTGTTACTGGTATTTGGCATATTGGGTATGCCACGGGGAGTTTGCCAGACTCTGCTGTGTGGGCAGGCTACATTCGGTAGCCTGCCAGTTTGTCCAAATTAGGAATGAGATAATAAGATGTCATAATAAGATGTTGCGCGGCCGCAAATGCGGCCACGCGGTTCCGGGAGCTGGTTTTTATAGTCTCTGAGTCTTGGCCGCTGATGGGATTACACGGCGCCAGGGGGCCAGTTGGTGGGTGTGACCCCCGCCTACTGGAATTTGGAGGATATGGGTGGAGGATGTTCGGCCCCGATCCGAGTAGGCTTGGAGATCTCGGCCCCGGAACCTGCGTGGCTTTGTCTCTCTGCCTTTCTTGTCCAGTGAAATAGTGTTGCTGATGAACATTTAAAACACTGTCCTCCCATTGTTCATCAATTTGCTTGAGCGGGCCCAGTAATGTCTCCATTTTTTTTTGAGACTTGTTACTGTGTTTGGCATATTAAATATGTCATGGGTAGCTTGTCAGGCTCTACCATGCGAAATACTCTCAGTAGCTTGCCAAGCTCTCCGAGAGGGGCTGAGGAATCAAACCCGGCTCAGCCTGGCTGGCTGCATGCAAGGCAAATGCCCTACTGCTGTGCTATGGCTCCAGCCCGAACATTTAAAAGTACTATTAAAAGAAAAAATTAAAACCACATTTGGTATTTTTTTTCATCTAATGAAGTGTTAAAAATTTGCCCCCGAAAAGTATGCAAAGAAAATATAACACAGGGTAGTATATGCATAGTAGACTAGCTGTGGTTTCATTGAATAAAAAAATAATTTAGCATATCTAGCAAGTAAAAATTGAAATATATTAAAAAGTTAAAGATATACTTAAATGATAAAAATCACAATAGAGTGATAAATTTTTTTCAGATAATTAATTTGGAGGGCAAACAACAGTTTTTTTAAAATTGCCATTTAAAAAAACTTTAAAATTCTCTGTATTAAACATAAGCACCCTTCCCTTCTGGAACACATTATAATTGTACCTTAGCATGATATTTTAAATGAAGCACAAATGAAAACAAAAAATCAAAACCACACTACTAACTTCTACTTTCAATCACGATAGTGAAATAAGAAAGAGGAAAACCCCTTCCACATAAGACAATTAGAAAAAGTAAATATATTACATGACCATTTCAGGCTTTGAAAATCAGGTAATAAAAAATAACAATCCATGAGAAACAAGAAAGCAACAAATTTAATCCTGTAATTGTCCCAGATAACGCCTAAAATTTAATGTTTTCTGATTACTTTTAGGACTTGGCAGGGACAATGAGGACCCATATGCAGATTGGCACAATTTGAAGTTGAGAAGACAGGGCAAAAAAATCAAGAAAAATCAAGGAGACCAATATTCACAGAGCAGAGAACTGGGGGCTAGAGATGGTACACAGGAAGATCTCTTTTGGTATGTAGAGGTTCTCCTTGGGCATTTAGCATTCTATTGATCAAAACACAAATCAGCAAAATATACACAGCAAGGGAAAGGACCAGCTTAAGGAAATAGATATAATTATGTAGAGCTCACATACCAGGAACATTGCCTGTGTCCGATATGCAAAACGAAAAATTAATGGTACATTGAAGCTAGTCCTTGTTTTATCTTGGTAACTAGGGCTAATTAGCACTAAAAACTTGATTCTGGCTCCATCTACCAAATCTTTGAAAACCATAAAAGTCACTCTGATTCCAGTGTACCTACATCTACAACAAAGCTCAAGAATAATAATCACCAGCACCAAACAAAAGTCACCATGTTTGGTATCCAGTCAAAGACTGCCAGACATACAAAAAAGTAAGGGAATGCTAAAGAGGGAACCCAGCGAATCATAAATAATCTAGACTGGACACAGTAGCCTGACTTAGGATCCTAAAACATCTCATAATTGTACTAGGTATGTTTAATATGTTCCAGTAAAACTTGAGTCTGTTAGATAAAGTTGTAAAAATCATTCTAAAATATCCAAATTGAGGTTCTAGTGATGTAAAATATTATATATGAAAAATAATTAAGTACATTTGATGGGATTAAAGGTAGATTAGACTTTTATTTGAAGACAAAGTGAATTTGACAGGCTGGAGCGATAGCACAGCGGGTAGGGCGTTTGCCTTGCATGCAGCCAACATGGCCGACCCGAGTTCGATTCCTCCGCCCCTCTCGGAGAGCCCGGCAAGCTACCGAGAGTATTCGATATGCCAGACACAGTAACAACAAAGTCTCCAATGGAGACGTTACTGGGCCCGCTCGAACGGTATTAAATACAGAGAGAAAATATTTCAGAAAACAGAGCATCTGCGACGCCTGCGCCCTCAGACCCAGACCCTTCCTTCTCCTGCTGCCCAGACTGTCCTGACCCACCATCCTGCCCACAGGCCCGTGCAGTTAGCCAATGCCACCACCTTGCCCACCCTTCAGGTCTGTGACCCGGCCTTACAGCAGGCGGGGGCGTGGCCTCCACAATAGGGGGCGTGGCTTATACAGTAGAGGGTGTCAGCTGGGTCTTTGGCTACTCAAGCAGACAAAGTTATTTTTCCCATTCCCAGCAATCTGGAATCACTTCTCAATCTTCATCACCTAAATCTGTAACATCCTAGCTATCTAAAACACAATAGACCAACAGTCCACTAGTCTCATCCACTAGCACCAAACTACTAGTGAATACAAGAAGCTGTACAAGCCCAATATAAAAGATCACATCCTCTGAAAGTTTCACTAAAGGCTCCACATAAGGTACAGAGGAACACAAAGGGTGGGGAAAAAATGTGACCACCATTGATCAAGCTCATCCAGATTCCTTTCTTCCTACAAGAGGGAATAGTGATAGTAAACTGAAAGGTCACAACTCCATAAAACCACAACATGAAGAAACAGCACAAATCCCCACCACAAGGTGAGGGGGATAAAAAGAGTCCAGAAGCCTCAATAGGTATTACCCACAAATATGAGCTCTCCAACAAAGAATTCAGAGATGAAACGCTAAAGTTGTTCAATTAACTCAAAGAAACGATGAAACAGACACCCAGTAAATTAAAGGAGGACATGAAAGCAACAATGGAACAGATAGCAAAGAACACACAGGGAGAAATGAGAGCAGAAATTGGAAAGCTGCACAGAGAAGTGTCACGAATAAAGGATTCAGTAGATGAAATAAAAAACTCAGTGGGTGCCCTCAACAGTAGAATGGCTACAGCTGAAGACAGAATCCATGAGCTTGAAGATGAGCTTCAGGAAGCTTACAGGCTACAAAATATAATGGGAAAAGACATCAAAATAGCTCTATGGCGAATCAGAGACCTAGAAGATGATTTCAAGAGAAAGAGCATTAGACTCATCAGAGTACCAGAAGGACAAGGAGGAAACCCCAATGAAAAAGTCACAGTTAAAGAAATCATTGCTGAAAAGTTCCCAGAGCTGGAGAATGCAGGCATTCAGATTCAAGGAGCCTAAAGGGTGCCAAGTAAAAGAGACTCCAAGACATATCATAGTCAGAATGATGGATGCCACGGATTGAGACACAATACTGCAAGCAGCAAGGTCAAAGAAGGAAATCACATACAAAGGAGCATCCTTTAGATTTACAGTAGACCTATCAGAGGGAACCTCCCAAGCCCAAAAACAATGGTGGACTATAGTAAAAACAACAACAACAACAACAACAACTCAATGAAATGAACGCTTCACCAAGAATACTTTATTCAGCTAAACTCTTGCTCAAACTTGAAGGAACAATACACACTTTTATGGATAGACAACAGCTCAGGAACTTTATAGGCTCAAAACCAAACCTAAAAGAAGGACTAAAGGGGCTACTGTAAGACAAGAAAATCCCTACAAGTGCAACAAACCCTTACAGAAAGATGGCACAAAGCCCCATGATGATAATCTCTCCCAATGTCAATGGTCTAAATGCACAATTAAGGGACACAGAGTGGCAAAATGGATTCAGAAACTGAACCCAGCATTCTGTAGCCTATAAGAAACACATTTGAACAGTCAAAGTAAACACAGACTCAAAGTCAAAGGATGAAAAACAATCCTGCTAGCAAACAACTCCCTCAAAAAAGCTGGGGTGGCCTACATAGATTTCAGGTTGAAAAGGATCAGAAGGAACAGTGAAGGATATTGAGCTTCCATTTGACCCAGCAATAGCACATCCGGGAATATATCCTGGAGAGGAAAAATGTATGGTATAAATAACATCTGCACTTGTATGTTCATTGCTACATTGTTTATAATAGCCAAAATCTGGGGGAAAAAGATCCACTGCCCAAGAATAGATAACTGGTTAAAGAAATCCTGGTACATCTATACAATGGAATACTATGCAGCTGTTAGAAAAGATGAAGTCATGAAAATTTCATATAAGTGGATCAACATGGAAAGTATCATGTTAAGTGAAAAGAGTCAGAAAGAGAGAGACAGACATAGAATCATTGCACTCATCTGTGGAATATAAAGTATCAGAATGGGAGACCAACACTCAAGAATAGTAGAGATAAGGACCAGGTTACTCCAAGGCGTGGAAGCCGGCCTCAAATGCTGGGGGAAAGGCAGCTGAGATAGAGCAGGGAACACCAAGTAAAGGGTGTTTGGAGAACCCACTCGGGTTGGGAGATGCATGCCGAATGTAGACTATAGATCAAACACAATGACCACTGGATGCCTCTATTGCAAACTACAAAATCCAAAAGAAAAGAGAGAACAAAAGAGAATGCCCTGCCACAGAGGGAGGGGGAGAGGGGGGATGTTGGGGGTGGTTGGAGTGATACTGGGATTATTGGTGGTGGAAAATGGGTACTGGTGAAGGGATGGGTACTTGATCATTGTATAACTGAAACGCAAGCACGAAAGTTTGTAAGTATGTAACTGTACCTCACAGTGATTCACTAATAAATAAAAATTTTAAAAATAATAAAAAATAAAAAGAAAAGAAAAAAAGAGCATTTGTGAACTGTGAGATAACATCTAGTAATATAATGTATGTGGAATAATAGTTCTTTACTTTGGGTGGGGAACAAAAAAGAATGAAGGAAATAAAGATTATTTTCTAAATTTAATACAAACTATACACCTTGTTGCAAGCACAAGGAGATTAATAAAACTGTGCCAGAGTATAATAATCAAATTCTTTAAAACAGTGAAAAAGAAAAATCTTAACCATTTCCAGGACTCACCCCCTTAAAAACAAAAACCCTAAAAGCACTTCACAGATGAATAAAGATTAAGGGATTCATAGATTTATCATTGGAAACAATACAAGTGAGAATAGGATAAAACATCTTCAAATACTGAAAGAAAAAAACTGTCAGTTTGGTATTCTATAACCCAAATACAGCTTTTTAAACACACAAAAGTTGGATAAATTCCTCACCAGCAGAATTACACTACAACAAATTTTTATAATTTAGGAAGAAACAAATCAGGACAAAACTAATTTGGAAATCTATTTCCTAGAAAGAATTAAGAATACTTGGAATAGAAACATAGTTTCTATTCCCAGATGTCAAATATGATAGAAAGTACTAACTTGGCACCAAAACATTCTTCCTCCCCTTCTAAAATGAGAGTAATTTCTGTAAATCTGTCATTAGTCAAGGACCACATCTCCCATGTCCTTTTGCATCTAGCTGTACTAGGTGAGTACCCAAAAAGTGAGTGGTGGGAACATCGTTCTGGATATTTCCAAGTTGACCTCTGGCCTGTCGTTCTATATCAACTTTGTATCACATACTGTTGACCACAGAAGACACTCTGTGAGAAGACCCTGTGCATAAAGAATTTGGTTTGCCCTTGTCCTTGGTGCCTGGGATATTTGAATATATTTGAATATATTCGAATCACTTGGAATGTCTAGAGTGATAATAGAGTCACTTTTGTTATCAGTGTCTTTGTCTGTAGCATAATACTAATGGCACATCTCAGGACAGAGGAGCTGGTCATGCCATAAACTCTAATTATGTGATGAGGGAGGTTGAGATTTGGATCATGCAATCTAATCGTGTTGAGAAACATGACCATTGGTTCAATAATTCTTACCTATGAAACAAAATCTCCAACAAAATATTTATGATAGAGAAACATTCCTAGTTGTCTTTACTCTGTGTAATGTTACTTAGCATTGTATTAGGATCCTCCCAGACTTTCTCCTATGTCTCTCCCCGTTTTGGCTGATCAGGGCTGGAGAAATAGAACAGCAAGCAAAGTGCTTGTTTCGCATGGGGCTGGCCCAAGTTCATCCCCTGGCACCTGTTATGGTTCCCTGAACCCTGACAGGAGTAATCCCTGAGCACAGAGTCTTGAGTATGCCTCGAGCACCACCAGGTGTAGCCCCAAAACTAAAAAATTATTAAAATATTACTCTTTGCATTAATAAAACTAATTCAAAGTATGGCTCTTTTCTGCATTCTGTGAATAGTTCTGTTGGGTTACTAAATCACAAGGGACTATAAGAGCCCATGAATTTGCATCCAGCTAATAAGAAGTTCTGGTAACCTGTGAACTCCCAAAAATTAAAAATTAAAAATTTAATTGTGTTTGGTGTGTGTGTGGGGGGGAGATACCACCTCCAGTGGTGCTCAGGGCTTACTCCTGGTTCTGTATTCATGGATAAATTCTGACTGAGGGACCGTATGGGGTGCCTGGGATCAAACCTGAGTCAGCCGTGTGCAAGGCAAATGCTCCACCTGCCATGCAATATCTCAGCCTTGAACTTCCAAACTTGCTGCTTGGTATTTAAAATTATGACAATAAATTGGAGAACTGTGCCCCTAATCTTGAAGTTTCCGTTGACTAGGTAGCCAATGTCAACACTATGTTCTGAATCACCACATGAAAATTTGTGAAATTTCATGCTTATTACGTGACTGAGAAACACCTATTGCTGGGGCTGGGTGGTGTGGGGTGTGGGGGTGTGAGGGGGGTGCAGGTGTTGGGGCGGTAGGAGAGGGAATCTGGGAATACTTGTGAAGTTGACACTGGTGGCAGGTTCGGTGATGGAACGTTGTTATGTCAAAAATGCAACTATGATGGCTTTGTAATTTATGGCGCTTTAATAAAATAAAATTATCTTTTAAATATAAAGAAATATATTGTTTATTTATTTACTTATGTGGATTTTCTGAGCAGTTCTCAGGAGGTCCAAGCCGGTCCTGGTAGCACAGGGCCACAACTTTGCTGCTCAGTCGGACGATGCAGTGTTGCCACTCAGATGATACTAGAGGGTTACTGGATCCCATTAGGCTGTGCCAGGGGACTCTCAGATCTTGGGTCTCCCAGTAGGAGGTGCTCTGGGATCCAAGAGCCATGCAGTGCCAAGATGGGTGAACTGCAGTTCCATGATGAGCACGGCATGAAACCCAAACCCATGCTTTTTCTTGGCTCCAGAAACACCTTTTTTTTTTCAAATTAAGGCAATAAAATGAGTGAATTTCTATGATAGATAACTGTTATTACACTAATACTTATAAGGAAGTTCCCTCTTTCCTTCATGCTGTTTTCAAGATTCATCAAGAGAAATTTATCACTAGATTTCACTAAGAATTTTGTGTTTAAATTTTCTTTCTCCCTCCCCAGCAAAGAATTCATACCAACATCCACTGTTTAATTATTCTAATTTTCACTTATTGCTAGAGAAATCTATATCCCATGGATTTATCTTTTATATGTTTTTGCCTCTTCTAGTGAAATGCAGTTCCCAAGATAGCGGAGATTTGCATCTCAGGTGTTGAGTTTCCTCTGCTGTATTTAGAACAGTGTGATGTGTAATGAATGTTTACTGAAAGAATGAATGAATCCATTGGCAGTCTCTAGTAGATGAACAGGATACAATGTGAACAACTTATTAAACTGCAATTACCTAGAGGAACAAGAAACAAAAATTTTAAGTAGACCAGTGACAGATGAAATTGAAAGAAAATGGGAAACACCCAAGATATTTAGAGAGAGTAAAACCACAAGCCCTGGTGTCTGTTGCAAACGAGGTGAGAAGGAACTAATGAAATCTTCAACAACCAGGGCGACTGAGGAAATTATGAAGCAGTTAACAAAATTAGGAACACCAGGAAATAAACCTGTTTAGAAGAGATGTTAAGTGCCATTTGGAAAATGCACCTAAATGCTTCCCAAAAGCACATAACTAACCCATGAAGTCAACGGGGATGTCGTCCTAAGGATGAAACACAAGAGTTAGGAGTGCCTTCCAAAGTTAAGAGCAACTTTCCAAATGAAACAGGAATATCACAGGTTCCTGTCAATAAGATACATTGTCTAACACTTGAATAAAAAACATTGTTAAGCCAAATCATATTAATTCATACGCAATTTATTTCTATAGTTTATGTCTTTTAGAAACCCATAAGAGAACACTTGGTGAGCATGAGAACATTACTGAAACTATTAGACAATCTCAGGCAGAGAAATTCATTTATTATAGACCAGAAGGGATATTTACTACCTTCAGCATCTTCAAAACTCTTGAGAATTGAATGGATCTTATCTTTATGGCTGAAAATAAACCTAGAGTACTTCATTATTGCTTCTTAATAACAAAGCCCTTTTGCAAACAAGCAGCCCATGAGCAGAACTTAAGATGAGTAATCACATCCGAACAGTTTAGATGATCAATCATCTTATACATGCATAAAATATTAAACATAATGAACATGTTAGGGAGCTATTGATCTATTCCAGTCCAAGTCACAACAAAGCACGAATGGTTTCTTAGTGATTGAGAGCATTTATTAGACCCTGGGGCTTATTATACACGTGAATAAGTAGAAGGTCTTCAAGAGCTGGCTTCCAGTAGAGACCAAGTTGCTGAACTCCTTACTGAAGAGTACAGCAAAATAATTTTAGTGAATTAACAGGAAAAACTCTTCTATCACAGTCATATATTTACAACTGTCCCTTTAGTAGTGTAAATTTTATTACCTTAAACTTCACTCCATTCACATGTTTTCAAAATCATGGAAAGCCAAGTTTCCATTCCAGAAATCCAGCTTTTTTTCCTCAACTCCCTTGTTCTTCTTGCTCATCTTAGTCTTTTCTTAATCTGCTTTGCTCTATTTCTCACACCCTTTAAGCCATGTCATTTACTGCCTATCAATGTATTCATTCATATTCTCTACTATGTGTTTCATCCTTTTTTTTACATGAAGAACTACACAAACTTTGAAAAAGACTTTCTTCAGAAAAACTTAAAGCAATTAAATCCAAAACACTTAAGTAAAGGCCTTTATTTTTTTTGCTTTTTGGGTCACACCCCACCCGGCGATGCACAGGAGTTACTCTTGGTTCATGCACTCAGGAATTGCTCTTGGCAGTGCTTGGGGGACCATATGGGATGCTGGGAATCAAACCCGGGTTGACCGTGTGCAAGGCAAACACCCTACCCGCTGTGCTATGGCTCCAGCCCCGAGAAAAGGCCATTTTTACTCAGGAACTTTTGTCTTTAACAAACTACTGCACAAGATCTTTCCTGGACATCTGAAGTGGTTCTATCTTGGCTGTGGGCAGAAGCAGGCATATAATTGCTCATAGTCATTGGCTGATCTCAGATACACACCTGTAGTCTGATCAGATACATAGGATGGTTAGTAATTGCTCCATGTAAACTTTTTAATTTAACTTTGACAGCTATATATTCTACACCTTTACTCTTAATTATCTTGGAATGTGGCTGGTGGGGAGAGCATATAAGTGTCTTGAAATTCCTTGGCTCTCCCTGGACCTGAGAGCTCTTGGCTCCACAGGTAGCTGATTATTGCCATGATTTCCCGTGCCAACCATAATGACAAGAACTTAATCCAAGATCTACTTACTTTTGTCAGTGCATGAGTTTGAAAACACCGGTATAAGAGGATTACTTGTAAATATAAATTTGAGAACATGGTTTTAGGTTTTGAAAATTGTAGCAATAATCGTCTCCACTTTATTTGTGTCTTCTGGTTGACATGTCTCATTGTTCTTTTTTGGTGGGGGTAAGGGGGGTGATAACTCTTGACTCTTTGTTCAGAAATTACTTCTGGTGGGGCTCAGTGCAACATAGAGTATGCCAGGGATAGAACTGGGTCAGTCATATGCAAGGCAAGAACCCTATCCACTGCTTTTTGTCTCCAGTCCCTATTTCTCCATATCTGAAATCTAGTCTTGGACATATGACTTGCTTTGACCAGTGTATCAATAGAAAATTGTGATCGTTTGTGAAACTCATTTTCTCTTCTGACTAGAAACTTGTTAGCCCTGTGAATAAACCTGGGCAAGTTAGCTGAAGAAAGAAAGACCATCTGAAAAGTCAACCACTACAGCTATCCTAACTCAGAGTCTCAACTAAAACCCCAAGTGACGGTCAGGAGGTTCTAGATCATCAGTCCATAGCTAAATTAATCCAGACTACAAGAACCACACATTCAAACCTCAGATTCCTAAGATACATATTCAATGTTTTCAGCACAAAATTATGGGGTAGTTTGTTGCAGAGTAAACAATGAAAAACTGTTCCAAAGGCTTATCTCAAAAGCTTTCATTTCTTCACTTTCCTCTACCCTAGAGTATCCCATTCTTTTCTTTCTTTTTGCAGAATCCAACATCCACCACTTAACAAGAGAAAAAACTATTTTCACTATGGACTCAATGCTATATATGCACTAATATATGACATATCTATATGAAAGGTAGTATTTTCCCGTATTTTATAGGTGATGCAATTTGCTCAAGCTCACATAGGTAGTACTTACGGTATATGCCAAGTTTGGATTCACTGTAGATTCTTAGCACTCTGAGAGTTGACATTTTTTCATTTGCCCTTTAAACCACATATAGGATACAATACAAGGAATAACTTAAGCATTAATAAGTACCTGCTGGACTAAGATGAATTTTATCTTTATTCTTACTTTCCCAAGTCCTGTTTTTTATAGTTTCGATTTTTGCATGACATTACTCATACACATACACATTCACAAAAGGATAGAAATGACATTCTTTTTTTTTATTTTGCTTTTTGGGTCACACCCAGAGATACTCAGAGCTTACTCCTGGCTCTGCACTCAGGAATTACTCCTGGCGGTGCTCAGGAGATCTTATGGGAATGCTAGGAATTGAAACTGGGTCAGCCACGCGCAAGGCAAATGTCCTCACTGTTGTGCTATCACTTCAGCCCAGGAAATGATATTCTTAATGTATTCTGAATTGAAATTTTATTTTTAAAAATCTTTTAAGGTTTATGCTGATTTTAATTTTTTAACCTTAATTTTATGCCCTATCTGAAATATAGTCATTTTATAATATATGACCAATATTTTTTATGGCTCACGTAGACACAACCTGAGTCTTTATTACAAAAGAACATTTTAAGAATTAGGTAGTGAATACTAGCTTCTCTCTCATAGAAATAAAATGTATTAAATTTTTGATCCTATTTCATTTCTTCTAGGTTCTAATCAACTCAACCAATATATTTGAAACTATCCACATTTTTTTATTGTTACATTTAAATGAGGGTTCTGGCACTATTCTTTGCCTTAACTGTAGTATGTTCAAGATCAAGTATTTTTCTTCTGCACTCATACTTCTCACATGACTTATCCAGTTAATTTGAGTCTCCTATAGATGTATGAGTGTGTGTGTATGTGTGTGTGTGTATGTGTGGTTGAAAGAGAAGAATATATGACATTACCAATGAGAGAGACAAAGAAACAGGTTTAAAAGGGGTTTTAGCTTTTCCTAATGGAACATGAGCAACAAAACATGACAAAGAGTCTCAACTTCCTTGAATAAAGTCCTACTATTCCTTCAGGCAGCCCTGGCTTTGATTTAAGATTGTCAAGATCATGCAGCTTTTCCCTAAGCATTTGGAATTTTAAAAAAATGGATTTTGCTCCCAGGCAATTTTCCCTTCATTTTAGAAGAAATTTAAACAAATCCAGCATTTTTTTATTTAAGAAAGCTTAATTCATTAAAAAAATTAAAACATATTCAATACCCAAACGTGTTTAAGAATTTTAATCTGTCTTTTGTCCCATTCCTTAGCATAGCTTTTCAAATGGTTTGGATTTAGCCAAATTTAAAATAGATTTTTGCCAAGAGTCTCCCCCCTTTAATTTTTAAACCCGTGTGTATTTTAAGGGAAATTTAATACATATGCTTCTAATTCATGTGCACTTAACTCATCAGAATGTTGTTTTGTAAGACCTTTTTGAAGTTTAAGAAGTCTTTTTGGAACCTCCCTTTAATAAGTCTGTTCAAGCCTTTATTCTTAGAAGCAGGAAGTCACATTTTGCCAGGAGTAAATGAATTTCAACCCCCAAAGGTTCACATTTAGTCCAAAACTGACAGCCAAGACACTTTGTGAATAACTTACAAAAGGAGTTCTTTTGCTTCTAGGATAAAGTTCTTTGATATTTTGAGTTCCAAGCAAGGAAAAAAAAAAGTAGATGTGTGTTTTTATTCATTCTATCTGAACACACAAAAATTGTCTTTGGTATCTGTGAAAGAACTAACTTTAAAATAATTATCATCCTAAATGCATCATAAATTTTCTATAGACCTTCTAAGACATTTTGCTGATAAGTTGATAAGATTGTTCCCTCAAAGTAAAAACCCAAAAAGTAGAGGATATTGAGCCAAAAATAAGTGATAATGGGAGTGGGGGGGGGGGGGCAGGGGACTGAAGTGAGATATGGAGAGATATCATTTTAGAGAAACAGATGACAACAGCTCAGCGCGTCGAAATATGGCATAACAGGACGTTGATGAGTTTTTATCACAGGTCCATGTGTCAGAGAATCTGACATATATGCTATATGAGGATTAAAGAAGAACAAAGGGGCTCAAGGCAAGATGCTGAACAAAACACCATTAATAAATTCCAAAGACAAGAAAGACAACAGAGAAATCTCAGGGTTTCAAAACATGACTACTCTGGGCTAGGAGACGATCCCTTTCCATTTCTTTTTCACTTCCTGCTGATGGCCATGACTGTTCTCTCTGACTCTGAGGACTGTGCATCTGCCTCCATGGAGAGACAAAGCATTAAGGATGGCCCGGTTTGGATCTGTTTGGCCAAACGAAGGCTAGTGAGACTTGCAGAAGACAAGAAATCACAGCTGCTTGATGGGTTCTGTATAACGAATTCATCTCTGTCAGTTGAAGTAAGTGTCCTTTGTGATTGTAAGCAAAGCAATAAGCGTTACAACTTTCCTTCTTGCTTTCTATTGAACCATAGGTGTGACCCAGTGATGAGTAATAAGATGCTTATAAGCTACCTGATCTGGAAAAATCATATTACCAGAGGATATATATATATGTGTGTGTCTGTGTATGTTTATATATACATATATGTATATATATATATGTGTGTGTGTGTATGTGTGTGTGTGTGTGTGTGTATCCTAAAATCCTCAAGCACTTCCCAGAAAGGCCCCTGATCACCAAGCCAAGAGTAAACCCTGGACATGACCCAAATATGAAAATAAAATACAATAGGAAATATCCATAAAAGTTATGCTTGTATTAAAAAAAAAATAGCTTGATTTGAAAGTTCCTGTTTCGTCTGCAACTAGAAGGGCATCACCACAGACGACTATTAAGCAGTTAGCTAGTGACAGTAGAGCACCTGAGGTCCAGGTCCCACAAACATTCTCTTCTTTCTCTGTCATCTACTATTAGGGTGGGCGACACACAGAGGATGTACACCTGGCGGTACTCAGAGATCACTCGGTGTTGGGTGTTGGGGACCAAACCCAACGCTCCCAAATGTAAAGTGCTAGCCAGGCCACCTTTGATCTCTCTTGCCAGGAGATTTTATGCTTTAACTTCCTCCCCTCCCCTCCCCCCCACCCCCCAGCGCCAGGGGTAGAACTCCAAACCTGACATGAGCAAGGCAAACCATCAGCCCTTGTGCCACATCCCCGACTTTCTGTCTCCCACTCAGGGAAGAGGAAACCAGAAGGTTCCTTAAGAAGCTGCCTCCATTCTTCCTTCGCTTTGCATTTTCTTTTCTTATTTCCCATTATCCCCCACTGATTTTACTCTGTGCTTTCCTATGTTTTCATCGCGTCTGCTCTTTTATTCCCCAGCCCAGCCTCCTGACTATTTCTGCGCTGTATTTCCTTCATCCTGTCTCTCTGTCTCACAGATCTGTTTTTCTGTGCCCTCGTCACATTCCATCTGTTCTTTGTCCCCAGGTTCACCTCTTTCCCTGCCTTTGACTGGTCTGGCCTGCTTTTTCTCTATGCCTATGAGCACAAAGGCAGCTGCTTCTGGCTTTTTTTTTCTTCCTCCTTTTTTCCTCTCTTTTTCTAACATCCCTTCCATCCCAAGGCTCAGCTCTGCACAGTAAATTGGCAATGGCGGGGGAGGGGTGTGCAGGGGGGAATCTCCATTAACTCTTGCTTGACAACAGTGAAGAGTGGGAGAGATGCACATATATTCGGACCTGGCTTCATGGAGAGACACAGATGTACATGACAAGCTAGTGGGTCGGTGACATTAACTATTATGTTCTCACCTGTTAATTATGTCACAGGCCTGCTGGGCATCAAGACCTAGGTTTGACATAACAGATCACTAAGCCAGCTTCCCATCTAATGCAGAAATTAGGATCCTGATGGTGGTCATGTGACTTTTGATGAACTACTTTCAATATTGACCTGATTTCAGGAGCCCCATTCTCCTAGGAGTGGAAAACGTTTCATCTTAGAGCTTCGTCATATTAAGTTCAAAATGGCCTCACTGTAATTCCACTCATTAGTCATAGTAATCTCTATTTTTGATAAATAACAACAAACAGGTCTGGAGAGCACTCTCTTCTCTGTTACCATCAAGGAGCAACTCTCCAAACTCAACATTTCTACATCTTCTCCAGTCGTATCTCTGCTTTTCCTCACTACCGTCTGCACATCGGGAAGACAAGCCCTGTCAACTTTGAGATTTCCAACGCCTCTACACGAGGTACAAGATATAGAGCATACAGCTGGCACTAAATAAGCACTTGCCATGCAAATGAATTAGCCCTTCTTAGAGAAGAGACTAGCAAGTCTAAAAGATTTATGTAACTAGTTCAAATTCAGACAGCTGCAAAGTGGAGGAAGAGTGTAGAGGATTACTCTGTTCTTCTAGGCCACATGTTTAACCTCCAGGCTGTCTTGCTAACGATATTCTCTGTGTGTGGTAATAATGGGCAAGAGTCGCATGGATCCAGGGAAAAAACTCTCCAATATCAGGATCCAGAAGGGACCTGTTATCGGGAACAATGGCGATGGGTAGCACAGACATTTAAGGTGGAGATTGTGTCAGTGAAACAGCCCCAGAGCCTTACAACATCCAAAATAAATAGGAAGAGCAACAACATTTTTACAAAAATAATTGAATATTAATTTATTGGATATATAATAAATCATTATGATTATAATTTCTTAAAATTATTTTAATTATTGGTTAACAATAATCAACCCTGTCTAAAGAACACAGGAAAAGATATTCAGGGGCAAGATCTAACCAACCAAAGCACACAGTCAAGGGCTCCCTCTTCTAAAACTGTTAGTATGTGCAGATTTGCTAATTCTTTCGTCCCCAAATACCGTCTTGAGAAAGACTTTTTAAAAACACATTTAAGAAAGGGACAAAGATATAATAGTGAGTTTGAAATTAGCACTGAGAGCATGTTAATTCTCACCCTAATCCCAACTCTAAATGAGAGCTAACCAGTAAGCTGAAAGAACTGACTCGAGTTCATGTTCTCTCCCCTAGCTCAAGTACAAAGCCCAAGCCAGACAAATTATTTTCGTTGTTGAAAATCTTTCAATTAGCAATAATCACAAGTCTCAAAATGGAGATGTTACTGGACCCTCTCAAGCAAATCGATGAACAATGGGAGGACAGTGCTGCAATTCAAAATCTTAAATCCTGTTTGAAGTTAATCAACTTGCTATTATGTCATATTACCTCCCCATACCTCTGCAGTCCACAAAAAAATTGGAAAAACTCCTTGTCAATCACATATGTTTATTAGTGAAGGATTACCTATATTTTGGATAAATAACAATAAACATTTAGAAGTTTTAAAGCTTCCATTTTAATCTTAACTCTTTTTCTTTTTTTTCTTAAATATCTCTTTATTATGAGAGTTTCGGGCTAGAGCAATAGCACAGTGGTAGGGCATTTGCCTTGCACATGGTTGACCCGACCGAACTTGGTTCAATTCCTCTGCCCCTCTCTAAGAGCCTGGCAAGCTACTGAGAGTATCTCACCTGCATGGCAAAGCCTGGCAAGCTACCTGTGACATATTCAATATGCCAAACACAGTAACAACCAGTCTCACGATGGAGACATTACTGGGCCCGCTTGAGCAAATCAATGAACAACGGGAGGACAGTAAACAGTAAATGAGAGTCTTATAAACTGTGTAATATTAACATCAGGTTGTTCAACTTTTCAACATCAGGTTGTCCTACTTTTCATGAATTTTTTATTTAAATGATAAAGTAGTGATTATCTTCATTTGCACCCCACTGAATGTTACAGATCATATTAATAACTATTCAAAAATCTAAAAACCATTTCTTTCCAATTTTTGTTATCAGGAAATTTCTATCAACATTACTTTAAAACTTAAATAAATATTATAATACTAGTTAACATAAAATATTATAGATATATGATCTGCTTTGTTGACTAGGAAAAAGTGTTAGGGCCAATTTTACTTTCTTTTCATCTTAGTATTAAATAAATTGGGAGCCTGTCAGAGTGGAGATCATTAACTCTAAGAGAAATATAAGACTCTACACTTATCTTCTCCCTCAACTCCCAACCAAACAGCAGCTCTAGAGAGAAAAAAAAATTGGTGATCAAAGATAAAACAGAATTCTTAAAATTTTACAAAGGATAACTAATATGAGCAATCCTCTTAGTGGGAATATTTAAGTACTATATGTAGAACTGAGAAGGAAAAATCTGTTTTCAGGATCTATCTCTTTGTACTTCTTTCACTTTATTTCCATTTAATTCTTTTCCAAGAACAATGGATATGAAAGTTCCAAACTGAATGAACAGAAACTCACTGTCCTGCTATTGTTTATCGATTTGCTCAAGTGGGCCCAGTAACATCACCATTGTGAGACTTGTTGTTACTGTGTTTGGCATATTGAATACATCACGGGTAGCTTGCCAGGCTTTGCCGTGCATGCAAGATACTCTTGGTAGCTTGCTGGGCTCTCCAAGAGAGCGGAGGAATCGAACCTGGGTCGCCTGGGTTGGCCACGTGCAAGGCAAACGCCCTACCTGCTGTGCTACGGCTTCCTATGGAGGAGTTAAAGGAGAAACCTTTCTCTACTTCTAGAATCTTCTTTTTGTGTGATTTTCTTCCCTGCTCTATCTCTATGGTACCTAATGAAGTGGCACAGGTCCTAGAAAGATCTTTATTTTGCATTAAAATTCTCAGAGATTGATTGCTTCTACATGTGGGTCCAGAGAAGAAAGCCTATGAAGAAAGACATGGTGTTTTTTTTTTTTTCGGAAGGCCTTATGAGAAATGATTCTATTATTGACAACCACAAACTTGATTGTGATAAAGGGGTGGGAAGTTCTTCTATTTTATAGAAAATTAATATTATTATGATCATTAAGACAAGAAATTGTGTAATCTATAGTTGTAATTAATCTATGCAGCTCACCAATAAAAAGAAAAATGGGATTTTGGAGCTATGCTAATAATATAAAGCACCATTTGCTTACATGTGATTATAAACCTTGGGGCAAATGCTGAGGAAGTGGCTGACTAAGGTGACAGAGAAATATTTTGAGATTTGATGCAGATCCCATAAATCTTCTTAAAGTCAGAACTAACAGATATATTGATAACTTAAAAAGATTTTTTATTGTAAATAAGGGAGGCAATTGTTTTTACCCTTCATGCTTTTCTGTGAAATCTCAATTATATCTAAATACTTTATACTGAAGTCTTCCCCCAGATAAGTGTGAATAACTATTTGCTTCCCAATATCCTGCCTTATATTGGAATATTGGGTATATATAATCCAAAAGTTTAAAAAAATCTTAGCATTCTAAGTTTTATATAAATTTTTTAGTATGAAGTTCTCTATTTCTACTGGAAGTCTAAGAAATTCATCCAGAAACATCGTTACTGGATATGTTAGGACTTATTTAACCAGAATTATGGCATCCTATGAAAACCCTGTTTTGGGTCCAAGTGATAATATAGCGGGTAGAGCATTTGCCTTGTACACAGCTGATCTGGGTTCAATCCCCAGCATCCTGTATGGTCCCCCAAGCACCGCCAGGAGTAATTCCTGAGTGCTGGCCAGGAGTAACCCCTGAGCATCGCTGGGTGTGACCCAAAAAGCCAATGGGGGGGGAAAAAAAAGAAATCCTTGTTTTATGATTTCTACAGCTTCTTTTTATCATTATCAAAATAATTTTTTTCTCAAAATAATTACTGGTTATTGTTTTCACTGTTCAAAAATATGTGTCTCTTCTGGCCATCATGTCCTCAATAATCTTGACATATTTTTATGTGTCAAGATCATAAAAGTCAAGGATAAGGTTGTTTTGAACTTTAGTGGGAGATAAAGTCTTTATTGATCTTGGGGCCATAGAGTAAACAGGATGTTTCGGGATTTTGTGGTTATCTCAGATGCAACATTACTTTTGTTTTCGCCTCTGATTATGTATGAAATGTGATGCTAAATTAGAACTGGGGCAGAACATGGCGCCAGTTTTCTTTTATATTTGATCTTTGCGTTTCCTGAGTTTTTTTCTTTACAGGATTCTTGTACATGTCACTTCCAGGGCCCCTACTCATCCTTTGCCATTCACATTTGATTCCTGGCATCCCAGATTGTCTCCGGAGCACTGCCAGGAGTGATCTCTGAGTGCAGCGCCAACGCCTGGATATGCTCCCGTACCTCTTTCCCCAGCCAACTAACATTATTCCTTCAGGTTATAGCCCAGCTGTTGCTACAATAGAGATGTCATCTGAGACCCCAAATCACGATTAAATCCCCACTACTCAGTATTATTAATCTTTCTTAATTGGACAGCTTTGAAAATTTCCTCCTCTCCTCATATTAAGTCGCAACTACCTCATGATAGCAATGAAATTTTGTTGAGTATTTCACTGTTTACGAAAGATTGCCACATATTCATTGCATGTGAATCTCAAAAGTCACTTATGAGATAGGTAAATGTGTTCATTTGTGTCCACTAAATCAAAAATAAGCTCAGCCTGGGAGCAAGAAAGACGATTCATCCATGACATGTGTCAAGCAGTGAAAATACTATGAATTCAATGTAGAACATTTGGAAAGAAATACACTATACTTGCAAGCCACAACCTACAACCTGTTAGAGAAAAAAAGACATATTGTGTGAATTGCCTTTCTTCTCCAATATACATACATTTTCAGCAGATTTATGAAAGTTGTTTTATTATTTAATCTCTACTGCAGTTTATGAAATAAGACTTTTCATATTGTTAGGGTAACTGTCACAGTATTTGATATTCATATTATAGTATTTGAGTATTTGTCACAAAACAAATAAATACTCAGCCAGTTTTCAATTTTCATAACAGCCGGAGGCAGTCATAGTTGATTTAGCAGATAGGGAGATAGAAAAAGAAGTTTAGTGAAGAGAGCAAGAATCTAGAACAATTATAGAATAATAAGCAAAACAAAAACAAAAAATGGTGGGGTTTTTTTTCTCAAAATTCCCTATATTCTAGTTAAAGATTCTTTGATATCTCCGTATTATCTGGAGACATCCATCATGTACTGCCAACATACAGTTGTTAGATATCCAGGATTTTGGTGAATTGTTAGCTTACAGATGGTCATAGTAAGAATATTTACTTCTGCATAGATATTAGTAAATATCACAAGTCAGTATTATTTCTTGTCAGAAAAGGTTTACCAGGATGCTACAAAGTCCAAAGGTTCTGTATTTTTTAATTCATAAATACCTTTAAATAAGAGACAGAATATTGTTTATTGTCAAATTTCATAGATAAGGAGAATACGGATCTAAATATTAGAACTAGAAATGGTGATGTTGAAACTAGAATCTAATATTTCCATGAGTTTGTTTCATGCCCCTCTATGTGCTACAGACCTTAAGCTCTGCCCATAGTAGTATTTTATTAAGGTCATAATTTATGTTTTTGAAAAAACAGGGCAAGAGCAGACAAGTTTTGTGCAGACTCTGCCATACTTGGAAATGGATGGGAATTCTGTTTTTGTTTTTCCACTAACAATCTGTGGAATCTGGAATGTTTTTCCTGAAAAAAGAATCCACATGACCATGTGCTAATGTGAGTTTTTTTAGCCCTGGTTTGCCACAACCCTCTGTTTGTTTTCTCTTAAATGTTAATTTCTAATTTGAAAAACCTGCTCAGAGAATAAACACTGAACTCTTCAAGACTATTTTTAAATATCTTCTTGGTTGCTTGGTTAATTGGAGCGTGTATGTACTGGATTGACAGTTCTAACGATGGAATCTATTTATTTATCCCCAGCTTAGAAATAGTACTGAGGTTGGTGGCGGGGGGGGGGGGGGTAGGTGGAGTGCAGAGAAGGGGAATGACATCAGCAAGATGCTGAGATAGGAAGCCACAGCCTTCAGCCCCACAGAAACACCGATTTAAGTAACTCAATATCTACAGTTGAAATTCAGAACCTAACTAAGTAGTTGCAGTACATGAGAGGAGCACAAATCTAAGATCAAGCACAGTGAACTAAGAAAAACAATTTCAGTTCAACCCCATCAGCCTCTCCACCCAGCTGGCTCAGTTCAGAGCCAGAGGGATTTTCACTTTTCCCTAGGGGAGAAGAAGAAAATGGACATATAGCATCTGCGGCCTCTTGTGCTCTCTTCTCTCCAAGGAACTGGATGCCATCTCAGTTCTCACAGAGTGCTAAGAACTGCTACTCTCCAGACAACTGGGTTAGCTGTGGAGATGGGTGCCTTCCTGCAACCTGCAAGGCTTTACAAGAGAAGCAGATGGTGAAATGGCTCCTACAAGAGTTGAGGAGTGAATCATTTCTTTAGTGTTCTTGTCTATAAAGGCTCACCTAAGGGACATGATTGATTGAAATTTAACATGGATCCAAACTCATGTGGCAATCCTGATTCAGCCCCTCTGCGATGTATTTAAGAGGTAGGGTCCGGAGAAGTAATTAGATCATAAGGTAAGAGATCTTTGAAAGGGATTTGTGTTCTTTATCGAAGGGGACACAAAGAGCTCCCTCACTCCTTCTGCCTCACAAAGACACAGAAACAGGAAGCCCTAATCAGAACAACTGCAACAAAGGATTCTCAGCCAGCACCCAAATCTACTAGCTCTTAGTCAACCACTCCATAGCCTCCCAAGCTCTAAGAAATAAGTTTCTGTACTTGTAAGATACTCTGTCTATGGCATTCTATTATAGCAGAGTGCAACAAGATGGAAGTTAGTAGTGAGAACCGAGTTCTATTTTTTGAGGCACAATGTTAACAAACATCTGAAAACATAAAAATTGCTTTAGAACTTCATATCGGTAGTCACTGAAGGTCTGAGTTTAGAGGTGCATACTAGAAAAATTGTAAGTGAAACTTTAAGGGGAACTGGTGAGGATTCAGGAAGAAAGTGAAACCCACCAAAAGAAATTAAGGGCTAAATTCAATATATAAACCGAACAGCAGCCACAGTTGTCTTCCTCTTGTCCTTCCCCCCAAAGACTAAAGCTTACTTACAAACCTTAGTGTAGATTTGCAGATGTGACACAGTGTGCCTCAGAATGCTGGTCCAAGAGGAAAATAGTGATCACTGAGGCACCCACTGAATAATACTGGAAGTAAGGCAGGCAAGTAGATAGGGAAGGGCCCCTGGGGCAATGGAATTCCTGAGAAATAATAACAAGTAGCCCTCAGGCTGTCAGGACTCCCCTTATGGACACAGGAACTAAGGCCTGATTAGACCTTTACCTGGTGCCAGCACAGACCAGAGAAAGCTGGACCTCCCCTCCATGAGAAGCTCCAGCAGGAACAAAGGTCAAGAAAAGGAATTCCAAAAAGAATTATCACTTAATCCCAACTCAACCCCCTGGGCAACAACCCTAGCAAGGGACTCTTCCCTAGGTAGAAAGTCCCACATGGGGCAGCTTGAGAGAAACCCTATAAAAGCCAACTTGAACCAAGAAAGCATGTGCACATCCTGCTTGAGCCCATGTGCTGCTTTTGTCCATGTATTATGGTCCAGGGAACATGGTGCCTGAGCACATATGTTGCCCGCATCTCTCCTCATGAGGTGTGGACTTTCATATCTAACACTGGTGTGTGTGTTGGGGCCCTCTCCTCCTCTGGAGAAGCCTGAGTTCTCTCTTAAGCACGTTACTCTCTCTCCCTCCTTCCCTTCCTCAAAATCCTCCAAATAAAATCTACCTTACTTGACTGCTCATCTCTCCCTGAAAATCTTTTCTGTGCGAAGGACAAGGACCTGAAAGACCAAAGACTAGCTCTTGCTTCCTGCAAGGAGCAATTCCTCACTGCAGCCTGAATCCACAGCTCCTCCAAAACTCAGGTGGTGGGTATTAACTCCTGTGCCACACAGAACAAGTGGACGCCAGTTCTGGCCTGATAGCTACCTAGTGCGGCTGGTGGGACTTGAGATTCATTCCATGCAGGGGCTCTTTGCAGACTTTATCAGTTCTGGGCTGTCCAGACAGTCCCAAGTGGCAGAAGTGAATGGGGAGAAAGTGACCAACTCTCTCTTCTCTGCTCCACTTAAGTGACCCTGAGGTGTCCACCTACATCATAACCAACCCCTCCAAAAAATGCACTTCTCTGTTCTTGTTTTCACATGAGGAAGAAAAGCTCCTCATGTGACCATGTTTACGAGTTGGTTACTTGGGCCTACACCTTTCAATCAACTGGCAAGCTGGTTGTTAGTAAAATTCTTTTGCAGCTCATTTCTGTGTCTCTTGTTGGATTGGTCTTCAAGTGTTAGGAAAACTGGCCCTTTACAGTTACAAAAAGGAGAAGAGCAGAGAAAGCCTCAATCTTAGAGAACACTCAAGTAATCCCAAACAGAGTGTTGGCAGGAATCTGGAAAAGATGGACTATGCTGATGAAGACTCAGATGGAAGCATGTCATATATTATTGGAAATTAGAGATAAGGCTATTCGTTATAAAAATGGCAGAGAATTTGACTGATTTTTGTTCATGTTCTATATTTTGGGTAGCATTGATTCGCGAGAAATGAGATTTGGTATTAAATCCCATGAAAATAGATTTAGTTAGAACCATTTCTAATCAAATGCTAATGATTCTGCTTGGCTTCTGCTGCAAAAGGAGAGATTCAAAAAAATTACATTATCAAAGTCAAAGAGATAGTGCAATGGGTAGGGCTCTCCATTTGTACATGGACGACCAGGTTCAATCCCTAGTATGGTCCAAAAAAACAAACAAACAAATAAACATGAGATTGTTAAACAAAAAGGAAACAGCCTTTTCAGCACGTCTGATTTGGGGCTGGAAACTCTAAATAATAATGGTGCATCTTTTGTCGAAACAATGAATCTAATCCAAGTAGTAGATAGTGTTAACTAGAATTCATCTGCCTCACAGGCATTGGCAGGTTTGGGAGTGGGAGTTTATTGGGGTTCTTCATGGTGAAAAATAAGTATTGGTAAAGGGAAATGTGTTTGATATTTGCATGACCGAGACTTAAACCTGAAAGCTTTGTAACTTTTCCCATAGTGATTCAATAAATAAGTGAATAAATAAAAAGAAAAAAAAAGGAAACAGAGCTTGAAGATTTGTAAATTTTTCAGTTCTCTCAGCATTTCCTAAAGTGATAACATTAATATAATAGCGTCACCAAAGGACCTATCAAATTAATCTAGGTCAATCACCTCAACAGAACCAGGAGCTAGTCTACAAGACAATGGAAGCACTATTGCAAAGGCCATCTGAAGTTCAACAGAGCTGCTATTCCCACCATTGACTGAGAACAAAGGAGAGGTTTTTAAAGAGGAGCTTCAGGGGCCTTCAGAACTTCAGCACAGAGTACTGCTGTTGGCTCTCATCACAGAATAGGATCCTTATTTTAAGATCGCGCTTGTCAACCCCCAAAGAGCTACTCTAACAGTCTCTGGTGAGCAAGAGACCACAGTGTCCTTCTCTACAGGGCTCAAAGCAGCAAACTTTGACAATATAGAGATAGCATGATAGACACTGGCCTAACGGATATAACATACACACAGCTCTGTGGGGCATGGCTGCCTCCAACTAGACTTTGAAGGATGGGCATGCTCAGCAGAGTCATAGGCTCAGGTGTCAGGCCAGAAAAGTTCAGAGCTTAGGCAGAGAACTTCGACCACGATAGGGCACACAAATAAAGCTATTGCAAGACTGTCTGCAATACACGGGGTGATGTTAAAATGGACACTGAAGGTAATAGCTTGAGTTTAAAAAAAAAAGATTGTGTTTGAGTCTTAAGATTTAACATTACTAATTCATTTTGTTTGCAATTTATTTTTAGGACCCAGCTACTCCTTTTTATTTCCTATATTTTATCTCTCTTTTGAAAGGAAAAGGCTGTATATAATGTTCAGTATTTATATGGAAGGTAATCAACATCCATGTCATCAGGGAAATGCCGAACTCACAGTGAGTTATCAGTAAACACCTACTAGGGTACTATTATTTAAAAATGGCAAATGTTAGCAAGGGCATGGAGAAACTGAAACTCTTGCACATTGTTGGGAAAATGAAATGATAGTGTTGCTTTGGGAAAATGATATTGTTTGTTGTTCCTTAAAAAATTAAGCAATGAGGGGCTGGAGCGATAGCACAGCGGGTAGGGCGTTTGCCTTGCACGCAGCCAACAGGGCTGACACAGGTTCGATTCCCAGCACCCCATATGGTCCCCTGAGCACCGCCAGGAGCAATTCCTGAGTGCATGAGCCAGGAGTAACCCCTGAGCATCGCCGGGTGTGACCCAAAAAGCAAAAAAAAAAAAAAAAATTAAACAAGGAAACTACCACATAATCCATAAATCCTATTTTCAGATATGTAAATATATTGGAAAGAATTGAAATTAGGATTTTGAAGAGGTATATTGTTGGATTCCCCGCTGGCACTCCCTTTTGCCATTTCTGAGCGATGTTTTTGAAACTCTCGCCTTGAAGAGAATCCCCCAGATGTTTAATAAACAGGGTGGCATCGTCCAGATGGCATGAAAGCAAGGTTTTTTGTTTAAAAGAGCAAAGATTATGAGGCTGGAGAGGTAGTGGAGAAGGTAGGATGCTTTCCTTCCAAGCAGATGACCCGAGTTCAATCACCGGCATCCCATATGGTACCCCACACACCTCCATAAGTAACTCCTGACTACAGAGCCAGAAGAAGTCCCTGAGCATCTTGGGGTTTGGCTCAAAAACAATCACAACAGCATCAAAAAACAGAATAATGAAGATTATAAAAAGCCAAAATACCCATCAATAGATAACTGGAACAAAGAAATTTAATATGCAATTATTATTATTATTCAGCCTTTTAAAAGAAGGAAGTTCTGCCAAAAATTACATTGTGAATCCAGAAGTCTTTGTTGAGTGAAATATGCCAATCACAGGAAGACAAACACTGCCTGGTTTTATGTAGATGAAGTATCTGAACTAGTCGAACTTATTAAAAAAAAAATAGAACGGGTTTGCCACATGTGAGAAACAGTTCCCTACACACACACACACACACACACACACACACACACACACACACACACACTCAACAAAACCCCCTGAGGTCAGGATAGTCCCCTGGGAAAAAACGGTTAATTCTTTTAGAATATAACTTGCACCCAGGCAAGAAAGGACTAAAAAAAAAAAGAAGTCTTGTTTTGTTTTGCTTTGTTTTTTTTCCAGATGTAATCTTTTTTTCCTTCAGGTTATTTTAGTTGTAGAGGGAAGCAGAGGCCAAACTCAGAATGGGAAATTGTCACAACTTTTAGACTTTAAGGGTGCCTGCTGATCAGCTCTGAGAAAGAGTCCAGCCTCTGCTCTTAACTTACCCATAGATTCTGATGGTCTCACTGTCCTTAATGTCTCTGTCAACTGGAACAACGGCTCAAGTGTTGGGAACCAGGGCGGGAGAGTGACATTGCAGGGAATAAATTGCCAGACTTGGAGCTCTCCCATGGCTGCCCCCATGACCCTAAAGCTTGAATAGTCCTTCTGTGTTTGTTTTTCTCCTTGAGTGCTTCATTCTCTGGTACTGACCCCCTGCTCTGGACAGAGGTTGAAAGTGCCATTCCCATTGGCTTTATTTTGGTGAATTGCCAGAGCGGGTGGCTGGAGAAAGGAAGAAATAGAGAGTTGTTGTTCAATGAATAAGCAACTTTTCGTTGTACAAGATTAATGATAGAAAATATCTGTACAACACTGAGACAATGGTCAACAAAATTTTAGTGGGTGCTTAAAAATGTGTCCAGTGTCAAGAACTGAGTGTTGAAAGTAGGTAAAGGGATATGCATGATAACATTCCAGCATCTGTATTGCAAACCATTATGCTCAAAAGGGAAAAGGAGGGGGAGGGAGAGAGAGAGAGAGAGAGAGAGAGAGAGAGAGAGAGAGAAAGAGAGAGAGAGGCAGGGAGAGAGAGAGAGGTGAGAGAGGTGCTAGGTTGGGGTTGCGTGGGAGGGACACTGGGAACATTGGGTGCTGGGAAATTACACTGGTGAAGGGATGGGTGTTGGAACATTGTATGACTGGAACCCGATCATGAACAGTTTTGTAGTGCTCTATCTCACGGTGATTCAATAGAAAAAAAAATAAATTAAATAACTGTGTCCACTGTCCCTAACATTTAAATGGCATGACAACAAAGGTCTATTAGGACAGATTAGAGATATAAAAAATGCAAATAACATTACCAAAATGTCATCTAATTGACATTTATCAAGCACCTAACAAGAGTAAAATATGCATTTATCTGTAAGATGCAACAGAAAATTAAATTGAAACAAACCCTAAACATAAAGTCTATAGTTCACATAAAACATATTCACAGGAGCTGGAGAGATCATACAGTGGGTTAAACTTTTTCCTTTCATGGGCAGACCTGGGTTCAAGTTTCCACATTCCATAAGTTTCTCTTATCACACAAAGTATTGATTAATGAATGCAGAATCAGGAGTAACCCCTGAGCACTGCTCTGTGCAGGTGTAGCCCCCCCAAAAAAACAAAAAATTTAAAGAGTATGATTTTGCATTTTACGCAGAAATTCCAATTCACGAGGTGATTTCTTACATAGTACCTTATCAACATTTACCTGGAATAAGCAGATCAGTTACCTCACTTTTCAAAAGAAGACACTGATTTGCAATACTATGAAGAAAGCACAAAATAATGTTTTTATATTACTAGGAATCAGTTCTTTTACTCCCTATTAAATTATTCAATTAGTGGTTTACAATTGATCAATGAACACTTTTTTCAACTAAGGAATAAATTTTAGACATGTAAATGAATTATTTAAAATATCTAATCCTATCAGTAAAATTGTTTCTAAAGAAATGAGATTTCCAACTTACATCAGGAAAAATGTGATCCACTCCAGTGGGTGAGATTAAGTAAGGGCACATGCCAATAGCCCGAGCAGTTTTGACGCCCAAGACCACATGGCCTTCTGATTATTGCAGATATGGCCCTGGAGGTCCTGAACACCTAGGTTCAGGTGTGGTGGTGGTGACCTGAGTATCCCAAGTAGAACCCAATCCTTAGGCCACTGCGTTGAATGCCAGTCAGGTTGACGTAGAATCAAAACTGAGCATATTCCCTCCAGCTTACAATACTGGGGAGCTCCATCAACCCATATTCTACTCCCTGCAACCACTTCACTTGATCACTTGACTTCCCTTTAATCATCGATTTGCTCAAGCAGGTGCCAGTAGCATCTCCATTTGTCTCTGTCCCGTGCTAGTGTAGCCCAATGGCGTCTGTTCATTCTAGGAACACGAAGAGCCTCAAATTGATCATTCAGGGTCTTAACAAAAAAGTCTGACCATATTGTAGGTGGGCGGCCACGCAGTCTTTTGACGTCCAGTGGAATCCAGTCAGTAATGGCTCTAGTCCAGTGGTCGTCTCCAAGTCTCATTACATGTCCAGCCCATCTGATTTTCACCGCCTTGGCAAATGATACAAGCATCCCTGATTGTTGACCGTCGACGGAGGTTGGAACTACAGATTCTTTCTCTCACTTGAGTGAAGCGTGATAATCCAAGCATAGCTCTTTCGGTTCCTCTTTGGGAGACCCGAATAGAGTTCTCATCCTGTTTTCATAGAGCCCAGGTCTCTGAGGAGTATGTTAATGCAGGAAGAACAGTGGAATCGAAGAGATGTGCCTGAAGCTGGAGGTTCTTTGTCCTCTTAGCTATGTCTTTGACATTCTTGAGGGCGTTCCAAGCCGCTCTCTTCCTCCTGCACAAGTCAGGTGCCAGGTCATTCATCATGTTGACTTCTCGACCTAGGTACAAATAACTGTTGCATTCGAAGATGGTCATTCCATTGAGAGCAAATGGAACATCAGAAACGAGACTGTTTCTCATAAAAATTGTCTTCGTGAGATTCAGCTGGAGTCTGACCTTTCCACATTCACAGTCAAAGTTGGCCAGCATTTGTGCTGCTTGGATAATGTTTGGTGTTATTAGAACAATGTCATCAGCAAAGCAGAGGTGGTGTAGTTGCCGACCGTCTATCTTCACTTCCATTCCTTCCCATTCCAGTTGTCGCATGACGTTCTCGAACATGGCACTGAAGAGTTTCGGTGAAATGGTATCACCCTGCTGAACCCCTCTCCTGACATGGATGATCACTTCTTTGTAGAATGGTGAGATTCTGGTAGTGAATCCGCAATACAGCTCACGGAGGATCCTGATGTATTGAGTATGAATGCCCTGATTGAATAGGGCTTCAATGACCACTTCTGTCTTAACAGAATCAAAGAACAGTAATTATAATAATCTTATTTCCCTGACCCCTGCAGCCAAAAAAAAAAGAAAAGAAAAGAAAAAATTTGTCCATCCTGAAGCTAATGTCCCAAAGGAGAGTGGAACAGAAATTAAAATATGTGATCAGAACACAAGACAAATAAATTCCTAATGTTCTCTCATAAGTATTTATCCAATATTCACTCCCACTGTTAGAACCACAAATCCATCAGGGAGCTTTTGATGCAAAACATGAAAAACGTAAAATGAAACCCTAAAAGTAAAATTAAATAATAGAAATCAGTGAGGTGGTAACAATTTTGTGTGTGTGAAGTGAGGGAGAAGACTGTTCTGAGATTGAGAATCTCCAGCTAGAGAGAAACAGATCTATAAAATAAAAGAAGAGAAGTTATCACACACCCTGTCCAGGAATGCAAGTGATTCCAGAGTGGAGTGTGTCTGCTGAACTTTATTAATAAATATTTATTTATTGCTATTAAAAAGCACAAAACTTTTCTTCTTAGACGGGGAAAAAATAAAATAATACTGTGAAGAGTTTTGTCCGACACACTCAGGCAACCTGCCAAAATTATTAACACATGTATGGATGTAGAAAAAAATAAATTGCACTTTTCTACAACTGATTTGAACATGTTTAGTGTAGTGTCCATAAAGAGGGGCTGAAGTGATAGAATAGCAGGCAGGGTGGTTTACTTATATGCAGCTCACCTGGGTACAACCGCTTGGCATACCATGTGATCCCCAAGCACCACCAGGAGTGACTCCAGAGCACAGAAAATCCTGGGTAAACCCTGAGTACCACTAAGTGTGGCTCTCAAACAAAACAAATAATTTATAGTTATTATTATTAAATATGTAGCACTGTAGCACTGTCCTCTCATTGTTCATCAATTTGCTCGAGCGGGCACCAGTGACATCTCCATTGTGAGACTTGTTGTTACTGTGTTTGGCATATCGAATGTGCCACGGGGAGCTTGCCAGGCTCTGCCATGCAGGAGGGATGCTCTCAGTAGCTTGCTGGGCTCTCTGAGAGGGATCAAGGTATCGAACCCAGGTCAGCCATGTGCAAGGCAAACACCCTACCCGCTGCGCTATCACTCCAGCCCATATGATACATTAAATATGCATCATATTTAAATGTGTTTTCATATTTCATAATAGAATACTGTTAATAGTAAAAATTGACAGACCTTTCTCTGATAGGTTGTTACACCACAGTTTTTATTAAACAAAAATATGTATATTATACAATTTTTGGTAGAATATAGCAATCATTTGAGTATATATACTTTTTCAAGGTCCAGTTTTGTGCTCACTTGCAACTGATGTCTACATTTATAAAGATGAATCTAAATGTAAAGCCATGCCACAAGATATATAACACATTAATTATTACGTTGGATTGTGCACTTTTTTCTCCTTCTTCAGTTCTCTCAAGTGGCAACGATTAATTTACAATGTGTGTGTGTGTGTGTTTTTAGCATCTGTGATGTTCTCTTGTGAGTTACTCCATTGAGAGTAAGGCTTTACAGACTAAAATGTGAATGAACTAAAACAGTTGTGAAGAAGAGATGGAAAACATTATGTCCTTAATTATGTTTCCACACCTGCATTTATGAATTCCATTTTTGGAGAGGGAGGGAGGTGTGGAGGCAATTCAAGTTGCTGCATGGACTCAATTGGCGTTGGATCATTACGGAGTTCACAGGGGCAGTGTACTATTGAAGAAAATCCAAGTGCCTAGTGAGACAGAGAAAAGCACCAAGTACTTAATTACTGGTTATGGCGGTTAGCTTTAAAAT
Organism: Sorex fumeus; assembly: GCF_029834395.1. Lineage (NCBI taxonomy): Eukaryota > Metazoa > Chordata > Mammalia > Eulipotyphla > Soricidae > Sorex > Sorex fumeus. Next base: position 9,860,957 of record NW_026606059.1, on the reverse strand, counting down.
GAAATCATCACATTAAGTTAATAAAATTCACATTAATATCACTGTTGATGGGCACAGTACTAGGTTGGAAAGCTATTTATATCAGGAAATAATCGCAATTTCATTATTTCTAAAATAGTAATTTTGGTTTCCGCTAAGTGCATTTTGAAATGGTGTAAACTATTAGAGGTTATATTTCAAAGGGGTACTTGTTTAATTAGCCTCCACATTTTACTAATGTTTCGCTCTGCTCACACAGCAAATATTCCTGCATCGTATATCTGCTGAGGGCCTAGTGTGTGCTCTGAGGAGTGTTGGTTGTTGAACATTTGATCCAAGAGAGTTAATTTTGCCTTCGAAGCACTTACTCTACTACAGAAGTAACAGAAACAAATCTGCCCATGACTCTTGGCTCCTATTACATGCTCCTAGCACAGATGCCAGCTTGCTGCATAACACTGTTTGCACAAAGACTATTTAGCACTAGGTCTGCTAAATCCCCAGGGCTCAGGTCCATACGGCAGTGAATGAGTTTCAGACAAAATAGGAAGGATGTTGTGAGTCTTTTGTGAAAGAAATAACTGTTCTCTTAGCACTTAACAAGTACTTGGGGACTGTGCTTATCACCAACTGGTCTAGATGAGAAGGAAGGAGAAGGTCACCAGCAAGGCCCCATCTCTATTTGACTTAAGACACATGAGACCATGGTTGTCGTCATCATGGAACCCTATTGTTGAAAAATGCAAAACATGCAAAGTTCCCACTTTTCACATCATAAATATTATCATGGAGGATATTTAAATCATTTTTCTTTCATCACAAAAAAAATGAGTCCGAGGAAATACAATGAGACAGATGGCTAGGCCCCATTTTGATGTCATTAAGAGGAAACTGTGCAGACTCTGCTCAGTGCAATGATAGGAGTGATCTTGCAAGTGATCAGTGAAAATTACATTTACTGAAGATTTTCTGCAAAATCTATTTGGGCATAAATATTTTCGTTGCAAGTGCTATTTATGGAGGTCATGATTTTAAAACATAAATTAGCTAGCTCACCTTGGTATCTCGTAGTTTTCGTTACTGCTACAATTGATGAAATGCTTACGATAATGCTTTTTTATGGTACCGATATGGGCCATGAATTTCATCTCACTGTGCTTTTTGTCTTTCTAGGCTCTTAAGAAATCAGCCCTTTATAAAGAAACATGGTAGGAGAATAACGAATGCCCAAAGACACTAGAAATGAAGGGCAGGAGAATGGATCCTTAGTAGGAAGCTTGCCACTGGGGAGAGGAAGGAGTGATGGTGGTGGATAGGTAAGGAAGAGGACCACTAGGACAGTGATAAAGGGAACTGGTCACTCTGGATGAGGACTGGGTACTGGAAGGAGGGAAAATGATGTGCATGATACCCTATCAATAACAATACTGCAAGCTACAGTGCCTAAAAGGTAAAAGGAAACAGTATCGGCCAGAGGCAGGCTACGAACCAGGAGGAAAATTGGGGACATTGGTGGAGGGACGGGGACACTCATGATGGAGCTTGGGACACTGGACCTCTGAAACTCAATCATGAGTAACTTTGTAATTCATGGTGATTCAATAAATTAGTTTTTTTTTTTTGCTTTATGTTGGGTCACACCCGGCGATGCACAGAGGTTATTCCTGGCTCTGCACCCAGGAATCACCCCTGGCAGTGCTCAGGGGACCATATGGGATGCTGGGAATCGAACCTGGGTTGGCCGCCTGCAAGGCAAACACCCTATCCGCTGTGCAATTGCTTCAGCCACAAATTAGTTTTTTTAAAGACGAAATCAACCCTCAAGTTTCTTTCAGTGACCATCACTCCATCCCAAATTTGTATAAACAGGTAGGTTTATTTCTGAACTTTGCTAATTAAAAGGTGTGGTTTTATTTGCTACGTGCATAAGAAAGGTTTAAGATTCCAAATCACTTTTAACATCGTAAACTGACCGATTAGTTTCAAAACGTATTCATGAGTCTTTTCTCTTGTACGTTTTTGTTACTACAGAACTGAGTGTGTAAGTTAAATCAATATCTGTATCTTTCTGGTAAATGAAAAATCAGGCATGTGCAATCTCTTTTGTTTTGCTTTGTTTTAATTTTAGAATTGACTTCACAGAATTGCAATAAAAATTTAATAAAATCTTTCACGTCTAGGGCCTACCAAATTTATAAACTCTCAATAAAGGCTATTTTAATGCACATACATACAGTTACATACACAGAGAGAGAATATGGTAATGTTGCTTGGCTTCAGATAGACAAGGCCCTCCCAGAGGGATTACAGGAGGCTGTGAATTGTTTACTGGGCAAAGCACACTGACATTAGTTCTTCACTTTTCAGTTCTCCCCGACTCATCAATCAAATATTTGTTGACTCCCTACAATGTGTACAGAACTTTTCTGGGTTCTTAGAAAGATGCCAAGTGGTATAAAATAGTTCATTTATGTCAAGAAGGCCCCTAGTCACAGAGATACCACTTTCATTCAAAATAACTACCTTCAGATACAAAATAATAACTTTTTCTCTCTTAAGTATTTAATTATAATAATAGACTTAAATTCTCGAGTCCTACAAAATTTAACAAAAATTGCAAGTTCTGAAAAATTTCCTTGATGGGGTTTGACTTTTAAAAAGAAAAAGAAAAGAAATGGTAACAAATTTGCCTCTTTTGAATGACACCAAACTTCTAGAACTTCTCAGTTTCTTATCGTGTTACAGTCATGGAGAGAAAAGAGTAAGCCAAGATTTAGGTGGCGTGGAGTTAATTGTTGTGAGAACAGGGGCAGAGAGATGGAGAGATGGAGAGATAGTAAGGCAAATAAGGCACTTTCTGTGCATGTGGCTGATCTGGATTTGATACTTCATATAGATGTATCACTTGAACCCACCAGGACTAATCCCTGAGCACAGACCCAGGAGCAAGCACTGGGCACGAACAGGTGTGGCAAAGCAAGAAAGCATGGTGGGCATGTATGTAATCAGAAGGAGGAAGGAAGAAGGAAGAAAAGAAGAAAGGAAGGGAGGGAGGAAGGGAGGGAGGGAGGGAGGGAGGATTGAAGTGAGTGAGTGAGTGAGGAAGGGAGGGAGGGAGGAAGGGAGGGAGGAAGGAAGGAAGGGGAGAGAGGGAGGGAGGGAGAAAAGGAGGGAGGGATGAAAGAAAGGAGGGAGGGAAGGAGGGAAGGATGAAAGAAGGGAGGGAGGGAGGGAGGGAGGGAGGGAGGGAGGGAGAAAAGAGAAAGAACTAAAGAAATAGGAAGGAAGGAAGGTCATCAGAGTTTCTATCCACTATGTGACATGTGACCATTTATAATGTATTTCATTTTTCTGCACCTAAATTCTTGCTTCTTAGACTGAGAGGCAGCAACAGTAACAACAAACTAAACCATTTTGGTTATTGTGTCAGATAACAGAAACTTTTGTACCCAAGATGGAGAGAAGTTCCTGGACAATTTGTCACCATCTCGGCTAGTATGAAACCAAATCACATTGATTTCTCAGTAATATATCCCCAAAGACTATTCTTCCAAATTAAGCACAATCTACAAAACATTTCACTTCAAAATTCCTTAGTTAAGTTGCCAAAACCATGAGTTATTTTTAAAACTGAAGCAGTAGTAGGTAGAGTGGGTTCTACTTGAATAGAATCACACATTTCCTGTTTTCATCATTGGAGATTTTCCATCTGTTTGGGAAAATTGAAACAAATAAATATAAATATAAAGTATACATGTTTAAGTGAAAATATGAATGCATCATTTTTGAAAGTCTTCTACAGATCAGTGCACAAAAATCACTCATAAACATTGCAAGCTCTTTTTCTGAAAAAGACAAATGTAGGGGAAATTATCATCAAGGATTTTGATGAGGAGCAAGTGAACTTTTATCACTGAGTGATTTGTTTATTTGTTTGTTTGTTTTAGTTTTGGAGTTATATTCAGTGGTGCTCAGGGCTCTCTTTTAGCTCCAAGCTCAGCAATCACTCTTGGCAAGGCTCTGGGCACCATATGTGGTCCCAGGGATCAAATCTGGGTTTGTTAGTGCAAGATAGCACCCACCCATTGTACTACCACTCCAGCCTTGCATTTTTTAAAAAAAAAATATTTGGATCACCAAATAGTAGAAGTTGCATTATGCACTGCATTCATTACTAAGATAATTATCCATTGTTTTCCTAAAGAAAAATTAGCTGGCTATTTTAACTTATGCATATTACATACATAGTAAAAAGTAAATTATAATTAAAAACTTACTCTTTATTACATTGGTTTACCCTGAATACAAATGTTTTAAAAAATTGTATATGCTTCTGGGCACCCAGCAGTTGTGTCCACAAACTGCCTCTGGGCACCATATAAGCTCATTAATGGCCATGATCCAGAGATCACAAATAAATCTCTGAAGAGAGTAACATGCTGCCGACATGTCTCCTCACCCTGCACCAGGCTGACTTTATCCAGATATCTCAGAAAGGGGCAGGTGAACCCTCCTCCTGCCCCAACAGAACCCTGGAAGCTGCAAACTCCAGAACCCAAACACTGCCATGATGAATAAACCCAAATATGAAGGTTTTGTGACTGAAATCTTCAGGCTCACATGGAGTGAGAAATGGGCGCCCTCCCTCCATCTCCCTGTGCTTCCGGGTATCTGGCAGTCACACCCACAAACTGCCTCTCTGGGTGCCATATGAGCTCATTAATGGCCATGATCCAGAGACTCCCAAATAAATCTCAGAAGAAAATAACACACTGCAGAGATGCCTCTGGACTCCAAACCACCATCCAGTTAAAAACCTAAGTAACTCCAGATCTAGCACCCTCTTTAAAATTCCTGGAGAGACATCTCATATTTTATGCCACTGATATTCCAAGAGTAGCACACCACATTTAATGGAGTATAAAGTAGAAGGCAACTTATTTTGATTTTAAAAAATAGTAATAATAAAAATTATATATATATGTGTGTGTGTGTGTGTGTGTGTGTGTGTATTAGCACAAAAGGCTCAACCTGTAACAACATGTTAGTGATTTTTTTTATACAGGGGCTGTATGGGTCAAAAGGTGAGATACAACAATTTTCACACACTCATCTCACCTGCATGGCAAAGCCTGGCAAACCACCTGTGATGTATTCAGTATGCCAAACACAGTAACAAGTCTCACGATGGAGACGTTGTTGGGCCAGCTCGAGCAAAATTGATGAACAATGGGAGGACAGGGACAGTGACAGTTACTCTAAGGAAAACTTTCTGGATCATTCTTAGTCAATTATTCATAACAAGCAATACAAAATAAATTATTCAGCAGCGATTTTTTGGGCTTGCTTGGGTGGTGGTGGGGAAATTCAAAATAATAATGATGGGAAGGTGTAATGTGTGGGATTGGTGTTGAAATATAGAATGTAATAAATTATTGTGAACCACTTTATAAAAATAAAATTAAAAAACATTTGTCTGTGTATCATGCTTACTGGTGTGAAGGGCCTATTACCCGAACAAGACTAAAAGGTGACTCCTGATGGGACTCAGGGGACCACAGAATCCTGGAGATCAAACCTAGGTCTCCAGCAAACAAAGTATGTATTCAAATTTTTGAGCTATCCTGGTGACCCAATAAAAATTCAATTTAAGAAGTCATAAGTGAATCCCCAGCATCACAGGTTTCCCAAACACTGCTGGAAGTGACCCCTGAGGAATACCACCATAGGGTGTGGCCTAACCACCCCGCCATCCCTCCCCCACCCAAAACCGTCCACAGTCTAAATCTCAGAAGACCTGTAAATCGAGCTGCTAAAATTCATGGATACACCAGTCTCCCCTGCTGAAAACTCTGGGGCGCCCTCAGGTAGAAGAGTGGACCAAGCCCTGAGCCCTGCCAAAGCCCTGGCAGCCACACACACACACACACACACACACATTTCAAAGCTGCTTCCATGCCAACAGACCAACTCCACTGCATCACAACTATTCTCTGCAAAGACACTAAGTCATTAAAAATTCCAGGGACACCTGTTCTCAGGTAATTCTGGGGTCCTCTAGAGTGGGGGGCAGACAGTCTCACCCCCCATACTTCTGGAAGCTCCATCAATCACACCCACATCCCACAGCTGCTGTCATGTAAACTCACTGGCCCAGTTCTACAGATCCTGAAGTTCCTAGTACCTCCAAATTCCACAATACTGACAGCCCAGTAAAAGCACACCAAATTTGATGGTAAAGTAACATAGAAGCCAACTAAGTTTAATAAACAAAAGGCAATAACACAGAAGGTTCAACTAGCAACAAACAGCTCAGTAAACCCCTAGACAAGGATTTAATAACCCCATGGTTCGATAGCACAATCTTTTATACTAAAGTATTTTTTGATAATATCATTAACCATTTAGTTATAATAAGCACTATGAAATAATATTGTACCTGCTAAGGAGCAGGCCTGGAGTTTGGGTGGGAAATTGTGGACAATGGTGCAAGGAAGGTCACTGTGGTGAGGGGTTTGGTGGCGGAGTATTGAATGCCCATAACAACTGTGTTACGAACAACTGTGTAAAACATGGCGTTTAAAAAATATATAAAAAGAAACAGGAAAAGAAGTCAAAAGGTAATTTTAATATTGAAAACTATCCCTTTTAATGTCTCATTTTTCTTTTTAGAAACTTGCGTGTACATGAAAAGCTCTTTGTCTAAATACACTGCTTTTGCCAAGAGTAGATAACAATTACAAACACACACAAAACATTGCTGAAATTCTCTAAGCTACCAGTTTTTCCTGGTCACAGGTCCATCCCCAATGGGCAGCACATGGGAGAGGATGACCATAAGGGAACCCAGCTCATGCTTTGCAGGTCTCCCTCCTACAAGGCACGCCTACAGACTTGCCCCCCCAGACTCTCTAGAGGGTCCCATCATTTGCATTTATCAAGATGGAAGAACACTTAAAGCAGATTGTCAACTAGACATGCCACCTGGTTCTTAGAGCCAGGTCCTTGATTTCATCACATCACAATACTTAATATATTGCCACATTTAGACATCTCTCATTTTTCTTGGAAACCAAAGTGCTTTTGTTTATTTTCATCCCTAGCAAAATAGTGGCCAACAGGTCCTGCTTTGTGCCCTAACTCATTCCTCCTGAACCAAGCCAGATGCACAGTGGATGTACAGTCACTTATGAAGTTACCTGTCCTTCCTCCATTTAAAACTTACCAGTGTTTCCCTTTAGTAGAGTGTTAGTTTTCTTTATCCACTGGGGTTCGCCCTGCAACTCTGAAATAATCGGTCTTGAGTCTTTGCGTACCTGAGATGTAAATGCAAGATGATTGTTCCGTTCCTGAGCCATAAGGCATCATTCCCCAGTTCAAAGGCTGCCTGCCTTTCATTTTTGAGTTCAGTATTGATACATGTAGACTGAATGCTCATGCCAAGGATTCTCTATGTGAATGCAGTGTAGCACTGTCCTCCTGTTGTTCCTTGATTTGCTCGAGGAGGACACCAGAAACATCTCTATTGTGAAACTTGTTGTTACTGTTTTTTGCATATTGAATACACCATAGGGAACTTGCCAGGCTTTGCCGTATGGGTGGGATACTCTCAGTAGCTTGCCAGGCTCTCCGAGAGGGGCAGAGGAATCGAACCCGGGATGGCCACAGGCAAGGCAAACACCTTACCTGCTGTGCTATCTATGTGAATAAAGGCCGAAAAAGGTTAAAAAATATGAAAACATTAGAAAAACAAAGTCACGTAGTTAATAATAATAGTTATAGTAAATGAATAAGAAAAAGAACAGCCTCCCCATACATTCACTGTGCCAAGCACCTCATATACCTTCATACACATAAACTTCTTTACTTAATTCCAAACTTACCAGTCGGTGTGTGGACAGGATAGTGGGATTGGATAAGTAAAAGTAGGCAGGCAGAGATTCTTTAAAACCCTTCAGGTTACAATTGGAAAAAAATTAACAGATGAGTTATATCTGGCAACTGGCTAATGTCCAAGAGCAATCAGCAAATTAGTAAATCTTTCCCATGTCAACCAACCTAATGTGTGTTCACAGGGGAATGGTTTACACATTTCCTCGCTGATGTCTTTATCAGAGCCAACTGCTACACTGGAACAGCCCGTACAATCCCACAGAATTGAGGAACAACTGCCAATTCTGCACAATTGTTGCTCCTGGAGGACAGTGACTGTGAATCGCTTACATTTATGTCTCTCGCGGTGCTTTAAATTGGGGCTCATTCAGTGTAAATTCAGCCAGACTGTTGGATCCTCCCTCCGCGGGGATTTTGCACACACCATGAAAGACCCGGAGATATTCATTAACATTAAGAGCGATAAAACACGTACCACTTAACTCCCAAATCTGGAAAGTTGGGGTATCTGTGACTCAGGCTTAATGAAATTACTATTACTTGGTCATAATTTGGTGAACTATATTTTTTTAAACTCTTCAGAGACCTGGACTTCTGCCAAGAAAGATATATTTTGTGGATGTCTTATCAGAGAAAGCCAAATATGAGCTTTTATGAAGATGAAAATTTATTGGAAATGTCAGAGATTATCTTTCATAGCATCATCAGAGTTCATTAACCTCTGACTTCAGGTTGAAGCACACTGATAAGAGGGACCATTAAGAGACCAGGGGAGGCAGTGTGGCTGTGATGATTCATTTGGCTCTTCCCTTAAAAATCTGTTAGGAGCCAAGTCATGGAGGCCTCTGTCCTTCCAGATTCAATCAACTACTTCCTCTCCTTCTTCCGGATTGAAAATTATAATAGTTATTCCCAACCTACTACACATTTCTTTGCAGCAACTCTACCTTCACATCCGTTGCAAGGAACGCCTGATTGAACTATCTCCTCTGAGAGCACCTACTCTTTTCTGCTAGAACAGTGACTGACAGAAACATCACCCAATGACCAGATATAAAATGTTCCTAGATTTATAACGTGTCTGATTTTTCCACCATCCTTTAAAAGAACGACTTTAAACCCCCATGTTAAATTCACTGTTCTTAACCCTTGTGTCTCTTCTCACCCTCCTAAAGGCTGTGTTCTCTTCTCTTTTGTCTGTAGTTTAATATTAGCTTCCAGTCACATTATTCCTGCTCTTGCTGTATTCACGTAGTTCTCTAAACATCAAAAGCTCCTAAAACCTAGTGAATTAGAAAGACTCAAAATTCCCTGTGAACACAAGCTGCAAATGGCATAAATGACTTTTGCTAGATTCTAGTGGCCTTGATAACACAAGTAGTGCTATATGCAAATAAGTGCTAATGGGAAAGTGACATTGCCACTTGAGACTAATGTGTTTTAGGTGAAAAATAATGTTTTGCAGTACTGACATTTCTGATCATTTCTACTTCTGTTGTTCTAAATCTTTCAGCTGACCCTACAATACTCACAACATTTACATTTATATATATGAAATATAAAAACAAACCTTCAAAATGAAAGAAAAATATTTATCTATTGATTTATTTGTAAAAAAATGTATTCAGTGCCTATTGTATATCAGACACAGTGTTTAGTTTACAGGTTTCAAATATGAGTAAGAAACTATCTCTGCCTTCAAGAAACTCTCAGCTAGTGGTGAAAGTAGAAGGTTAGCAGAGAATAGAATAGCATATTTTAAGGGCAACATTTGGAAAACTATGACAGTATTATATGACATAAAGAATGAGTCACTAAGTCACATGAGGTGATTATAGAAGGTTTTTCTAGAGATGTGCCTGGAGCTGGAGGTTCTTCATCCTCTTAGCTATTTCTTCCACACTCTTGAAGGCGTTCCAAGCCACTCTCTTCCTCCTGCGCAGCTCGGGTGCCAGGTCAATTGTCATGTTGACTTCTCAACCTAGGTACACATAATTGTTGCTTTCGGAGATAGTCGTTCTGTTGAGAGCGAATGGGGCGTCAGGAACGAGGCTGTTTCTCATAAACATTGTCTTCGTAAGATTCAGATGAGGAATCAAAAGAGCTATGCTTGGAGTATCACTTTTCTCTCAAATGAGAGGAAGAATCCGGAGTTCCAACCTCCGTCAACTATCAAGAATCAGGGACGCTGTCTCATTTGCCAAGGCAACAAAAATCAGATAGGCTGATCACGTAATGAGATTTAGAGACGACCACTGGACTACAGCCGTTACTGACTGGATTCCATGGGGTGTCAAAAGACCGCATGGCCGCCCACCTCCCAGATGGTCAGACTTCTTCATCAAGATCATGAACGATCGGTTTGAGGCTCTTTGTGTTCCTAAAGCAAACAGACGCCATTGGGCTACACTAGCACGCGACAGGGACAAAAGGAGACGTTTCTGGCACCCGCTCAAGCAAATTGACGATTAACGGGAAGTCAAGTGATCAAGTTTCTAGAGATGATTCCTGACAAAGTTAATAGGAATGAATGCGTACAATGGACTACGTTTACAGCCTCCTGAACATTTTGTGGAAATTTTCATCTTAACAAGATTCAAAGTAAAGTGAAAGGAAATAATTTACCTGAACCAAGAGTGTCCTGAATTTCTATTTCCAAGTGCCATTTAGTTACCCAAAAAATGCAAACTAGAGCACCTGCCATATCCAATCAATTAATTACAAAGATCAACCAATTTCACTGCTTCAAAGGAATGGAAGAGAGCTAGCAGGAGTGTCAGAATTGATAAGGACATTGAGAGTTCATCTGGGGTTGGAGATTAGGATAAATTAATCCCCATGTTTACAGGTATCCTACAATGAATCAAAAACTTTTCTAGAAAAAATATAACAAATGTAATCGCTGAATGATTGAACTCTTCAGAGACAGTTTAGGAGAATTTTATATTAAACTATTGATTTGATTTTCATTCCAATGCCCTCAGAAATTTAGATATTCTCCCTTGAGGGGAGGGTTATGAAATGACTACTTCAGACAGACTAGGGCATTTCATCCTTTCCTTAGAATTATTACTTATGAAGTATGCTTCTTTACAAATATTTTTATGGTCAAAAAAAAAAGAAAGTAGAGGCTAACTGAGAAAAATGTAAAGAAAAAGAAATAGAATTTATCTGAGTACTTTGCTCTCTGAGTCATGATACTGAGAAGCCTCTCAAGAGATTATTTCTTTTTTCTTTAATTTCTACTTTGGTGATAGACGCTCTGCATATTGGAATAAACATGTTATTCCATTTAAGAGAGATTAGTTTAAAATAGATTTGTTTAAAATATCCCAAATTTTATTTTAGTGTCTATAGAACACTAAGGAAATCTATATGAAAATGATGGCGGGGTAAGGCATCACCTCTGGTCGTGCTCAGGATATATTTCTGACTTTACCCAGAAATCAGTCCTTATGTTGCCCAGAGAATCAAACAGTACAAGGAATCAAACCAGTTGGCCCAGGCAAAGCAAGAATCTTATTTCCATACTATATCTCTGACCCAAGATAGTGTTTTTACAAAAAATAAAAAAAAATTATACACAGTGTGTTATCAGTACTGTCGCACTGTAGCACTATCTTGTTGTTGTTCATCGATTATCTCGAGCGGGCACCAGTAACGTCTCCATAGTGAGACTTGTTGTTACTGCTTTTGGCATATCAAATATGTCATGGGTAGCTTGCCAGCCTTTGCCATGCAGGTGGAATACTCTGGGTAACTTGCTGGGTTCTCTGAGAGGGGCGGAGGAATAGAATCCGAGTCAGCCACGTGCAAGGCAAACGCCCTACCCACTATGCTAATTGGAAAATAACATGCTTTGAATATAATAGGGTAAAATAATTTAAATTCACAGATTAATACTTAACCTACATATTGGAGAATTTTAATTTTAATATCAATTAATACTATTGCTCTTCAGTTTTCTCAATTTACAACCTATTTGAATCTAAATAATCAAAATTCACTAATGCAAATAAAATAGATTCTGCTTTTCTTTGTTATCACCAGCAAATGCTTAGTAATTACTTCTGTCATGGAGATGTTAAATTCATTGATCAAGGTATTGAACTCTGATGATGTTGATTACTGCCTAAAGGTTCAATGGAGTTTAGTGAAGTCACAAATTCCCCAAAACAGATACTCCTTGGTCTCTGCTTCCATCATTCAGAAGAAATGACACACATCTTATAAACTGTGAATATTTTGTTTCTTTATACATTTGATTATATATATATATTACTTATATATAGCCTAGACATTAGATGCCTTTACATAATAATCAAACAATTTGATATCATATTTGCTATCACAGGAACAAGCTCTGGAATAGAGTACATATAATGGCTTAATCACTTAATCACTTAATTTCCCATTAGTCATCGATTTGCTCGAGTGGGAGCCAGTAACGTCTCCATTTGTCCCTGTCGCGTGCTAGTGTAGCCCAATGGCATCTGTTCGCTCTGGGAACATGAAGAGCCTCAAACCGATCCTTCATGATCTTGATGAAGAAGTCTGACCATCTGGTAGGTGGGCGGCCACATGGTCTTTTGACATCCCGTGGAATCCAGTCAGTAACAGCTCTAGTCCAGCGGTCATCTTTAAATCTCATTACGTGACCAGCCCATCTGATTTTTGACACCTTGGCAAACAAGACAGCGTCCCTGATTCTTGATCATCGACGTATGTCAGAACTCCGGATTCTTTCTCTCATTTGAGTGAAACGTGATATTCAAGCATAGTTCTTTCTATTCTTCTTTGGGAGACCTGAATAGCGTTCTCATCTTGTTTGCGTAGGGCCCAGGTCTCTGAGGCATATGTTAATGCAGGAAGAACAGGGGAATCAAAGAGATGTGCCTGGAGCCGGAGGTTCTTCATCCTCTTAGCTATTTCTTCAACGTTCTTGAAGGCGGTCCAAGCTGCTCTCTTCCTCCTGCCCAGCTCGGGTGCCAGGTCATTTGTCATGTTGACTTCTCGACCTAGGTACACATAGCTGTTGCATTCGGAGATGGTCATTGTGTTGAGAGCAAATGGGGCATCAGGAATGAGGCTTTTTCTCATAAACATTGTCTTCATGAGATTCAGCTAGAGTCTGACCTTTCCACACTCACGGTCAGAGTCGGCCAGCATTTGTGCCGCTTGGCTGATCTTTGGTGTTATTAAAACAATGTCATCAGCAAAGCGGAGGTGGTGTAGTTGCCGACCATCTATCTTCACTCCCATTCCTTCCCATTCCAGTCGTCGCATGATGTTCTCGAGGGTGGCACTGAGGAGTTTCGGTGAAATGGTATCACCCTGCCGCACCCCTCTCTTGACATCAACGATCACTTCTTTGTAGAATGGTGAGATCCTGGTAGTGAATCCGCAATACAGCTCACGGAGGATCCTGATGTATTGGGCTTGAATGCCCTGATTGGCTAGGGCTTCAATGACCGCTTCCGTCTCAACAGAATCAAAGGCCTTCTTTAAATCAATGAACGTTAAACAGAGTGGCATCTTGAACTCCCGAGAAACCTCAATGAGCTTGGTTATCGTGTGGATATGGTCGATGGTGCTGAATCCTTTGCGGAACCCAGCTTGCTTGCATGGTTGTCCTTCATCTAGTGTTCTGCCAATCCTATTTAGGATGACTCGAGTGAACAACTTGTAGATGACAGACAATAGGCAGATCGGGCGATAGTTGCCAATGTCATGGATGTCTCCCTTCTTGAACAGTAGTACGGTCCTGCTGGTTTTCCATTGGGACGAAACCTTGCATTCAGACAGGTAGCGAGTGAAGAGCCAAGCCAGTGTATTGATGAGTACTGACGGCAGGTTCTTCAGGTGTTCAGGTCTGACCTTGTCTGGGCCGGGTGCTGTTTGTTTCTTTACCGACGAAATGGCGTGTCGGATTTCGGAGGGAGAACGTTGGGAATGACATATCCATCCTGTGGAATTTGGTATGTCGGCAAGTGGACATGGCTATTGAAGAGATTTGAGTAGAAGTCATGGATAATCTTCTCCATTGCCGTTCTGGAGGATGTGATGGATCCATCAGGATGTTGGAGGGCAGTCATCTTGGTCTTGTAGTTGGCGAAGGACAGGCGGGCATTACGAATACTTTTCCCGGCTTCTGCCGCTTCTACCAGTACTTCTGCTCTTCTCTCTTTGAGGTCTTCCTTGATCGCATCTCTGCACTGCTTTGCGAGCTCGGACATTAGCTTGCGGTTGCCTGAGGCATGCGCCAAACCTCGCTGGCGAATTAGCTCAAGAGTTTTCGAAGACAGGCATTTTTTTGGTGGCTATCTCTCTCTTGGCGTTCCTCACACATTCATGGAGGTGCTGAACCAGTGGATCGTATTCCTCGTCAATGTTGTCAACAATGGCATCTTCCCATGTTGCCGCAATAGTGCCAAAGAGTTCCCAGTTGGTGGTCGTTCTGGGAGTTCTCTTTTTGAACTTTGCAGCCCTTTCTCCCCGCTCTGTGAAGTAGAATTTTGCACGAAGGAGACGGTGGTCCGATCCTGTTCAAAATTTTGGGACAACAGCGACATCGGTCAGGCAAAACCATTGATTGCATATGATGTGGTCTATTTCATTGTGGAATCGTCCACTGGGAGACTCCCATGTCCAACGTTTATATTCTGCCTTCTGGAACTGTGAGTTACCGTGGATGGTCTTGGTCGACATGATGAACTCAGACAGTCTCTCACCCTGTTCGTTCCATTCTAGGCCATGGGTCCCGATGTGAAGTTCTTCAGCTGATCTTCTCGGTCCTATCTTGGCATTAAAATCACCCACAATGATCTTGTAGAAGATGTGGTCTTCTTTATAGAACTTCTCCAGCTCCATGTAGAACTTCTCAATTTCTCCTTCATCATAATTGGATGTTGGTGCGTAGACAACGAAGATAGAAAATGCAGGCAGTGAGCCACATCTATTCAAATGTAAACGTCCGATTCGGGTTGTTAGGCATTGGAATGAATCAATGCTCTTGGCCAAGTTTGTGTTGACAAGGACACCGATGCCTCCGACACCTCTTTTATCGCATGTTCCGAGGAACAATTCTTCTCCAGTGTCAAAAATGGCATGGTGAGATTCGTGCCTTCTTGTCTTGGTCAGACCAATGATGTCGTACTTGATCATTCGCGCTTGTACCATCAGGTCCTCGATGGATGCATCTGATGCTAGCGTATGTGCATTGAAAGTACAGACGATCATTTTTGTCTTCCTTCGTTGTGGCAGCCTAGGTCGGCCTTGAGATTTTGTCGGCCTCTCCTTTCTCATCCTTCTCAGTGCTGCCATGTCGGTGAAGCCTTCAGGGTCAGGTGAATGAGACCAGTTGTAGTTACTGGTTTTGGCATATCGAATACACAACGGATAGCTTGCCAGGCTCTTCCGTGCGGGCAGAATACTCTCGGTAGCTTGCCAGTCTTTCCGAGAGGGATAGAGGCTTTTGGGGCGACCTCTAATCACCCTTGTAGGTGTTACCATATTTGAACCCTATCAAACATGGTGTGACAATTCCGGAAGATGGGTATTTAGTGTCTTATGATGGGTCCGGAAAGCGTCCTGGAGTGTGGCGATGGCTGGGTAGTGGAGGTAGTGTCGATAGTGGAAGTCTGCCAGTGGGGTATTTATCTGGGTAGGGTGGGTCTTCTGTGCGCAATCCGATCCCTGGGTGGTTGATGGAAGCAGACAGGGCAGGGTAGGGTGGGGCTCCTGATTAGAATCCCTTTGTCACCTGTGGTTGGTGGGAGCAAGCAGAGAAACTCTGTCCCTGGGTCCGCCGAGCCTGGAGTCCAAGGTCTCAGAGAGTTCCGCTTATCTTGTTCTGTGGGTCTTTAGTCGTACGTGAGTCTCGGCCGGAGCTGCCACGCGGGTCCGCAAAGCGTCCTGGAATGTGGCGACGGATGGGTAGTGGAGGTAGTGTCGATAATGGCTAAAAGAATCATATCTGTTGTTGACATTAAGACACAAAGTAACTTTGCAAAAGAGAAATATGGTTGATGCAAAGACAAAGAGCTCTCGTGTTTGAAGTGCCACCTGTTTGGGGTGCTAAGGAACATACAACGGTCCATGTGGTATTTCTGCCCCAGGGAAAGAACATGAGCTCATTCATGGGAAATATCAGATAGTGCAAAATATAGTACAGACTACCAAAAAAAAATTATTGCTTTACTCAATAGAGTCAATTTTATGAAAGACAGAGACAAAAATTCATGCACTGGATGTTGCAGCATTGGAAACAAAAAGAATTTAAAACAATGCCATAAAGGACATAAGATAAATGAAAATTTTCAAACAAGATCTTTTTTTCTTTAAAAGAAAGTGTTTTATTTATTTATTTATTTATTGTTTTGCTTTTTGGCTCACACCTGGTGATGCACAGGGGTTACTCCTGGCTCTGTACTCAGGAATTACCCCCTGGCAGTGCTTGGGGAACCGTATGGGATGCTGGAAATTGAACCCGGGTCTGCCGTATGCTAGGCAAACGCCCTACCTGCTGTTCTATTACTCCAGCCCCTCAAATAAGATCTTTTAATGAGATGATTTTATCAATGTTAATCAATATACTGTGTTAATGTGTGGTGCTGTGGTAATGTGAATATTCTTGATATTGGAAGATATACCACAAAATCTTTGAGTAGAGATTTTGATATTTAAAATCTATTCTAATAGTTTTCAAAAATAAACACTATTCTATTCTAAATTATTCTGAAAGGAAACTCTCTTTCTCTCCTCTCCATCTTTCTCTCTCTCTTGCTCTTTTCTTTCTCTCTTTCCATCTCTTTCTCTCTGTCTCTCTCTCTTTCTCTCTCTCTCTCTCTCTCTCACACACACACATACACACGCACATACATGCACATATGAATGCAAACACACCCACCCACCCTGTGAATTTGGAGAGGACAGGGTTGGAGACAGGGAAAATGTAGGGAAGATGTCATCATTAAATAAATATGAAAATTTTTGTAAATGAAAGCATTATATTCTCCCAACTTTTCTGTCAGTTTACAATTATTTTGAAAGAAAAGTGGCACTGTCCTCCCATTGTTCATCAATTTGCTTGAGCGGGCACCACTAACATCTCAATATTATTTTTAATAATATTGACTAAATGTAAAGAGGATTTATTAATGCTTAGAAGTTTTTAGAGATTACATGCACTCACCATGTTTATATATGCTACACTAAATTAAGAGGGATAATGCCAAATAATTTTTTGCCCCAACTATTGATGACTTTGCTAAAGGTTTGATAAATTTCTCATTAGTTTTCTGCCAACCAACACAACAATATCTCTGTCTTATCTGATTCTAGTATAGCCTATCATTCATACATCACACAATAGAATAGAGTTCAATCTTAGCTATATTCATTGTAGGAAATGGCTGACCATGGCAGAGCCTGGCAAGCTGCCCGTGATGTATTCGATATGCCAAACACAGTAACAACAAAATCTCCAATGGAGACGTTACTGGGCCCTCTCGTGCAAATCGATGAACAACGGGAGGGCCTTTACCTTTTACCTTTTAAATGGCTGACAGCTATTCATTCTTGAAAACATCATTTGATGAAGGCTGAAACAAAAGCTTTAACAAAGTGATATTTACTTCATCTACTGGAGTAACTGTCTCAAAGCTACCCACACAAGCAAGAGATGAAGGAATACTGAAGGCAAGCAACAGACCTCAGTTTTCTGGACCATCAGAAAGCAAGGGAGAAAGAGCCAGAGCCCAGGAAACTGTGAACCACCTTATGCTACTCATGCTATTACTTGGTCTTAAACACATATTTGAGGGAAGAAGCAAAAGAGTATTTGTGCCTGGATGAGTGATCAGTAGATACATGGGACAGATAGATTGCTCCATAGCTGTAAGTCTGCCTCATGAGCAAAGGGGAGAAGGCAGCTGGAATAGAGAAGGGATCACTAAGAAAAAGGTGGCTGGAGGAATTGGTCGGGATGGGAGATGTGTGCAGAAAGTGGATAAAGGACCAAACATGATAACCTCTCAGTGTCTGTATTGCAAACCATAATGTCGAAAAGTAGAGAGAGAGTATGGGGGGAAATGTCTGCCACAGAGCCAGGGGGAGGGCTGGGATGAGAGGGGATACTGGAGACATTGGTGGTGGGGAATGTGCACTGGTGGAGAGATGGGCGTTTGATCATTGTGTGATTGTAACCCAAACATCAAAGCTTGCAATTATCTCACGGTGATTCAATAAAATTTTTTAAAAAAGAGTATTTGTGCATGTTAATATCTTTGGCTAAATGGACCGTTTGTTCTTTGAGAAGTCTGCTACTTGTGGAATAGAAATAGCCACGTCTAAAAGTAGAAATACGGGGCTGGAGCAATAGCACAGCGGGTAGGGTGTTTGCCTTGCACGCAGCCAACATGGCCGACCCAGGTTCGATTCCTAGCATCCCACATGGTCCCCTGAGCACCGCCAGGAGTAATTCCTGAGTGCATGAGCCAGGAGTAACCGGGTGTGACCCAAAAAGCCAATAATAATAATAATAAATTAAAAAAAATAAAAGTAGAAATACAAATTTTGGTAACCGTTAAATACCCCATGCCTACAATAATTCAAAGCTTCTCAGATAATAGGGAATTAAGTCACAAATAATGCAAAATTAAAAGTATTTAAAGGGGCCTACTTATGGCCGACTAAGTGCTAGCTTTCTCAAGGGCTCACCATGGAGAGTCTAAGTAAAATTGTTCAATTTCCTCGTCTCCCTCCTATCCTGAACTATCCATGGCAAGAGGATAATTGTTTAAGATGAGTGCACTTCTTGCCTTGCAGCTGTGTGATGCAGGTCGATCCCCTGAGCCCACTAGCAGTGAACCCTCAGTATGGAGCCAGGAGTGGTCACCCAAAAAGATGAAAACAAAAACAAAAAAAGAGAGTGCACTCTTCACACAGAGACAAAATATCCACTGACATCAAGAAACTAAAGCTGTGTTCTTGTGCACATGGAGGAAGTGCTTTGGTCTAAAATGTTCAAGACAAGACATTTTGACCAGCCGATTTACTACAAGCCACATACAATAGTGTCTTTTATGAGTAAACTTATATTACCCCAGAAGAGCAACTCAACTGTTTCTAGTGCCCCAGTGACATCCTGCTTAGAAGCTATCTAGATATTATAATAATTTATTATTTCTTTTTCAGTCGATGCAGTTCCAACATATAGTGCACTCCCATTCATAGATGCTTAATAGCCTGATGTATTAGGAACTTTGGAAAATAATCTGAATGCTGAATCTTGTTGTTCCTTTTACAAACTGTGTAAGTGTGGCATAGTTTATTTGATCTTTGTCTGTTTTATTTCCTATGACAGTGATACATAAGTAATAGGATTATTGAGACACTTAATGGACTCTTAATGGAGTCAACAATTTAAATATTTTAGTGCCACAGATGAGTATTAGTGTTAAATTATTTTTTTCCACACAAAGGAACATAAATAAATGTATTAGGATGGTCTCATAACTTAGACAATTTAAGAGTCTTTGCATTAGGGTTACAAAACATAAACCAACGGGGGAAAAAAGGAAACATTTCACTTCATTAACTCCTGGATCCATTTTGCTTACTAGGATTTTCAGAAGATGTGAGTCCTTTTAAATTGATTTATGCATTTAAGCACATAAAAATTGAAGTTTTCCTCTAAACCAACTGTTTTATATCCAGGTCCCTTTGCCCATTGCTGTACCACACCCTCAGTCTTCTAGTTTCAGGACAAAGAGAAGAAATCGAAAAGAAGTGGTGCTTCGGCAGCCTGCCTGCCTTCCTCGGGGTATCAAGACAAATAAAGGTTTTGTTGTTTGTCTCAAGACAGCATCCACACCGCCCGCAGCAGCACTGTCAGCGCCAGCCGCGGTGCCAGAGACGCGCTGGGAGTGCCACTGTGTCGGTGCCAACTTGCTGCCTGGGCGCCTTCAAAATCTACATCAAAGTATTTGCCAGTTTCTAAACTTCTTCTCCAGGCACATGAAAGAGATACCAGGTCCTCTGGGTGGGAGATCACGTGGTGCTTCACCTTCCAGTTCCAGCTTCCCCGAGGGCAAACGGAGCGAACCTGTCCAGAAGATTCTTCAGGTACCCGCCAAATGTCCTTCCTAATAATACATGTAGACATTGATGGTTTACAAGAAACATCCGACAAGTTCTCTGATGTTTATTCTTATATTTTCAGATAAGTAATATTTTGAAATATTTTAATTCTGAATATTTCAAAACGTACTAATATGCTTCTTCAAGGACTCAAATCTTATCATTTATTTGAAGGGTGTGAGAAACACTATGTTTGAGGCAAATAGTGATATCATGATCGAATGGAGTGCGGGCAGCCAAAATGAATGTGTCCAGTGGGCAGCCAAGGCTATATCCAGTGGATAAACTATATGATATAGTGTAGAACGTTGCAATGTGTAAATTCTACAAAACATGGAGAATTGTATGTGTCACCTCAGTTAAGCTGTGGTGTCTAGCTGTTTCATCAAACACTAGTCTTGATATGGCTGTGAAGGTATTTTAAGATGTGTTTAGCATTTACAATCAATAGACATTCAATATAGCAGATTATCCTCCATCATATAGGTGATCCTTATCCAATTAGTTGAAGACTGTAAAAACAAAGATGAGCTTTCCTGAAGTAGATTTTTGCCTTGAGATTGTAAATGAAAATGTATGTCTGAATTTCAGGTGTGTTGAATTACCGTAATGGGTTTCATATTCAAGATTGCAACATCAGCTAACCTGAATTCTAATCTATTGGTCTGCATTAAAAATTACATACTTACAGCCACAGCATAAACTGATTTGTAAACACTCTTTCTCTCTCTCTGACTCTGTCCCTGTCTGTCCATCTGTCTGTCGGCTGTCTCTCTCTCTCTTTTTCTCTCTAACATATATGACACAAGGGGTGATATTTTATACAGAAGAGTAGTAAGTTTATTTAATGACAACTATAGCTTGAAATGATTGCTCTGGACAAGAACTGAGTGTTGAAAGGAGGTATATTGATACAGAAGGTAAGCTTTTAGTAACTTTTTAACTGTCTCTCATGGCAATTCAGTCGGAACTAATAAAAAGAAGTTAATACTGCCTTCACTTCACTTGACCATTCTGTTGTTGTTAAGATGAGAATATTAAACTTCCCTTCTAACAGCTTTCAAGTATATTTAACACAACTCTAGGACAAGTCTGAAAGCCTTCCAGTACAGAAATGAAGGTATCGTAGGCGGAAGTAGGCGGCAGCACCCCAGAGCCTTGGGTCCAGCAATGCAACCGGTGTGCTAACGTACCTGCTTATTTCAGTCTTTTTTATTTCACCTTCTTTTTCAAACTGGTAGGTAACACAATTCCAACTAAACAAACAAGCCAAAATAAAAATGGATTAAATAATATGTACGTATATCCATGCTGTTACAGCTGTCTCCAAGGAGAATTCAGAAAACACAGCTGGAAGGAGCTGAGGTCTCTGTCAAATGTGAGCAGAGACACAAACAGTGAATAACAATAAACCTTTATCGTGTTGAACATTGAAACTTTGGGAGAACTATTTGTAATACAAAAAAATAAATACATTAATGTAATCCCTCTTTTGCATATTTCTGTTCATTACTCGGATGGCTGAAGAGCTCTTCCTAATACTGTCTAATCCTTCTTGAGTGAATTGTAGGCAAAGTGAATTTTTTAAACATTCTTATTATGCATAACTGAAACATAAATAATATGTATGCTTAAAGTATACAATCTTATGTTTTAGCATGTATGCCTTGCTAGATGATCACCACAATGAAGATATATTCATATCTACATTATTAATATATACATTATCTTCACAGAGTCGTTATTGTTTTGTTTATAAGAAGACATAAAATTATACTCAGGAAGTGTTACAGCACGAAGTGTATAGTCTTGCTAATGCATCACTGTGTTCTATTGCTTCAATAACTTATTTTCTTTTGTAATTGATACTTACTCTTTTTCTATTGAATCACTGTGAGATACACAGTCACAAAGTTGTTCATGATTGGGTTTCAGACATACAATGTTCCAACACCTGTCCCTTCACCAGTGTACATTTCCCATCACCAGTGTCCCCAGTTTTCCTCCAGTCAACCACCATTGACTAAGCCTGCCACCATCTCTCTCTTCCTCTCTCTCTCTCGTCTCTCTCTCTCTTTCACACACACACACACACACACACACACACACACACACTGATCATTTAATGTTCTCCCTATGTCCAGACAACCATCATTCTACTCTACTCTCTGCTTCTGAGCTTGAATGTTTTACATTGCAAATAGAAGTAGGATTATTTAAATGTTTCTCTATCTGATTTCACTTAGCATACTGACTTCAAGGTTCATACATGTTGGATGAGCCTTGATGAGATTTCCACATCTTAAAATCTGAATAATATTCCTCTCTGCATCTATACTACTTTCTATTTATCTATTTATTTATTAGATTTATTTTGAATTTTAGTTAGTGTGAGCAGTATTACAATTTTTTTCGCTTTACATTTCAAAGATATATATCAATTTTTATCATCCCACATTGTGCTTACTTGTTATCAGTGATTTTTAAGGCAGTTTTAGGTACAAGACAAAGATTGTACATAAATGCCTGTCGCCACACATGCCAGTCCGCCATTTATTCTGCAAAGTGGTGCACTATTACAATCCATGGACTCACTCTGATCCATAACTATCACCAAGTCCATAGTTGTATTAGGTTCATTAATGGTGTTGTACATTCTATGATTATGAACAATATATAATGATGTGTAACCATTGTTATGGTAACTGCATTTATTTTTAATCACTGTGTCTTTTGAAGCTATAGATTTATCAGTCTCTTTTGGGGGAATATATTTATATAGTTATATTTCCGTAGTTGTCTAGATTCTAAAAATCACCCCCTATATATCACATTATAATCTCCAGATCCTGTAATTACAACGTGCTTTCTCTCCCAAGATTATATTACACGGCACAGTTGGTGTTACACAAGGAGTCTATCTGGGTTTGTCAGATCTAATCACAAGACCCATTAAATGCAGAGAGTTTTCTCAGGCGTCTCTGAAGAAGTCAGGGAAATTAGAGGCATGGAAACACGCTGTGTCATGTCTAACTTCAGATGGACTTAGTCACGTGATGAGGAATGAAGGAATCTTTCCAAAAGATGAAAGTGACCCACAGTTAAAAACTGAAATAATGATCTCAGTTCTGAAGATGCATAAAGAAAGTTCGCATCCTGAATAAACTTGGTAGCAAATTCTTTCCAGATCCTTCAGAGAAGAGCTGGTCAATGCTTCATTTTAGCCTTTTAAAGCCTATACAGAGAACCCAGTTAAGTCATGCTGGATTTTTGTTTACAGAAACATGAGATGCTAATTTTACATTTTTTAAATTAATTTTTATTAAAATCACCATAATTTACAGAGTTGTTCATTATGCAGTTGTTTCAGTCATTTAGTTTTCCACCACCACCTTCCTTCCACCAATATCCCCAGTTGCCCTCCCAATCCCAGCCTGCCCCCTTTCGTACATAACAAATTTACTTTATATTGCTTATTCCAACAAAACTTTAAGAACTAGCAAATAGAGTTTTAAGTGGCTACACTTATGTAATTTTATGCAGCAATCAAAAGTAAAGATAATTTTGAATCATTTTATTTTTTATTCTTTTCTCTAAAAATGCATACAGTACTTGAGTTGAATTTCTCTGTGTCCTATATCTTTATTTTTCGTTCATTGCCACTTCATCTTAGATGTCTTATCAATCCTATCATTCCATCTCACTACATTTCCCTCAGTCTTCCTCTGGTACTTAAAAAATTGTCTTGATGACTAAAATAATATTTTTTCTTTTATTTTATTCCTGAATTTAGAATGCTTCTGTTCGTCTACTTTTATTTGGTCTGCTTTTGGTCCCACACCCAGTAGTGCTACGGGCTTTCTCCTGACTCTACTCAGGCAAGCCACCTGACAGGCTTGGGGATCATATGGGATGCTGGGATCGGCTGCATGCAAGGCAAGTGACCTCCCACTGTACTACCACTTTGGCCCCATTTCATATACTTTTTTCTTCCCTATACTCCTAAATTTCTACTCTGGACTGCGCCTGTAAAATATTTATATATTTTATATATATTTAATATAGACACATAATTCGGAGCAATATGCTTGGTTTTCATTCTATATCCTCTTTAGTAACATTTTTCTAGCAAATTCTCTTGATCTGACATATGTTTTCGTGGATCCTTTTTTTCACTACCAATGTCTTTGTATGGACTCTGAATTTATTTTGTTCATAAGTCGTCAATGATGCTAGTTTCTCCAGAGGCCACAATCTGGAAGAAGTTCATGCAAAATGAAAAGCCTGATCAGAGTTCCCGGCCATCCGGACTCACTACAAGTTTGCTTTGAGCAAAGGGTGATGCAAAGAAGTGAACTGATTTGGTTTTTATATTTCCCCAGTAATCTGGAGTCAGTATGGGAACAAACCGAACACTTCCTCTTCCACTCCAGCTTACTCTCAAGTTTTGTACAACGATAGCATGTCTTTATATTTCCTCACTATTCCCACTGCCTCACTCCTCATTCCCTCTTTCCGTCAGCCTACCATCCTTCCCACAGCCTACCATCCCTTTCAAATAGGATAGAGGTTCTGATCACAAATCCTCCACCATGACTTATTATTCCAGTGGAGGATTATTTCTTATTTTCTCTCAGGTTCTGCTTACTTCTTTCTGTTAGATGTAGGAGCATACCAGATGGTGCTTGGGGCTTACTCCTGGGTCTGCACTTAAGGATCACACTAGGTGGGATGGCAGGGATGGAACCCGCATTGGCTACCTGCAAGGCAAGTACCCTGCTGCACTATCTCTTCAATCCATGCTTACTTATTATAAAGCTGATATCAACTAGTTTGGATTGAGGCAATTCAGAAAGCTTTTTAGGCCCTCTTTCTAAGCCCTGTTCATTTTTGGCTCTATTAAGAATATAGTTTGAGTCAAGCTTGAAAATGAAGTATGTGTGAGCAGAAAGAGGCTTTTATTCAATTAGACACATTTCACTTAAAACAAATTTCAGAGTATTAAAGTTTTTTGCATTTCTCTTGCTTGATCTTTTGATTTTTTTCATGTTGGACATGCACTGGATGATCAAAGGAGGCAGTGTTTTGAAAATGCTAAAGCAGTAATGGATAAGGTATGTCTGTATGTGAGTGCATGGAGAGGGAAAAAAAGAATGATTAGGTTATCTATTTGACTGGTCAAGCCTTTTAGATCGCAGACAATCTGAGCACATTTGCTTTTGATTACAATACTCATTATTATGTACAAAAACACAAACGGCAATATTTTACTCTTTCCCAAATAAATGATGTGCAAGCTGTCACTAGTGGACATCTGAAGCTTCTTTATGACAAAGAACAAGCAGAATATGAATCAGTACGTGAAAAGCAGTCAGACAATGGATACAATGCATCAGAAGAATTAATGGTTCAAAATTATTATTCTTAAAGACAAAATATGCTGATAGCAACTGTATAATGTATTTAAACTCTGCTTGTGATGTTTATAATAATTATTATTGAATATGAATGTCATAAAAATTGATACAAAAGATATGGCAGCAATACTTTTCAACTGATTGAAATCATAGACTTCAAAACATCATTTTAGCTATTCATTCTCTCCCTAAATATGTTATAACAACCAAACAATTTACTTCATTTCTTTTACTGAGTAAAATCAAACAAGTCATTGGAAAGGGAAAATATGAAAACATTTAAAAAGTGAAACTGTCACTGTCACTGTCCTCCCATTGTGCATTGATTTGCTCAAGTGGGCCCAGTAACATCTCCATTGTGACACTTTCTACTGTTTTTGGCATATCAAATGGAACTACTATTTTTTTAAAAAATCATTTGTCAGCAGCTGGAGATATACTACAGTGTGTAGGGTACCTACCTTGCACACGACTGGACCAGGTTTGATCCCTGGCACCCCATATGGTTAACAACCATGCCAGGAGTAGTAAGTCCTCATCAAAGAATCAGGAGTAGCCCCTGAGCACCTCTGGGTATAGCCCCAAAACAAACAAATCTGTCAGATTGTGTTGTGTCACTGGTTAAAAGACAACACTTGAGTCCAAAGGCAACATAATGAAAGAACTGACCCATACAATTGAGTTGGTGGGGATTTGGTGGGGGGCTCTTGGGATCTGGGGAGAGAGTGGGGGTACACACTGATGAGTGTGGTGTTGGAATTACTGTGTGTGAGTAATCACCACTTGTAGCATTGTAAACCACAGAACCTGATTTAAAAAATACACACAAAAAAATAAAAGACAAACTTCGAAACAAATAGGTCAAAGCAGAATTGCTATGGAAAAAATATATAAGGGTCCTGTTTATCTTTACTGTTTATCAACCAAGATGTCCCCTTGGGAGCTTTAAAACAAAATGTTTTAAAACTCCGAGCACCTATATTATGTACAATACGCACTTCTATATCCCCCAGTGTTCACATTGATCCACTTGCCAACAGCAGGGAAGCTATTTGAAAGTCATTTTTTTTCATTTTATCCTTTTTCATCTCATTATTTTTTAAAGAGTTTAATTGTTCACTATAGGCTACCCAGATGTTCTTTAGACTGTCTATAAGCTCATTTTAGAATTATGTCTTAAGAATCTTTCTCTCTTTGTTTTCATTTCTTTCTCTAACCAAACAATCTTCTCTTTTCTGTTAGTTTTTGTCTTGAATGAATATATCAGTAATACTCTCATTCTTAGTTTCATGAGCGGCAGAATTTATTAAATAATTCTTTGGGAAACTTCCAATAGCTTCCCACAGCCTTAGAAATGGTATTCTCTCTGACACATCTGCTGTAGTATGCTTGGATCGCAATTTTTTACACCATGAGTGCAATGCAATGTATCTTATTATGTCAGGAGGCAGTGAGAACTGGAGTAATGTGATGATCTGGTTGAGCTGGATGAAGTGAATTGGAGAAAAGAGAGCAAAGGAAGGAACACAAAGATTTGTGCATCTAATATACAAAAGAGTATTAACCCACTTTATAAACTTTAAAAAGAACTGTGTTATATTCAAGAACTGGAACCTACCATGCCCAAAGCACATAAACTTAGGTTTAAAAAACAACCTCATAGAGCCTATCTCTTATTCAGTAAATTGCTTCAATGACTTCATTCCTTCTTCCCAGAAGCTCTTTCAAAAAAACTAATAACAGAGTAATCATATTGGGAGATCTAACTCAAAAATTTCTCTTTAAATAGATCAGGGGGAAAAATTAAACGATCCTTAGTCATTCTCTCCTGAATTTTGTTCTCTTGGAGGATTTATTACTTTCCAGAATCATACAATTATTGAGTCTTTGGGGTAGATATACCATAGATAAAAAAAATTACAAGAAAGAAAGTGAGTCTGACTTTGTCAAATAAGTGTAATCATTATCAGTCTATTGTGGTAAAGATTCAAGGGAATTTAAGGAACAAAAACAGTAAGGTTAACCATTTTTAAGAGAAGAATGAGACGAAGCAACCTATATTGTCAAATTAGTGTTTGTGTCCTCTTGTGATCACTGAAAAATCTGCATCAAAACTTGGAATGACCACAGAAACATACATTTAATCCCTGATAAACAACAGATGAGAGTTCCATGATGGACTGGAGATAGAGAGAAAGAGAGGGAGAGAGAGAGAAAGAGAGAGAGAAAGAGAGAGAGAGAGAGAGAGAGAGAGAGAGAGAGAGAGAGAGAGAGAGAGAGAGAAGAGAAATGAAGAATACTCCCTCAAGGGTAAAAGAACCCAAAACACCAATGCAGTGGGGAAGAAACTTCTAAAGTACAGAACTTTGATGTGGGATACCAGAGAGCATGAAATCAAGCACTAGATACTCTGATTCTACAATCCTTTACTTACAACATTGGAATGGGAAGCCAGAGAATGCAAGCTATGAAAAGGTGGCTTTACACAATCACACACATCTAGGTGGCTTCTGGCCCTGGGGTTGCTCTGTGCCATTTCAGTGCCCTTTCATAGCGGGGACTGGAGGACACCATATTTTATTTCCATTGCCACAGGAACAAAACAGTAGATGCAATCCTGGTGACCCCTCTTAAACCTGGCTGGAGGCCATATTTTTATTCCAGTTGCCTTAGCAACATTAGCAGATACCATCTTGGTGACCTCTTAAACCTTGCTGGGGATGCTGAAATTGAATCTCTCTTCTAGGAAAGAGTTCCTGAGGGCAATTCCTGAGGTGAGCTCCACCCACCCAAATTATTAAATAAGCAATTTAGGGTCTGAGAAATACTTGCTCCAGCCTGGTAGCCAAACATTCTGTCCCTCTCAGGCCATGCCTAAAGGGTAGCCAGCAAGCAGGAAGGACCCCCTTCACTCAGAACATGCTCCGCATGCACCCTGGAACTCTGAGCTAGTTCCAAGGATGCCCCATGCCTCAAGCTCCTGTGGAGACAGTCTCCTATTAATCCCACCCACGCAGACGACCCAGCCACTGATGCCATCTGCATAGCAAATGGAGGATTTCCAAGAGCCTAAGACCTTGAACACCTGGTTGCTACCTCTTGATCTTGCGATCTTGATCCACAGATTGACTCAGGTCCTGCTCACCTGAGCAAGCAGCTGTGACTTGTAGCTGCATCTCCTAGTTACCATCCAGGCCTGCTCAAACTTGACGCACAGGTGCACCAAGACACTGGCAATATTTAACCCCAGATCAACCCCCAGACCTGTTCAAACTTGATACCTAGGTGCTCGGGGCACTTGCAGACTCAACCCCCAGGTTTCTATCCAGGTATAGGCAATGCCATGCACAGGTGTCCCCCCAGGAACTCTTGATTTGGGGCATTTGGATGAGGTCCGGTTCTGCTCAAACTTGGTACCACAGGCATTGGAAGACACTTGTAACCTCACACATTGGGATGCTCCTGAGGTCGGCTTGAACTTAGCACTGGAGTAGTGGCAGGTCTGTGTGGTGCAATCAAGGTTAAAAACTCCCGAATGCTGCCTGGCCTGTTTGGCTTTGCCAACATACCCGCTGCCAGCTGTGAATCCCAGAGAGTGTTCCAAGCTCGGTCTCCCCTTTGTGCCATAACAGCTATGACACTCACAACAGAAATCTCCTGGTGGTTGTCTAACCCCACACAAACTCCGACTCATAGCAACTGTCTAGAATCTACTGGCCAAGAGTATCGGGATGTGGACTCTTGCCCCTAGCTCTACTGTAGCATAAGACAAAATCAAGAAGTGAAGTGATTTTCCTACACTGATGGATGAAGACAGAAGCCTAAGAAGGACCTCAGAGCTTTCTATAGTAACTGGTGAAGATTCCGAAGCAACAGTTCTCATGATGAGATTTTTCAGTAGAAGAGAAATTTCAACAAATACAGCAAATATATGACAAAAAATCCAGAGGGAAATGTGTGAGATAAAGAATACAGTATTTGACCAACAAAATGACAATAGAGGGATTTGATAGAATATTGAGAAGTCAAACATCAAATCAGTGAGCTTCAAGATAAGGCAAAAAAAATCATTAAAAGAAAAAAACAAAATAATGAAATTATGCTTAATAAAGGTAGCAGAGTGAGCGAGAGAGAACCTAAAGGACTGAGCTTTTACTTGGCACCTGACACTCCCAGGTTCAATCCCTTATACCTATGGCGCCCTGAACACTGCTGGGTGTCACCCAAAAGCATAGAACCAGCAGTAGCTCCTTGAACATCACCAAGTGTGGCACAGCCAATTCTACCACCACCCTCCATCAAGTAAAGATAAATGAGAGACTTCTGATATGGTAATAAAAGGATAAAACTTTTAAAAGGAGACCACATGTTAAGACATAAAACTGGTGTCACTATAGCTGAGATCAACACCAGGAGGATTACTCCATAGCTTAGAGGCCAGCCGGGTATTCTAGGGGAAAGGGCAGTTCAGATAGAGAAGGGAGCACCAAATAAAGGGTGTTTGGAGGATCCTCCCAGGAGGGGAGATGCATGTTGAAAGTAGACTATGGACTGAACATGTTTGCCACTCAATGCCTCTTTTGCAGACCACAACACCCAAAAGGAGAGAGAGAACAAAAGGGAATGCCCTGCCACAGAGGCAGGGTGGGAGGGGGGGGTTGGGGGGGATATTATCCATGGTGGTGGAAAATGGGCACTGGTGGAGGGATGGGTATTTGATCATTGTATGACCGAAACCCAAGCACAAAGATTTGTAAATCTACAACTGTACCTCATGGTGCTTCACTAAAAAAAAAAAAAAAAAAAAAAAAAAAAAAAAACCTGGTGTCACTAAAGTCATGAGAACTGGAAAAATATTAAATGTCTTTTTTGGATCACAGTGGAATAATTATAGAAAATAACTGCATAGATAAAACTTTTTTTTTAAAAAGCAAACACTTACAAGCTAATTAACATAATACTGAACAGTTACAAGGTCAGTGGTGAGATCAAAACAAAATTTCAAAATCTGTAAATAGATGACAATGAATACAAGGTATCAGAACATATGGGATACTATATAGACAATATTAAATATGATGTCATATGAACTAACATCAGAAAACAAGAAAATCCGAAATAAACAATAAACAATATAACCTGATATTTTAAAGAATTAGAAAAAGAACAACTGAAAACTGGAGTCAGAGGAAAGGAAAAATGTATATATAAATAAGTGCAGGGTACACCAAATCAAAATTATGTAGACAATGCACAAGATTAATAAAACCAAGAGCTGGTTCTGTGAAAAAATCACAAGAGTGGCAAATCCTTAGCTAGCTGACAAAGAAAAATATAGAGAAAACCCTAATAAATAAAATTAAAGAGGAAAGTTACAATGAATTTCATCTCAAACCCAAGGGAAAAACATACATTATGTTATGATGTTGGTGAAGTCTGAGAAAATATACAAGAGTTTTAGAATCCAAAAACCTCTCATGACTAAACAAAGAGTACATAGAAAATGTAATTTGCAAAGAAATATAAAATTGCAAAGAAAAGACAAATGATGTCAAAATCTGCTCCATCTTCCCACACATAACAAAAAAAAAATTCAGGCCCAAATCATTTACTAGTGAGTTCTATCAAATCTTCAAAGATGCCCCATTACCTACTCTTAAACTATTTGCAAAGAAGTAAATACAAAGCAATTTTTTTCTAACACATTTTTGTAGGGATAATACTACCTTGATGGCAAAAGCTTCTGCTTTATCACAAAAGCATAAAAGTGCAGACTAATTTTCCTGACATAGATGCAAAGATCTTCCATGAGACCTTAAAATATCAAATTCAATAATACATTGAAAAGATTGCACAAGGAGTGGAGAGATAACTAAGAGGATAGGGCACTGTCCTTGGACGTGGCTAACCCAGGTTTGATCCCTGGCATCCCAGATAGCTCCCTGAATCCCAACAAGAGTGATTCCTATGTGCATAGCCAGGAGTAACCCCTGAGTACCACCCAGTGTGACCCATACCACAAATCAAAAAAATTAAAAGAAAAGATAGTACATGACCTTTAGATGGGATTGATTTCAGGAATGCAAATGTACCATACAAAGCAATATGGTTACACCAAATCATCATAATGTATTCAGTTAGGGGTTCAATTCCAATGGCGAGGGAAATAAAACAGAAAATGAATAATCAATCCTATCGAACTAAAACACTTCTGCATCACAAAGAATCTATCACTAAAACAAAAAGACATCATAGTAGATGGGAGAAAGTAGCTACATACCCATCTATCTGTCAAAGCATCAATATCCAAGATAGTCTTTACATTAAAAAAAAAGCAAAAAGCAAATAACTACATTTTTTTTTAAAAAGTATTATTTAGAGTAAAATGGGGTGAAAAGGTGAATAGACACTTCTTCAAAGAAGACATGCAAATGGTCAACAAGCATGGAGAAATGCTCCTGATTTCCAGTGGCTAGAGAGAAAACTCCAGTGCTAGAGTATATTTGAACCCTGAGCTTGATCCCTCTACTGCATGGCTCTTCACGCAGCACCAGTATAGCTCTGGTGGCACTGGAACACTGGGGTATGACCCCAGTGCTCCTTGGGCACCAGCTGCTTCAGCACCATAGGCCATGCAGACCCAACCCTGCAGGAGAGGGCTCTCAGTCACGTTCTAGCAACTGCTGGTGTGACTCCTATTTAAAACACTTGTGCCTTGGCACTGAGTTTTAAAGAAATGCAAATAAAATCATCAGAGAGCTATCTCTTTCTTAAGGGAATGCAAATTAAGACAGAGAGCTATCACTTTGCACCATAGAAAACAATGTCTGTCACTAAGACCCCAAACAACCAGGACTGTCCAGGATACATAGAGAAGGATCAGACAATAAATGGATTTGTCCTCCATGGCAGACCTACCGTGTGATCCACCAGTTCCCTTAGGCATTTATCCAAAAAAAACAACATAAAGTTGAAAGATACATGCACACCTGTACTTAGTGTAGCATTGTTTATAGAAGTCAACATCTGAAATGTCCCACATATCCCATACAACATCAGCAGATAAAGAAGATATAATAGAAATCTCTCTCTCCCCCTCTTTATATACATGTATATATACATATATATTTATATTTGTGTATGTATGCACATATATTTGTAATTATATTATATAATTTATAATTATATATGTATATTTATAATTATTTATAATTTATAATTTATAATATATCACTTATCACTTATATCACTTAACTTCCCGTTAGTCATCAATTTGCTCGAGCGGGCGCCAGTAACAGCTCCATTTGTCCCTGTTGCGTGCTAGTGTAGCCCAGTGGCATCTGTTCACTCCGGGAACATGAAGGGCCTCAAACCGATCGTTCATGATCTTCACGAAGAAGTCTGACCATCTGGAAGGTGAGCGGCCACGCGGTCTTTTGACATCCCGTGGAATCCAGTCGGTAACAGCTCTAGTCCAGCGGTCGTCTTTAAATCTCATTACGTGACCAGCCCATCTGATTTTCGACACCTTGGCATATGAGACAGCGTCCCTGATTCTTGATCGTCGACGGATGTCAGAACTCCGGATTCTTTCTCTCATTTGAGTGAAACGTGATATTCCAAGCATAGCTCTTTCTATTCTTCTTTGGGAGACCTGAATAGTGTTCTCATCTTGTTTGCGTAGGGCCCAGGTCTCTGAGGCATATGTTAATGCAGGAAGAACAGTGGAATCAAAGAGATGTGCTCGGAGCCGGAGGTTCTTCGTCCTCTTAGCTATTTCTTTGACGTTCTTGAAGGCGTTCCAAGCCGCTCTCTTCCTCCTGCGCAGCTCGGGTGCCAGGTCATTTCTCATGTTGACCTCTCGACCTAGGTACACATAGCTGTTGCATTCAGAGATGGTCGTTCCATTGAGAGCAAATGGGGCGTCAGGAACAAGGCTGTTTCTCATAAACATTGTCTTTGTAAGATTCAGCTGTAGTCCTACCTTTCCACACTCACGGTCAAAGTCGGCCAGCATTTGTGCCGCTTGGCTGATGTTTGGTGTTATTAAAACAATGTCATCAGCAAAGCGGAGGTGGTGTAGTTGCCGACCATCTATCTTCACTCCCATTCCTTCCCATTCCAGTCATCGCATGATGTTCTCGAGGGTGGCACTGAAGAGTTTCAGTGAAATGGTATCACCCTGCCGCACCCCTCTCTTGACACCAACGATCACTTCTTTGTAGAATGGTGAGATCCTGGTAGTGAATCCGCAATACAGCTCACGGAGGATCCTGAAGTATTGGGCTTGAATGCCCTGATTGGCGAGGGCTTCAATGACCCCTTCCATCTCAACAGAATCAAAGGCCTTCTTTAAATCAATGAACGTTAAACAGAGCGGCATCTTGAACTCCCGAGAAACCTCAATGAGCTTGGTTATCGTGTGGATATGGTCGATGGTGCTGAATCCTTTGCGGAACCCTGCTTGCTCACATGGTTGTCCTTCATCTAGTGTTCTGCCAATCCTATTTAGGATGACTCGAGTGAACAACTTGTAGATGACAGACAATAGGCAGATCGGGCGATAGTTGCCAATGTCATGGATGTCTCCCTTCTTGAACAGTAGTACGGTCCTGCTGGTTTTCCATTGGGACGGAACCTTGCATTCAGACAGGTAGCGAGTGAAGAGCCGAGCCAGTGTATTGATGAGTACTGACGGCAGGTTCTTCAGGTGTTCAGGTCTGACATTGTCTGGGCCGGGTGCTGTTTGTTTCTTTACCGAGTGTCGGATTTCGGAAGGGAGAACGTTGGGAACGACATATCCATCCTGTGGAATTTGGTATGTCAGCAAGTGGACATGGCTATCAAAGAGATTTGAGTAGAAGTCATGGATAATCTTCTCCATTGCCGTTCTGGAGGATGTGATGGATCCATCAGGACGTCGGAGGGCAGTCATCTTGGTCTTATAGTTGGCGAAGGACAGGCGGGCGTTACGAATACTTTTCCCGGCTTCTGCCGCTTCTACCAGTACTTCTGCTCTTCTCTCTTTGAGGTCTTCCTTGATCGCATCTCTGCACTGCTTTGCGAGCTCGGATGTTAGCTTGCGGTTGCCTGAGGCATGCGCCAAACCACGCTGGCGAATTAGCTCAAGAAGGATGAGAAGGATGAGAAAGGAGAGGCCGACAATTATAATATATATTTATATATAATTTATAATTATATATATATATATATATATATATATATATATATATATATAGGGCTGGAGCGATAGCACAGCGGTAGGGTGTTCGCCTTACAAGCGGCCAACATGGCCGACCCGAGTTCGATTCCTCCGCCCCTCTCGGAGAGCCCGGCAAGCTACCGAGAGTATTCGATATGCCAAACACAGTAACAACAAAGTCTCCAATGGAGACGTTACTGGGCCTGCTGGAGCAAATCGACGATCAACGGGAGGGCCTTTACCTTTACCTTTACCTTATATGTATAATATATGTGTGGATGATCTCACTCGTGGGAAGAATATAAGCGAAGGAAACAGAAAATGTCCAATAGAAACCTTTAAATTCTGACACAATTGCAGTGGGAACAGGAGAAGTTGAACCAGTTTCCTTTGATGGAGGGACAATGGCAGTGTGGTGGTGGGTAAGATGTGGTGACATTGTGTCCCTAAAGCACAAACGTCTACACTCTAGTGAACCAACATTACCTAAATAAGAAATAGGTTTAAAATAGAAAGTAAAAATCAATAGAAGATGGGAGAGGGAAAATTTTTAATAAAAATAACAAAGCAATATTATCCTAATATGATTCACGTTTCTGCACGTGTCACCAGCTTAAATGCTTTCATGAATATTTAACAGTTTCACTGACCTTTGTCTCTGATACTCCTATCAGAAGTTTATTTCCTGGGAAGCTATTAGGGTATTCCCACCACCCTAATTATAATTATCAGAATATTATAAATTTCCTCCCAGCTAGTGCTGGTATTTCTGTGTAGCCATTCCAAAAGCTTTCTCTAGGCTGATTCTCTTTGTTTTTTGTTTTAATTTTTTGTTGTTGTTAAATAACTATGAAATACACAGTTACAAAGTTGGGTTGGGTTCCAGTCATAGAGTATTTCATCACCCATCCCTTCAGCTGTGTACATTTCCTACCACCAATGTCCTCAGTTTCCCTCCACCCCATCCCCCCCAGTCTGTCTCTATGGCAGGCCTTTCTATCTATCTATCTATCTATCTATCTATCTATCTATCTATCTATCTCTCTGTCTTTCTCTCCCTCTCTTTCTCTCTCTCTTTCTCTCTCTCTCTCCCCCTTCCTTTGGGCATTATGGTTTGAAATACAGGTTCTGAAGGGTTATGGTGTTTGTCCCTTTACCTCCTTTCAGCACTCAGTTCTTGTCCAGAGTTATCATTTCCAACTACCATAGACTGAACTCAATTGTCTCAATGGAGCATTTAGAATCTCTGCAGTGGTAAAGCTGTCTGTCAGGAGCATCACCCCTTGGTCTCACCAGGAGCCAATATGCTCTCGGTGTCTTAAAGGACAGTTAGTCTCTTCTGGTAGAGTGCAGGGGAAAATTCAAATATAAACCTCTCCAGAGTATTATAAAAGATCCTAAGATATATCTATAAAAGTGTATATGCTTCCAATAGACACATACCTAATAAACAAAAAAGTGAGACTCTCAATAAAATATTTAATAAATGATCTATCTGAAAATAAGGTTTTTATCTCTTTATCTCTTTTTAGACTTTCACTGTATCACTGTATCACTGTCATCCTATTGTTTGTCAATTGCCTTGAGCAGGCACCAGTAATGTCTCCTGCGTCCTAGCCCTGAGATTTAAGAAAGTGCACATTCGAGGCTCTTTCAGGGTCAGGAGAATGAAACCCATCATTGTTACTGGTTTTTGGCATATTGAATACGCCACGGGGAGTTTGCCAGACTCTGCCGTGTGGGCAGGATACTTTTGGTAGCCTGCCAGGTTCTCCAAGCAAGAACTAGATAATAAGATGTGCGGCCGCAAATGCTTCCAGGAGCTGGGTTTTATAGTCTCTGGGTCTTGGCCATTGATGGGATTACATGGTGCCAGGGGCAATTGGTGGGTGTGATGCCTAAATACTGAAAGATGGGGGATCTGGATGGAGGAGGCCCCAGTCCCAATCCGAACAAGTTTGAAGATCTACACCCTGGGTCCCGCACACCTGGGATCCTCTGCCGGTTCCTTCATGCATGAGGCTCGTCCGAACGTGTGGAGAGTGGTCTTAAGCATGGCTGTGGCTGGAACTGGAGGTCTTCAGCTGCTGGGGCTCTGCTTGGGGTGTGGAGGAAAACTCAACACACCCTCCCCCAAGGGGCCCTGGTGAGGACAACCAGGCGTGGAGGCAGGAGACTCGTGCTGTTCTCGCCAGGAGCTGCGTTTTATAGTCTCTGGGTCTCAGCCATTGATTGGATTACATGGCGCCGGGGGCAGTTGGTGGGTGTAATGCCTACATACTGGAAGATGGGGGATCTGGGTGGAGGAGGCCCAGTCCCAATGCAAGCAGGCTTGGAGATCTATGCCCCAGGTCCCGCACCCCTGGCTTCCTCTGCTAGTTCCTTCATGCATGAGACTTTAGAACTTTGTTAATAGTCTGTACTTTTCCATTCATTGAGTATACAACTCTCTCTCCTTAGGGGAGTTATCAACAGGCCTCTTAGAAAGCTTGTAGGCGAGTCTTAGCAAATCCACTTCTTGGCATCTAGCCCAAGGGTCCCTAAATACTGAACAAATTTGCACCCCTTTGTTCATCACAGCACTTTGAGCTAATCCCATACTCTGTGAAACAAGCTCTGAGTCCACCATCGAATGTCCTTCCTCCAGATTCTAGTTGCGTTATGCTTCTCACCATTGTTACAATTCATTGCAATCATTGAAGTCTTCACTAGATTACAAGATTTTAAAGAATAGCTCCTTTTCTATCTTTACATCTGCAGTGCCCAGCAGAGTGTGAGATAACATGGTGTAAATTTAATATGTGCTGATTTAATACATTACTTTATTCCGCTGATATTATCGTTGCACTTTATCAAATCCCTTTTCCTAACATAGGGAGAAACTCTGATCGAGCAAATAGATACTTTGCATCTCTTAAGTCTATTAAGCATTTGTATTAATTTAAAATGAGAACAACTATCATGGGAAATGATCCTACCCTGCTTCCCTTGCTATTTATTCTGCATGTAGATAGAACCAATAAGATGAAGGGCAATAAGTATAAGCAGGTTATGGTTTCCTAATGTACCACATACCAATCAGACACCTCTCAATGCAAGCCATTTATAATGTCCTTCGCTTCATATTCAGGCATTGACAATCAGAAACTGAAGCTGAAATGCAATGATTCATTCAAAGTAGACCTGACATCCAAATCTGACGGAGGTGCTCATTTGCATAATGGTATGTGTTATTCATTTTCTCTCATGCTCAGTCACTCCGCACTCTCTCCCACGAAAATGCCACTAGAGCAAATTTGCCACCGTGGCCTCCAAAGCTGAGAAATCAGAGCCGGGAGGAGAGAAAAGACCCCAAATAAAAACAGCCTGGTGGCCGCATTCACATCTTCAAGTCGTTTCCTGCCAGCCGGGCCTTCCATTTATGTCTGGGTGCTGGTTCTATCAAACTTCTGTCTTGTATCAATTTTTAGCAGCATGGATAATTTATTGCATCTAGGATGATAGAAAACCAGCTTTATACATCATTCAGCTTGCAAAAGATGTGTAGCTTCAGTTCCTTAATGGTGTCATTTTGGCTGAATGCTATTAACAGATTACCCCTGCCTTGGGCAGTGGAGCATGTGCTGCAGAAAGATAACCTTGTGTTCGTAATTTAATATTAACTGTTTTCTCCATAGTACCTCTTTCCAGTACATTAACAACAAACCAATATGGCCTTGTCCCCTGCGGTCGTATTCTTCAGCAAAAAAATGGATTACATGATAGCAAGTTCCTGAAGATTTCCAATGAAGTATTACAAATCACTCAACACCCGCTCTGCAGAAATGAAAAATAAACAGGCTTAGATTCAATCAAATTTAATTCCTCCAATTTAGCTTTACCGCACTTCAAAGGGGGCTCTTATTAATGTCTTGGTGAACAAATTTAACAGTCATTTTTTCCCCTCTTCTTATACGAAAGCCCCCAGTTGTGTTCAACATATAGTGAGATCAAGAAACTGTTTTATTTTATTTTATTTTTTTTTAGCGACTCCTCTGTCACAGTTTGATATAAAAGTGTAAGCCATTTACAGAAAACTCTTTATGGAATTTTTATCCTATTCCATTCCCGGAAGCTAAATTTATATCCTGCATTAGCTATCATAGCACTGGAGTATTAGTCTTCTCCCTTTGCAAGCAGTTCGGGGCAGTCAGCCGCCCTATCACTCTCCACCACTCACATACACAGGCATTATGAGTTTATCTCATCTTCTGCAGCAAGTACCAGACCCAATTCATTCCTTTAGGCTACTTTACTAATAACCTATTCCTTATCAGGGCCTCTCCACCTCCGCTCGTGATCAAAGACCCAATTAATGGAATGGAGAAAGGTGAGGCATTCAAATAATGGAGACAGCTGTTTTTCTCTGTTAGAGAAAATCCATTTGTATTGTTATCACACTCACAAGTTCTGCAGCTCCCGTTTAATTCAGTCTCCTTCTATTTCTGCTGATGATAAAGGAAAAAAAAAAGTCACAATGAACTCTGAAGAGAATGGCAGAAACATCACCGTGTTTCAACCCAGTCTGGGAGTTATCAATTCGAAAGAGAAAATACAAGCAGATAAAAAGAGGAAATGTCCAACAAAGACCATATCAAAAAAAATTTAAGTTTTTTTCAAACACCATTTTCTATTCATCGTTCTGATTTTTTTTTTTTGGTTCATATTCTGCCCTCTACTATATTGTTCCACTGTCTACCTCAGCAAAGCAGAGTCTGATAATATCTTGAGTTCCACATCAGTTGAAAAGTAATTAAAGGCAGAGAGAAATCATAATTGGCTGGTGGGGACATGTTCATGAACTTCATGGACTTGTGGGCCCTCAAAGCCTCGTCAGACCTCCAACTTGAAGTGAACGTGCACCTCCACGGCACACATCATTTGTCCTGATCCGTGTTTAGACAGGTTTTTTATTCTTCTTTAAGCATTGTTAAGTATTTCCTGCTCAATGACACGCACGCCTTTCTTAACTGAGCCCCATGTGAGAAGAGGGTGATTCTCTGACAAGAACTGTGGGCGATTGCCCCATCGTAGCTCTGTTAAGACATTTCATGCATCTATAAATGACCTTCTCTGCCTGGCTATGGAGCAGGGGAAAACTCTTGGCTTGGGGATTATGTGAGAACGCCTATATTTTCTTTTAATTAAAGTGGATCCGATTCAAAAACTGGAAGAAAAGCCAAAATAGTTCCTTTGCACTTACTTAGTGTGGAACATGTTTCCTTGTAAGGGTCTAAATCCAGGATTGTTTTTGATTTTGTCATATAAGAAGAGAAACATGTACATTGTTTTTCTTCCCTCAGGAGAATTCTCTTGGAAAGCAAGAATGAGAATCACATATTTGAATTCCTGCCTGAACACATATAACTAGCAAAATAAACACGTACAGAGCTACAGTACACACAATGAATATAGACAGCAAAGTCTTAAAGGGCCATTCTCCCTGGCTGATAACTAACAGGGGATTCCAGTATGTGTGTGAGACAGTGAAGGAAAAGCTTTATACATTTGCATGCAAGATGAATGTTGAAAGAAGATTTTAAAGAACAACATGGATTGGTAAATAAGCCAGGTCTTCCTACCATTTCCTTTAGAAATAAGAATTTCACATGGGCCTTTTACTTCTGTATTGAAATGAAGCAAAACTAGCTTTCTTTTTTTTTTTTTGCATGTCATAGATCTTTATTTCCCTTTCTTAATAGCGTAACTAGATAAAATAAATATGAAATAAAAACAAATCACCTTTCCCGAGAAGACATAAAATAGTAAAAGCAGAACTATCAATAATTTCCCTCAGGCATACTAAAAATATAGAGACACTGCTGGTGTCAGTGGAGTAGAAAAAACACAACAAATTATGAAATGCAGCTTGATTCTGCTGCAAAAGGAAGATCTATAAAAACCTTTTAGATTTTATTTTAACATTATCTAGATGAAGGCAATAACCTAGTCAGATAGTAACTTTTATTTAACAATCTCATCATCATGAAAAAACACCGTGTGTGGTTTTTTTTTTTTTGGTTGGTATTGTTTTAGTTCTTTGTTTGCTTGTTTGTTTTACATGTAAGGATTTTTTCAGTCAGGAGAATCTGCCTTATTGTGGTAGAGTCAACCAAAAAATTCTCTGTGACTTTTAACGCTTATTTTTGGTTCACATTATGTCCATTGGGGTCAGTAGGGTGCGCTGTCATCATAGGCATTTGGGAATAACACTGTGACAGAGATTTTGTCATCCCGTGGTCTTGTATTTTCAACTTGGTGCTCTAGAATCTCTCCAAACAAGGATGAGAATAGGAAGCGAACGCCCACCAAGAGATGCACACTGTGGCCTAGAAGAGATGTCCATGCCTTCTAGCTGTATCCACTCACATTTCATTGACCAAGTCACATTAACACATCAATGGGGGCAAGTGCCCAGGAGGACATCCTGGAATCTTGGTGAACATTAATGCCCACCGCTGACATTTTTTTTTGTTCTAGTGTTTAAAAAAT
This sequence comes from Sorex fumeus, assembly GCF_029834395.1. NCBI lineage: Eukaryota > Metazoa > Chordata > Mammalia > Eulipotyphla > Soricidae > Sorex > Sorex fumeus. Next base: position 9,819,794 of record NW_026606059.1, on the reverse strand, counting down.
AAAAATGAAAGTAAAGTATCTTAATTAGAACAGATTCTAGAACAACCTTATGTCAAGGGATCAGGCTTGCTTTTTTTCTTTCTTTCTCTAAGAAGCATATCTTAGATATTTGGAAACAGGTATCTTAATCTATGACATAGAAAAAATAGTCTTTATGCTGAAATTTTACTTTATTTGGCAATATAAACTACTTGAGGGCAAATATGCAGAATTTCTGATTCAAATCTAATTTGTTTTCTGAACAAAATATTCGATTATATGTAGTAATAGACTAATCTTGTAGAAAGTCTATCATCTGACAATAGTTTAAAAGTTAATATAAACTGATTTAGAATACCTAAATTCATGTTATTTTTATTTCCCTTTTGTCCATATACAAATGTATCATTTTTGTATCATTACTTCATTTCTATTTTAACTTAAATAAGATGGAAGACCTACTATAGTCCAGTACACACTAATTTTTTCATCTAACCAGAAAACAAGCAAGCAGGGTACTAGAACTCAGAAAAGCAAGTCTAGGGGGAAAATCAAGATATAAACAGCAAGTATGGAATTTGAAGATAAAAGAAGAAGGCAATTCCTTGGGTATAAAAACATAATAAAATAACTGCAGTTCTGAATATTTAATGTCAGTCACTACCTAGTACTACTCTTTGTGTGGTGCAAGTTGAAAGCAACTGAACTTCCTTAAGAAAATGTGTCCTCCCTTCCTCCAAATCAGGCCTGTTTGTTCTCTTTCTGCCTAACCTGTTTCTTTGTGTTTCCCTACATACATCCAATTATGAAAGTTTCCCTAACAGACCACCAAACTGCTTCTTATAGAATTTGGGGTTAGTTTATGTACTTGTCTCTGTCATAAATATGTTCTGTACTTCTATTGTTATGACTTTAATGAGGTGATTACTGGAAGAGAACTGCAACAAAGAAGGAGAAGTTATGAGAGGAGGTTAGAGAAGAGTGCAAACATAAGTTAAAAGGCTAAAAAAATGATAGCAAAACTAAAAATATATAACAGAGGAAGGGCTCAATAGCAGAATAGAACAAGTTGAAGGTTCACTCAGTGTTCTCAAAGGGAAGGCAGAGGAAATGACCTATAGAGAAGCAACTAAAAGAAGAAATAATTAAAAGCAATAAAGATAGTGCAAGAGCTATATGGCACAGGCTCAAGACAAACAACCTTCACATTACAGGGAATGCAGAAGGAGGAGAGAAAATGAGAGAAGCAGAACCTTGACTCACATAAGTAAAAGTCTAGAAATTTGCTCAAGCAGAGAAAGGAGTTAGACATTCAGAACCAAGACTCTAAAGAAGTTACTAACACAATGGAGATAAAGAAATGTACACAATTACACATTGCAATAAAAATGACAAAAACCAAAAAAAAAAAGAATTTTATAAACAATGTTTCAAATAAGGAAGCATCAGTATAACTATCAACAGATTTCTCCATGAAAACTCTACAGGCCAGAAAAAGTGGCATAATGTGTTCTAAATAGAAAGACTTCCAAACAAAATTATTCTACCCAGGTAGATTATCATTCCAATTTGAAGTAGAATATATAGAAACTTTCAGAGAGCCAAGAGTAAAAGTAACACATCACTTGATCACTTGATCGCTTGACTTCCGGTTAATCATCAATTTGCTCGAGTGGGCGCCAGTAATGTCTCCATTCGTCCCTGTTGTGTGCTAGTGTAGCCCAATGGTGTCTGTTCATTCTAAGAACACAAAGAGCCTCAAACTGATCATTCAGGGTCTTGACGAAGAAGTCTGACCATCTTGTAGGTAGGTGGCCACGCAGTCTTTTGACGTCTCCTGGAATCCAGTCAGCAATGACTCTAGTCCAGCAGTCGTCTCCAAATCTCATTACATGTCCAGCCCCTCTGATTTTCGATGCCTTGGAAAACAAGACAGCATTCCTGATTCTTGACCATTGATGGAGGTGGGAACTCCAGATTCTTTCTATCATTTGAGTGAAACGTGATAATCCAAGCATAGCTCTTTCAATTCCTCTTTGGGATACCCAAATAGAGTTCTCATCCTGTTCCACAACGAAATTGATCACATCATATCCAATCAATGGTTTTGCCTTATAGATGTTGCTGTTGTCCCAAAATTCCAAACGGGATCGGACCACCATCTCCTTTGTGCAAAATTCTACTTCACAGAGTGGGGAGAAAGGGCTGCAAAGTTTAAGAAGAGAACTCCCAGAACGACCACCAACTGGGAGCTCTTTGGCACTATTGCTGCAACATGGGAAGATGCCGTTGTTGACAACATTGACAAGGAATACAATCAACTGGTTCAGCACCTCCATGATTGTGCGAGGAATGCCGAGAGAGATAGTCACCAAGAAAAACACCTGTCCGCCTGTCTTCGAAAATTCTTGAGCTTATTTGCCAACGTGGTTCGGCGCATGCCTCAGGCAACCGCAAGCAAACGTCCAAGCTTGCAAAGCAGTGCAGAAATGTGATCAAGGAAGACCTCAGAGAGAGAAGAGCAGAAGTGCTGGTAGATGTGGCAGAAGAGGGGAAAAGCATTCCTAACGCCAGCGTGTCTTTTGCCAACTACAAAACCAAGATGACTGCTCTTTGACGTCCTGATGGATCTATCACATCTTCCAGAAGTGCAATGGAGAAGATTATTCATGACTGCTCCTCAGATCTCTTTGATAGCCACGTCCACCTGCCCACATACCAAATTCCGCAGGATGGATATGTCATTCCCAATGTTCTCCCTTCCGAAATCCCACACACCTTTTCGTCAGTAAAGAAACAAACAGTACCTGGTCCAGACAAGGTCAGACCTGAACACCTGAAGAACCTGCCATCAGTACTAATCAATACACTGTCTTGGCTCTTCACACGCTACCTGTCTGAATGCAAGGTTCTGTCCCAATGGAAAACCAGCAGGATTGTACTACCATACAAGAAGGGAGATATCCACGACATTGGCCACTCTCGCGCAATCTGCCTATTGTCTGTCATCTACAAGCTGTTCACTAGAGTCATCCTGAATAGGATTGGCAGAACATTAGATGAAGGACAACCATGCGAGCAAGCCGGGTTCTGAAAAGGATTCAGCACCATAGACCATACCCACACGATAACCAAGCTCATTGAGGTTTCTCGGGAGTTCAGGATGCTGCTCTGTCTAACGTTCATTGATATAAAGAAGGCCTTTGATTCTGTTGAGATGAAAGCGGTCATTGAAGCCCTAGCCAGTCAGGGCATTCATACTCAATACATCAGGATCCTCTGTGAGCTGTGTTACGGATTCACTACCAGGATCTCACCATTCTACAAAGAAGTGATCATCAATGTCAAGAGAGGAGTTCAGCAGGGTGATACCATTTCATCGAAACTCCTCAGTGCCACCCTCGAGAACGTCATACGATGACTGGAATGGAAAGGAATGGCGTGAAGATAGATGGTCGGCAACTACACCACCTCCGCTTTGCTGATAACATCGTTCTAATAACACCAAACATTAGCCAAGTGGCACAAATGCTGGCCAACTTTGACCGTTAGTGTGGAAAGGTCAGACTCTAGCTGAATCTCATGAAGACAATGTTTATGAGAAACAGTCTCGTCCTGACGTCCATTCGCTCTCAACAGAACGACCATCTCCGAATGCAACAGTTATGTGTACCTAGGTCAAGAAGTCAACATGATGAATGACCTGGCACCTGAGTTGCGCAGGAGGAAGAGAGCAGTTTGGAATGCCTTCAAGAGCATCAAAGAAATAGCTAAGAGAATGAAGAACCTCTGGCTCTGGGCACATCTCTTTGATTCCACTGTTCTTCCTGCATTAACATATGCCTCAGAAACCTGGGCCCTACAAAGAGGAACTCATAGTCACTAAAACCATTTCACAAGGAAAACTAAAGATCTTCAATTAAAGAAAGGAAAACCCCTCTTGTAAGTGGTAAAACATCTTAAAATACATATCGAAAGAAGATAAATGGGAATTCCTTCCAGATTTACTGATTATTTTCTTATTGTCCTTGTTCTCTTAAATTTGGATAATTTTAAATTTCATATTGTATTTTTAGTTCCAAATTTATATTTGGTTCCTATATTGTTTTTAATTTGGGCCACACTTTGTAGTGCTCAGGGCTTACTCCTGACTCTGTGCTATGGGTCACCTGTGGTGATGCTCAGGGGATCATATGCAGTGCTGCAGATAGACCCCAAATTGGCCATGTACCAACTAAGTGCCCCCACACTGTTTAATACCTCTCAGATCCCTATTTAATTCTTTTAAAATAATCCTATTTCTCTAATTGTTTTCCTCTACTTTCATTTTAAGCATATGCTCTGTTCCATCATCGAGTGTAGTTAGAAAAGATGTTTCACATTATTTTTCTCTGTTCAAGTCTAATTTTTCTGTTCTTTTTAGAATGGATAATTTTAATCTTGGTGGTTAGGGGAGGGGTATGTGTGGTTGTTCGGAGCACACCCAAAAGTGCTCAGGGATAACTTCTGGCTCCATACACAGGAAAGTACTCTTCTGAAGTGCTCAAAAGCCCAAATGTAGTATTGGGATTCAAACTTGGGCTAACTCTCTGCGAGGCAATCTCCATACCTTTTCACCCTTTCTCACCACCTCCAGGGGCATTGCTCTCTTAATTTTTCTTTTGTTGAACATTTTATATTTTAGCTCATATAACTTTTGTTTTATTCTGAGTCTCTGGATTATTTTTTATCTCTTAAAAAGTAATGGATTTTTAAAAAAATTTCCCATACTTTATTATAGTTGGAATCACACTGCTAAGCCTATCTCTAGGTTAGAGCTCAAATTCTTTTACTCCTCATTGGGAGGCTCTGCTATTGCCTTTGTTGTATAATTTAAGGGCTAAGATTTTAGACATAATTCACATTTCAAATGCATTCTGAAAAGAGAGAGAGAGAGAGAGAGAGAGAGAGAGAGAGAGAGAGAGAGGAAAAGAACCTGCCATAGAGGCAGGCAGGGGGTGGGGGGTGGGGGATGATGGGAGGGAGTGGGGGGTGGGGGGTGATGGGAGGGAATCTGGGGACACTGGTGCTGGAAAATGTACACTGTTGGATGAATAGGTGTTGGAATACTATATGATTGAAACCCAATAATAAACAACTTTCTAAGGGTCTCTCTCAGAATGACTCAATAAAAAAAGTTAAAAAACAATTCATTCTAACCTTCCCCCACCCTTATTTCCTCACTCTCTAACTGAAATATTACCTAAAAATTTCAATTGCTCTAGATGTCACAAACTACATTCTAATATTTAAAGGATAGGAAAGTTTCAAATTTACTATTAAGATTTTAACCATTCTATGTGTTGAATGTACACTACTCTCACCAGAAACTGTAGAATAGAAACTCACCTGGAAATAATTTTTCCTTTATGTCTTGACATCCTTTCAAAATCTACCTTCACTTCTACAACTCTACTGACTTCATTTATGTTTCTGTATGCATTGTATAGTTTAGTTTATAATTATTCTCCAAGAGTATAGTGCACTTATTTCAGTATAGAAGTGTCAGTGTCAATGAAGATGTAAACTGTACCTGATAATAGTTCAGAAAGACAATCAGAATCTAACTCTCCTCTATCTCCCATAGACACTTTGCATCATTCGCTGTCTACTGATTTACCTACTATATCAGCCTTTCACAACTAATTATCCCTTAAGATATTTTTGTTTGTTTCTGCCTGGTATTTCTGATCCTAACTCATTACTTACACGATAGTTCATTTTTTTGTTTGAAACTCATTCTTTGGTCCTGGACCAATAATACAGAAGATAGGGCATTTCCCATGCATGCAGCCAAATTGGATTCAATCCCCTGAACCTCATATGGTTCCCTGAGTACCCCCTCCCCACCAAGGAATGATTCCTGTGCAGAGAGTCGGAAGTAAGCCCTGGGCACCTCTAGATGTGAACAAAAGCTTTTAAAAAAGAAAAACATTGCTAACTGCATGATCACATTTCATTTGGTTCTTAGAGAGATAAAGTTAACATTTATTTTCATCTATAAGTCATATTCATGTTATTTGGTAAATTAAAAAAATCTTACTTAGTCAAAAACATATCTGAAATTTTACTCCTTCCAAAAAATCTTTTCTGCCTTTAAATTCAAATCTGTTCCTCCTGTAATACAAACAAATTGTACCACTAAACTTCTATGACCCAAACAATATATTGGCGCCTTATTATTTAAATTTTACTCTTTTGCTATCTCCTTGTTATTATATTTCCTATTTGTATTTTCTACTGCTCTGCAAATCAAATGTAAACAATTATTAAATATAATCACACCAGTAAAAATGGAGTATATCAAAAAGGCTGGCAGGAGTATGGAGGAAAAGGAACCCTCGTTTTTTTTGCTGGTAGTAGCGAATTTATTCAGCCTCTATGGAAAACAGTATGAAAATTTCTTTATAAAAAACAGAACTGCCATATGATCCAGCAAATCCACTCAAAGGCATCTATCCAAAGAACACAAAAGCATTAATTTGTAAAGATATATGCACATCTATGTCCACTGTAACACTATTTATAATAGCCAAGTTCTGGAAACATCCCAAGAATCCCACAAAAACTGAGTGAATAAAGATGTGGCATGTATACACAATGGAATACTAGTGAACTACGAGAAAAGAGGAAATCTTGAATTCTGCTATGGCATGAATGAAACTGGAGAATATTATGTTAAGCAAACTAAGCCAGAAGCAAAAAGACAAATACTGAATGATGTAGCTTATACGTGGTACATAAAAAAAAGGGGTGAGGGGGAAATATACAAAGTCCAGTGAAAATAAATCCTGAGACGCTGAAAAAAGAATCAAAGTTATCAAAGTGGGGGAGGAAGGATGGAGGTTTACAGAGTTTAAGAGACTGTGGTGAAAAGATGTTGGCACTTTGGTGATGGGCTGGACATGAGGTGGTATAAGCATATAAACTATAAGGCACATAAACCTGTCTATTTCTGTGCAATGATTAGCCAAATATTCAGTCTTGGGAACTTGACTATTGTGAGGAGGCAGACATATCCTTCAAAAAATTAAAAAGTCCTGATCTCTGAGATTTAATGTGAAAGTAATTTTTTTAATATTCCTTCTGATTTTATTTATTTTATTTTATTTTATTTTAGTTCTGTTTTATTAGTGAAACACCATGAGGTACAGTTGTAGACTTACAAGTTGTTGTGCTTAGGTTTCAGTTATATAATGATTGAGTACCCATCCCACCACCAGTGCCCATTCTCCACCCCCACCAATCCCAGTATCCCTCCCACCCACCCCCATCCCCCATCCCACCCTACCTCTGTGGCAGGGCACTCCCTTTTGTTCTATCTCTCCTTTTGGGTGCTGTGGTCTGCAGAAGAGACATTGGTGGCAATCATGTTCAGTCTATAGACTACTTTGTGAAAGCAATTTTATTTAGAAATTGGGTCTTTGCAGATATACCATCTGTATGGGTCATTATAGACCCTAAATACAATGATGTTCCTTATAAGAGAAAGGATAGAGATATTCCAACACAGAGCAACACTGGAGAAATGAGAAGACTACTATGTATGACAGAGATAGTGTGTGGATGATGCCACCATAAACCAAGAACTTGCAGTAAAATCAGAAAAAAAAAAGAAAGAATTTAATTCGCTGTAAAAATTTTAGTCACTCTATAATAATTCTTTGAGAGAGTTTCAGAGGAACAAGAATGACTTTGCAAACACCTTGAATACTAATTCAGTCATCTGAAACTGTAAGAAATAAGTGTATACTGGTTTAAAGACACCAAATGTGTGCTATTTTCTTATGGAAACCTAAAAACATATTATACTGAGTTTTTTTTAAATGACAAACTAATGAATTCCAAAATCTATAAATATTTTTATAACCATCTTTTTTCCTCATACTTTATAAAACAGCATTATCTTCTAAGGGACTGTTATGTGATATAGTTTTATAAATACATTTATTTGCAAAATTCCTTATATTTAAGCAACTAATAGCATGGACACATATTATTTTTGGTCAGGAGATGAGTTTAGTTTACACTTTAAATTAAGTGTCATTTTAGAATAAGGATGATCTCAGGACAAAGAGATATGAAAGTGTAGATCTACTATAGATTTCCTTAAAAAATGTGATCATGGTATAGCAATAATCTACCAAAAAGGAAACATACTGAATTTCTTTTCTGTAAAATACAGAGGAATACAGACTAAGCAATAAACAGCACGAATAATAACAACCAACCCATGCCAGAAGGAATTGATTGATTTCCTTTCAGCTTCATTACAAAATTAGAGTACAAAGGGGATCTTATAGTAGATGCTGTATATTTGAGCATTAGAAAAATACTTAATTGGATCTCATGAAATCCTGCTTTAAAATTGAAATAAAATTGGCCTGCACACAAACACATTCACACAAATGAAAAAGGGTGAGAAGAATATAAATAAAGAATAATGATAAACATCAACAGACTAGGTTATGAAAGAGGTATCCAGTGGTGAGTCGAAAGAATTGGGCTTAGAATAACTTCCATTTAACACTGACTATAATAATATGCAATAATGGATTGCATTCCATGTGGTCACTAAAATAGTATAGGATGCTGATTAGTGGAGTCCTTTAACTCTAAGAAACTAGTAATCCAGTGGGCTCCCAGCTCAAAAGTGTGGGCAAGATGTAAAATAAAATTTGCCATGAAAAGAATGAAAATAAATTGTTGTGGAGTAGGGATGGTGGTAGGCGGGGTTAAAATATTCAGAGAATAACCACACATAATAATTAAATATAACTCAATGGTGTTAACCCCTAAGCAAAAGATTTATATTTATTTAGAGGTTAGAGTGTATGATATTGCTAGAAATTCCATCTGTAGGGACTGGAGCAATAGTACAGTAGGTAGGGTTCTTGCCTTGGATGCAGCTTGAATACCATAACCAGCATCCCATATGGTACTCCATACACTGCCTGGAGTAATTCCTGAATAATCCCTGAGCATTGTCAGGTGTGGCCCCCCAAAATTAAAAAAATAAATAAATAAAACAAAATAAGTTCGTCTGTGTCTAAGCGTTTGTAAATAAATAAAAATAACGCAAAAATAAGAAAGTAGTTTCCCCTGACCGATTTGTATCATAAAATTAAAAAGCAGGGAGAACCTTTATCATCTTCCTGATCGAGAGTTTTCAGTTGATTACTGAAGTAATTCTTTCTGTCATATATCTTAAAGCCACAGATCTCTCTCCTGGTCTATGAGTGCTGTTTACATTAAGAAAGATTATGGATTGATTGAAACACAAGTGAATATCCATCCATTCATTCAGCAAAAACCTATCGAGCACTTAGTACGTGATTGGTTTTATCCAGGTGCACATTCATGTAATAGTGAAGAAACTAGGTCTGTTCTCCAAAAGTCTACATCCTACTGCATATATGCAAAAAAAAAAAAAAAAACCAAACAAACTGCAGAAAAAGAAAGAAGGGTAGGGTGGAACAGAGAACGAATGTTTTGGAGGAAAGAGTGAAAAAACGAATAAGAGGATTCTTGACTATAAAACTGCACACCGAGGGAGTAAAACACACAGATAGCTATGGTCTGAATTACCCAGGTGGACGGAAAGATCAGTGCAATGGCTGTGAGGCAGAAGAATATTCAATGTGCCCCAGAAGCAGCAGCAGGGAGAAGGCCGGCATGAGAAGAGCAGATAAGCTAGCAGGACAGTGGTTGATGATACAGCACAGAAATAACTAAAGACTGAATCCTAGGAGGTCTAATTATAGCTGTAGCAATCATGAAAAGAGACCACTCGGGTCTCCTGCTGTGGGCATCATGGTTGCCTTCGCCCCCCACATGTGTGCTAAAGCTGTGCTTCCTCTAGGCTGTCCCCAGTCAATACCTGGGCACAGCAGGGGTGTAAGGACAGTCTCCTTTCTGTCTGATGCACTGCACAGCTCTCTGAAAGGCATCGTCGCTTGGAGTCTTGTGAGCCTGCCACTACACTACTCCAGTTTTTTCTATCGGTAGCCACCATTCTCCACACCGCCATCCCTACCTAGCTGGCATGGAAGGGTCCCACCTGTTGTCTACTCCCTCCAGGGGTCCAGGAGGGATCCTCCCACGAAATCATCAAAGCTCATTATAAAACAACTGGACAGCAGATTTGTATGTGCATTCAACTTGTATAAATCATAAATCAATTGCAATTACCCAGTACCAAAAAGAAAGGCAGAGACTGGGGGAGGGGGGATGATTAAAATAATGAGCATGGGGCAATCTCCCACATCTTTCTTTTTTTTTGAAAAATTTTATTGAATCACCATGAGATAGATATAAGTTTTGATGTTTGGGTTATGATCACACAATGATCAAATACCCATACCTCCACCAGTGCACATTTCCCACCACCAATATCCCTGGTATAACCCCGCCTTTCCCATCCTCCCTCTGCCTCCATGGCAGACATGATTCCCCATAATCTCTCTCTACTTTGGGGCATCATGGTTTGCAATAAAGATCCTGAGAGGTTATCATGTGTGGTCCTTTATCTACTTTCTGCACACATCTCCCATCCCGAGCGATTCCTCCAGCCCTCTTTTTCTCAGTGATCCCTTCTCTATTCCAGCTGCCCTCTCCCTTTTGCTCATGAGGCAGGCTTCCAGCTATGAAGCAATCTATCTGTCCCGTGTATCTACTGTTCTTAGGTGTCAGCCTCATGTTATGTTGTTTTATACTCCACAAATGAGTGCAGTCCTTCTATGTCTGTCCCTCTCTTTCTGACTCATTTCACTTAGCATGATACTCTCCATGTCTATCCATTTATAAGCAAAGTTCGTGACTTCATCTCTGCTGACAGCTGCATAGTATTCCATTGTGTAGATATTTATTTGTTCCAGGGCACTTGGATTTTTTCCAGATTTTGGCTATTGTGAACAGTGCTGCAATGAACATATAGGTACAGATGTCATTTCTACTATGCTTTTTCGCATCCTCAAGATATATTCCCAGAAGTGGTATTGCAGGGTCATATGGAAGCTCAATTTCTAGTTTTTGAAGGACTGTCCATATTGTTTTCCAGAAAGGCTGGACTAGTGGGCATTCCCACCAACAGTGAAAGTGTGTCCCTTTTCCCCACATCCACGCCAGCACTGGTTGCTTTTGTTCTTTTGAATATGTGCCAGTCTCTGTGGTGGGAGATGATATCTCATTGTTTTGATTTGCATCTCCCTGATGGCTAGCGATGTGGAGCATTTTTTTCATGTGCCTTTTGGCCATTTGTATTTCTTTTTTGAAGAAACTTCTGTTCATTTCTTCTCCCTATTTTTTGATGGGGTTGCAGGGGAGGGGAATTGAAATATTCTCCCACATCTTCCACTGCGACTCTTCACCAGAGATTGGTCTCAGGCATTCATACTCCTTATAGGGAGAATATTATGCAGCTCATAGTTTTATGTAAAGGCAGCTGTTTGGGGAACCCGGGATATAAGCCAATCATGCATATGCAAGAGTAATGCCATGTGGTACACATGGAATATAGAGTTTACTGTGGTGGAAGAAGGGGGAATTATAAAGAGAGAAGCAAAGGAACTTGTACCTTCTTCAATATTAATTCTACAACATAAAATTGGCATAAGTTTGAATAGATGTGGCTCACTGCCTGCAGTTTCTATCTTCGTTGTCTACGCACCAACATCTCATTATGATGAAAGAGAAATCGAGAAGTTCTACATGGAGCTAGAGAAGTTCTATAAAGAAGACCACACCTTCTACAAGATCATTGTGGGTGATTTTAATGCCAAGATAGGACCGAGAAGATCAGCTGAAGAACTTCACATCGGAACCCATGGCCTAGAATGGAACGAACAGGGTGAGAGACTGTCTGAGTTCATCATGTCGACCAAGACCATTCATGGTAACTCACAGTTCCAGAAGGCAGAATCTAAACGATGGACATGGGAGTCTCCCGGTGGACGATTCCACAACGAAATAGACCACATCATATTCAATCGACGGTTTTGCCTGACTGATGTCGCTGTTGTCCCAAAATTTCGAACGGGATCGGACCACCGTCTCCTTCGTGCAAAATTCTACTTCACAGAGCGGGGAGAAAGGGCTGCAAAGTTCAAAAAGAGAACTCCCAGAACGACCACCAACTGGGAACTCTTTGGTACTATTGCGGCAACATGGGAAGATGCCATTGTTGACAACATTGACGAGGAATACGATCGACTGGTTCAGCACCTCCATGAATGTGCGAGGAACGCCAAGAGAGAGATAGCCACAAAAAGTCGCCTATCTTCGAAAACTCTTGAGCTAATTCGCCAGCGTGGTTTGGCGCATGCCTCAGGCAACCGCAAGCTAACGTCCGAGCTTGCAAAGCAGTGCAGAGATGCGATCAAGGAAGACCTCAAAGAGAGAAGAGCAGAAGTACTGGTAGATGCGGCAGAAGCCGGGAAAAGTATTCGTAACGCCCGCCTGTCCTTCGCCAACTATAAGACCAAGATGACTGCCCTCCGACGTCCTGATGGATCCATCACATCCTCCAGAACGGCAATGGAGAAGATTATCCATGACTTCTACTCAAATCTCTTCAATAGCCATGTCCACTTGCCGACATACCAAATTCCACAGGATGGGTATGTCGTTCCCAACGTTCTCCCTTCCGAAATCCGACACGCCATTTCGTCAGTAAAGAAGCAAACAGCACCCGGCCCAGACAAGGTCAGACCTGAACACCTGAAGAACCTGCCGTCAGTACTCATCAATACACTGGCTCGGCTCTTCACTCGCTACCTGTCTGAATGCAAGGTTCCATCTCAATGGAAAACCAGCAGGACCGTACTACTGTTCAAGAAGGGAGACATCCATGACATTGGCAACTATCGCCCGATCTGCCTATTGTCTGTCATCTACAAGTTGTTCACTCGAGTCATCCTGAATAGGATTGGCAGAACACTAGATGAAGGACAACCATGTGAGCAAGCAGGGTTCCGCAAAGGATTCAGCACCATCGACCATATCCACACGATAACCAAACTCATTGAGGTTTCTCGGGAGTTCAAGATGCCGCTCTGCTTAACGTTCATTGATTTAAAGAAGGCCTTTGATTCTGTTGAGACGGAAGCGGTCATTGAAGCCCTAGCCAATCAGGGCATTCAAGCCCAATACATCAGGATCCTCCGTGAGCTGTATTGCGGATTCACTACCAGGATCTCACCATTCTACAAAGAAGTGATCGTTGATGTCAAGAGAGGGGTGCGGCAGGGTGATACCATTTCACCAAAACTCTTCAGTGCCACCCTCGAGAACATCATGCAACGACTGGAATGGGAAGGAATGGGAGTGAAGATAGATGGTCGGCAACTCCACCACCTCCGCTTTGCTGATGACATTGTTTTAATAACACCAAACATCAGCCAAGCGGCACAAATGCTGGCCGACTTTGACCGTGAGTGTGGAAAGGTAGGACTACAGCTGAATCTTACGAAGACAATGTTTATGAGAAACAGCCTTGTTCCTGACGCCCCATTTGCTCTCAATGGAACGACCATCTCTGAATGCAACAGCTATGTGTACCTAGGCCGAGAGGTCAACATGACAAATGACCTGGCACCCGAGCTGCGCAGGAGGAAGAGAGCGGCTTGGAACGCCTTCAAGAACGTCAAAGAAATAGCTAAGAGGACGAAGAACCTCCGGCTCCGGGCACATCTCTTTGATTCCACTGTTCTTCCTGCATTAACATATGCCTCAGAGACCTGGGCCCTACGCAAACAAGATGAGAACGCCATTCAGGTCTCCCAAAGAAGAATAGAAAGAGCTATGCTTGGAATATCACGTTTCACTCAAATGAGAGAACGAATCCGGAGTTCTGACATCCGTCGACGATCAAGGATCAGGGACGCTGTCTCATTTGCCAAGGTGTCGAAAATCAGATGGGCTGGTCACGTAATGAGATTTAAAGACGACCGTTGGACTAGAGCTGTTACTGATTGGATTCCACGGGATGTCAAGAGACCGCGTGGCCGCCCACCTACCAGATGGTCAGACTTCTTTGTCAAGGTCATGAACGATCGGTTTGAGGCCCTCCATGTTCCCGGAGCGAAGAGATGCCATTGGGCTACACTAGCACGCGACAGGGACAAATGGAGACGTTACTGGCGCCCGCTCGAGCAAATCGACGACTAACGGGAAGTTAAGTGATTAAGTGATTAAGTGAAGTGGTCATCACAATTCATGCGTAAAATTTCAGGAATGGCCCAAAAGGAGCAAAAGAAAGAGAAAGAGAGTGGAAACGAGAGTGAGAGTAACAGAGAGAGAAAGAAGAAAATCGCCTGCAATAAAGACAGTGTGGGGGGAGAGGTGGTGTGATGGGAGGGAACCTGGGGACACTGGTGCTGGGAAATGTACACTGGGGAAGGCATGGGTATTGGGATACTGGATGACTGAAACCTAATCATGAAAAGCTTTGTAAGGGTCTCTTACAGTGATTCAATAAAAAAGTTAAATACATATATGTGTATATGTAACATTTTGAAAAATATTTGTACTACTCAATGAGAATGTATGAATTTTTTTAATGTCAGGAAGTGAAAAGAAGTATAAATATGTTTACAAAATATGTTCGTGTTTCAAAAATTAAAAAAAAATATTTCAGGAGAGGGGGCCTTCTCAGGGCAGTAAGCAGGGTGAGATGCAGAGGGCACACCAAGAGAGTGAACTCTGCCTAAATCCTGGTACAAAATTATAGATTAGACTGAGATGTATAGAAATACCTTGTTTCTTGGACAGCCAAAAGAAAGGAAAAAAAAGGAAATTCCATGGCTTTCCAGGCCAGAATCAAAACTAGCAGTTATACATACTAAGGCGAGAGACCACCACAGAAGATTCTAGAAACAGCCTGGCCTGCCTGTAATGCTGACACCAGCTAACAGACTTGCAATGGCTTTGCAGACTGTTTCAATCCTGCTGAGTCAGTTCTTTGCTAAGCTACCAGAAGAAGGGGGAGAATTAGTCTATAGAATCATTCAAATTCACCTCTCATTACCACACACGACCCTTAAATATGTCAATGACTACATCTGATAAAAGAAATCAAAGAAACAGCAATTTGAAGGACTTTTATTTCTGTTCCTCTTATTTCTTTGTCTTTCTCAGAGTCAAAATTACTTTCTTATCTTCCTTAATACTGAGTATATAAATACCACACATTTTACACGTCTTGATATATATTGTAGAGAAGTGAAACTCAAAAGTAAATTAGTTTTTCTCAAATTGCTCTACTGATGAGTAGTATATTTGAAACAGTCACCAATTTGATTTCCAATCAGTGTCAAGCTTTTTTATATAGTTTCTTTAACTATGGGTTTGTTACAGTCCTATTTTTTCCAATAAGGAAACAAAAAGTAAAATTATTATTAACTAATGTGGTTAAAGATTAAAGAGGCAGGCCGGGGATTTGAATACAGGAAATATCTTAACTCAAATTTTTACCTTTCTTATTTTTCCCTGAAACTCTCCCTACTCCACTGCACATCTACCACTAAAATCCAATAAATAAATCCTATCTCATTCTTAGGCCTTTCTCCCTATTAGATGACCACAATCCAGATATTTCTGTTGAGGGATGAGGAAAGTTTTGGAACTAGGGGCATTATAGCAGAGCTATTAAAAAAACAAAACAAAAAACAAAACACGACAAAAAACACCAACCTACTTCTGCAGGGATCTGTGGTATTGTAGTCTTTGCAAATGATATTTTATACTTGTGTAGTGTGTGCTCTATATAACTATTATACAGAGATATATTCTTTTAATTGAATTTCCATAATAAACCTGTAAAGCCCGGCAAGCTACCGAGAGTATTCGATATGCCAAACACAGTAACAACAAAGTCTCCAATGGAGACGTTACTGGCTCCGCTCGAGCAAATAAACCTGTAAGGTAGAAATGTTTATCTTCATTGTACAGACTCTTGCCTGCATCCCCATGGCTCTTAAAGAGTGAGCAAGGGTCCACCCCCGACAGCCCAGCTCTGGCGACAGGTTTATTTCCCATCAGACTTTGCAGCCTCTTGGGAACCCCAGCAGCAATGTTCTAGACTTCTCTTGTTGGGAAAATGACGTAAGATCTTTATTAGAGAGAAAAGAGTATGCCGTGCGTTATTTTCTTGAGGAACTTGTTGTACAACTCTCTCCCTCTCTTTGCTACAATGGACCAGATCTGAACCCCATACACCTAACTGTTTCTCTCCATGCTATATGACAGCAAGCCTGGAACGTGGCTTCTGTGTCCCCGCAGTATACATAGCATCTCCCATCTTCCTTTCACAAATCACAAATCACAAATCACAAATCATCCTGTTATTCATCGATTGCCTCGAGCAGACCCCAGTAACATCTCTTTCATCCTAGCCCTGAGATTATATTCAAGGCTCTTTAGGAGAATGAGACCCATCATTGTTACTGGTATTTGACATATTAGGTATGCCATGGGGAGTTTGCCAGACTCTGCCATGTGGGCAGGCTACATTCGGTAGCCTGCCAGTTTGTCCAAAGTAGGAATGAGATAATAAGATGTGATAATAAGATGTCCGGGAGCTGGTTTTTATAGTCTCTGGGTCTTGGCCATTGATGGGATTACACGGTGCCAGGGGGCCAGTTGGTGGGTGTGACCCCCGCCTACTGGAATTTGGAGGATCTGGGTGGAGGATGCCCGGCCCCAATCCGAGTAGGCTTGGAGATCTTGTCCCCGGAACCCACGTGACTTTGTCCCTCTGCCAGTACCTTCATGTGTGCGGAGAGTGGTTTCAGCATGGTGGTGGCTGGTCCTGGAGGCCTTTGGCTGCCGGAGCCCTGGTCGGGGCGGGGAGGAAAGCTCGACCCACTCCCCTCCAAGGGGCTCCAGTGAGGGCAGCCAGGCGCGGGGGAAGGAGACTGCACTGTTCTCTTTACAGAGTCATATTTGTCTACAGCCAATTGGGACCAGCCCTTTTAACCTCCATCCAGCGGTGAGTAGTTGCAGAGAATGAGACGAACACAGAAGGAGACAGAAACCCACAAAGTCTGTCAAGCGGTCCTTAGGGTCACCTGAGGAGTCCTCCGTGAGCAGCCCTGTGGGCTGGCCGGTTACTCAATACATCGCTGCTCCCCCACTCATTGTTTTTTTTTTAATTTTCTTCTTTTTTATTTATTTATTGAAATTTTTATTAGTGAGACACCATGAGGTACAGTTGTAGACTTACAAATGTTTGTGCTTGGGTTTCAATTATACAATGATCAAATACCCATCCCTCCACCAGTGCACATTTCCTACCACCACGGATCCCAGTATCCTCCCCCCCCATCCCCCCCATCCCACCCCCACCCATTGTTGAAACTGACAGAGACACCAAGAACAGATAGTGAGCTCATCAACAGTCAATGGGTGCAGAAGGGCAGAGTACTTCAGAGAGGTATTGCACAAGCCAAACTGTAGGCACCCTTAAAGTAAAAGGGCCTCACAATATTCTATTCTATTCTTGCCTGTTTCCCTCTCCATTACTAAGATCCTAAGGTGTTGGGCCTGGCAAGATAGTACAAAGGATGGGGTGCTTGCCTTCCGGGCAGCCAGACCTCCATCACACTGCAGGGGTGACCCAGGAGTGCAGAAGCAGGAGTCCGCCCTGAGCACAACTGGGTACGCACCCCAAAATAACAAATCAAAACCAAAGATCCTAAACTCTTTTATGCTATTCTTTCCTGGGGGCATTTTTTTCAATCCCTGTAATCTATTCTATTCTTTCTGGGTACATTTTTATTTGCCCAGATCATAAGCTAAAAGACTTAACTAAACTGTCTTGGCCAGGGAACTATCCCAACACTAGGGTTATTGTTTGGAGGACAATCTCTCATGGATAAGATTAGGAATGGTTTTAGGAATATCTTTAGACTGTTTTGACCTCAGGCTCTTTATCTATAAAATAGGGTGAAGATAGTAGTTGGTGACAATAGTGATCTATGCCATCCTAGATCTTTGTGAGGCTTAACTTAAGGGAAACAGCAGCATTTAACAAAAGAGGGAGTCCTCAATAAACATTACCATTTTTATTACTGTTCTCACACTACTTTGTTATTACTGGCCATCTCTCCCAATACAATAAGTTTCTTGTGGTCTCAGGGTTCGACCCGCAGTGAACTTTAGCAAAAATGTATTAAGTGAATATCTTCATTCCTCTTTCTGAGAAATTCTTTCTCTGAGAAGTGCATCCTTCCTCTGAGCCTAAAATGCTATTCTTAATTACCCCAGTGGAAACAACACAAAGATGTTCCCACTATGCATTGTGCCATAACTGATCACATAGCACGCTTTGTGTCTGCACGTATGTGAACTCCAGGCTTCCTCTCTTTACAATTTCTCTCTAACTGCTGATATTTCCTGTACAATGTGCCTGTTGAGTACAGTCTGAAAATGGAGAGTGAATGGAGATAATTTGATACATTATTTTGTGGAATATAAAAGATAATTCCTGCATTTCATTCCAGATGTCTACACAAAGTGAAGTTCTGTTGGTTTTTCTCTCTCTTTCTCTCTCTCCCTCTCCCTCTCTCTCCCTTCATGATCTGCTTGTCAATAAATGTAATTTTAGGGATAAAATGCTATTTTCCTCTGCATATATATTTAATGTTTTCAAAATTGTTTTTTAAAGAGGAGTGATATAGCCCCAGGAAAAATTATGAGAGATGCTTTTTTGTAACAAGCTGAGAACAGTTAAAAAAAATTATGTTGATATATTTTTATGATAGTTTTAGTAACATGGTTAACATTTATAATATTTTAAAAAATTATGTTGATATATTTTTATGATATGTATGATATTTTTTATAATATTTAAAAAATATGTTGATATATTTTTATGATAGTTTTAGTAACATGGTTAACATTTATAATATTTGACCTACACAGTTATTACACCTCATCACCCCCATAGTAGCCACATAACATCATTTTTAAACTAATTCTCCAAAGAATACCTCAAGAAATCTTCCACCACTCACTATCTTCATTTTTTTAGTGTCCTCTTCTTGATTTAGTTACTCGCCATTCTTGTCTTCTTACCAAATGCCAAAATATGAAATTTTTGAAAGCAATCCTTTAAAACCATGCTCCTCCAGATTGAACTAGCATGCTATTGAACTTGTTTTCATTCTGGATTTCAAACAGTCACTAGTGACCAAGGCTTTTGACAGCACAGATCCTTATCAATGACTTAGCACTTATCAATGGCTTCATCTGGAGAAACTGATAAGCTTTTGGTTCCATCTGTTTGCACAGTGCCCTTACTATTTTTGTATGTATGTACCTGAAGGTCTGTGGTAGAAAATGGTGTGTGTGTGTGTTTGTGTTTGTGTGTCTGTGTGCATGTGTTTAAAGAAACACTGTTCCTGTTATCAGTATATCTCAGTACAATTCAGTACATGGCCTTGGTAAAAATCTTTAATATTGTGTTGTTTGCATCATGCTCTTTTACAAATTTAACATATGACCACAGATTTGATATGATCAAAATTATTTTATTTTGTTTTTACTTTGGGACCATACCTTGTGGTGCTCAGGGCTTACTTCTGGCTCTGCACTCAAAGATCATAACGTGGGGGGGCTCAGGAGACCCTATGTAGTTCAGGGATCAAACCCAGATGGGCTGAGTCAAGGGCAAGTGACCTACCGGCTATACTATTGCTCCACACTGACTAATGGACACTTAATTACTGGATTGTTTGATGTCTCTTTGAAAGGTGACTTGGCTAGAGGTTCCACATCTCTACTGGATAAGTTCCAAGAGCAGTTCTTATACTTATAAAAATACAAAGACAGAAGTACTTATAATAAAATTAAAGTCATACGTATATGTAGCACTGTCCTCCGGTTGTTCATCGATTTGCTCAAGCAAGCACTAGTAACGTCTCCATTGTGAAACATGTTGTTATTGTTTTTGGCATATTGAATACGCCAGCTCTGCTGTGCGGGCAGGATACTCTCGGTAGCTTGCCAGGCTCTCCAAGTGGGGGGAAGAATCGAACCCAGGTCGGCCGCCTGCATGCAAGGCAAATGCCCTACCTGTTGTGCTATGGCTGTGGCCCACTGAAAAACCAAAACCAAAAAAAAATTAAAAGTACTTGCACATCCAAGTTCATCACAGATTTATTCACAATACGTGAATAAACACTGTGGAGGCGACATTAAGGCCCTGATAGACGAGTGGCTAATGAACGGAAATGAGCCTCTGAACACCAACACGCTGAATACAGCTCTTCATTTATTTCCACATAACCCCCTTCTGAGTGCACAAGTGCACGAGCCAATTAACTTGACCAGAGAATAAGGCATGCTGGACAGAGCGCAGTGCTGGACTAACTCCGGCAGAACTGGAATTAGAATTCACATGTATATATATATACTCAATATGTGTGTGTATATATATATATGTATATATAATCATGCTATATACTATGATTATATATATATATAATATATATATACTCATATGTGTATATATAGAACTCATATGTGTGTATATATACTAATATGTATATATATAGAACTCATGTATATATATCCTCATATGTATAAAGTATATGTATTCTTTAAAATATTCATATACTTTACATATATACATATTAGAAAACTATGTTGCAGAAAGAGTCTGTAAAAAGATGTTATAGCAACTTAGTGGGAGTCTTGAATGTGTGAGGTTTGGCACTGCCCCAAAAAGATGGCAAGGAGGAGCTCAAATGCCTGAGTGCATGTTCTGCTTGCAGGATCCAAGTTCAATTCCTCACACTGGAGTAATTGGTTCCTGGAGCACCGCTGAAAGTGAACGCTTGAGCACTGAGTTGGCTCATTCTGACTTCTCATATCGGTTCAGACTCATACTTTCCTTTCAAACGTAACTGAGTCATTCTCTCCTAGCTTGTCCATGGCAGCTGTGGTGCCCTTCTTCCAGTTTCTGGAACATACCAAGTGATTAGTACTGTCTTTCAGTATGTCTTGTATACGTATTTTTTCCTCTGCATACAATATTGCCCTACTCATGCCCTACACACCTACAGCCAGATACTTTCTAATCATACAGGGTTTTTTTACAATAATAATTCTTTAGTTTTTCAGCTAAACATCACCCGTTAACACTTTTTCTGGCCATCCTAGGTAGTGCAGGTCTGCTATAAATTCTTTGTCACAGTACTCAACTCATTTTCTTCAGAGTATTTATTTCACCATAGCACTGTAGCACTGTCCTCCTGTTGTTCATCCATTTGCTGGAGCAGACACCAGTAACGTCTCCATTGTGAGACTTGTTGTTACTGTTTTTGGCATATCGAATACACCACGGGGAGCTTGCCAGGCTCTGCAGTGCAGGCGGGATGCTCTCGGTAGCTTGCTGGGCTTTCCAAGAGGGATGGAGGAATCGAACCTGGGTCAGCCACATGCAAGGCAAACACCCTACCCGCTGTGCTATTGCTCCAGCCCAGAGAATTTATTATAATTGATAATTATTGTTTTATTTGTAATCTTCCCCTCCTCCAATTTAAAGACAACATCTCTCATCCCATCTCCAAAGTTAAGCACAGCACATGCCATGCAATGGATATACGGCAACTGAAAGTATATCAAGGTTGGGTTCAGGGAGACAACAGAGTGAGTGAAGCTCTTGCCTAACCTTGCACGCAGCAACCAACCTGGGTTTGATCCTGCCCTCCCCTGTCCATATATAATCCTCCAAGCCCTGCCAGGAGTGACCCCTAAGCACAGACCCAGGAGTAAACACTGGGCACCATTGGGTGTGGTTCAAAAGCAAAAAGAAAATAATTAAAAAGTATATTTAAGTGAACAAAGATGAAATATGAACTAGGAAGGAAAAAGAAAAATAATGTCATAACAATATGTGCTCTAGGAACCTTGTCCTGAGCATTTAAAGATCTTTTTTTAATACCTTTGCCCTATACCCAAGTTCTTTAATCTTCTCAGCTTATTTGAATCAGATATGGAGAATAATAATAATAATAATTTTAAAAAACAGGTACATCGATTTCATCTCAAATCAATGAAATCTAAACCTTTAGTAAGTACATCCCATGTTTTAATAGTTTTGAAAAATCTTTAAGTGATTCTAATATGCAGTCATAATAACTTATTTCAGAAGTAAACTTAACGAAATTCTGGAGAACTAGTGAAGGTGGAATTCTCCCAGACAAGACAGTTCCTAATGAGTCTCATATCTAACGAGTCCCCAAGTGCTGCTGCTGCTGTTGTCATACTAATGCCACAGTCTGAGGATCACTACATCGCTACTTTCTTGGAGACTGCATAGGGATTGACTTGGGAAGAAAAGGGAAAGGCTAGAAAGACTATTGATGGATTGATGGAGGGAAACAAAACAGACTGAAAATGAAAATAAGAGGGTGTTTGGGTTTTTTTTAATTTTTATTGAATCACCCTGAGATAGAACATTACAAAATTGCTAATGATTGCATTTCAGTCATACAATGCTCCAACACCCATCCTTCCACCAGTGTAATTTCCCAGCACCAGTGTCCCCAGTTTCCCTCCCACCCCTTCAAGCCACCCCCACGCCAGCTTGCCTCTATAGCGGGCAACTCTCTTCTCTCTCTCCCTTTCTAAGAGGATGTTTTAAACACAGTCTCCGAGTTAATCACTTCCACGTTGCTCACAACTGAATAGAGATGCCAGAAATCAACGAAAGCCATTTCGCTGAGAGATGGAGGCAACGGGAGGGCCAATATATCGGCAATACACTCTGCGCTAATTGTATATAAAGAATCACAAGATGAAAGAGCCCACAGCATACTAATGAAGAAGGATGAGGCCATGCGTCTCCAAAGAGTCTATAACTTCACCAGTGCAATCATAAACTCGATTCTGGTAATAATGCTATCTTTGAATAGACTGATTTTGATATGTGATTTTAAGAAGGATCTTTACATTTGCATATGCAGTATGCAGTCGATTAGATTTTAGTAAGTTAACATGCACTTGGAGTACCAATTAACTGTCATGGCTTTAAACTTTTCCTTAATGCTTAATATTTATGCTTCGTACTCAATGTTCGAGCTCTCTCAGAGGGTCAGTTTCCTCAGTCAAGGCAGAGAACGCAATGCATCTTGAAATGCAGCTAGGCTGATCTGTGTACTTAAGAGCTCCAGTACATCATTTTGCAATCACATATCTCCGAATAATTTATACAATCAATTAAAGAGCATTATCAAGGGATGATTTGACAACTGTTGCCATGCCAACCAGTGAAGTAGACAGCGCCTCCGTGTTTAAAGGCCGCACCTGATGATGGATGTAGCAGATTTTGAGGACTCAGACAGAATCACAGATGTCCAAAGGTGTGGAGGGAACATGATTTAAAGCTTTGATGTTGTGCCATTTTTGCTGGCAAAAGGGTGTTGATGGCATGTTGTTCATTTTCTCATTAAAATTCTGTCATTTTTCACAGTGTTCTGCATTCAGAGCTGAAAACTGAAGTGAGAATGCACTTTACAGACTGATAAAATATGATAGCAAAATGGATGATGTTCATTTGCAGGCTGAATTAATTTTTTTTAAAGTTAGTGTCAGTGCATTTATGAAAAGCCCGTTAATCAGATGCAACTTTATCAGCTTTAATGGATCTATCTTAAACACTTTTTCATTAATAAACTTGTGGATGGCAAATAGCTTCCCAATGCATTGACCTAAGAAGTATTTGAAATGGGTCACTATAGAAATTAACAAAATCAAAAGTATACTTCCCAATGTCCATCTGCTGCCTGTTTGCTTGATGTTAGTAATTATGATGAAATCAGTACACCTTAATGATTTTTGCAAGACCCTGAAAAAAATCCCACCTTTTTGTGGTGTCTAGTTCTTTCATTGAATTAGTGAATTTTATTTACCAGCATTTTGTTGGAGAGTTTTGGATCTACATATATCAGAGATACTTGGTTACATTTTTCTTTTCTTTCTTCTGGGGTTGGGGGCAGGGTACACCCAAAGTTTCTCAGGAACTATTCCTGGTTCTGTTATTACTGAGTGATCACTGGTAGTGCTTGGGGAATTATATGTCATGCCAGGAACTGAACCATATTTGGCTACATGCAAGGCAAGTGCCTTATTCCCTGTACTAACTCTCAACCCTAAATTATTATTTTTTTTGGCAATGCTCTTCTCTGCTTTGGCTATCATAATCATGTCACCTTTGTGAAATTAATTCAGAAGTGCTTCTTCTACTTCAGTTCTTTAGAAGAGCCTGAGGATGATAGGTTTAAGGGGTTTTTTTTTGAGAGTTTGATAAAATGTATTTGTCCAGTTATTTGATTTATTTTTTTAGGGGGTTGGACCACTCTTTCAATCACATTATATATTGGTCAAGACTTTTTTAAATTTTTATTAGTGAGACATCATGAGGTACAGGTGTAGACTTACAAATTTTTGTGCTTGGGTTTCAATAATACAATGATCAAATACCCATCCCTCCACCAGTGCCCATTTCCCACCACCATGGATCCCAGTATCCCTCCCACTCCCCATCCCTCCATCTCCCCATCCCACCCTGCCTCTGTGACAGGGCATTCCCCTCTGTTCTCTCTCTCCTTTTGGGTGTTGTGGTTTGCAAAAGAAGCATTGAGTGACAATCATGTTTGGTCTATAGTCTTCTTTCAGCATGCTTCTCCCATCCTGGGAGGATCCTCCCAACACCTTTATTTGGTGTTTCCTTCTCTATCTGAGTTCCCTTTTCCCCTAGCATGTGTGGTTGGCCTCCAAGTCATGGAGTAAAATTCCTGGTACTAATCTTGGCCCCTGGTACTAATCTTGGGCTGGAGCGATAGCACAGCGGGTAGGGTGTTTGCCTTGCACGCAGCCAACATGGCCGACCCGAGTTCGATTCCTCCGCCCCTCTCGGAGAGCCTGGCAAGCTGCCGAGAGTATTCGATATGCCAGACACAGTAACAACAAAGTCTCCAATGGAGACGTTACTGGGCCCGCTCGAGCAAATCGATGATCAACGGGAGGGTCAATCTTGGCCATTCTTGGGTGTTAGTCTCCTATTTTGTTACTTTATGTTCCCCAGATGAATGCAATATTTCTATGTCTATCCCTTTCTTTCTGAGTCATTTCGCTTAACATGATACTTTCCATGTAGTACCACTTGTATGTAAATTTCATGAGTTCGTCTTTTCTAACAGCTACATAATACTCCATTGTGTAAATGTTTTTTAATTTTTTTTTTTGCTTTTGGGAAACACCCAGCGATGCACAGAGGTTACTCCTGGCTCATGCACTCACGAATAACTCCTGGCGATGCTGGGGGGACCATATGGGATGCTGGGAATCGAACCTGGCTCAACAGTGTGCAAGGCAAACTCCCTATCCACTGTGATATCACCCAGTTGGTCAAGACGTTTAATTTTGGTATTTTTAATTTTCTGAGGGTATGTGATTCGAAAAATGTGTCTACTACTTCTAGACTATTTGTTGGTTGATACATAAATATTCCTAGCTGGTTTTACTGATTCTTTATAAGACTGTGATGTTCACTGTCACTGTCTGTCACTGTCCTCCCGTTGTTCATCGATTTTCTCGAGCAGGCCCAGTAACATCTCCATTAGAGACTTTGTTGTTACTGTGACTGTAACTTTAATCTTTGTCTTTCTAGAGACACTGGTTGAGGTGATCATCGAGTTTTTACTATTCTTTCAAAAACATGATGTGAGGACCTTCTGCTTACTACTCCACCATCCCAGGTGAAGTTCACCTCTGGTGACATCACCGGACGATTCTGAAGGGAAGGCAGAGCCCCTCCCTCTGGGGTTTGTTCCAGAAGTCTGCACACCCAACTGCATCATATTAAGGGCAGAGCTCCTTCATGACCTTCTGCTTGCTGATTCACCATCCCAGGTGGAGAAAACAGAGGGCAACCTCTGGGCTAAGAACAGGGTAGGTGAGACAAAAAGTTGTTAATAGAACCTCTGAACATCAGGACAACTGAAGCCGAGCAAATGGCTGGAAAGCTCCAAGATGAGAAGAAGGAAGACATTAGGCAACAGCAGGCAGTGGGAAATCGTCTGAAAAGAAATGAACAGCATCCTATGGCACTATGGGATGAGTTCAAAAGGAGCAATATAAGAATAATTGGACGACTCTGAAGAACTGGAAGGCAAATGTGAAGAAACAATAATTAAAGAAATCATTGACAGGAACTTCCCAGAGTTGGGGATTACAGGCTCAGAGATCTGAGTCCCAAAGGTCCCAATGAAAATAGACCCACTTAGGGAAACTGTAAGATACATTATACTCAAAAATGACAGAAGTTAAAGATAGAGACAGAATACTGAAAGCAGCAAGATCAACAAAGAACTCACATACAAAGGAAAGCACAGAAGATATATCTATCAAATGAGACTCTACAAGTTGGTAGAATATAAAAAGATATTGTACAAAATCTCAACAAACTGAAACCTTACCAAGAATAATCGGTCTGGCTAGATTATCATTCAGATTTGAAGAACCTACACAGAGCTTCATGGATAGTCAACATCCCAGGGAATTTGTAGCTTTAAAACCAGTGTGGAAGAAATGTTAGAGCACCTTTAAAGGACAGGAGAAACTTCCCTTCATGTGGTATGAATATGGTACTTACTAATGCTCTGTTCACCTCAGAGTCCATTTTATCAATAGAAAAATTATCTTTTTTATATTATTGAATCACCGTGAGATACATTTACAAGCTTTCGTGTTTGAGTTTCAATCATACAATGATCAAACACCCATCCCTCCACCAGTGCACATACTCCACCACCAATGTCCCCAGTATCCACCCCCTTTCCAGCCCTCCACCTGCCTCCATGGCAGACAGCTTTCCCTATACTCTCTCTCTACTTTAGGGCATGATGGTCTGCAGTACAGATACTGAGAGGTTCTCATGTTTGGTCCTTTAGAAAGATTATCTTTTAGAGGCTTCAGTTTGAGATTGAATCCTGAGAGTCTTCTCTGTTCTCAGAAGCAAAAAGAAACTGTTCCTGGCTTGAGGGAAACCAGATGAAAGGAACCTGCCAACAGGCTTAAGACTGAGGCAGACAAACACACACACACACACACACACACACACACACACACACACACACACACAAGGAATTCTCTAGGAGAGAGCTAGCTGTGAGCTGTGAGGTACACCTGATGGTACCACCTTCCTAGACCCAATTCCGAGAGGATTAATATGAACTTAAAGATCACTCAGGAGAAAATAAATATGCCCAAACATAAAAGGAAATGCTATTGATTTTTTTTCTTTTTGGGTCACACCCAGTGATGCACAGGGGTACTTACTCGTGGCTCATGCACTCAGGAATCACTCCTGGCGGTGCTCGGGGGACCATATGGGATCCTGGGAATTGAATCCAGGTCTTCAGTGTGCAAGGCAAATGCCCTACCTGCTGTGCTATTTCTGCAGCCCCGATGCTATTGATTTTTATATGCGACAATGCCACCTCAAGTTTCGTTCCCATCACAATTTCTCAGCATGTTCTCACTGTTCACCTTTTTCAAAACATAATGGATAAAAAAGTAGAGTTTTTCATCCATCTCATCTCCTTGATCTCTGTGTGCATAATCTTTTATTAATAAGATTTTTCTTTTCTATGATATACTATGCATTCCCATCCTTCCATCAGTTAATGCATGAAAGAGGGGGAAAATGCATACTTTGGAATATTAAAAACCTTAAGTGATTACTTTGACTAGTGTAAAAAATAATTTCAACTTTAAGAATATTGTAAACACTAAGTTCTTGGGGAAACTTGATTCAGCAATCTCAGCTCCTAAAATTAAAAAGAGTGTCAAAGTCCAAAACATAATCTAGATACTCCTACCAATAGAAAAACCCTAGTTCCTAGCTCTCTTGGAAAGACATTAAACTGTCTTTTGAGATGTATTAATGCTGTGGTTAAATTTGAATGACATTAAATAACCCTCTTTAGTTGGACACAATCAATCCTATGCAGATAGTTGTACCCACCGTTTTTCTCCTTCAGAGTTTCAATGCCACCAGGAACTTTCCAAGTATGGCTGGTTGTATACAACTAGTAATGACATGAGGCACAATAAAGATGTTCAAACATAAAAGTGTTGTTGATCAGCATATGTGACAATGTCACTTGAAGATTTCATTCATAGCATTAGTGTTTAGCATGTCCTCAATGTTCCTCTTTCCTAAAGTGCAAATAGGAAAACACAATAGTACCTGTACTGCAAACCGTAATGCCGAAAAGGAGAGAGAGAGAGAGAGAGAGAGAGAGAGAGAGAAGGAGGGAAGGAGGGAAGGAGGGAAGGAGGGAAGGAGGGGAGGGAGAAAAGTGCCTGCCATTAAAGCATACTGGGAGAGGAAACTGGGGATATTGGTGGTGGGAAGTATATACTGGTGAAGGGATAGGTATTAAAACATTGTATGATCAAAACCCAAAAGCCAATCATGAACAACTTTGTAACTATGTATCTCATGGTGGTTTAATAAAATAAAAAAAAGTCTACAACAATGTCTGTGGACACATTTACAGAAATATGTGCCAAAAATATAAAAACATATGGTATATGATGTATGTAATTCCTGCTGTACATATTTCTAACCTTACTGTTTTGGAAAAAAATAATCAATCTATTAAAAGTTAATAATATAAGACACAGAATTTAAAATTAATGCAAAGCGGTTTATAGCTATTAAATAATTACTAAGGGCAAGTAATAGTATAGTGGGTAGGAAACTTACCTTGCATAAGACCAGGTTTGATCCCTGGCACACCAGATGGTCCCCTGAACCCTTTAAGAGAGATCTCTTAGTGCAAAGTCAGGAGTAAACTCTGAGCACTGATGGTTCTGACCCAACAGAAATAAAATATGTGTGTGTGTGTGTGTATATATATATATGTATATATATAATATATATTATACATATATTTTCTAATATATACATATATTTCATGTCATCCTTGCTCAGGGGCCATGATAATCTTCTCTGTATCATTTCAATTTTAGTATATTTGCTGCCAAAGTGGGCTGGAGTGATAGCACAGAGGGTAGGGCATTTGCCTTGCACAAGCTGACCCAGGTTCAATTCCTCCATCCCTTTCAGAGAGCCCGGCAAGCTATCAAGAGTATCCTGTCCGCAAGCAGAGCCTAGCAAGCTCCCTGTGGCATATTCGATATGCCAAAAATGTAACAACAAGTCTCACAATGGAGACGTTACTGGTGCCCGCTTGAGCAAATTGATGAACAATGGGACGACAGTGCTACAGTGCTACAGTGCTATATACATATATATTTGAAAGATATATAATAAGGTAAGTATTTTTTTTCTATCGGGTTCTCCATTAATTTTGCTTCTGTTTTCTCTTTGCCTTAATTTTGAGAATTTTCTTTAGTTCCATTTCATTTAAGCTATCCAAGACTGATTTTTGCCTTGTTATGAAGAAAATAAATGATATTTTTTTAACCCAAGTAATCACTTGTAAGATGTTACTCAGTATACTTAAAGTAGTGTCTTTAAAGTAGTACCTATATTTGTGGTCCTTGGAAAGATAGTTTACTTTCTAGATATTGGTTTCAGTTTTCTCTGTAATTGTCAACATTTTTTTTTCATGTGGAGACAAAGTTTACTCATTTGGCAAGTGTTTACTGAAAGCTGGGCAAAGACATCTAAGCCATGATTTTTTTTCCTTTAAAGAAATATTTTTAAAGCAAATTATAAGAGCTATTATCAATTTATGGGAGCCACGGAGCAGTGGGGAGAGGGAAATCACTGTTTCAAAGTTTCAAAAAAATCTCCCGACTGACATGGTCACGATGATCATGATCATCCTGTTGTTCGTAGATTGCCTCGAGCAGGCCCCAGTAACATCTCCTTCCACCTAGCCCTGAGATTTTTTTAAAAAGTGCCATATTCAAGGCTCTTTCAGGGTTAGGAGAATGAGACCCTTCATTGTTACTGGTATTTAGCATATTGGGTACGCCATGGGGAGTTTGCCAGACTTTGCCTTGTGGGCAGGTTATGTTCAATAGCCTGCCAGTTTGTCCAAAGTAGGAATGAGATAATAAGATGTCACTTCTGGGAGCTGGGTTTTATAGTCTCTGAGTCTTGGCCGTTGATGGGATTACACGGCACCAGGGGGCCATTTGCTGGGTGTGACCCCTGCCTACTGGAATTTGGAGGATCTGGGTGGAGGATGCTCAGCCCCTGTCCGAGCAGCTCCGATCCGATACTGACATGGTATCCATTTTAATTTTATGGGATTTTTTGTAAGGACACGGGTACCATTTTTCTGACTGTTGTTTGTTGATCAGTGTCTCCCAAGGTCTTATCATACTAAATATCTTCAGTATTCTGGGAGCTGAGGCAGGACCCTCTGAATATTGCTCACACTTTCCTTTCTCCCTGCTTTCTGTCCTCTGAAGGTCATTCTTTCTCTCGTCTGGGGAGCCATTAAACCTCACCTCCCGCCATCTAGAAGAAGGTGGGGCCAAAATGGGGGGGGGGAGAAAGGTACACAGAATAGACACACAGGCTTATACCACAAGGATGTTGATGCTTCGTTGCAAAGAACTGAATATTTCTTAGATAAAACCCCCACTAACCACCAGTAAACACTAGAGACAGACACATCCCTCCCTTGTAGACAAGTTATGTGTGGGAAGTTCTGCCTATCCTCAAACAACAAAAAATATGAAAGCTGTAGGCAAAGGATTTCAAAACCAGTGGTTAAAGGAAATGAAATGCACATGGAAAGACAGAGATAAAATGTGGAT
The DNA here is from genome assembly GCF_029834395.1 of Sorex fumeus. NCBI lineage: Eukaryota > Metazoa > Chordata > Mammalia > Eulipotyphla > Soricidae > Sorex > Sorex fumeus. Next base: position 9,788,963 of record NW_026606059.1, on the reverse strand, counting down.
TTAGTTCAAAGTTACTTGATGACATACAGATGACTTAAAAAGAGCTGAAACACAAAGTAATTATGAATTTGTTCATAAGACAAAAATATGTTGAAACACTGCAAAGGTTAGCCTCATATAGGATGAGGATCTTTATCTCTCCATCTTTTGGATTTGTCTTCTTCAAACTCAAGAACAAACACTTTGAAAAAAGATTGCATATGTTGATTTGTATCATCAACCTATGGGTCTTGAGTTTTAATGCCACTAGGGCAAGATGGATTAATCCATTTTAAATCTCACAATACCAAATTCATTCTGCGGGTGCAAAATATATGAGGATTTGTGCTGTAATATCAGTTAGAAAAATCCTGCCTTTTTGAACTTGAATTCTTTTCAAATGTGGTTGGTGTTCATTTGGCTATCTCCAAACAAAGTTCCTCAGTGGTAGAATGAATGAATCTTTGGTATGATGACTTATTGATGGACAATGCTAACAATCTTTTAAAATTAATTTATTTATTTTAATGCTGGAGCGATAGCACAGTGGGTAGGGCATTCGCCTTACAAGCGGCCAACATGGCCGACCCGAGTTCGATTCCTCCGCCCCTCTCGGAGAGCCCGGCAAGCTACCGAGAGTATTCCATATGCCAGACACAGTAACAACAAAGTCTCCAATGGAGACGTTACTGGGCCCGCTCGAGCAAATCGACGATCAACGGGAGGGCCTTTACCTTTACCTTTTACCTTTATTTATTTTAAATTATTTCCTTTTCAAACTGTGTCTCTTCGGTTGTTTATTTGATCTTACCAACAAGCCCTCTGAACCTTACAACATGAAAGCAAAGGATATATATTAACCATTAATTTAATATGTGTGAAGGTCTAAGCTGGATAAGGCAATAATTGTTATTTTATTAAATATTCATAGTAAATATGTGAAGGAAGTTGATCAAGTCACTTATTTAGTCTTGACTTCTAAAGCCAAGGATAATTATTGCATCTAACTCAATATTTTTTCAAGAAGATTAAATGAATATTTACAGATATATAAAACTTTTAGAACAATGTCTAGGACACTTTATAAATATATAATGTGCATGTACATTATATATGTGTGTGTATATATATATATATATATATATATATGGTGTTTTTTTCTTTTGGTCTTTGTTCAAGGAGGCTGTTATGGGACTGGACAGATAGTACAGTGAGTAGGGTAAACTTGGCTTTAGGAAGTCTAAAAGTCTATATTAAATTAAAATTGAAAGAAAATTTGAAACCAGATATATTTGACTCACATATCCATATTATTACAACCACCATCATAACTATATACATATATATATACAGAGAAACTCTCCATTTGATTAATATTTACTGATTTCTTAACTTTGTACCACTGACAAATATCTCACTTTGATAAAAGGAACTTTAAAAACAATCCCTTATGAGATACACTCCCAGAGGTGAATAGTAATGTGAGAACATGTTAAGTAACATACTTGTTTCAGGGCAAGATTTCAAAAGCGAAGAGAATGGTATTTTGCTTTTGTATCTACGAGAAAGCACTTTGGGTTAGAGATTTGGAGACAATGCAGTGAAGAAGTGTCAGAATCCTCTGCCTACACTGCCTCAATAAGTAGCACTCCAATATTAGTAAAAACTAATAAATTATTTTATTCCAGATAATATTAGGAACAGAATTCCTATCAAATGTATTATAATTCAGGAGCAGTGACAAAAGTAGAACACTGTAACAAAGTTAGCATCGTAGAACAGGAGTGCTGAGGTATATCACATTCTTACAGAATCAATGCCATGTAGCACTGTCTGTAGCACTGTCATCCCATTGTTCACCAATTTGCTCAAGCGGGCACCAATATGTCTCCATTGTGAGACCTGTTGTTACTGTTTTTGGCATATCGAATACACCATGGGAAGTTTGCCAGGCTCTGCCGTGCAGGTGGGATACTCTCGGTAGCTTGCCGGGCTCTCTAAGAGGGACAGAGGAATCGAACCTGGGTCAGCTGTGTGCAAGGCAAATGCCCTACCCGCTGTACTATCGCTCCAGCCCTAATGTCATGAAGAATGTAAAATTGGTGACATAATTAACCCCCTTTCACATCCATAACAGCCTCCCTTTTGCTTTGTTTTGAGGTCATGCCCACAAGTCTGGTGACTTCTGATTGTGCTTACTTCTGGCTCTGTGCTCAGGGATTACTCGTGGTGGTGGATTGGGAACTATACAGGTGCTGGAGATTGAACCTGGATCTGCCACGTGCAAGAATGTACCCAACCCACTGTGCTATCTCTCCAGCTCCCATAACAGCCTCCTTGAACAAAGATTGAAAAAAAGAAACACAAGAACTGTAAAAACAAGGGAACACAGTCTTTTGAATCAGTATCATGGCAAGGATGTGATAAAGTGGTTCTGAGAGGGCCAATGGCTCTAAGTGTGAAAATAGACCCATCTTGTCTCTGGAAATTTGGTCAAAGTTCTGTCAAAGAAATGATCTCATCAAGAACAACTGCTACAAATTCTATCGCACTCACAAACATCTATCAAAACTGACTTCAAGATTTGGCCCGACGATTTGGGTATGAGGGTGTTCTTACCTACACCTTAAACAAACCCTGTGCTTTCTATCCAGAATTCCATCATCTTCATACACATTCCATACCTTCTCCCGAAGATATTCCTAGAACACTTCTTCAGAGATGTTGCCTTAATTTAGGTACTAGTCATCTCTGACCAGATGTTTCCTCCATTTCCACACCCAGCAGCACTCAAGGGCTGTTCCTGACTGCGTGCATAAAGGTAGCTCCTTGAGGTGCTGGGAATGAGACCCGGGCTTCTGCATGGACAGTACACATACCAGTCCCGAGAGCTCTCTCCTTGGACCTCTCACTCAGGCTTTTACAAAATTATCTGTGACCAACTTTCTTTGAATCTCATTCTGAAACTTTCTTCCAAATTTGTTCACTGTAAAGCCACCAGAGTAGATTTTCTCTGTAGCACTATAGCATTGTCCTCCCATTGTTCATTGATTTTCTCAAGCAGGCACTAGTAACATGTCCATCATGAGACTTGTTGTTACTGTTTTTGACATATCTAATACGCCACAGGGAGCTTGCCAGGCTCTGCCGTGGGGGCGGGATACTCTTGGTAGCATGCCGGGCTCTTCGAGAGTGACAGAGGAATCGAAACCGTGTCAGCCGTGTGCAAGACAAACGCCCTACCTGCTGTGCTATCACTCCAGCCCAGGTTTTCTCTAAAAAGCAAAAATCATGTTTTCACCGCCATGATCTTTGGTAAAAATGTCTAAGTCCTTTTTATGGCCTCCAAGACCCTATGTTGAGTCTCCCTCCCTCCATCTCTCATTTCAGCCCAGTCAAACCAAACGGTTGGCTAGGCTCCAAATGGGATGGATGTTTTCACTTTCATGACTCCGTTCCTACTTACCCTTCAGTTTAGACTGACCTGCTCCTGTCTGCATGATGAGGATCTCATTACGTAAGACCCCACTCTAACTCTACCTCCTACACGTCTTGTTATCTTGCAGTGTTGAAAACATCATTCTTCCAGTTTCCAATACATTCCCCTCATTGTATTTGCTTCTACCTTTTTGTTAACCTATTTCCTCTGTGATTTGAACACCCTGAAGTCAGAAGTTTTGTCTTTTTTCAAATTTTCATCCCTAATCTCTTGGATAATTCTTGGATTATTATAAATCTTAATAAAAATCTCTAGATAGACTAAACAAGACACAATTTATTCATATATATATATATATATATACATGTGCTTATGCATTCCTACATTTATATACCCAATGAGTGTGTTCCCATATTTCTTCTTTGGCACATGTTATCTCTCAAAGGTATTCAGGAAAAGTAAGAGGAAAGTATTAGAATATTGTAAAACTGCATTGGTGCAGTATACATTGAAATGAACAGCAATAGGAAACTATTTTAGAAAATAATCTAGAAATTCTAATTTAATACTATTTCCAGTTCATCACAAAGAGGAACATCCACAGACCAGTTGAACTACAGAGATTTTCAGTATACTATTCAGTACAGTATTCAGTATATTACCTAAGAAATACAAGTAGTCATTAAAAACCTTCTCAAAGATAATGGATGCTGGTGACTTTCTAAGGCTAGAACTGTTTCTGGTCACTAGAATGATGTGTGGTACCATTAACATGTGTGCAGAAGGTTCTGATGATTTTCTTCACACCCCATAGCAAGAGAATACAATTTCAAATAGACAATCTTTCCACAAAAGTACCCGACTTCAGGGAGTTAAGACTCGCTTCAAGAAAATAGAACAGAGCTGATCAACTTAGAGCAGGCAAAAACCTTTCTGACTTGCTTATTCCTTTTCAGCTCTGGTTTCTCTGACTTCCTATTTCTAAGAAATAAAGTTTGTTTAAGTTTTTTATTTAAAAAAGGCTCATGAGGATTTTCAGTCATTGAATGACTCTTATGAAACAATATCAGGATGAGTTAAGTGAAAATTAAAGCCACATGCCTAAAATTTCCTTGAAAAATACACATATCCTTTAAAAAGGAGGAGGAAAGTGCCAGGGAAAAGATATGTTCTTAATTTGTTTGAGTTGAAAACATTTGAAACATATTTTCAGACATTTGCCAAAGATTTTCCAAAAACCACTGGAGTTCTCATAACCCTTAAAAGATGCCTTTATTTTGAGGAATGACAGGGAGCAACTAACTCATTTACTAGCCCAAAATTCTACCTTCCTTTGCTTTTGGCCATTCCTATTTATTTTCACATTTCTAAGTTTCTTATTCAGGTCAAAAATAACTTATTCATGATCGGGACTCTAGGGAGAAAGAGGGAAAACATTTTCTTCCTATCTTTTCATTTTTAAGAAAGAAAATGTTCATGACCCTAAGTATTTTGGTTTCACTGTTGAACCTACACGTAGAAAATGAGATGACTGTTTTTGTAATTCAGATAAATCAAAGGTTAGTGATAGATGCAGTGGCTGTCAGCTGTCAGAGATCTCTACAATCGTCACAGTTAAATTTTTCATCTCTTCCTATATCATTTCAAATTCACATGAGAACTATCAATGATATGAGTAACAAGTCAAAAGATATTTTCTCTAGAGAAATAGCTCATATGAAAACTATTACTGGGCCCTAATCTTCACCATTAGTTAACATAATAGGATAGTTTATCAAACCTATTACTTGATCACTTGGCTCTGAGAGTTATAAAATCTTTCAGTTGCAAATTTACATGGTTCTACCATACCAGAGAATGCAGGACTCCAGATGAACCATTTAAAGATATGGTTTTGAATGCCTGACTGTATGTATGTGTGTGTGTGTGTGTGTGTGTGTGTGTGTGTGTGTGTGTGTGCATGAACTGGTGGAAGAAGAGATATATTAATTACAGAAACAAGAACTTATTTTTTGTACCTCAGACAAAGCTGTAATATGGTGTAGAATCTGACCCCTGGTTCAGGGATATTAGAATTAATGTTCTATTTCCTATTATGAAATATAGGAAATTTTGAAGTGTTTGGAAATTTTGGAATTTGGAGAAGTGTCGAATGTTGAATAATTCTGCCCCACCCATGTATTCCTCAAAGGGAAATTGCTTCTAACCAAAGATGCTGATGCCTAAGTAGAAATAGGAAAATTTCTCTTCCTAAATGCACCGAAAAAAAAATTCCATCTACCAGTCAATATTGAAAACCCTTCCTAGAGGTCAGAAAGTATAGCACATGGAAAAGGACATGATGGTCTAAACTTATAAGGAACCGTGATTTCAAAGGGAAGCCTGGGTCAGGGGATGTAGCTCAAAGAGGGGAGAGCAAGTCTTTCACATTGAAGGCCCAGCATCGAACTGCTAGGCTGAGGAGCAACAGGAAGTGGCCCCCAGATTCGCAAGCCCAGCTAAGGTGGCGCATCAAAAATAAAACAAATAAAACTTAAATTAATTAAAATTAATTACCTAGTAGAAAACAGAAAGAGGGAAGCTGGTGGAATAGTACAGCAGGACCGGCATTTGCCTTGCATGCAGCCGACCCGGGTTCAATTCCAATCATCCCATGTGGTTCCTTGAGCATCGCCAGGAGTAATTTCTGAGTGCAGAGCCAGGAGTAACCCCTGAGCATTGCTGTGTGTGACCCCAAAAAGGAAAAATAAGCAGAAAGATGAATTATAAATGAATTGTATCATATAGGATGAAATATACCACAGGCTAGACATACATCTTACATTCCTGGACATCCAGAATGATGCTATGGCTATTTCTCTTGGTCTAATTTTTGAATCTTGTGTTCTTGACATTACACAATGTTTTTCTTTTTAGCACCAAAAAAGAAATAGTAATGGGATAAGGCGCTTGCCTTGCACACAACCAACCCAGGTTTAATCCTCAGCATAGCATATGGTCTCCCAAGCACCACAAGGAGTCATCTCTGAGCACAGAGCCAGGAGTAAGCCCTGAGCACTGCCAGGTGAGGCCCAATCACCACCACCTCTTTGCCTCCCCTCTGCACACACATTCCAAATAATTTTAAAAATAAACATCTTCGAAATATTTTTCTTTTTACTCCATGTGATGGGCTGGAGCGATTGCACGCAGCCAACCGGGATTTGATTCCTCCTCTCAAAGAGCCTAGCAAGCTACTGAGAGTATCTTGCCCGCTTAGCAAAGCCTGGCAAGCTACCCTTGACGTATTCTATATGCCAAAAACAGTAACAACAAGTCTCACAATTTGTTGTGAGAGGACAATGCTACAGTGCTTCAGTGCTCCATGTGACAATAATGCCCCTTAGTTGATATTTCTTGGAGGGAAAATAATGTTGCTTTTCTACTGTAAATCCCATGCTTAGTTGTGTTTTTTGATGACTATGTACCTAATAACAAAAACTTCTTAGGTAAGAAAAGCTAGGGAGCTGAGTTTTCTAGTGCTTATAAATAATGGGCCGTGTAATCCCATCAGCGGCCAAGACTCAGAGACTATAAAATCCAGATCCCGGACGAGAACAGTGCAGTCTCTGCTCCGCGCCTGGGTGTTCCTTCCCGGAGTCCCTTGGAGGGGAGCGGGTTGAGCTTTCCTCCCCGCCCCGACCAGGGCTACGGCAGCCGAAGACCTCCAGGACCAGCCACCACCATGCTGAGACCACTCTCCGCACACATGAAGGTACTGGCAGAGGGACAAAGCCACGCGGGTTCCGGGGCCGAGACCTCCAAGCCTACTCGATTTGGAGTCGAGCATCTTCCACCCAGATCCTCCAAATTCCAGTAGGCGGGGGTCACACCCACCACCTGGCCCCCTGTCGCCATGTAATCCCATCAGCGGCCAAGACTCAGAGACTATAAAATACAGATCCCGGAACCGCGCGACATCTTATCAGGACATCTTATTATGACATCTTATTATCTCATTCCTACTTTGGACAAACTTGCAGGCTATCGAATGTAGCCTGCCCACAGGGCAGAGTCTGGCAAACTCCCCGTGGCCTACCAAATATGCCAAATACCAGTAACAATGATGGGTCTCATTCTCCTAAAGAGCTGTGAATATAATCTCAGGGCTAGGATGAAAGAGACGTCACTGGGGCCTGCTCGAGGCAATCGACGATTAACAGGATGATGAAATGATGATGAAATGGAAAAAATAAATAATTAAAGAGGTTCTAACTTCTACGCCACAAGGGAAGGGTTTCTTCTGGTTATAACATCAAACCAGATATGTGTTGAATGGCGTTCTTAAACCTTCAACCCAATTCGGATATTTAGTTAACAGTCTCACATCTTGTTTTCCCATTTAAATCTCACCCCTCACGTTTTCCTCATTGGGACCACTTGTGGGCTCATTCACCTCTGAAGTTTCTGTTCGACAAAGAACCTCAAGTTTTTATGCTCACGATTCCCTCCCAGTCCAGCCCTAAACACTCTGGTCTTTCTGGAAGTGTCCATCTACTCTTTCCATGCACTCCTTTATTTCCAATAAAACAAAAGTCACTCTTAGAACGAAGTCACTATTCAGAATTTCTTGGAAGTACCAATTTGGATGTTGCCTAAAAGGAACTATAAAAACCTCTCCTTAAAAACTAGAATCGGGGACTAGAGCACAACAGTACAGCAGGTAGGGCGTTTGCCTTGCATGCGGATGAACCCGGTTAGGTTCCCAGCATCCCATATGGTCCCCTGAGCACCACCAGGAGTAATTCCTGAGCACAAAGTCCCCTGTGCATCGCTGGGTGTGACGGGAAAAGCAAAACAAAACAAAACAAAACAAAAAATAGAATCAGTCACAGATTATTAGTCTAGAGTCTCTCTGTGTTAGGCACGAAGCCCAGGGTCCGAATATGAGTTAAGGTCAGAGAAAACCGTGTGAACATTGTAATGCAAGAAATATACCAACAACCAACACTTCAAATTATTTTCAAACATCCAAATGCGTAATCCACTTTAATATCTTTCAGCTTTCATCACCTTACTCTTTTGTTGAGATTTTTTTTCTAAAATCATAGTACTACCATCCAATATCAAATCCCTTGCTTTATCTTCCTAGCACATAATTTATGCCTTTTGGTTTTTTCTTTGAAAAACAATCAATCCCCCTTCTTTACTCCTTGCAGACTCCAGATGATACAGAGTTTCTATCATGTTAACACTAAAAATCATTTCCTGAAGACCCACAAACTCGATTTTTAGGGTTCATTGTCAAGAATAAGTTTCCATTTCTCTATGCCTGGCTTTGTTTTTTTAAAGGAAACTGACTTTTTGTAAATAAATTCCTGAAGGAAGCATGAAGAGCCTCACCTGTGACCGTGATAATGACTCTGCTCATCAAAGATGGACTCATAACACCACACCAAGTGATTCTGAGACACAATAGACTTTCACAGACTGAAATTGATATCCATACTTTCCTGACTTTGAACCTCTAGAATCTGATCAATTGAGAACATAGTGAAAGGGGGAAGGCGGGAAGTGAGGTTGGGTGGGAGGGAATCTTACATTGGTGTGGCTCTTTATGTGATCTGGAATCACCCGAAAATCTTTTTTTTTTTTAGTTTTTTTTAAATTGAATCACTGTCAGAATATATCTTTACAATCTTTTTAAAAAATTTAATTGTAAATTAATTTACAATTAGCACAGCAGTAGGGTGTTTGCCTTGCTCGCAGCCAACATGGCCGACCCGAGTTCGATTCCTCCGCCCCTCTCGGCGAGCCCGGCAAGCTACGGAGAGTATCTCGCCTGCAGGGCAGAGCCTGGCAAGCTCCCCGTGACATATTCGATATGCCAAACACAGTAACAACAAAGTCTCCAATGGAGATGTTACTGGGCCCGCTTGAGCAAATTGATGAATAACAGGAGAACAGTGACAGTGATTAATTTAATTTAATTTATTTATTTTGAAAATTTAAATTAAATTTAAAATTTAAATTAATTAAATTAATCTAATAATAAAATTTAAATTAATAAAAATTTTAAATTTAAATTTAAATTAATTAAATTTAATTAAATTAATTAAAAATAAATCTAAAAATTTAATTTAATTGTAAAGTTACAATGCTTTCATGATTGAGTTTTAGTCAAACAATGATCGAACACCCATCCCCACACCAGTACACATTTTCCACCACCAGTGTTCCCAGTATCTCTCCCGCCAGCCCCCACCACCACCTCCTTTCTCTGTGGCAATTTCCTTCTTATTCTTTCTCTCCTTTTGGGCATTATGGCTTGCAATACAGATGAGAGGCCATTATGTTTAGTCCTTTATCTACTTTCAGCACATATCTCCCGTCCCGAATGATCTCTCTGACCATCATTGACTTAGTGATCCCTTCTCTATCCCAGCTGCCTTCTCCCCAGCTCACGAAGCAGGTTTCCAACCGTGGAGCAATCTTTCTGGCCCTTGTCTCTGCTGTCCTTGTCACCTAGAAATCTTTTTACAATATTGATACTTGGCTCCTACTCCCACAACTGTGATTTGTCAACTGAGCATTTGGGAGTTTGAAAAGCTGCCCAGGTGACTCCAACAGATAGTAATTTATGAAGCCCTGGTTTTCATTGTCTTCACAACAATAACCAAGAGATAAGAGGACTGTATTTGAATAGCCTCAGAGCCAGACAGCCTACTGCGCTTGCTACATTTACAAACTTTGGCAACATGTCTTATCTGTAAAGTGGGGATAATAATAGTATCTATCTGTTGGGAGTATTAGAAAGTTAAAATAACATCCCACTTAAGAAGCACTTTGAACAGCTAACATTTTATAAAATGCAACCAATTTTGGTATAATTTATAGCTCAATGTATTACAAGTCACATTGTGTCACATTAACTTACAATTTTTCTCACTAATTTTACAAATTTGAGACAGGATCATGATTTCCATCTTTTTGTTCTTAGTACAAAGTGTAGGATCTGTTCTGTGAAAGACTACCAAGTTTTGTTGGGTGAACTGTGAGTAGATAAACCTAAACAACTACACAATGGGGTGGAAAGGACAGTGCCAATGGAAACTCAAAACTAGGGTTTGAGGGGCTGGAGAGATAGCACAGCGTGTGCCTTGCACGCGGCCAACCCGGGTTCAATTCCCAGCATCCCATATGGTCCCCTGAGCACCGCCAGGAGTAACTTCTGAGTGCAGAGCTGGGAGTAACCCCTGTGCTTTGCCAGGTGTGACCCAAAAAGCAAAAAACAAACAAAAAAAAAAACTAGGGTTTGAGTGGCACACTTTCATTTATTAGTGTTGTAGACGTGACAAGTCTCTACCTATTTAAGGGCATGATTTCTTTCTTTTTTTTTTAAATTAAAATAATATTGATTTATAGCAACACATATATTTCAGGCATACAAACGTATAGATTAATATTTATATATACTACACTCTGTTAACATACTTTTGATGTTGGATTTCTCACTATGCAATTGATCTCCGTTACCTAATTTATTCACCAGGCTTCCCACTTTCTAGCAACCATGAATTTAGTTTTCGAGTCCATCTAACAATGGCTTGTAACACCTGAGAACTGGCACCTGAGCACCAGCAGTTGAGAACCACTAGTTTAAAAGTTTGATGAGGCTTTGCTTTGCTCCATTTTTTTTCTCCTACCACATAAGAGTAAGATAAATTGGTGTTTTTCTTTCTAACTTATTCCACTTTTTATAATACACTATAGTCCCATCGATATCATTGTAAATGGCATGATTTCATCTTTTTGTAGAGCTGCCTAGAAGACTGTGTACATATACAGCGCATCTTTATCTAATTACCCACTGATGCCCACTTTAGTTGTTTCCAACCCTTGACTCTAGGGAATAATGTGACAATGAGAATGAGAGTATATATTAATATTTTAAGATCCTGCATACCATTTACATGATGGCTATTCCAATTTACATTCCCACCAACAATCCATAATAGCTCCCTTTGCTACACATCCTTACCAACATGCTTCTTCTTGTCCTTTTTAAGGACCTTATTTCTTTTATTTATTCATTTATTTATTTTTTGCTTTTTGGGTCACACCGGCAATGCACAGGGTTTACTCTTGGCTCTGCATTCAGGAATTACTCCTGGAGGTGCTCGCGGGACCATATGGGATGCTGGGAATAGAATCTGGGTCGGCTGCGTGCAAGGCAAACGCCCTACCCTCTGTACTATAGCTCCACCCAGGACCTTATTTCTTGACCTATAGCCGCTAACAAAGTATTTTGATCACTCAATATGTGCTCTGGCCTATGCGAAGCAATGAGACATGAAGATAAGTAAGACACTACTCCTCTCTTGGGCTGCTCCTGCATCACAGAATGGAAAATAATTTCACTCCTTTCTTTTATTCATGGTCTCAGAATTAGCTCAATGATCATCAGATAACAAATGTTATAAAACTATAGCATTTTATTTAGAGTTCCTACTGTCATAGTCTTACTACCTTTTGTTTACCTATATGGTTCTCCCATTATTCATTGATTTGCTTGAGTGGACCCAGTAACGTCTCCATTTTGAGACTTGTTGTTACTGTGTTGGGCATATCGAATACGTCATGGGTAGCTTGCAAGGCTCTGCCCTGCGGGCGAGATACTCTCTGTAGCTTGCCGGGCTCTCCAAGAGGGGTGGAGGAATCAAACCCGACTCAGCTGGGCTGGCTGCGGGCAAATCAAATGCCCTACCTGCTGTGTTATCGCTCCAGCCCCTGCTCTACAATTCTTTATGCCAGACTTAGATATTTTCTGTAGATTTTATTTTATTTTGTAATAAAGTCACTGTCCTCCCGTTGTTCATCAATTTGCTCGAGCGGGCCCAGTAACGTCTCCATTGGAGACTTTGTTGTTACTGTGTTTGGCATATCGAATACATCACGGGTAGCTTGCCAGGCTCTGCCATGCAGGCGAGATACTCTCAGTAGTTTGCCGGGCTCTCAGAGAGGGGTGGAAGAATCGAACTTGGGTCGGCCATGTTGGCTGCGTGCAAAGCAAATGCCCTACCGCTATGCTATTGCTCCAGCCCAGTTTACCTATAAAGTAGAGATATATAGTACTAGAATGAATAAAACTAAAAATATGGAATGATGCAAAAGCCATTAAGCAAACCTGTGGATAGTGACATTTGAATGTATATATCACATTCATTTTACTTGAGATGAATTTTATTTTATTAATAATATTCAATGAAGAGACAAGAATAAAAACAATAAAACCAATAAAAACTGTTACAATAGCATTATGTGAAAAGTTTCATGAGTTTCTATATTCAAAGTGAAGATTTTTAAATGTCTAATCTTCAGCCCCAAAGCATTTTACATCTCAAATCAATTGGTATTGAATATGACTTACTCAGATAATCATCTAAGTTACTGAGGTCACAGGAAATCCCCCCTGTATTAACTTCTTTCTTAAACTCTTTAAATATAAGGCTCCCCAACAATAATACAAAGGGGGGAGGCATGTGGTACCAGAGGTCAAACTAAACATCAGTTACATGCTAAACATGAACTTGACCACTTGAGCTATCACCTTATCATCCTATAAACAGACTTTAACTTTTTCTGGACATGTTCTTTGTTTTCTCTTAACAGGGTCAAGGCATATGTCTATGGATTTTCTTCTTTCTTTGTTTAGTGATATATTTTCACCCAAATAGTTATAGAAGGAAACACAGATCCGGGCTGTTTACCTACTGACCTTTATTACCTACTGACATATTATATTATACTGAACCTGTTATGAAAGACAATTCCATCCTTAATGTAGACATTTGCTAAATGAGAATATTAGGATTTGCCTCATTGGAACGATGTGAAAATTTCATTAATTATGGTGTTTTATTTTTTTCTGAAATCCACTTATTGCCTGCCTAGAAACAGAGCAATCAAAAAGTCATCTATCATAGATTTTTACCTCTTACATTTTAAAACCAAGGAAGATAGATTCCTATCATCCTATAAAAAAATAGAAGCATTTCTTAATTTGGGGCGCCTGTGATCTCCTGAGAGAAGATCATGTAAATGTGGCCCATAGCTCAGACAAGAGGCCAACAAGTAGCACAGGGGAACAATAGGAAGGAAATAAAGTCAGAAAGGGGTCACAGAAAAAGAAAAAAAAAAGGAGGGGTGGAGGCTGAGAAATATTTTTTTTACAAAGGGCCCACTTATCTCCCCTAAAAGTCATTTGTTTTCCCTAGTGCCCTTTTTTATCTCTTACTCTCAATTAAGATGGCATCGAACCCTCAAAGGCCAACTGCTTCCTTGAGTCACAATTTTCTGTAAACACGTATATACGTACATAAATTAAAATGTCTTTTCTCTTGCCAAAAGAAATAAATTAAATTAAACAATTCCCTTAAGCCCCATTCTAACGATATCAACCAAAGGAGGAGGAGGAGAAAGAGGAAGAGGAGTAAGAGGAGAAGGAGGAGGAGGAAGAGGAGGAGGAGGGGGAAAAGGAGGAGGAGGAGGAGAAGGAGGAGGAAAAGGAGGAGGAAAAGGAGGAGGAGGACGACGACGACGATGACGATGATGGCTATGATGATGCCATGTCTTCCCCATTGCCTCCATCATGAGTTCTACCAAGACTGAGAGGTATTTACACATCATAAATCCCAAGGTCTCTACTGCCTTGGACACTTTGTTGCTCCAGGAGTACAGAACCCCTGTGCCATTCCCCAAACACAGTCTCACTTTCCTCCATCTGCACTTTGTAGGCATACTTTTCCCCTTAATCCCACAGAACTTTTTGTATTTCATTTCATTTCATCATCCTGTTATTCGTCGATTGCCTCGAGCAGGCCCCAGTAACGTCTCTTTCATCCTAGCCCTGAGATTATATTCAAGCCCCTTTAGGAGAATCAGACCCATCATTGTTACTGGTGTTTGGCATATTTGGTACGCCACGGGGAGTTTGCCAGACTCTGCCCTGTGGGCAGGCTACATTCGATAGCCTGCAAGTTTGTCCAAAGTAGGAATGAGATAATAAGATGTCATAAAAAGATGTCCTCATAAGATGTCGCGCGGTTCCGGGAGCTGGATTTTATAGTCTCTGAGTCTTGGCCGTTGATGGGATTACACGGCGCCAGGGGGCCAGGTGGTGGGTGTGACCCCCGCCTACTGGAATTTGGAGGATCTGGGTGGAGGATGCTCGACTTTTTGTATACTTTGTGATAATATATACATATGCATATGTGTATATATATACAGACGTATATATATATATATATATACATACTTCACCTAATACTAGAAATTTTGCTATTCATATTTATGTTCCTTAACAGTGTTATGGTTTCAAAAGGCAAAGATACTGTCCTTCTCTTAGCATTCTCTCCAGCACTTAGCAGACATCTCTCATAATTAATGCATACTAGGAGCTTGCTGCATTGAAATTACTTATTTGACATTAAGTAGACACAGCAAAAAAGGAACTTTTTTTTTCAGTTTTTAACTGATTATAATGAGAGATATTAACGTGGTTCCAAAGCAGTTTCACTCGAAGTTGACAGAACTCAAAAAGCATATACACTTCCACTGCAAGGCAGCTGAAATAATGTGGGTAGGGGTCAAAAGAAAAATCAGATCCTTAAATGGAAGTAGCATAAACTGAGCTCATTAAGAGTCCCTGTTTTCTAAGAGACAGGAAGACCTCAGGAGGGAGAACACAGCTGTATGTGGGTACAAGAATTCTATGGCTACACCATCCAAATCTAACAAGACCAGTTTTGCTTTGGGGTCGGTGCTAGAAGCTAGGCTCTCGGTACACCATGTACAGGGATGAGCCTCGTGTGAGCAATAAATGAGCTGGGATGTGTGAAGCATGTAGAGTAGTGTCAGGCACGTTGAAAGTGCTATACACATGTTTACAAACAAGTAAGGGCCATGTGTCTTAGAGAAACTTCACAGGAAAGAAAAGGTCAGAACATAGACAAAGGAGAACATAATCAATAAAGCCAAGATCTAGAACATTGTTATTGTGCTGTGAGTACCAATCATCTTCCTCTTCTACGGACTTACTTCGTAAATGCTGATTTCTCAACCCTTTATCAAAATTGTTGATTAGACTTTATATGAAGAACTGTGGAATTCAGGAAAGTGCATTTACACATTGCCACATGATACAGCTTCAGGTTAAGTATTTGTTTGCAATGCAAAATAGCACTAGGGAAGGAATTGGCTTTTATATATTTAGTGAGGTACTGTTATTTATTGTTAATGATTGTTTTATGCGGTCACATTCCAACACCAACACACCCATCACCAGAATGCCTGCTTCCCTCCATCAAGATCCCAAAGGCCTCTCATTTTCTTTCTCTCTTTCTTTCTCTCTCTCCCCTTTCTTTCTTTCTCTCTTTCTTTCTCTCTCTCCCCTTTCTTTCTTTCTTTCTTTCTTTCTTTCTTTCTTTCTTTCTTTCTTTCTCTCTCTCTCTCTCCCTCCCTCCCTCCCTCCTTTCTTCCTTCCTTGTCTTTCTTTCTTTCTTTCTTTCTTTCTTTCTTTCTTTCTTTCTTTCTTTCTTTTCCTCTCTCTCTCTCTCTCTCTCTCTCTCTCTCTCTCTCTTTCTTGATGTGTGGGGCACACCCAAAGATGCACAAGGATTACTCCTGGCTCTGAGCCATCCTGGAATGATTTCTTAGTTCAGAGCCAGGAGTAAGCCATTTGCACTACTGTGTGTGGCCCCCAAACCAAAACCAAAGAATTATTTTTCTGGTTTGTCATTTTATTTATTCACATTTTTTACAAAATCATTCATGATGATTTACAATTTGCAACCATCATTCCACTTCCCAATCTCACCGCCATTACACCTTCCCTCTAGCACTGTCTCTAATTTTCCCGACCACCCCTTAAGCCTTCCCTAAATAGTGGGCACTAAATAATTTATTTTATATTGCTTGTTATAAATAATTGCCTAAAATAATGATCATAAAATGTTTCCTTCAAAGAAAGTTAGTGAATATTGTTGCATCTCACCATGAAGCCAGTAAGCCCTTGTATAAGAGATTACTAAGATGTTGATACAGGTTAAGTCTTCGATGTTTATATTTTGTTACTCAAAATCAGTTGCCTTCTACATTATATCCTGTTCAATCTGCTGTGCTACTCTTTGTTTATCAGTGTTGTAGAGTTTGAGATGTTGCTCCAGGAAGTCCAAAATTTTTCATGGGGTGAATACAGCTGGAGTTAGATTTTTAACTGAGTAGTGGCTTTGGGGCATATGTGTGACTGCCAGGGCTTCTGGAAGTACAGGGAGAAGTTAGTCATTCCTGATTCTGTGAAAGCCTGGAGATTTCAGTCACAAAACTTGCATGTCTGAGTTTTTCAACAGATTAATTTCTGAATTAGACTCATTGTACCATGATTTTGAAGTCTATTATTTTAACCACTATGACAAAGCCACGCGGATTCCGGGGCCGAGATCTCCAAGTCTACTCGGATTGGGGCTGGGCATCCTCCACCCAGATCCTCCAAATTCCAGTAGGCGGGGGTCACACCCACCAACTGGCCCCATGGCGCTGTGTAATCCCATCAATGGCCAAGACTCAAAGACTATAAAACCAGCTCCCGGAAGCGACATCTTATCATCTCATTCCTACTTTCGACAAACTGTCAGGCTACCAAATGTAACCTGCCCACACGGCAGAGTCTGGCAAAGTCCTCGTGGCGTACCCAATATGCCAAATACCAGTAACAATGAAGGGTCTCATTCTCCTAACTCTGAAAGAGCCTTGAATATGGCACTTAAAAAAAATCTCAGGGTTAGGACGAAGAGACGTTACTGGGGCCTGCTTGAGGCAATCGACAAATAACAGGATGGTTGTGATTGTGATTGTGATGATTTACAGTCTGACAATGCTGTCAATGGCATGCTTCCATGCATAGAGCATCCCAACATCACTCCAGCTACCAGAGCACCCATTTCCCTCCATCATCACCTCCATCATCTCAGGGTCCCTCCTCATTCTCCCACCCCCCAATCATCTCACCAGTCCCACCCCAACCCCCAATTTTTTAACTACTAAGTTTAACTTCTACTAGTGAAAGTATGAACCAAAAGACCAGCAGCTGTGTATTCAGAAATCTTATTGTACACGAAGAATCTTGGCTCTACTCCAGGTTGATTAACTCAGGATGCTTTTCCAGAAACCCGATAGTTATTAGACATATTAAAGTTAAATCAAGCATAATTTATTTGAGGGACAGAATCTGTTCATTGGGTTGTGATCTATTTTATGTATGGTAAGAGTACCTCTTCCTTTAAGACTAGAACAAAATGTGATGAAAGTTGAACCTATATATTATTCATCCATGCAACAAATACATATTAAGTGTCTACCATATGTCAGAGACTACTTTGGTACCGAAGAATGAGAAAGACATGGTCTCTACTCAAACAAGCATATCAACAAAGACAGTGATATGACAGATAGACTCTTAAATACCACAGGCTTAATTCCTTAGTAGTTTATTTCTCAATAAAAGTCAGTAGGTATATTCCTGGTTGGCAGGTGAATTTTCATAGGGTCATTTGGGAACTTGGATGCTCTCTGTGACCCTGCCCAGGTACCAGAGCTATCTCTGTGTTCTTTGCATATGAAGGTGACCATGAGATGGGATGCATTCCTTCTGCCCACATGGTATTGATTACAGCTTAGATCCATCACCACCCTAGCTGTGATGCTGGGAATTTTAATCTAGATGTGTGGCCAGTGGAGAAGGGAATGGAGTTTGCTGAAATCAAAAGGATATAGACAACGAGAGAAAGATAGAATACTAGGATGAGTCAAGTAGACTAACTTAGAAAAAAAATATCTAATTCAAGAGTCATGATCAGTAAATATCATTATAAAATTAAAAGTTACTATTCAGAAAAGACAGTTGCTCTCCTGTTCACTGCAGCACTATTCACATAGTCAAATTATGGAAGCAATTCAAGTATCCAAGAATAGATGACTGGATAAAGACACTGTGGTATGTATACATAATGGAATATTACTCAGCTATAGGAAAAGACATTCAATTTGCTGCTATGAGGATGGGTCTGGAGAGTATTATGTTAATAAAGGAAACCAGAAGGAGAGTGACGGATACAGAATGACCTCTCTCGTAAGTGGGATACAGATACACAATAAGGAACTAACAATGGCCGAAGAAGTTAAGAGGGTAGTGATTGAGAGGGTTTAGACTTTACTCTGGTGGAGGGTGTAGTGTTGAAGGATTGTGTGCATGAAACCCTGTCAATAACAGTATTGTAAATTACAGTGCATAAAAATAAATTAGTAAAAAATAATAATAAAGTTAAGAGTGAAATTTCACAACAATTTTAAGTAGTTTTTATATTAGTTTATGGAGCGATAGCACAGTGGTAGGGCATTCGCCTTGCATGCAGCCAGCCTGGCCCAGCCGGGTTCGATTCCTCTGCTCCTCTCGGAGATACTCTTGGTATCTTTCCTGTATGGCAAAGCCTGGCAAGCTGCCCATGACATATTCAATATGCCAAACACAGTAACAGCAAGTCTCAAAAAAATGGAGATGTTACTGGGCCCACTTGAGCAAATATATAATATATATGTGTATATATATATATATATATATATATATATATATATATATATATCCTTGGCAATAGCTGTATAAGTTGAGAGCTATTATTTCCTTCACTTTAAATGCTGAAAAACAGGAACAAGGAAGTTAGTTTATTCAAGTTAGTATCCGAGCCAGGATTACTTAGTAGCAGACTTAGTACCAGGATTAGTTATTGGTAGAATCAGGTGTCCATATACTTAAGGACTAGGCTATGCTGCCTCATCTTGACTAACCTCACACAAGTTGGGTTCTAAAAATGAGGGCGGTGTTGATGCTAACAACACAGATTTACATTATTTTTATGTATAATTTATACAGAAGTGTGGGATCTTTGGGGTGGGGGGGTTGTTTGGGCCATATACAAACAGTGCTCAGGCCTTCCTCCTGACTCTTTTCTCAGGAATCACTCCTAAGAGGGGTCAGGAAACCATTTGAGGTGCCAGAATTGAACCCTAGTTGGTTGTATGCAAGGTAAATGCTGTACACGCAGCAGTGTGATAAAATATCACCTTGGAAAAACATTAATTTGTTTACACCAAATTCCTATCCAAACGATTTATTTTGGTTACAGTACACAAAAGGTCACTGTCACTGTCACTGTCCTCCTGTTGTTCATCGATTTTCTCGAGCGGGCCCAGTAACGCCTCCATTGTGACAATTATTACTGTGTTTGGCATATCGAATACATCACAAGTAGCTTGCCAGGCTTTGCCGTGAGGGTGAGATACTCTCGGTAGCTTGCCAGGCTCTCTGAGAGGGATGGAGGAATTGAAACTGGGTAGGCCTGATCGGCCTCATGCAAGGCAAATGCCCTACTGCTGTGTTATCGCTCCAGCCCCGATAAAAGGTAATTCTGATTAATTTAAGATTTCGAAGTCTTTGAAATAATACCAGATAGCTCATGCAAAACAGGAAGGCTAGATGTAATAGAACTTGCCCCTACTGTTGCTGTGAATTTTAAACTGATCATTTTGTTGCCTCTGTTTTGTCTCTCCTAAAAGCAGAGACTAAGATGAAGGCTTATGAAAAAAGTGGAATATTCAGAAAGTGAGTTCAGAGTCACAGGGAAATGGGGGGAGGGGAAAGACCACTGAAATAAGTTATTAATTTGATTACCAGAAATTGAAATCTTATGAAATACTTTCAAGGATGTCTTCCCAAGGGAGACAAAGGCTATGAATCTTTCATCCTCCTTTTGGTGAAGGGTAGCCCAATGGGTGTTACATCCTTTTATTTTGTATCTAATGAGAATAATCATACCAAAGGAGTCCCAGTCAGGAAGTAAATGATACACAGCTTAGGGCCTGAGGGATGTTTGTGTGCATCAGGTAAGATAGAAGGAGTCCACAAAATTGTTGTGTAGGCAGCAGTCAGAGGAAGAAGCAAGCCCGAGGAGGAATTGGGCTGATGTCTACACATCCTGCTGAGTACTCCGTTGCTTGACAGTAAGTACTGAATGAATAGCTGCCACATAAAAGGGGTAAACGGAGACCCCCATCCATATGCTTCTGCTGTGACTGGGGGAAGAAGTGACATTTTCAACGGCACTGAAAAGTCAGCTAAATGGTCTGGGTCTTGGAGATGAACCAGGATTCCTTATTAAATGTCCTCTCCTTCCAACAGCACTTTAATTTACATAAATGTTAATTGCCAAAATTTAGCCCCATAATGATGTAATCAAATAGGCAGTCCTCAGCCCTGAGTGGATAAAATAAATTGCCCTTCTTTCAAAATCACTTATATCCGATCTCTACATTTTCCCCTTGATTGGAAGACTCACATGGGCGAGTGCAAATCACAACGCCTCGCCATACATGTGCATAATGCATATAGTTTCTTTAAGTGAAGGCTGCTTGATTAAGGGAGGATGACAAGAAAGATTAAAATTGGGGGTAGGATTTTCTCTGGAGCATCTTTTTCAAGTCTGCTGGTCATAGATAATCACCCGGCAACTTTACATTTCAGAGTAGAGAAACCTTAGGAACTGAATTCATGATGAACACATATCCTCTTCTTGTTAAACTACCCTTAAGTACTTCTGGAAATAAAGATTTAGAAGAAAAGATGACCAGGAAATTTCTCTTAACAGAGGCTACTGAGAATTTCCTTTAAACAAAATAGAAGTGAAAAGGGAGAACTGGAAAGACTGGATCAATTTTAGTATTCTTTCTTCTGGACAGTTTGAAAGTAATCATATCAAGGATTTACTGCTCACCTCACCTCTCCAAGATGATATACTTAACTATGAGGAAATAACTTCTGGTATACTGGGAATTCATATTTCTAAAGAATTGTTCTGTTTTCTGAGAGGGAAAACTCAGGGATAACCTCTTCAGTGCTTGGTCTGAATTTATTTCACCATAAAAAAAATCTGATAAGAAAACAACAATTATGAATTGCAAATGGTTTCAACAAGTTTGAATTAGGATGCCTGACTTTGGAAAATAACAGAAGTTACCAGGTTTCTAAAAAGTTAATTGAGTAAAAAACATGTTTGTTTCAACCCTCATTGGACTATTGAAAGAAAAAAAACTTCAATCAATGCTTACTGTATTAACTACAGAAATGTAAAGGCAAAAAAATAATTTCAAGCTACTTTTCTCATGGATTTAAATGATTTAATGAAAGAACAAATTATTCATTGGCAACGATACATTAACCTCATTGCAATATCCAGAAAATATACTATACACCCTGTATAGTTGGAAGAAAAACAGAATCTCAAAGTGTTAAAATTGAACTGCTGCTCTGCATGCCTTGAGATGGGTATTTTATACACTGTCTTCTAAAATATTATTCATTTCTTTCCAGCGTTTGGTTCTACGTGAAAAAGCAATAGGTCAAGATGAGTAAACTGACACAAATCACTACATGTAGATAGACAACGAATAGTTACCATATTCTTTCTTTAGTGCCTAAGAGAAAAATAGAAATTATGAACATTAGTCTTAGAACAATGTAGAGGGAGCAGGAGTCTTCAAGAGTTACCTGATCCTACCTTGTTCCAACTTCCTTGAACTAGTACAAGTGACAGTCCTAGTCAGCATACTCTGCACAGCCAATCCCAGCTTCAGGCACTTCAGTGCTTCAGGATGAGCTCAAAAGGTAGGGAGAAGCCAGATCAGGAGAAAGGAACATGTAAGAGCCATAGACGTTCTTTAAAAATGCAATAGAAAAACTACTAGAATTTTAAGTGGAAGAGTCGCATGGCAATAAATTCTCTTCAAAGATTGTTCTGTTTGCTCTGAAGAGATTAGATGTTTGGGGTAAAAGATCAGAATCAGTTAGTAGGTAGAGTGAGCAGGAAGATAGACTACACTGAAATCTGTGTTATACTTATCTTACTTTAATTAAAGGTATTTGAGACGTTACTGGGCCCGCTCGAGCAAATCGACGATCAACGGGAGGGCCTTTACCTTTACCATTGATATGGTATTGATGAATCAAGTTATGAATGCACTTAACTGTGTTGCTTTACCATCTGTATAAATAAAGACTAAATAGTTGTAATATTTAAAACACAGTGGTGTTTTAAACACAACAGATGATAGAAAGCAAGATTTTGCCTCCAAATTTAAAAAAAAAAGGACATACTTGTGATTTTGTTATGTATGCTATCCTTCCAGTTTTCTTTATCACATTCCAGTCAGAAGAAGAGAGGAAAAACAGAATTTCTTCTAATAAGGACTTGAATATTACTGTAGAAAGTACAGGAAATTATTTGTTTTGGTTGGGACCCACATCAGCAGTGCTCAGTTCTCTGGCTCAAGGATCATTCATGCTAGAACTCAGAGGACCCATGGTGTTCCAGGGATAGGACCCCGGTGGGCCACATGCAAGGCAAACACACTTCCCACTATACTATCTCTCCAACCTCAGGAAAGTATTTCCAAAAAAATGTTTGTATTGCCTCACTAACTTAGCCAACTTGAATTATAAGGAAAAACAGGAAATTAGAATTATAATTCAGGTATCAAAAAATGGGAATAAAAGATGAACAGAAACTTCCTCAAAGAAGAAGTGCAAATGGTCAAAAGGTATATAAACAAATGCTCTAAATCACTAGGGATTAGGGAAATGCAAATCAAAACAATAATAAGGTATCTTCTCATACCATAGAGACTGACACTTATCAATAAGAACAACCACAACTAGTGTTGACATGCATGCAGGGTAGAAAGGGACTCTTCTTCACTGCTGCTGGGAATATCGAATGAGCCAACCTTTTGGTAAGATGATGTGGATATTTCTCAAAAAACTAGGAATTGAGCTTCCTTTGGATCAGGCAATTGCACTCCTGAGAATATATCTCAAGTGCCTAAAAATAACACAGAGAGACATCTGCAAGCTCATCGTGGCACTGTTCACAATAACCAAAATCTGGGAACAATGAAAATGCCCAAGCAGAGATGACTGGATAAAGAAGCTATGATCCATAAGCACAATGGAATACTATTCAGCCATAAGAAAAGATGGAGTCATGCAACTTGCTGATACATGGATGAATCTGGAGAGCATGATGCTGAGTGAAATGAGTCAGAGGGAGGGAGTCAGACACAGAAGAATCTCATGCCTATGTGGCACGTCAAGGAACATAGGAGGGGAGTAACCAATGCTGAAAGGCAATAGAAAAATAAAGAGCAGGAGAACTGGTCCACAGTAGGAAGGTTGCTGCCACTGAGGGGTTTGAGGGAAGGAGCTGGAACAGGTCAGAGGGGGGTACTGCTACAACAATGATAGAGGCAGGTGGTTGCTCTGCATCAGGACTGGGCTCTGAAAGGAGTTAAAGTAACCTGCATGATGCCCTATCAGTATTGTAAGTAGCAGTACCTAAAAGCAGGATCAAAGGGCCGGGGGTGGGGGAGATAAAAATAGTGCCTACTATAAAGGCAGGCTGGAGGGAGGGGTGTGATTAACTGGGGACAATGGTGAAGAAAAGTGGTCACAAGTGAATGGATTAGTGTTGAAATATTGTGCACCTGAAGCTCAATCATGAATAACTTTGTTACCGCGTAATTAGCAATGATGTGATTGAAAAGTAGTTTGCGGAGGAATACTGGAGAAAATAATATACAAATTTTTAAAAGGAGTGTCTCCATTGGTAACCGTGCCCTACTCAGACATGATGAGCATCCTGACACTCTCTCCTTGCACAGTCTTTAAAGGCATAGAAAATCTTTCCTTTCCCATTTTCTGTGTTTCAGACAAATCAACACCTTTCCATAATTTCACAATTTCCTGAGACTCCTTCTATTACAATCGTGAAAATGATCATTTCCTATCAGTTCAAACGCAGAAATGCTTTTCAGGAAGACAGTGGCCATCTTGATTGAATTTGGGAACACCTGGCCTCTTGCAGAATCACTTATGAAATGCCTTTGCCTCCCTAACTCGGGTTTACCAGCTTCTTTGGCCACAACAGGCTGGTGCAGGTGTCTAAGCTCTTCAGATTTGTATTGATTCTGATTAGCTGCAAGGCAGATCACTTAGTTTATGACATATGCATCCCAAATAGGAAGGAACTTTTTAAGAGGCTGTATCATGGATAGGCTGTGCGCCTTAAAATACATCAAAACTTTGCTGTATGAGAGCTAATAAAAATGTGCTAACAGTTTCTAAAAAGGATCCAGAAATCTGAGCACTGTTTGTGTAATGTGGATTAACTAATGGTTTTTATCTTTCCTTTTGTTGAATGCAGTTGTTGTTTGATGAAGGAAGAGGAAAAATAAACTTCCTTCAAAGAATTATCTCTTAAAACTTTTGAATCCTGCAGAAAGATAAATACTGGAGGGCGTCCCTCATTGGTGGTGTATAAGGAAAAAAAGCAAGAAAATGGTCAATGTCTAATGAAAACAAATCCTTAGACTCTGGTGAAAAAACTATTATCAAAGGTGAGAAGAATGGACAAGAAGGTTCCCATGAACTGAGTGCAGAAATCTTGAAACTTTGTGGTGGGTATGAGATGGTAACATTCTATGCCTACTAAAGGATATGAATATTTACACTCTTGTAAACCAATGTTTCCTCCATAAACATAAAATTGAAAATGATAAATAGGTTTACTCCATTCATATTAGGAAGGTTATTAGTACACACACACACACACACACACAACCACACACACACACCAACCACATAGAAAAGAACAAGTACTGGTGAGAATGTGGAAAACCAGGCATTGTTTACTGTTTATGGTAAAAATGGTTCAGTCACTGGAAAACAATGACCAGACCTTTTTTCCCAAACCATTGAGCATTTTCTCATACAATTAAAAGGATAAAATTTAGCAATTAATTTATCATATTCCACGTCAGGAAATAAACTCAAAAGGATTAAAAAGAGGAACTCAGCAATATTTGTATACTCCTGCTGATGGCAGCATTATTCACAGCATCTAACGTGTGGGAACAGGTTCGTCAAGAGATGAACAGTCGAGTGTGGTATACTCACATATACCAAAGTGGTATACTCACAGTCGAGTGGTATACTCATATATACCAATGAGTACTGATCAGTCTTGAAAAAGACATTGGCTACAACATGGATATATCTGGTAGACATAATACTGGTGCAAGGAGCCTGCACAAAAGGACAAAACTGCGCGATTTCACTTAGAGGAGGTACTTAGCAAAGTCAACGCCAGAGAGCCAGAATGCAGAACAGTGCGTACCAGGGGCTGGAGAAGGGCAGATGTAACTGTGTAATGGAAACGGGTTTCAGTCTCACAGGACAAGAAGAGTTCAGGAGATGACTGGTGGTGACAGTTTCATAACATTATGAATTTGATACCACTGAACTGTGCACTCAAAATGTACACACGTGTCATTGCAGCTTGCATTTAGTTCTCAATGCACACTTAGTGAGCACAAGAATCAGAGCTAGACCCAGCTCATATCAACCAGGGAGAATTACCCTCTGCTTGCCGTGTACAATCCGGAGAGCAGATGTAGGCAGGCAGAGACGTGACGCTGATCAGATATTCTTAAGAATTTCTTTTTCAAGTCTCTAAAATGAAAAAGGACAAGAAATAGTAAATGAGGCAAGACGCAACGGTGGTCCTAAAGTCAAGTGTCTACTACTAATGGTGAAGCTCTCATTTATTAAGTTATTTTAAATGAAATCTTTTACTTGACGTATGCAGGGGAAGCACTTTCTTTCCATTTTGGAGAAAACTAAAAATATAATCAACTGGAGAATGCCAGATTTAGAAAACTGAAAATACCAATCTAGCCAACTCGATTAAAATCACAGAAGTAGGTGGTGACATGGCAGAGGCCATCGGCCAGGCGTCTGTCTATCATTCCCTATTTCAAGATGAGAAAGAGAAGATGCACAGAGCGTGTGGAAGGGATGCAACGGATCTGGTCACAGCAGAGTCTCTGCACATTTTCTGGTACAAAGCACATCCTGTTAGTTGTGTGTGACTGATTCATTCCTTTAATTGGTACAAGGGGCTCGCTCACCAACTCAGCAGTCCAACACAATTGCAACCTGGTGATGATTTTTTCTTTACCCCTTACAGAACATTTTTCTGAAATGATCTTCAAAATGTCAGACAGGAAAATAGAATATTTTCAAATTTAGACATATCCTGATCCCCTTGTTATCTCGCAGAGAGGACTAGACTTCTGAGGAAAGAGTACAAAATGAAGCCCAAAATTGATTGAAAACTTAGTATGGGGCAGGAGCAATAGGATCTTGAATAGATTTTACAAGAGAACCAGAGAAAGAGCTCAATGCACTGCATGCATTCATTGCAAGAAGGAAGCCCAGGAACTGCTAGGAGCAGCCCCAAGCACAGCCTTTGAGCATGGCTGGGTGTACAGAAACACAGAAAAACAAGTAAAATAATACACAGGGAAAATAAAACAATAGGAAAGAAGTAAAATAATTGAATTCCACAAGAATCAAAAGGTAAGGATAATTCTTTTTTCTTTATTTAAAAATGCTTAGGTATTTTTATTTAGGTAGACACTGATTTACAACATTATTACTGTTAATGTTTTAGGCACACAATACAGCACACCCGTGAGTACCAGAGATCCACAAGCACTGTCTCTACATCCCTTCTCGGGGTCCCCCAGCCTAAGTTAGCTCAGTTCTATGTTATAGTCTCAGGGTCTCTTATTATTATTCATTACTTATGCCTTGGGGCTGGAGCAATAGCACAGCAAGTAGGGCATTTGCCTTGCACGCAGCCAACTGGCCGACCCGAGTTCAATTCCTCCGCCCCTCTTGGAGAGCCCGGGAAGCTACCAAGAGTATCTCGCCGGCACCGCCAAGCCTGGCAAGCTACCCGTGGCGTATTCAATATACCAAACACAGTAACAACAAAGTCTCATGATGGAGACGTTACTGGGCCCGCTCGAGAAAATCGATGAACAATGGGAGAACAGTGACTTATGCCCTTATTATGTTTACTTATACTCCATATAGAAGAGAGATGCTTTGATCTTGTCATTCTTTCTTTGACTCACTTTGCTTAGAACAACAGCCTGCAGTTCCACTCAAGTGGGATACCATCTAGTATAGCTTGTATTCCATTATGCTCGCATGCCACAGTTTCTTTATCCATGCATCAGCTCTGGGGTATCTGATTTGTTTTCAGATCTTGGCTGCCATGAATTGCACGGCAATGAATGGGCAAGTGAAAATTTATTTTTGAATGAATGCTTTTGGGTCACTTAACCAATGAGGAAAATGATGCCAAAGAGATCATTTTGGGGACTTCAACCCAAATAGTCTAGCTCCTTTGCTTCTATTCAACAAACTTATTACATTTTCTTGTTTTTAAGAGTTCACAATTTCTACAGTTTGGGTTTTTTTCTATCATAATATAGGTAAAATGGTAACAAAACTGTTACCATTTATGGTTTTGATGTACATGGTTATAGCACCTCACCACCACCAAGGTGCCAAAGACCCCCTTAAGGCTACTTCTTAAGGCTACTTCTACTCCACCTTTTCATTCCTCACATCATTCTTCCCCCATGGCTTGATAACCTTATTTTTGTAATCCAAGACCAAGGGTTTGCCACTGTTTGATGCTGGGTATTCCCTAGTCTCTGCATACCACAGAGGAGTGGGATCATCCAATATTTTTTCCTTCCTCTGACTTGTTTTGCTTAACAGAATACCCTACTGCTCCATGCAAGTTGCAGCAAACTGTCATATTTCATCATTTTTACAGAACCATAGAATATAATGAATATTATATATAATAGGAGAATGAAGTAGGATCCAGAAGGGGGATCCAGAGAGAGAGCGAGAAGTAGATGGAGAATCAGAGGAGAATGGAGAGGAGATTGGAATGAACTGCATTTGATACCGATCAGCCTGGCCCTCACTCCTTCCTTCGCCTGCCCATCGCCATTGACCTCTCTGGGGTGGAGGAAGCAATCCTAGACTACTGAACGCAGGCGGAGGAGAGAGAGAGAGTCAAAATGCAGCCCATTAGTATATATACACAAAACAAAATAGAGACAGGAAGGAACCTCATCTCTTCCCTGAGAGAGTGAGAAACAAGCCTACAAGGAACTAAGCTTGCCCAGGCAGTGGGAGGGGTGGATGGGAGTTATCTAGGAACAGATGAAGGGAAGTGGACACTCTGGTGGTGTCTGGTGTGCTGCTAGTACAATGCATACAAGAGTTACCATTAATGCTACTGTAACTCATAAGAACCCCATTGAAAATATTTAAATAATGATGTATATATTTATATACTGTATGTATTTATATAACGATATGTGTGTGTGTATATATATATACCATTTCTTTATCCATTCAATCTTTATCAGAAATTTGTTTCCACATTCTGACTATTGTATTGCATTAATCACTGCAATGAATATACATGTGCACATATATTTTTTTTAAAATAAGAGGCATTGCTGTGTTAAATGAAAACTCTACTCTACTTTTTTGAGAAATTTCCCTAATGTTTTCTACAGAGGCTGGACCAAATGACATCTTTACCAACAATGAACGTGGGTTTCTAATTTGCCACATTTGCACCAAAACTAGTTGGTGCGAATTCTGGTCTCTAGGATTCTACCAACACTAGTATGTATCTGTGTTTCTAAATTTTTGTATCTACATATGCCGTTCTTAGTAGTGTGAGATAATACTTGTTCTGATTTGAATTTTTTCCTAATAATAAGTGATGACGAATGCCTTTTTATTTATTTATTTATTTATTTATTTGCTCAAGCGGGCCCAGTAACGTCTCCATTGGAAACTTTGTTGTTACTGTGTCTGGCATATCGAATAGCTTTTTGGGTCACACTCGGCGATGCTCAGGGGTTACTCCTAGCTCATGCACTCAGGAATTGCTCCTGGCGGTGCTCGGGGGATCATATGGGGTGCTGGGAATGGAACCTGTGTCGGCCATGTTGGCTGTGTGCGAGGCAAACGCCCTACCCGCTGTGCTATCGCTCCAGCCCCAACGAATGCCTTTTTAAATGCTGACTGGTCATTTGTATATCCTTTATGACGAAGTGTCTCTTCATCTCCATTCTCCATTTTTTGAATTTTTAATTGAATTTTGTGCATGTTTATAGATGAATGGATATTAACACTTGATTCTATGAGTGCAAATATTTTTCCCATTTAGTAGAATCTCTTTCTTCACAGAGTTTGACTCTGTAAAAACGCTTTAAGATAATTACACTTGTCTATTTTTGTTATCATTGTCAATGTTGCAAAATCATCGATGCCACCTGTGAGGTCCATAACCTGAAGAGTTCTGCCTATTTTTTCAATGTACTTTATGAACTCTGGTTTAATATTGAATCTCCTCAATCTGGTTTGAAATTAACGTGTATGGTGTGAGCTGGATCTAGTTTCATGTTTTTATATGACTCTCCCGTTTTCCCATTACTATTTGTGGAAGAGGCTTTCCTCATCCCAGCTCATGCATTCAATTCCTTTGCCAGAAAATCTGAGGGTGTATCTGTGGGCTCTCAATACAATTCCGCTGGTCTTAGAGTCTATCTTTATTTCAGTTACCACATGGTTTTGATTACTATACAAAGTCAGGAAATGTGATACCGCCCATCTTTTTTTTTCTAAGAATAGCTATTGCTATTTAGGGGGTTTTCTGATTCCATAAATATTTTTGAAGAGTTTCTTCTAAGTCCTTGAATAATGTCCTTATAATTTCTGTGGGAATTGTATGAATATGCACTACGTTTTGTGTAGGATGGTCATTTTGACAATAGCAATTCTCTAGATCTATGAATTTGGAATATATTCCCATTTCCTGGCATCTTCTTCTACTTATTTCAATAGCCACTTATAATTTTCAATGCATAAGTCTTTCACATTCTTTGTTAAATTGATTCCTAAGTACTTAATGTTTTGAACGCTTAAATGGGATTGTCATTTTTATTTCCTTCTTTTCTAGTTCAGCACTCATATATAGAAATACAATCTATATTTGTGTACTGATTTTGTAGCCTGCTATTTTGCCATATTGGTTTATTGTTTCTGAGATTTTAAAACGGAATACCAAGGGGATTATATATTATGATGTCATATTCAACAGTGATAAGTTAACATCCTATTTTTCAATTTATGTTCTTTTCATTTCTTTTTTCTTTCCTAAGTGCTGTGGCAAGGACTTCCAAGACTATAACAGTAGAAAAAATGGGCATCCTTGCCCTTGTGCCTGATCTCAGAGGGAAGACTTTCAGCTTTTTACTGTTGAGTATGATATTGAATGAGGCTGTATTTAAATAGCCATTACTCTCTTGAGACACATTCAGCTATTCAAATTTTGTTGCAAATCTTTATCATAAGTGGATATTGAATTTTTTCAAAAGCTTTCTCTGCATCAATTAATATGATCAAAATTTTTCTTTCCTTTATATGGTGTATTATGTTAACTTCTATATATTGAACTATTCTTACATTCCTGTTTTAACTCACTTGTTTGGTGTCTATAATATTTTGCTTTTTGGACCATACTAGCTGGCACTCAGTGATTACTCTTGGCTATGTACTCCTGGTGCGTACATATGGAATGCTGGGTATTGAACTCAGGTCAACTGCAAACAAGACAAGTGCGTGACCCACTTGTACTATCTTTCTGGCCCCTAATTCTTCATATATGTGTTTGTTTGTGTGTGTGTGTGTGTATACATATACATGTGTGTATGTATGCAAATGTGGGACTCGGTTCATTCTGATTTTTGAGTACATTTACATAAATGTTTATCAGGAATATCAATACTCTCTGTTAGCAATTTTCCTTCTTAATAATATGCCTGCCTGCTTTTGGTATTACGGTAATGTTGGTTCATATAAGCTGTTAGAAAAGATTCTTGTTTCTTTGCAATTTGGGTAGAATTTGGGAAATATAGGTAGTATGATTTTTTGAAGGTTTGATAGTATTCATTAAAGTATGTATGTTGATAAGAGTTAAGACCTCAATCTATTGATCTTTCCACTAGTATTTGAAATCTGTCCCCATAACATTTTACTTTCTTTCACTAAAATGCTACTTGGTTTCACACAAGCATGACCATTCTGCTTTGTTTAGTCTAGCATTAGCCTACGCCACTGTTTCCCAGGCCTTCACTCTGATCCTGTGTTTATCCTAATATGTAGTTGATTGTTCGACTTGTTTCCTGATCCATTTGATGACACTTTGCAGAATTTATTTTTAAAACATCTTTCCCATCAGTAGATGGTTCAACCCTTAATTTTTTTTTAATGTAGGAGTACTGCTATTTATTCAGCCTCTTATTAGGCTGATTGAATTGGGCATGAACTCCACCTTACTTTTTCAAAAAAAAAATTATAATTGTATTTATTGAATCACTGTGAGAGCAGTTACAAAGCTTTCGGGTTTAAGTCTTGGTCATACACTGAAACCCCATACCTTCACCAGTGTCCATTCTTCACCACCAAAAACCCCAGTATGCCCCCATCCCACGCCCTCTGCCTACCTGTGGGGCAGATGATTTCCACATTATTCTCTCTCTACTTTGATTACATTCAATATTTTGACACCTGACCCATCATTATTATTTGGGATTATACACCAACACTTGGATATGCCAAAATGGCAACAATAGATAATCTGTTTTCTATTGCTGGTTATGAATAACATATGATGTTGCGCGGCTGCAGTAGTGGCCACGCGATTTTGAAATTTCGAAATTTTAACAATTAAATCTGGAGGTATTTCTGCCAAAACCTGCTGGGCTCCAAGATTTCTTGCTGAGTCTCTGGGATCATGGCCTTAATCAGCTTGATCAGGAACCAGAGAGGCCATTCATGGGTGGCAACTCAGGGTCTCGGTGGGACGGGAAGGAAAGGGCGCTCTCCACCCCCATCCATGAGACCTCACGTGTCTGAGGGCCCAAACCTGACTGTTCAATGGCCTTTGGCGTATGGCAGCCACCAAGCTGCCAAGGGGGAGCAAGCGGAGGGACAGCACCCTTTCCCCCTGAGGTGGCCCGGTGACAGTAACCTACTGCGGGCTCCACACGCAGTTCTGCCAAAAGCCGCTGGGTTTCAAGATTTGTTTCTGAGTCTCTGGGATCATGGTCATTAAGCAGTTCGATCAGGAACCAGAGAGGCTATGCCTCCAATTATATAGCTGAGCCCGAGGTAGTTTGTGGATGTGTCTCCCACATACCTAACTTTTGGCCGTTTACTTTCTTGGTAAACTTTGCCCCAAGTTTTGGGGGTCTGGTCAAAAGGACAGCAGAAATTTTGGGGTATCTGGAAGTCTGAAGGCACCATCAGGCTGCTGATGCACTCACCTCACAGGTACAGATGGACCTGCTGGCAGCACCATACCCCCATAAACCCATCGTTTTTTAAGTGAAGAGGATGACACCAATCTTTTCATTGGTAAAACCAGAGATAAAACCAGGACAATCTAAAGGACTGTCCTCAGGATCAAAGGTAAGTGGGTTAAAAAGAAACTGAAGCAAAGGTGATATATCCCACTCAAAGATGGGAGGCAGAAACTTCTCCCAATTTTTTTTTATTTCCATTTGCAGTAATCAAAAATTATCCCCCACCTCCAAGCCCCCCACAATCCCATTCCTTGTGGTGGGAGTTGGAAGGAGGGCAGCTTGGGTAGAAGTGGGTCTCCCCATGCAAGTGGATGCAAACATAAACAAATGGGACTACATCAAACTAAGAAGCTTCTGCACATCAAAAGAAACAGTAACCAAAATACAGAAAGAGCCTACAGAATGGCAAAGAATATTTACCCAATACCCATCTGATAAGGGATTAATATTCAGGATATACAAGACACTAGTAGAATTGTATAAGAAAATAGCCTCCAACCCATCAAAAAATGGGGAGAAGAAATGAATATAAGTTTCCTCAAAAAAGAAATACAAATGGCCAAAAGGCACATGAAAAAATGCTCCACATCGCTAGCCATCAGGGAGATGCAAATCAAAACAACGAGATATCATCTCACACCACAGAGACTGGCACATTCAAAAGAACAAAAGCAACCAGTGCTGGCGTGGATGTGGGGGGAAAGGACACTCTTTCCCTGTTGGTGGGAATGCCCACTAGTCCAGCCTTTCTGGAAAACAATATGGACAGTCCTTCAAAAACTAGAAATTGAGCTTCCATATGACCCTGCAATACCACTTCTGGGAATATATCCGGAAGATGCAAAAATGCACAGTAGAAATGACATTTGTACCTATATGTTCATTGCAGCACTGTTCACGATAGCCAAAATCCGGAAACAACCCAAGTGACCTGGTACAGATGACTGGTTAAAGAAACTTTGGTACATCTACACAATGGAATACTATGCAGATGTCAGCAGAGATGAAGTTATGAACTTCGCTTATAAATGGATAGACTTGGAGAGTATCATGCTAAGTGAAATGAGTCAGAAAGAAAGGGACAGACATAGAAGGACTGCACTCATTTGTGGAGTATAAAAAACACAAAATGAGGCTGACACCTAAGGATAGTAGATACATGGGACAGATAGATTGCTCCATAGCTGGAAGCCTGACTCATGAGCAAAGGGGGAAAGGCAGCTGGAATAGAGAAGAAAAAGATGGCTGGAGGAATCAGTCGGGATGAGAGATATGTGCAGAAAGTAGATAAAGGACCAAACATGAAAATCTCTCAGGGTCTGTATTGCAAAGTATAATGCCCCAAAGTAGAGAGAGATTATGGGGAATATGTCTGCCATGGAGGCAGAGGGAGGGTGGGAAAGGGGGGTTATTCGTCGTCGACTGCCTCGAGCAGGCCCCAGTAACGTCTCCTTCATCCTGGCCCTGAGGTTATATTCAAGGCTCTTTAGGAGAATGAGACCCATCATTGTTACTGGTATTTGGCATATTGGGTACGCCATGGGGAGTTTGCCAGACTCTGCTGTGTGGGCAGGCTACATTTGGTAGCCTGCCAGTTTGTCAAAGTAGGAATGAGATGTCATAATAAGATGTCGTGCGGCCGCGAATGCGGCCGCACGGTTCCGGGAGCTGGTTTTTATAGTCTCAGAGTCTTGGCCGCTGATGGGATTACACAGTGCCAGGGGGTCAGTTGGTGGGTGTGACCCCTGCCTACTGGAATTTGGAGGATCTGGGTGGAGGATGCTCGACTCCAATCTGAGTAGGCTTGGAGATCTCGGCCCCAGAACCCACGTGGCTTTGTCCCTCTGCCGGTACCTTCAGGTGTGCGGAGAGTGGTCTCAGCATGGTGGTGGCTGGCCTCATTCACGACAACAGGTTTCTCCCCTGACCATGAAAGAGCCTTCAATCATTGGGAAAAGATGAGAGAGAAGAGGCTGCTAGCACTCTTTACAATAGCCAGAATCTGGAAAAAACCTGAGTGCCTGAGAACAGATGACTGGTTAAAGAAACTTTGGTACATCTACACAATGGAGTACTATGTAGCTGTTAGAAAAGATGAAGCCATGAAATTTACATACAAGTGGTACTACATGGAAAGTATCATGCTAAGCGAAATGAATCAGAAAGAGAGGGATAGACATAAAAAACATTGCATTCATCTAGAGGGACATAAAGTAACAAAATAGGAGATTAATACCCAAGAATAGCCGAGATCAGTACCAGGAGGATTACTCCATGGCTTAGAGACCAGCCAGGCATGCTAGGGGAAAGGGCAGCTCAGATAGAGAAGGGAGCACCAAATAAAGGGTGTTTGGAGGATCCTCCCAGGAGGGGAGATGCATGTTGAAAGTAGGCTATGGACCGAACATGATTGCAACTCAATGCCTCTTTTGCAGACCGCGACACCCAAAAGGAGAGAGAGAACAAGGGGGAATGCCCTGCCACAGAGGCAGGGTGGGATGGAGGGGATGGGGGTGGGAGGGATACTGGGATCCGTGGTGGTGGAAAATGGGCACTGGTGGAGGGATGGGTATTGTATCATTGTATAATCAAAACCCAAGCACAAAAATTTGTAAGTCTACAACTGTACCTCATGGTGTTTCACTAATAAAAATTAAAAAAAAAAAAGAGGCTGCTAAAAATCTCAGGGCGGGAGGAATAGAGACACTGCTGGTGCCCACTTGAGTAATTCGACCATCAACGAGATTGACAGTGATGACAATGACAGTGATAGTTTCTTAAAGGATGATAAAGGAACTTTACTAACAGGAGTAGCACTGTAGTACTGTCCTCCCGTTGTTCACCGATTTGCTCATGCAGGCTCAGTAATGTCTCCATTGTGAGACTTGTTGTTACTGTGTTTGGCATACTGAATATGCCACGGCTTTGCCGTGCAGGCATGATACTCTCGATAGCTTGCCAGCCTCTCTGAGAGGGGCGGAGGAATCGAACCTGGGTTGGCTGACTCGGCTGTATTCAAGGCAAATGACTTACCTGCTGTGCTATTGCTCCAGCCCACTAACAGGCGTAGGATGTAAAAATGGAAATGGAAATGGAAATAACAGATTTGTATTAAAAAGAACTGTAATATTTCAGTAAAAGGTAGGTCTAAAATAGTAAGCAGGAATCAGAACACAAAATACCTAATACCCTTGGTGGTTACAAAGGAATCAGAATGACTGACTTTCTCAAACACGAATAACAATCCCAGATTTAAAAAAAAAAAATAGAAAATTGGGGATGTACTAATCCAGAATAAGTGTTTATAAGGCTTTTGAAGGGGGAATGATAGTCAGCCTCCTGTGCTGAGGATGGTTGTGCAAACAAAGCCCTGCATGAAGTGGTCAGTCTAATGAGAAATAGGGGAAAGTTTGAGGGATTGAGGTTCTGTGAGAAAAATAAAACATGCATTGTGAATGAAGCATTGAAAAGCTTGAAAGTATTGTCTGTGTTGGTAGACCAGTACTTCATGGTTTAAGATTTCCTGTTGTGAACATTCTAGCAACCTCCCTAGTGGAAAGAGCTGATAGCATTACCAAATACGCCTCTATTTGGTTCCTTCTCTGCTAGTTGTCAAAAAGCTGTGTGCTTTATAGAAAAAGGTACAGAAAACCTATGTGTTGTTCTTTGTTTTAAAAGGATATCCTAAAAAGTAGCATATGATTAATAGGCATTGCAATTTCTTATACTTGTATATATTTTCTGTTGAACTGTTTACTATGTAAACCTCCTTTGGAAGTACTGAACAGATAAAAATACATCCACAAAATATGTAAATCCATGAAGTAATTTGTTCTTTCACTCACCATATGGAAAGTACAGTTGAGTATAGCATTTCCCAGATGTACTAGAGGTTTTTATATGTTTCATTTTTCTTTTTTTGAAGGGTCTTCTGACACATACTTTAAAGACATCATCCCTCAGTTACGTTTTAGCCTGTTGAAAGTCAGGCTCTCATATCCCTAAAGACAAATCATATGTAAGCCCTGTTCATCTCTTGAGACGGCTCTGTGGAGATTTGGAATGTGAGAGCTTTGCCAAACAGTTGCTGAAAGGCAAACAGTTGATCTACCTCAACATTTTTAACACAAAAAAATTTTCTCTGAGACACCAGATTTGGATGAAAATCAACTCATTGAAAACTCATAAAATAATTGCAATTTCCTTTGGGAGCAAGTTCAAGGAACATATTGCTTAAGAAAATGAAGATAAATTATGAAATCAGAGATCAACTTCAACTATAGGAAACACGAAACCAGTTCTCAGTACCTTATACTTGGAATATTTTTGTGAAACTATTACAGTCATATCTTAAACAGCAATAACCATTTCAACCAACAGAAAACCAGGACCATTTGCTATTCAAAAGAGCAAACACATGTAATTCAACTTAAGTTTTCTTTAAATGTCTAATTCCAATCTATCTTATGTAATTTATTATTCAAATATTAAGAAACCTTAAGATAGTTTAAAAACATTAACTTTTGGTTTAAAAATTTTATTAAGCAATCAATGCTTTTTTTTCAAAGAGACTATATTTGTATGAGTCACATTTGTGCTATAATAATAACATTATTCTTATTCTTCCATACAAGTGTTCTAAATGATAGTATACTTAACACAACACTAGTAGTTTTCTCTGAGTCGTTTCCTGCTTGACCAACATCATAGACTAAATAGTGACTATCCTTTTTGCTTATCAATATAGTTAGGATGACTGTTTTGGGATCAAAGAATCATGAAATTGATTTCTTTGCTAATGTGTTAGAAGAATATTCAAACTGCTTTGTTCATATGAAAGAACTTAATCACAAATTTTTATACAAGAATAAAAGTGATTCAAAATCAACTACTCTAAAACCAAACTAGTCATTTTTAACAAGTGTCTTTCAATATGATATTGGCAATTATCTGTCAATTCTCTATAAGGAATTAAATCACACCATTACCTATGCTTGAGTTTTCCCCACTAATATAGATCTGAATTTCATAAAGGTGCAAAATCAGTTTATCTAATCTGTGTGTATTTCATCAGAACTGTTATACTTCCCACAGCAATTGGCAATGCTTCATTTTAAAATCCTCCAAATAGACTGGCATGATGATACTCTCTGAAATTGAAATTTCCCATCTCAATCACCTTAGATTTAAAAGTTCAAGTGAACGGGCTGGAGTGATAGCACAGTGGGTAGGGCTTTTGCCTTGCACGCGGCCGACCCAGGTTCAATTCCCAGCACCCTATATAGTCCCCCAAGCACTGCCAGGAGTAATTCCTGAGTGCATGAGCCAGGAGTAACCCCTGTGCATCACCAGTGCGACCCAAAAAGCAAAATAAATAAATAATAAAAGTAAAAATAAATAAACAAAAGTTCAAGTGAACCCTAAATGTTTTCTGAATGAAACCTTCCTATGGTCTGCCTATGGACAGTAATTCAGACTACTGTGATAGTGATATCAATGGTGTGGCACCAATTCTACTTTCAATAATAACTCTACTGCTCCTCTGACATATTTATGAGGAGGAGGAGGAGGAGGAGGAGGAGGAGGAGGAGGAGGAGGAGGAGGAGGAAGTAGAGAAGGAGGAGGAGAAGTAGGATCAATTCACTGAGGAGGAGGACAATCAATTCACAGCTTAGAATTCTGGAAGAGGCCCACAAAGATACCCCTAGTCCTTGAGAGACACAGAATAGCTAAGCAAATTAAATTTGCAGTGGTCTCGAGTGGGAATCTATGATTCCTGATTCTCTGTTTAATATTCTCTCCACTATTCCAGGATATCTTCTGAGTTATGTGTCTGTAGTTTACTAAAACAATGGCTTCTGCTCTCATCCTTGAGCAGAATGAATAGCTTGACTCTATCCTCCACCATAATATCATTAGAAATCAATATAGGAGTCTCTTTTTTTTTCCTTTACTGTATAACAAACCTGATATTTTCCTAAACAAAACCTCCTGTTTGCTGTCACGAGTAAACACAAGCATTAAAATTTGGGTCTTAGAAATTGAGCAATGACACATATATGTTAAAAATTATGATGTGAATTATATAGACATTAGAGCCCGGCAAGCTACCGAGAGTATTCGATATGCCAAACACAGTAACAACAAAGTCTCCAATGGAGACGTTACTGGGCCCGCTCGAGCAAATCGACGATCAACGGGAGGGCCTTTACCTTTACCTATCACCATTATGTATGATGTAAAAAATATACACACACACCTATTAGTGAAAACTTCATATTCCCCTTTGCAGGGCTTGTAAATGGATCTGTGTAGGCAATTAGAATTTCTTTGCTCTTAGGGGGGTTGGGGGAGTGCTATGGTCACACCCAGCAGTTCTCAGGGCTTATTCCTGAAGCTGTGCTCAAGGATGAGTCCTGGCAGGACTCCGGGCACCATATACGGTGCCATGGATCAATCCTGCATTGGCCACCTGTGAGGCAAGGAAGCACCACACCCCCTATACTATCATCACAGCCCCCTAAATTCTGTTTTAAGTATTCACAGCTGGCAAGACCGAGTCCAAAATTAAAGGATCAAATGTACACAACAGACTACGATCAACAGGAGACTCCTCTCGTTCTCTGATAAAGACTTCCAAAGTGGACAAGAGCCAAGAAGACTTTTTTCCCTTACCTCTTACCAAAGATTGTGTCCCTAATTTTAAAAATCTAATGGGGCTGACCTCTTTCTAGATCCATCTGAGCTATATCTGGACTCTCTCTGCCGAAGAGTCTCAGGGTCTGGTTTTGTTCAATTGTACTGTGCTCAGTGCTTTCCTTTTATGTACCCTTAAATGGTTATTTTGACTATAGTTCTCATCAACCAAAAGATGTCTACCTTTTTGTCATTTGGAGATATTGAAAGGAATGTTTCTTCTTTCACTGCCTCCCAAAGCATTTACAGTCATTATATAATGGGAAGAGAAATTCCACAGGGACCAGCTATCATAACCATGTGCAGGTTAAAGTTATGTGCACGTATTTTATATTTGATGTATTCAGTTCAATATCTAAAAGGGCCTGAGTAAATTTATAATGTTCTACTGCAAGCTCTGTGATTTTAATAGTCTCTCAGGAAAATATATTCTAATTTTGCTTCTTCATATTATATACATATTGAACAAAAGATAGCTTGCCTATTAAATGCACCTGGTCAAACTGAAACTTTAGGTATTTAAATAGCATTCTGAACTCTATGCTTATATTTAACATATTTGCTTAGCTTAGGTCTCTTATGATAAGGTTCACTATAGCTACAAGTATCATATAGTTTTATTATAAATTCTAAAGTATAATAATTGTGTAGAATGAAAATGCAGCCTACCATGGTCTGGAGTCTAGAAATGTTGGAAATGAATAAACCTGGAACTGAGGTAGTCAATAGTACATATGTGAGCTCCTCCTAAGACAGAGAACCAGACGTGATGTCAAAACCAAAGTAGGGAGGTATTGAAGAGATAGCACAGGAGATAGGGTATTGACCTTACATTTGGCCAATCCAAGTTCGATGTCCGGCATCCCATATGGTCCCTGAGCACCACCAGGAATGATCTCTGAGTTCAGAGATAGGAGTAAGCCCAGAGCATCACCAGGAGTGACCCCAAAACGGTCACGGTCACAGTTCTCCCGTTGTTCATTGATTTGCTCAAGCGGGCCCAGTAACGTCTCCATCATGAGACTTGTTGTTACTGTGTTTGGCATTTCGAGTACATCACAGGTAGCTTGCTAGGCTCTGCTGTGCAGGCGAGATAGTCTCGGTAGCTTGCCGGGCTCTCCGAGAGGGGTGGAGGAATCGAACTCGGGTAGGCCATGTTGGCTGCATGCAAGACAAACGCCCCAAAACAAACTAACAAAAAACAAAAACAGCCAAGTATGGAAGAGTCAGAACACCGCAGGATGAAGTACTTACTGACCTGGATTGTTTCAGTGCCTTGGATGTAGCACTGTAGCACTGTCCTACCGTTGTTCATCAATTTGCTTGAGCGGGCCCAGTAACATCTCCATCGTGAGACTTGTTGTTACTGTGTTTGGCATATTGAATACATCACGGGTAGCTTGCCAGGCTTTGCCATGTGGGCAAAATACCCTTGGTAGCTTTCTGGGCTCTCCGAGAGGGGTAGAGGAATCGAACGCTGCTCGGCTGGGCCGGCAGCTTGCAAGGCAAACGCCCTACCCACTATGCTAATGCTCCAGCCATGGGTGTAAGGTTAAAATTACAAAAAGATTAAATGGGGATATCTCTCATCAACCCATAAAAGTTTGAACTCCATCTCCAGAAACATGGAGAACATTCTCTCCTGAGCAATCACTGTGCCTCATTATGTCTCATTAGCCTCACTATGCCTCAGTAGTCACATTTATAAAATAGGAAAATAGAACTTTCCTCAGAGCATTGTTGAGATATGAGGTACACAAAATTCGTTCTCGGAGGTATCCTCATAAAATCATGTAGTAATGAAGGTTCTGACCTTAGAAAGCCAAAGTTTTAAACAAAATGACCATTTACTATCCACACCATTTTCTTACCTGTTACCCTTAGTTTCCTCCTTGGGAAAAGGGAGATAATAGATACTAAGAGCAATGATATGTGGATTATGTTAGGCGATTCACATGAAGCACTTAGAAAATGGCTAATGCAAGCAAGGGCTCAAAAATGTAA
Organism: Sorex fumeus; assembly: GCF_029834395.1. Classification (NCBI taxonomy): domain Eukaryota; kingdom Metazoa; phylum Chordata; class Mammalia; order Eulipotyphla; family Soricidae; genus Sorex; species Sorex fumeus. Next base: position 9,747,388 of record NW_026606059.1, on the reverse strand, counting down.
CTTAGTATTAGTTACTGGGTTTTGGAAAGCATCCAGAGTAAAAGAAACAGTGCTCACTTTGATTGTTTATCTGGTTCTCATGGCAAAAGGAGTGAGAAACATCCTCTTTCTCTTCCTTTCCACCCGTACTTCATCTTGTCTAAACCCATTTGCCCCAATCTCCCAAGAAAGCAGGTGTACTGATTGTGGAGTAGTGGGGAGGGCAATGCCTTTTAGATTTGCATCCTTACCTGTCTAAGTGTCTAACGATGCTTCTAGAAAGCTGTGTCCACAGCACTACATGCTGTGAAATCATATGGGTGCAGACACATGCATTTTCCTGAGTGATCTGACGAAGGACTGCACCTTGCTTGGACTGCATTTCGGAGATCTTAGACTTTCATCTCTATTCACGGGTTCCACAGGTGTGGTCTTTGCTGCCGGTGAGCAATTGTCTGTGACTTGGCACTTGACAAAGGTGATTTTACTGGATGATGAATTTTACTGAATATTACAACTAACAGTTGTAATCTCTTGTCAGTAAGCGGACAGGGCTGGAGGTACAGCCAGGTGTGCCAATTCTGGGGAAAGACAAGAATGTGCCGTGTATTATCTGTTGAATAAACCATGTGCTTTCTGTCAGTAATATTTATCTCTTTAAACAACATATGGTTGGCAATACATTTCTTTGAATTGTGGCACATTGGGCCCTTGAACTCACAGATTCAGCAGAATCAATGTGATAAGCATCTTATACAAATGTTAGCTTTTTCCCACTCATCACCCAAAGTCATCCTAAAAAAAAAAAAATGTAGATCTATAGATGTGTGGAGGGATCAGGGAGAGAAGGAAGAGTTAGATTTAGATAGCAATTTCCTGAAAAGCTTTTTCTTTTATTGGGTTCATCATCCATTAAATTTGACATTTTTGGTGGGGCTATGGCTCAGTGGGAGAGTTCATGGTTTCCAAGCATGGGATTCTGTGTTCAAACTCAGAGCAGCCCGATCTTTGCTTTAATTTTACCTTTTTCCACAGAAATAGAATGCAGTATCTTGTGAAACTGGGTGTCTGTAAATGTTTCCCAAGTTTCTTACCAGCAAAACTTGTTCTTGGTCCAATTGTAACTGCTAGTTTGCCAAGGTAAAAAGAACTCTTTATATATTTAATTTACTGCACGTCTTTCCAGGCTGGGAATGTCATAAGAACTCCTTACATCAGTTGAACGATCTGATGGTAAAAGAATCACTTAAGCCATTTGCTGTGTGAAGTGTACATTTTTTTATGATAAAATAAGTAATTCCATATGCACATGAACTGTTAGTATTAGATTTCTGTTTCTCTTGTAATGTCCTTGGTCTTTTGTCTTTTGAATCAATTAAGTCATTCTCAGGGGATAAAAAAGAAAAGAAAAACAGGCCATGGTTTAAGCCAGAACTCTCTAATACTGTCCACTCAACATATGGTGTTTATAGATCTTGAAAACAGAATCAGGAGGAATGCTTCAAATTAGAAGAGCTCTCTCCACTTCAGGGATGGTTTTAATTTGTTAGCTTTTAAAATCTCTGGTTTTGGAGTAGTTCTTATTACAGTCAATAAAAAGGTTAGTGAAATGAGGGTAAAATATCATAATTATATTCGTTAAATAAGATGTGTATGCCTGCATGGGTCTTTAAATGGCTCTTTTTACTCCTCTCTTTTTGCTATATTAACATTTTTTAAAGACAGATTAGTCAAGGATAGAGGACTCAACTACTACTTCTACACCTCTTTAAAGGTACAACGTGAGAAGCTGCTGGACTGAGACAGATTAGCGAAGAAATCTCCGCTCCAAGCAGGGTCGCACGGCCAACCTTTGACACCCCAGGAAAGTCCGTCCTCTGTTCAAACCCTCTTGGTCCAGACAGCTCCGCACAGATGGCGTGAGAGGTTCTGTGTGCCAGCCGGTGAGAGCAGGCAGGCAGACATCTGCAGGTAAAGGCCAGGAGGGAATGACGACTGGAAGGTCATTGAAAGTCAATGCACAGAAAGGCTATTTCTCCAGCAGCAGGGGCTACCCCGCGAGGCCTCTGCAGGTCTACTTAGGCTGGAGGCCAAGGGCGATGCACACTGCATACTTATGTGGAGTGAGAAGGGAAAGCAGGACCTGTGTCTATTAAATCCCCAACACCTGACTTATATCTAACTCGAGGCTTATAATAAGTTTCCACCTAAGGTTTTCAGTACCAAACAGCCTGAGAAACAAGGATGTCATGTAGCACACTCAAATTATATGAGAAGTTATTAAAATTCTCCATGCCCAATCTATCCACCAGGCCAAGTAGGGCAAACATGTCTGAAGCATCTAAGCATCCGTCAGTAACTACAGAGATGGGGCTGGAGCAGTAGTAAAGCTGGCAGTGCAGGTTTGATCCCTAGCATATGGTCCCTGCCATATGGTACCTGGAGCACCACCGGCAGTGATCCCTGAGTGCAGAGCCCCTGAGCATTACCAAGTGTGGCCCTTAAAAAAACAATAGCTGCTTCAGAGAGCAGGACCACTCCTTAAGTAACAAGACTGGAATTTGTTGTCATGCAGTGAGTTGGGAGAAATGAAGAGTCTGCTCTTCACACCTAATATGAAAACGTCAGCAAAATGCCTTGAGGTGGAGATACCAACATCTTTTAAGAGGAGATGAGTGGGATTAAGAGTTGAGAGATCTCCATTTCTCTTCTTCTGATTTATTTCACTCATGGATGATCTTACTTATCTATATTATGTAGAGTAACTGGATGATAAAATGTAAGGCAATAAAAGGGATCCCAGAGCTTAGGGAGGAGAAGGAAAGAAATCAAGAGGGGAAGATGAGAAAGAAATGTCTGGGTCAGAACTTTGGTTTTACTGGTGATTTGGGAAAGTTGTACAACTACACCTAAAACACCAACTCAACAACACTGAAAACATGAGATTTACACTGCAATCACCAAACTTCATCATGCGCAAGGCAGCAGGGAGATGGAGCACAAGACACTGGTAGAAGGAAGTTGACATTGGTGGTGAGATTGGTCTTGGAATATTATATGCCTACAACTCAACCATCAAAAGCTTTGTAAATCATGGCTCTTTAAATAAAAATTATTAGAATCAAATACAAAAAAAGAGCCTTGAGTACACTTTGTCTGGAAGCCTGGTTTCCTCATCTCTATTAGACAAACTCGTCTCCTGAGTACTCCATTTTTCCCATTTCTGTATCAAATGATAGGGACTAAATTTTGTATACACTATTCTTTCCTTTTCAAAATTGCCAGTTGATTTTTTCTCTGATGAATAAAAAATAAGAATATCATGACTTTGTATTTTAAGCCCCCTTCCCATCTTTCCAATATTATGTAATTATAGATAAAGCTTTTTTCCTTAATTAAAAAGTGATAACATTGCTCTTATCTCTTCCACTCAGCTTCATATGGGAGATCTTAACCAGCATAATAAGGAAATGGAAAGAATTTTAAAATATATAAATTGGAAGAAAAATTACTTTTTAAATCCTTTACTGCAGATGTTGTTCTTTACTGAAGATGTCATTATTGTCTAATGTAAAAAATTCCAAAATGTTACCCAAAAAAAAGACGACTAGATTTAATAAGTGCGTTGAGCAAGGTCTCCGGTATTCAACATCCAAATATCAGCACAAATTAAATTTATTTTTAAAGTGTCAATTAAAATAGCATTAAAAAGTAAGTAGTCACCATAAATCTGAAAATAAATTTGTACAAGATTTACATGTTAGGAGCTGGAGTGATAGTACAGTAGAAAGGTACTTTCACATGGTCAATCCTGGAATCGCATATGAGAACCACTGGGTGTGTCCCTCGCAAAAATTGTGAAACAGGAGTGCAGAAGGGACTTCTGGATAACAGTCTCGGGATCTTGAAACACTGGGAGGTGACTGACTGGTTGAATAGCACTACAAGTGCAAAACAATGACTCTACCTAATTTAAAGATATATAACAAGGTAGCAACATTTATACAACAATGGTAACCATTTTCCATAATTACCACACCATATTTGATGGGGTTCAGACAGTGGGCAACAAATCATAGAGGGATGGAGATATATATATATATATATATATATATATATATATATATATATATATCATCTCGGAGAGCCCGGCAAGCTACCGAGAGTAACCTGTCCACATGGCAGAGCCTTGCAAGCTCCCCATGGCCTATTCCATATGCCAAAAAAAAGTAACAATAATGGGTCTCATTCCCCTGACCCTGAAAGAGCCTCCAATATGGCAGCATTGGGAAAGACGAGTAAGGAGAGGCTGCTAGAATCCCAAGGCTGGGATGAATAAGACGTTACTGGCGCCTGCTCAAGCAAATCTATTAACGACAGGATGACAGTGATACAGTGACAGTGAACAACAAGGGCCAAAGGCAACAAAAGAGGAGAAACTGATCCAAGGAACTGAGTCTGGGAAAGGGAAGGGCTTTGGGGCTCTGGTGGAGGGAAGTACTCTGGCGATGGGTGGGTGTGGTGCAGGAGTTATGTACACATGAAACCATTAACTCACATTAGCAGCATTAACTCAGTACTAAATCAATCAAGATAAAAATGTCAATCAATAAAGACAAGAAATTTTTTAAAAACTTTAATAGTATTGTAAACTGATACCTCAATAAAAAAGTAATTTTTAATTAAAATAGCTCAAAGTACAAGGTATTTATGCAAAAAATATATTCATGGATTAATTGGATCAATATTATCAAGATGTCACCATAAAATTTAAAATACCAGCCTTCCCAAACTGATCTATAAATTGTATAGAATTCCAACTGATATTCAAAAAGACTTCTTTTCCAATCTTTTCCAATCAATACTTGGAAATCCCTAAAGTTTATATTAAAAAAAAAAAAGCAAAAGGAGAAGCTGGAGAGATAGCATAGTGGGTAGGGCATTTGCCTTGCACACGGCCAACCCGGGTTCGATTCCCAGCACCACCCCCAAGCACCACCAGGAGTAATTCCTGAGTGCAGAGCCAGGAGTAACGCCTGTGTATCGCCGGGTGTGACCCAAAAAGTAAAGAAAAAAAGAAAAGAAAAGCAAAAGGAAGAGCACACTTAAGACAGTTTTGAAAACACCAGGAAAGGTAAAAAGTTAAATTGTTCACACTACTTGTTTTCAGGATTTATTATAAAACCTGTCATCAGGATAGAATAACAAGACACATTTGCCATTCAGGGTTAGCTGGGATTGAAGGAGTCGCATCACTTGTGTCGACTTCCTTGAGCAAGAACTCCATGCTCAAGACCTAATTTTTATAAAGCAAGTTTTATCGGAATACAGCCATGTACTCCCATTTATTTACACTCTGTGCATTGCTATTTTTACACCATAATGTCCAAGTTGAGAAATTGTGACAGAGTCAACAGACCATATGGATAAGGCTGCCAGATTTAGCATAAAAAAGAATCTTAGTTAATTTGAATTTCAGATCAATAAAAAGTAATTGATCCTAAGTATAAGCCATGGAGTTGTAAAAACACACACTAAAACCTTGCTTGTGGTTGATCTGGTTATTTTGTGTCTTATCTCTATGTCTGAATTCAAAGACAAAAGTGTTTACTACTTTTCTTTCTAGAGAAAAGTTTCCTAACTCCTGATAGAAGAGAGAACACTTTCTTTAAAAATTAATATTATCGGCCTACAGTACATAGGTCATTTACCTTGCGCACAGCCGACCTGGACTTGACCCTCAGCATCTCATATGGCCCCCCAAGCACTGCCGAGAGTGATTCCTAAGGACAGAGCCAGGTGTGGTCCAAAAACAAAAGAAAATTAATATTTGTGGACATGTAATAGAATACTATGAAGCTGTAAGAAAAAGTGAGATCTTGCCGTTTGCTGTAATGGAGATAAAATGGAAGGTTTCTAGTTAAGTAAAGGAAGAAAAACAAATTCTACATCACCTCATTCATCTATATTATATAGGAAACAAACCAAGGGAGCAAACCTTTGATCCTGGGTTTCAAAACGCAGATTACTAAGTAGTAGGAGAGATGCTGGGAAATGACAAGGTGGACTGGAAATAAAGTGTCAGTGGTGGAGAGTCCTGAGTGCTTTGCTGGTGATAAGGCTCAGTTACTTTATACATCAAAACTATAAATCCCAACAACAGTAGAACCATGTTATTAACTATGTAGAATGTTTCATTTTAAATGTTTAAGTCAATCAATCCAAATTATTAGTCAGGGGCTGGAGAGATAGCACAGCGGGTAAGGCATTTGCCTTGCACGCAGCCAACCCAGGTTTGATTCCCAGCATCCCATATGGTCCCCTGAGCACCGCCAGGAGTAACTCCTGAGTGCAGAGCCAGCAGTAGCCCCTGTGCATCACCAGGTGTGACCCAAAAAGAAAAAAAATTATTATTCAGCTCAAATAACTCAGTTTGGTGATGGGAACCCCAATTCATGAACAACTTTGTAATGGTCTATTATAACAGTGATTCAAGAAAAGAGTTAAAATAAATAAATAAAATAAAATAACCCAGTTGATAAAGAGGCTGAAAAGCAAAAGACCCCTCATCTGATCCCAGGTTTTGACAGCTCTGCTTCATTTGGGGTAACAAATTAGCTTTTTTTTTCTCACCAGCTCAGTTTATCCAAAACTTTCAGGAAATTTCTTTAAACGTGGGAGTATATATAATTTAAAGCAGTAGTTCACAGATCTGTAAATTAGATTCACCTAGGATGCTTTCTGTTTTACCCTTATTTTCCTTTTTAAAAAAATTAGAAAATTAGAAAAGTTAGACTCATTAGAAGCACAGCAATGCTGGGCTTACCCAGGCTCTATGCTCAGAGGTTATTCCTGGGAGTGCTCAGTAGACCACATACAGAGCTTGGAATGAACATGGGTCAGTCTCATTCAAAGCAAACTAAAATCTCCCAGGCCCCTATGATGCTTTAATATAATATACACTGCCACTGTCCTCCCGTTGTTTATCGATTTGCTCAAGCGGGCCCAGTAACGTCTCTATTGTGAGACTTGTTGTTAATTTGTTTGGCATATTGAATACGTCACGAGTACCTTCCCAGGCTTTGCCGGGCAGGTGAGATACTCTTGGTAGCTTGCCAGGCTCTCTGAGAGGGGCAGAAGAATCCGAATCCGGCTCGGCCGGGCCGGCTGCACGCAAGGCAAACGCTCTACCGCTGTGCTATTGCTCCGGCCACCCCACCTTACCACCACCATGAAAAGCTATCCATGGTGTGCCACAGCCATGTAGAGCCATCCACAGCTCCTCACCACCATGATGAACCATGCATGGTGTACCATGGCAACAGAGAGTCCATCACTGCCATGGAGAGCCAGTTCATATGGCATCACTGCCATAGAAGACACCAACATTATGGAACTCACTCTTGGCTTCAGCCTCTCTGCTACATTTAAGCCCACCTAGGTCAGTAACTGGGTGCTGGGTGACACCCTTACTATGGGTGCCAGTATCTACCAAAGATAATTTATTATGATCCCTATTTAAATGAAACGGAACATATAGGCTCTCTCTTCCTAGAATCTATATATAATATACATATATAACATAATATAATATAATATACATATATCTATACATATATATTATATAGCTAAAATAGAAACCAGAAAATATATATGAATGGAAATAAACATGTTCCTACATGTATTATTGTGATATGAACTTGAAGAACTGATGACATGCCACAGAGATTGCAAATTTTAAAATGCATTTTAATCAGCTGGTTGACTCATTAGAAGCACAGACCATTGGAACTAACTCTGAATTTTTCATCTGTTTTTGTTTTAGGTCTACATCAGGAGATGCTCAGGGTTTACTTCTGTCTCTGCACTCAGGGATTGCTTGTGGCAGGGCACGGAGACCATGTGGGTGTTGGGGATTGATCCTAGGTCAGCCATATGCAAGGCAAGTGCCCTCTCTACCTGCTGTACTATCACTCTGGCTCCTATTGGTTCTCACTCCGGAGTCCCAGACTCATTAAGTCTGAGGTGACACTCAAGAAAGTCTAAAAATTTGTTGAAAGTCTAACAAAGTCAGGAAGCGTTCAGCATAAGAGAAGGAACACATGGAGGGTGCGGGATCCCGGAGGAAAAAAAAAAAAAGAAAAAACAGGTTCCAAAAAGAGCCGAGATCACCCGCAAGTTCCAGATGGAGTAGGTGCCGCATCCCGCCTCCCCCAGATGGAACCCCGGTGACCAGAAGCCTCTACAAACACAGCTCGAGTATGCGGGAACGAGGACTTTTTCTCAAATCTGCCGGACTACACCTCCCAGGTAACCTCTGATTCCGGAAGTCACGCCCACAGCCCGCCCCCCAGCGCCATCTTTGAAGCGTTCAGCATAAGAGAAGGAACACATGGAGGGTGCGGGATCCCGGAGGAAAAAAAAAAAAGAAAAAACAGGTTCCAAAAAGAGCCGAGATCACCTGCAAGTTCCAGATGGAGTAGGTGCTGCATCCCGCCTCCCCCAGATGGAACCCCGGTGACCAGAAGCCTCTACAAACACAGCTCGAGTATGCGGGAACGAGGACTTTTTCTCAAAACCTCTCTATATACAAAGTGATCAATGAGAAGTAAACCACCCAATCTTTCTCCCTGAAAATCAGAGTTAAGTTTGGAGCACGGCCACAGCCCCAGAAACACAAGGACTTAATGCAGAACCCAGCAGCTTAGAGCAGAAAAGTGAACGGACGATGAGTTAACCCAGGCCATCATCTCTGCCCAGAGGGGAAAGGGTGTTGCCCCATTCGCCCTCTCTTCTCTGGAAAGAAGGATGGCGGCCGCATGGGAGCCTTGTGGACAGCAGGTATGAGCCGGGGGTGTGGGGGGCGACTAAAACCTCACGAGAAGGGGGGCGTTCCGGTCCGTCCTTCACGCCATACCGAGGTCAACAGTTGCCCCCCACGAGCGGCTCCCCAGCACGGCCACAGCCCCAGAAGCACAAGGGCTTAATGCAGAACCCGGCAGCTTAGAGCAGAAAAGTGAACGGACTATGCGTTAATCCAGGCCATCAAGTCTGCCGGAGGGGAAAGGGTGTTGCCCCATTCGCCCTCTCTTCTCTGGAAAGAAGGATGGTGGCCGCATGGGAGCCTTGTGGACAGCAGGTATGAGCCGGGGGTGTGGGGGCGACTAAAACCTCATGGGAAGGGGGGCGTTCCGGTCCGTCCTTCACGCCCTACCGAGGTCACCAGTTGCCCCCCACGAGCGGCTCTCCAGCACAGCCACGGCCCCAGAAGCACAAGGACTTAATGCAGAACCCAGCAGCTTGGAGCAGAAAAGTGAAAGGACTATGCGTTAATCCAGGCAATCATTTCTGCCCAGAGGGGAAAGGGTGTTGCTCCCTTCCGCCCTCCTCCCTCTGGAAAGAAAGATGGCGGCCACATGGGAGCCTTGTGGACAGCAGGTATGAGCCGGGGGTGTGGGGGGCGACTAAAACCTCACGAGAAGGGGGGCGTTCCGGTCCGTCCTTCACGCCATACCGAGGTCACCAGTCGCCCCCCACGAGCGGCTCTCCAGCACAGCCACAGCCCCAGAAGCACAAGGACTTAATGCAGAACCCAGCAGCTTAGAGCAGAAAAGTGAACGGACTATGCATTGATCCAGGCCATCAAGTCTGCTGAAGGGGAAAGGGTGTTGCCCCATTCACCCTCTCCTCTCTGGAAAGAAAGATGGCGGCCACATGGGAGCCTTGTGGACAGCAGGTATGAACCGGGAGTGTGGGGGCGACTAAAACCTCATGGGAAGGGGGGCGTTCCGGTCCGTCCTTCACGCCCTACCGAGGTCACCAGTTGCCCCCCACGAGCGGCTCTCCAGCACGGCCACAGACCCAGAAGCACAAGGGCTTAATGCAGAACCCAGCAGCTTGGAGCAGAAAAGTGAAAGGACTATGCGTTAATCCAGGCAATCATTTCTGCCCAGAGGGGAAAGGGTGTTGCTCCCTTCCGCCCTCCTCCCTCTGGAAAGAAAGATGGCCGCCACATGGGAGCCTTGTGGACAGCAGGTATAAGCCGGGGGTGTGGGGGCGACTAAAACCTCATGGGAAGGGGGGCGTTCCGGTCCGTCCTTCACGCCCTACGGAGGTCGCCAGTTGCCCCCCACGAGCGGCTCTCCAGCACAGCCACGGCCCCAGAAGCACAAGGACTTAATGCAGAACCCAGCAGCTTGGAGCAGAAAAGTGAACGGACTATGCATTGATCCAGGCCATCAAGTCTGCTGAAGGGGAAAGGGTGTTGCCCCATTCGCCCTCTCCTCTCTGGAAAGAAAGATGGCGGCCACATGGGAGCCTTGTGGACAGCAGGTATGAGCCGGGAGTGTGGGGGCGACTAAAACCTCATGGGAAGGGGGGCGTTTCGGTCCGCCCTTCACGCCCTACCGAGGCCACCAGTTGCCCCCCACGAGCGGCTCTCCAGCACGGCCACAGCCCCAGAAGCACAATGACCTAATGCAGAACCCAGCAGCTTGGAGCAGAAAAGTGAAAGGACTATGCGTTAATCCAGGCAATCATTTCTGCCCAGAGGGGAAAGGGTGTTGCTCCCTTCCGCCCTCCTCCCTCTGGAAAGAAAGATGGCCGCCACATGGGAGCCTTGTGGACAGCAGGTATAAGCCGGGGGTGTGGGGGCGACTAAAACCTCATGGGAAGGGGGGCGTTCCGGTCCGTCCTTCACGCCCTACGGAGGTCGCCAGTTGCCCCCCACGAGCGGCTCTCCAGCACAGCCACGGCCCCAGAAGCACAAGGACTTAATGCAGAACCCAGCAGCTTGGAGCAGAAAAGTGAACGGACTATGCATTGATCCAGGCCATCAAGTCTGCTGAAGGGGAAAGGGTGTTGCCCCATTCGCCCTCTCCTCTCTGGAAAGAAAGATGGCGGCCACATGGGAGCCTTGTGGACAGCAGGTATGAGCCGGGAGTGTGGGGGCGACTAAAACCTCATGGGAAGGGGGGCGTTTCGGTCCGCCCTTCACGCCCTACCGAGGCCACCAGTTGCCCCCCACGAGCGGCTCTCCAGCACGGCCACAGCCCCAGAAGCACAATGACCTAATGCAGAACCCAGCAGCTTGGAGCAGAAAAGTGAAAGGACTATGTGTTAATCCAGGCAATCATTTCTGCCCAGAGGGGAAAGGGTGTTGCTCCCTTCCGCCCTCCTTCCTCTGGAAAGAAAGATGGCGGCCACATGGGAGCCTTGTGGACAGCAGGTATGAGCCGGGAGTGTGGGGGCGACTAAAACCTCATGGGAAGGGGGGCGTTTCGCTCCGCCCTTCACGTCCTACCGAGGCCACCAGTTGCCCCCCACGAGCGGCTCTCCAGCACGGCCACGACTCCAGAACACAGAAACCAATTTCTTAACTATCTGACTTTCAGTAGAAATACTTCCAGGGTCAATAGGTAAAATAGCAGAAATCCAAAACCAACATTTAATTCTTGAACCCAGCTGTAGAAAGCAAATCACTTCACAATGCTTTTTCAGCATGTCTGATTTGGGGGGGGGGGGGGGGTAAACTCTAAATAATAGTGGTGAATCTTTTATTGAAACAATGAATCTAATCAAAGCAGATAGAGTGTTAACTAGAATTCATCTGCCTCACAGGGACGGGGAGGGGTGGGGGGTGGGGTTTTATTGGGGTTCTTCATGGTAAAAAATAAGTATTGGTAAAGGGAAATGTGTTTGATATTTGCATGACTGAGACATAAACCTGAAAGCTTTGTAACCTTTCCCACAGTGATTCAATAAATAAATAAATAAATAAATAAAAGAAAGTCTAACAAAGTCAAACATCAACCATGAGATGCTAGTACTAAGGACCTCACTTGGGGCAAGAATTCTTAAATAATTTTTGTACCTAATTTGTGACTTACGTAACTTCAGATTTATATTACATACTACAGAAAGTAATTTTAGAACCTAATTGAAAACTCTAATAACCAAAAAGATGTAACATCAGCACAGAAATAGAGATGTTGAAAAACTAAATATTTCTGAGAATCCAGAAATTAAATTTCACTTTGACAGTTAATTGATTGGATAAGGATGACAAGAAAATTCCTCTTTTCAACAATTTATGCTGAGACTACTGAATTTTCACATAAAAGAATGAAGTTGGGCCCCCTACCTCACATATACAAAAGGTGAAACAGATAAAAGAACTATTTGTGTGCTGTAAATTTATAAAAATTTTAAAAAATTAAAAAGCCTATGTGTAACTCTTTGTGAAATTGGATCAAGCTATCATTTCTTCAGTATGGCAGCAAAAGCAGAAACACCAATATAGATAAAATAAATATTGTCAAAATGTAAGATGTGCTTCAAAAGACACCATCAAGAAATTTAAAATGCAACACACAGGACAAATAAAAATAGGTTCACTGGCTGTGCTCAGGACTTCTTTAGGTCATTATGCTAAAGATTTCTTCCTGGCGGTGCTCAGGACACCATATGCAGTGCCTACAACAAAGCCTAAATCAGCCTCGTACAAGGTAAGTGCTATCCCTGCTATTCTATCTCTTCGTTTCAGGAGGGAAAATTTAAGTAGAACTATATTTGATTAGATTTGTACCTAAGATATCTAAATAACTAGTTAAACTCAATAATAGACAAATAATCTAGCTAAAATTAAGTGAAGAATATGAATGGATGCTTTTCAATGAAGCTATACAAATGTCCTATACACACACAAAAAGAATATTCAACATTATCGGCCAAGAGGACAATACAGATCAAAACCACATTGAGATACTACTCTGTAATTGTTGGATTGACTATAGTTAGCAGAGGCAGACCGGGAGAGGAAGAAAATAATATATTCTACAGAGGATATGGAGAAATTGAAACCATTAAGCATTGTTGGTGGGAATATTAAATACCAAAATCACTTTATACCTCAGTTTTATGGATCCTTAGTTTCATGAAGAGTTACCATGAAACTCAGCAAGTACATGCCAAGATATACCAAGAGAAAAAGGAAAAATAGGAAAAGGAGGGGATGCGAGGAGGAAGAAGAGGAAGGGAGGGAGGAGGGAGGGAAGGAGGGAGGGAGGGAGGTAGAGAGAGAGATAAAAGTGAAAAGTATCTTGCATAGAGGCAGGCTGTGGGGGGGGGCAAGGGTTGTATTGGGGTGGGAGGAGTGAAACTGAGAAACTGGTAGTGGGAAATGTACACTGGTGAAAGGATGGGTGTTGACACACTGTGTGACTGAAACTCAATCATGAACAACTTTGCAACTGTGTATCTCATGGTAATTCAATTAAAAGTTTAAAAAATAGTATAAAAGATATGCCAAGAGAAATGAAATGTGTCCACACAAAAACTTGTGCACCAAGACTTATAACAGTATTATTCACAATGGTCAAGAGTTGAAAACAACCCAGACGTCCATTACCTGGATAATAACTTAATAAACAAAATGTTTTATATCTCTGCAATAAAATATTTAGTAATAAAAATAAACATGAATATATGTACTAAAAAGTAGACGAACCTTGCACACAGTATACCACTGATCAACCTCAAAAGTTTATCTATTGTATAATTCCATTTATATAAAATTTCCAGAACAGATAAATAGGGATAGGAAATTTAATAGTGAGCCTCTAGAGTTCATAGTTTAAAAAGGTTGAAACATTATGTCTAAGGTGCATAGTGTCTTTCTAGGGTCATGAATTTTTTATAATCGATTGTGGAGATGAATACACAAATATAGAATGACACTGAAATGAATGTACCGAGAAGCTTGAATTTTATAAATTGTATAGTGACTTGTATCTCTGTAAAAAGCTTCAAAGAGAAACAGAACTATTTATATTAAGAACATTGTTCCAAAATAAAATATATTAAGCATTTTAGATTCAGTCCCTGACTGAAATGAATCCCCAGTTCTATTAAAAACGTATTCTTATGTTGAATTGAGGACTGCTTAGTTCAACGCCTAGTCTTCAGAGTAAAACTACAGTTCCACATATTTCCACTGTTTGTGCAAATAAGCAGCCTTTGCTTCAAATGGATGTTTCTATTAACACTATGCCTAATTATTGAAAATAAACATGTGCAAATAGGAGCTTATGCTGACTGCCTCTCAACCTATCTCTTCCTCCTGCTGGTTCACACTGAGGAGCCTTGGCTTACTGAAGCTTGCCAGGGACCCCAGTTTGTAATAAACATGCCCTGCACTGGCAGTAATAGATGGAGTCCATCCTGAGAATTTCCACTTAAACAAATTTTTTCATCTTTCTGATTACAAAAAGAAAAAACAAGAAAAGTTTCATTCAAAAGAAAAATCTCACGCAATACTGCCTTTTTAAAATAACATTTTATGGTGCCAGGATAAAATAATTATTTTTGCTTTGATAAGGTCGCAAAATTCCAAATCCTGAATCAATGTCCTGGAATTCAGATCATGAGCAAATGAGTTTGTATCTGCATTACAGTGTATTTAAATTTAAAAAAAAATAGCCAAACACGTAATAATTTCAACTAACAGCAGTGACATTTTCTAAGGTGTGGTAAGAGCTTTTCTTCTTTTGTTGTTCTTTTAACTTTGAGTGCATTCATCACCTTCCTGATCAAGAATTTGTGTTGCAATAATTTTTGAGGGGTCTGCACCTTCCCAGCTCTTATAATCTCATTTTCATACTAGGGAGACTAACCATTGAAACCAACTGGAAATTATTCGCACATAGAATAGATAACTGACGGTGATTTCCACAAGCAGACACAGATGTGACTTGGTAACAGAATTTCGGTCAATATTTGGAACCAGAAAATTAATTCATAGACAAAATACAATGTTTCCCTTCAATGATTAGATCCCTCCCACCTTTCGGTGATTCTACAACAAACATGAGAGAATTCACCAAGTTAGAGCATGTAAAGTGATCCTATAAATTAGTAACTATTATACAAAGATTAGTGTGGCAGTAATAAAAGTAATGAATGCTGTATGGTTTGGGAGACATTTTGTCCTCCTGGACCATCACTTATGCAGTTCTGGGGTCATTCCTGCTTGAAGACCTGATGGTTTGACGCCCAGGTCAGATACTGCAGTTCAGCAAGGCTTGGTTAGTGCTGGATTTATATATGTGTATATATATATATTTTCATACTAGAGAGACTAACCATTGAAACCAACTGGAAATTATTCGCACATAGAATAGATAACTGACGGTGATTTCCACAAGCAGACACAGATGTGACTTGGTATATATATATGTGTATATATATATATTTATATATATGGCCCTCCCGTTGATCATCGATTTGCTGGAGCAGGCCCAGTAACGTCTCCATTGGAGACTTTGTTGTTACTGTGTTTGGCATATCGAATACGTCACGGGGAGCTTGCCAGGCTCTGCCGTGCGGGCGAGATACTCTCGGTAGCTTGCTGGGCTCTCCGAGAGGGGTGGAGGAATCGAACTCGGGTCGGCCATCTTGGCTGCATGCAAGGCAAACGCCCTATATACACACACACACATATATACATATATATATATATGCTCTTTGAGACTTACTTGGTATTTATCACCATATAGCTTCATATAAGAGAAAATATAAATAAATTCATTTGGCTTTGGAAAATGTTGGCATATGATAGGCAAGTCTTTTGGCAAATATCTTGACAGTGAATATTGTATGGCTTCTGCTTTGGGGTATCTACATTTTTAAGATCACATAAAGCATGTGTACATTGCCTTGTTACAAGGAAATGTAAAATTGTAGTTATTCCTCTATAGATGACTTCTTGCTTTATTCTAACACAGTAAAGCTATATTACTCTGTTTTTTTGTGACTTTATGTTAAAAAAAATTTTCTGTATCAATGGAAAAAAATAATAGTATAAAATTTGCATAGCCTTTAAGCTCAACACAGGTTCCAGACTCAAAGTACCAAAAATCAGAATTACGATTATCAACTTGACACATAAGCAAGCAACTACTATAATTTCATGATTGGACTTTCACAATCAACTATAAGGCATGTGGCAAGAAGATACTAATATATATAAAAATATGTGAATCTTGGAATTCATAAAAATGTAATAAAAATCCCTTACATTTGTGTTATGGTGATGGCCAACATCACCTGGAATGAGACAATTTATTGCTCTTCACTATCAATTTTACTGTCATCCCATTGTTCATCGATTTCCTCGGGCCGGCACCAGTAAGGTCTCCATTCGTCCTAACACTGAGATTTTAGCAAGTGCCAAACTGGAGGCTCTTTCAGGGTCAGGGAAATAAGACCCATCATTGTTACTGGGTGTTGGCATATCGAATACACCAGACTGCCATGCAGGCAGGATACACTCAATAGCCTGCCTGGTTCTCTAAGAGTGAGAAGTAGAAAATAAGAGGTCGAGCAGCCAGGAATGGATCTTAGCTGTTGATGGGGTCACACAGAACCAGGGGCAGTTGGTCGGTGTAGCTGTCTAGCTACTGAAAGATGAGGGGTCTGGGTGGAGGAGGCTCAGTCCTGATCCGAGCAGGCTTGGAGATTTCAGCCCCGGGTCCCACACACCTGGGTTCCTCTGCCAGTTCTTTCATGCATGAGGCACTTTCTGAGCATGTGGATAGTGGTCTTAAGCATGACTGTGGCTGGGTTCTGGAGGTCTTCATCTTCCAGGGCTCTGCTCGGGTCAGGGAGGGAAACTCAACCTGCCCACCTCCAATTATACTGCTCTTCAATGTAAGTTATTTAACCTAAGTTTCAAATAGAAGTATTACTAGATTAAGACCAAATTCATGTAAAAATTAAACACATAACTTCATAACTTCTATAAAATTTAACATTCAATATTAGATATTGTGATTTTGGGGCTGGAGCGATAGCACAGAGGGTGTTTGCCTTGCACATGGCCAACCCTGGTTTGATTCCTCTGTCCCTCTTGGAGAATCCAGCAAGCTACCAAGAGTATCCCACCTGCATGGCAGATCCTGGCAAGCTCCCTGTGGCATATTTGATATGCCAAAAACAGTAACAAGTCTCACAATGGAGATGTTACTGGTGCCCGCTAGAGCGAATTGATGAACAACGAGAGGACAGTGCTACAGTGCTACAGTGCTATGACTTTTACCATAAGTATCACATGTTCATGTCTTCAAAATTGTGTCAGAAGAAAGCATCTTCAATTTGGTATTAGGGACAATAGGAATTAAAGAGCCCACGATCTACCCAAAATTACAAAACCAATAAGTAATACGCTTCTACCATATTGCCCCTACATTGAAACTGGTAAATGTCCAGAAATACCCTATCCTAATTTTTTTTTAAATATTAAATTAGTTTCAAGGAAATAGGAAATTTACCAAGACTGTATTGGGTTCCCAAGAAGTCCACACTCTTTCTTCTAAAAACAAGATCTCAATTTCAAACTTTTTATCCATGTGCTTTGAAGTAGGTCTTAATTCCACGTTCTAGGGATGGAACAGAAGGGCCCGGGATGAGCCACTTGGAGCTTTGAATTTCCCTGGCTACAGAGATTGCTTCAGGAATAGGCACTTAACTCTAGCCAAGTAAGTCAGAATAAATCGGAACTGATCTCAGGACTTTTTCTTGAGTAACCAAAAAGAGATATTTAAATAGAAAGGACATTTCCCCCTTCTGTTTGGCTGTAACTCAAGGAAGTGTGAGGCCAGAGCAGCTGCTGCCATCTTGTGAGCACATGGATCCTGAAAACGAAGCCAAAACGTGGGAGAAAGCATGGCCAAGCTGGGCAACAGAGAAACGAGCTACTAAATCCAATATGTGAGCTTCCGAATCCAGCCTTGCCTGGATTTAGCCCTTCAAAAAAATAAAACTCTCAATTATTTGAAACAATTGAATCCCTTTCTCAGTGAAAATTATTACCGAGTCTCTTGAGCAAAGAAGTCCCAGTAGGGTAGATGAGAGAACAGTCAACACGTGACCTTGGGGTCCTATACATAAGTCTATGCCCTTATTACAAAAAAGGCAAAATTATCCAAAGAGGAATGATGGAAACACCACCAATCTGCAGTGAACACAATTCCAAGACCATTAAGCAAATGTTTAGTGTGTCAGTTTCCATGCCTCCAGCCAAGCATCTTGAGAAATTTCTGTATTAGTTTATTATGAGCAAAACTGTGGGAAGAGTTGCCTTGGATATATTTCAGCATCTTGGGACAAGAGTGGCATGCTCATGGAATTGTTATTCACTTCAGCTCATTCCACTCCACTATTATCATTTGGAAATGGGTAACGCTATGCAACTAAATACTCTGCCTTAAATTATTCCAAAGTCTGAGTAGTCAGAAACTTAAACATCCATATAGTCAATTGCAACAATTCATTCAGATTTAAAAATCTGAAGATGCGAGGCCAGAGAGATAGTACAGTGGGTAAGGTACTTGCCTTGCACAACTCCAACTTGGGTTTGATTCCCAGCATCCCATATGGTCCCCCAAGCCCCACCAGCAGTGATTCCTGACTGCAGAGCCTGGAGTAACTCTTGAGTATCACTGGGTGTGGCCCCAAAGCAAACAAACAAAAAATCTGAAGATGCCACGGAATAAAATCTAGTCTCATCAAAGTAGCAGAAGCACTGGTATTTGAAGATAAAAGGAGATAAAAGGACCCAGAGATCATTCGCTGATAGAGAACGTGCCTCGCAGGCATGAGACCTTAAATCCAACCCTCCACACCACCCTGCGTATCAAGTGTGATCCTAGTGACACTGCCAGCCAGAATCCTCACAAGTGTACCAACTCCAGAACACTGCAACTAGGTATGTGCACATACTTCTGCGTTGTGGTCAGCATCAAACCAAATGGGACACCTCTAGTGAACACAGTAACAAACATCCTAGTGTCCCACACAATGTATGAGCACCAAAGCCAAGTGTGTACAATCCCCTCCATCACCAAAACAGTAATAACAAAAGAGGATGAAGAGGAAAAATAAGAAATTTTAACGTTTCTTTCTATGTGGATCATTTTCTTTGCCACAGTGCAAAATATGTGTCAAGCAGTGTAATGTGTCTAACTTTCTTACAAGAGAAATTAATAACAGCTGGAAAATTTGTATACATAGAAAGAAATCTTTTTGTCCCCACATTGTAGGGTTTCCCTCTTATTTCCATTCCACTAGCAAGGGAATTAGAGTACTATTTTCATTTTCACATTCCTTGAACATGCTGACTTAAGTTGTTGCTTTAACATCGCATTTTAAACCATCTACTCCTGCTTCTAATCCACATGTGTTGTAAAAATGTTTGTACACAGAATAGGGTTCCGAAGAGAAACAGATTGTGACTTAGCATTACACACAGAGTTTAGCTGGATTTGATGTATAATTAGGGAGAGTATAGATAATAAATCTCCAGACATGTGAGTTCAATAAAAACGAAAACTAGCACACCCATACATTTCGATTTCATCTTATTCCTCTTTTCATTCAATTATAGGACAAAAAATGCAGGCAAATCTCCCTTGATATGTCATGTCAATAAATGATCCACACATACATCTTTCTTGAATTTGTGATTGCTTCTGATGAATGTCCTGCTTGTCAGTAAAAGAAGGGTTAAGTTAAAGAAGCCTTGACCATTTGCCATTGGCTGCAATGAGAGGGGAAAAAGTATCCATCAGTCCTCCTAAAGCTTCTTCCTACTCAACCCTTCCATACCCTTGTTGGAAGCAAAGACTGCTGGTTACCCTGAACAATGAGATGCATAGGGAGAAATAAGGAATAAATTAGAATAGTAGGCCTTACCTCATCTTTATTTCACTGGACACCTTTTTCAAGCTTTTTAAAGACATAAACCAAGACAATTACCATACACTCACCATATACTCACTATATACAAATAGTTTTTATATATAAACGTGTGACTAAAACTACGATTTCAATGTTGGTTCTTACTGCGTATACTCTCATTTTTATCTATTTATTTTTATTTTCGTACTCTGTTAGTGCTCTCATTTTTATTTCTTTTCTCTTATTTTTTGTTGAAAGCCAATCAGATTGGAACCTTCAACCTCTGTTCAGAAGGAGTCGGTCGCAAAGAATGAGACAAAGATATTAGGGGCCAAACAAGCATTGACTGTCCAAGTTGTAGGGATTCCTGGGCAGCCATGGCCTCTCGTAAGCAGATCATTTATTCAAGACCATCACTGCCCTACCCAGGCTCTCAGCATGTGAGCCGGCAGACATTAGGACAGTAACTAAGTACATCAATATACAATAGGTACATGAAGAACAGAGGCCAGGGCATTTCACAAAGCCCATCGGAAGGCAACAGTAAAATATAAAGTCATGACCATCTCCTATTTGATTTCTGTCTAAGCTTCTCCTACATTCAAAAAACCCTACATAGTCTTATTCCATGCTTGCAGCCAGCAGATACTTTTCCATCTATTCTCTTCTTTTCTGCAATTCTCTTCTTTCCTAGGTGCATGTTTGCAAACATCCTAAAGCTTATTTTATTTAAGGGAATGTTCGAACCTGGTTTTTTTTTTTTTAGGGGAAAGATTCCCCATACTTTTTCTCTTTTTAAATTGAGTTGACAGGTTTATAGTACCCATATATTTATGGGTACAGTTTCACATCTCTTCAAATGTATATTATCATAACATACCCCATCCCACCCTACACCACAGCCCATTGGACTGCCTCTATCCTTCACTACTACATTCCACATCTTTTTTAGAACTCTTAGTTTAACAATGATAATCCAAAGGATTATACTGGTTTGATTTTTTCTGTTTCCATGCTTTTACTGTAGATCACGTATGAGTGAAATTATCTGGTATTTGTATTTCTCCTTCTGACTTGTTTCACTTAGGTTGATCCCCTGTTTTCCCCATCTGTGTGGTGATAAATTTTAACTTATAAAATTTATTTTAAAAATGTAATCTTTTTCATAGATGAATAGTATATATAATGCATATATACCCATTATTTTTATTCACTCAACTTTCTAAGCACTTAAGTTATTCTCAGATCTTGGCTATTGTACATAGGACTATAATACACATAGAAATGCATATATCTTTCCCAAGTACTGTTAAACTAAAACAAGAGTAGTGAGAGGTAAAAATTCATTGTGATTTAAATCTGCATTTCGTTGATAATAAATTATAAGCTTTGTTTCCTATGACTCTGGGATATCTGTATTTCTTCTTTGGAAAAGGTTCTATCCAGGATTTCTGCCTATTTACTGAATGAGTTATTCGGTTTATTCCTATTATTGAGTTATTGAGTTATCGGAGTCCTTTAGAAATCTTGGATATCTGGCTTCTTGTCAGAAGTAAGGTGTGCAAGTATTTTCTTCTATTTAGTAGAGTGTCTTTTTAATGATAGTGTTTTTTTCTACACCAAAGTTTTTTAAATTGAAATAATAACATTTACTTTTGGTTTTGCTTCTCCTGCCATTGGCATCAAACTCCTAAAGACATCATGAAGCCAATGTGTTACAGTGTATTGCTTCTATATATTTTATGTTTTTATATATGGCATCTGGGCTGGAGTGATAGCACAGTGGTAGGACGTTTGCCTTGCACCCAGTCGGCCTGGTCAACCTGGGTTCGATTCCTCCACCCCTCTCCGGAGAGCCCAGCAAGCTACCTCAAGTATCTCGCCCTCAGGGCAAAGCCTGGAAAACTACCTGGTGATGTATTCCAAAAACAGTAACAATAAGTCTCACAATGGAAATGTTACTGGGCCCACTTGAACAAATCAATGAACAATGGGAGAACAGAGCTACAGTGCTATGTATGGCATCTAAACCTTTCATTCATTTTTAGTCAATTTTTATTTGTAGTATGAGATGTTCATCTAAACTCCCTCTTTTGCATGTGACTGCCCAATTCTTCCTTATACCATTTGTTGGGAAATTAAACTTTCTCCATTAAGCTCTCGATTATATTCCATTGACCTGCATATATAATTTATATTTTAGCTCTATCATCTTATTTTAGTTTTTTTAAAATACTGATTAGAATCATTGAATTAGTTCTCTGTTTATTCAGTCATGATCTAAAAGATTAAAAAAGAAACCCACTATCTCTAAAGAGGAAAGCAGCTTAAGCTAGAAAGATCTTGAGTGCTGAAAACGCTTAACATCTGGCTTCATTATTGAATATCCATGTGAACTTTGACAAAACACTTAGCTCATTTGCTTAGTTTCTTCTTCCATAGAATGGAGATGATATTCCTACTTTGTAGGATAATTGTGAGAATCAATGAAATGATACGTGAAACCGAAAGTCCACTCTGACACAGGGTAGACTGAAAATAAATACTAATTCCTGTACCACATCTTAAACTTCAAACTATCTGAAAGTAGTAAGTTGAAACACTTCCTTTGAAACCCTTTAAACCCTTTTCCCTCTTCTCCTCAGTCTTTTCAGAAATCCAGAAACAGAAAAGGTGTTTAAATTCTCTAAATGGTTAGAAGTTACTATAGTTAAGAAATTCTTATATTTCAAAACTTTTTCACCAGTTTTTATATTGGAATCCAGAGTTAATAGTTATTTGGAGTACTGAGGCCAAAATTCCAGTAAAAAGTTTTAAATCTTTGAAATAATCCTTTATCCACGGTGCTCTTCTTCTCCAATGTAATTTCTTTATTTTTATTTTTTTTTTATTGAGATACACCGTTACAAAGCTGTATGTGATTGGATTTCAGTCATACAATGATCCAACACCCTTCCCTCCACCAGGGTCTATTTCTGAGAACCAATGACCCAGTTTCCTTCCTGCCATTCCATCAGCACCATACACAGCCTGCCTCTATAGCTCTATGGCAGATGCTCTCTCTCTCTCTCTCTCTCCTCTCTCTCTCTCTCTCCCCTCTCTCCTCTATCTCTCTTTATCCTCTGTATCTCTCTCCTCTCTTCTCTCTCTTTCTCTCTCTCCTCTCTCCCTCTTTCTCCTCCCTCCTCCCCTCCTTCCCTCCGGGGCACTATGGTTCGCGAAATAGATACTGAGAGGTTATCATATTTGTTCCTTTACCTACTTTCAGCATGCAGTTCCTATTCAGAGTGATCATTTCCAATAATCTTTGTTGTATTTCTAACCATGTTCCTCCACTTCCACAAAGCATACCTGATTAAACTCCATTAAGAGGCACTGACAAGGAATGTTTTTTACAAAGGTTTCTTTTATGCTTTTCTCCTCCCAGATTTCCATTCTGCTACTTTATCCCTACGTAATCATGGGAAAGTTCATATTCAAATATTTCTACATACGCTTTTTTGTGTATAAGGTCAAAAAGTATCTGAACTGGAGAGGCCGTATAGGACAGTATAGGAGGTTAGGCAACTTCCTTGTGTGCTGACAGAGTCCCCACCTTGGCTGGAATCCCTAGCAACACATATGGTCCCCAGAGCACCACTAGAAATCACTCCTGAGTCTAGAGTCAAGAACAGCCCTGAGCACCATTAGGTCTGGCCAGAACCCACCCCCCCTCCCCACACACACACACACACACACACACACACACACACACACACACACACCACTCACCTCCTCAAAATAACAAAAAGGTCCTTGAAAGGAAACTATTACATCAAAGGCATATACTACCTGGCATGGAACAAGTACTCTGACAGGTAACAACTTTTATTAATACAGTACCTATCAGTTAGTTTTGAGTTGAAGCATCATCTGCTCAAGGAAATCTTTGCTTTTACTCCTGTTTTTGATCATGCATTACTTCTGAATTTCCTCAAGCTTCTGGGTTCTGAAACTTCTCGCTGTCTTATCACACCATGTTCTGAAAGTTTACCTTTCTGCTGCCTCCCCTACCAGACAGAGACTGCTGCGGGACAAGAATATTTGCTTTACCTGCATGTTCAATGCCTCAATCAGAGTCCCCAGAACAGCAAAATGTTTCAATCAGTTTTTCCTTTTAACTTGTTTGGCAGGAGCCTTGCCTATGAAAGTATTCAGCTGCTATCTCTACTGCACCTTTTGGTACAAAGTATTGTAAAAAGAGAGGGAAAAAAGGAAACTGTGAGAGTAAATATAATTAAAAAATAAAATATTCTGTTCTCTAAGTATAGTATCATAGGGGAAAAGGGAGCTCAGATAGAGAAGGGAGCACCAAATAAAGGGTGTTGGGAGGATCCTCCCAGGATGGGAGAAGCATGCTGAAAGTAGACTAAAGACCAAAAATGATTGCCACCCATTGCCTCTTTTGCAAACCACAGGACCCAAAAGGAGAGAGAGAACAAAAGGGAATGCCCTCCCACAGAGGCAGGGTGCGATGGGGGGTGGGAGGGATACTGGGATCCATGGTGGTGGGAAATGGGCACTGGTGGAGGGATGGGTATTTGATCATTGTATAATCGAAACCCAAGCACAAAAATTTGTAAGTCTACAACTGTACCTCATGGTGTCTCACTAATAAAAATTAAAAAAATAAAAAATAAAAAGAAATAATATTCTGTAATTTCAAAAGCAAAAAATTCTAAAAATTAGGCTTTTTAAAAACTTCCTCTGATTTCTTTAGAACCAGTAAAGTAAGGTATTTTGCTTTCAATGACTTTAATTGGTATTTTCACTCATTTAACAGCAGTTTATTGAGTTCCAACCCACTGTTCTATGTGCTGGAGATAATCAATGAGTAAATAAAGCCTACATCCTAGAAGACTTTGAATTTCAATGTGAAGACAGTAAAATAAAACAAGTATATGTTAAATATAATGAAGCAGTAACACATGCCACGGAGCAGAATAAAGCACAATGAGTGTGCAGACAGTTCAGTTTTCTCTTATTTTAATAAAACTGGAATGTGTTGTGAGATAACGGTTGAGCAGAAAAAAAAAACAAAATGAGGTGAAGGAATGAAAAATATGTTTAGATTTCTTAAACATTTCTACAATCCAATTCTAAAAAAGAAAAATTCCATGGTTGAAAATGATAGGAGAAAATTTTGGTCATCCCAATTAACTGAAGGGAGATCACTTCAGAGGCTTCAGGAGACATAGTGAGCAGAGGTTTCAACTCCAATGCTCATTGGATTTTCAGACCTGGCCTTGCAGGAACATACTGAACTCTCTAACTTATATATCAATGACTCTATGACTCAAGTGTGGTCATATGGCCTATGACCCTTTTATGCCATAGAATTCGTTTATCAATTCAAAAAACTTGAGCTGGGGCCTATAATGACCAGATTATTTGACTTGATTTGACCACTACAAATTTGTGAAAATCCTTTTCATCTGGCTTGAAATATTCTAAAATTGTTGAACCTCTACATGTTTAGTGAACTCTTTTTCCTCTTGCTGAAGACTGATACTGATTTGTGCTTTGCTTTGGAGTCACACCGGACTATTCTCAGGGGCTACCCCTGACTCTGTGCTCAGGGTTTCTTGTAGTGGTACTGTGAAAAGAGATGAAGCTTGGGGGTTAGGCCCAGGCTACTGTGTGCTTTGCATGGGCTCAGAGCACTCAGTATCTCTTAGGTGCCAGACTTCTGCATACAATAATGTCGAGAACATCATGCGACGACTGGAATGGGAAGGAATGGGAGTGAAGATAGATGGTTGGCAACTACACCACCTCCACTTTGCTGATAACATTGTTCTAATAACACCAAACATTTGCCAAGCGGCACAAATGCTGGCCAACTTCGACCATGAGTGTGGAAAGGTCAGACTACAGCTGAATCTTACAAAGACAAAGTTTATGAGAAATGGTCTCGTTCCTGACGCTCCATTCGCTCTCAATGGAACAGCAATCTCTGAATGCAACAGTTATGTGTACCTAGGTCAAGAAGTCAACATGACAAATGACCTGGCACCTGAGTTGTACAGAAGGAAGAGAGCAGCTTGGAACGCCTTCAAGAGCGTCGAAGAAATAGCTAAGAGGACAAAGAACCTCCAGCTCCGGGTACATCTCTTCAATTCCACTGTTCTTCCTGCATTAACATACGTCTCAGAGGCCTGGGCCCTATGCAAACAGGATGAGAACGCTATTCAGGTCTCCCAAAGAGGAATTGAAAGAGCTATGCTTGGAATATCACATTTCACTCAAATGAGAGAAAGAATCAAGAGTTCCGACCTCCATAGACGATCAAGAATTAGGGACGCTGTCTCGTTTGCCAAGGTGTCAAAAATCAGATGGGCTGGTCATGTAATGAGATTTAGAGACGACCGCTGGACTAGAGCTGTTATTGACTGGATTCCGCGGGATTTCAAAGACCATGTGGCCGCCCACCTACCAGATGGTCAGACTTCTTCGTCAAGATTATGAACGATCGGTTTGAGGCTCTTCATGTTCCCAGAGCGAACAGATGCCATTGGGCTACAAAAGCACGCGACAGGGACAAATGGAGACGTTACTGGCACCTGCTCGAGCAAATCGACGACTAACGGGAAGTCAAGTGATCAAGTGGTAGTTAAAAGAATCTTTTTACAATGATATAGACACTTTGTATAGACACAGTTACCTCACCTCAATACCACGAGACCACCCCAGATCCCTTACCATGCCTCTGAGTCACCTTCTGTCCATCTATTCCCCCCTATTAAAGTGTTCTCCATTTGTACTCAGCAACAACAGCTGCATATTTTTTTAAAATATTTCTTATATCCTAAAACCATCATGGCTCCCATCATTGTGAATGATACCTTAGCCTTCTATTTCTCACTCCTCTAACTATTTGGTTGACTCTATTGACTCAAAATATTTTTGGAAAAAAATAGTCTCAAGCTCATATTAGTATAATTTCAAAAAAATTTCAACTAACTCTTTAACTTTTACAAAGATCTCTCCTGGGATGCATTAACTCACAAAGGCAATAGGCAGTTTTCTGACCATGGCCTCCTTTCAAATTTGTTTCTTTCCTATATCCCTCTGTCCAACCAGTTGGTACCCAAGTCTCATACCATGGCCACCCATTCTCTCGATTTTTACCAGTGGTCCCCTTGGAATGTCCTAGAGATGTATAGGGTGCACTCTGTACACTGGCTGAGTAATGCTGTTCTAAGGATTATATCTAGACAGGATCAAGTTACATAGACAAACTCCCTGAAGTAAAGGGAATGAAATTTGAGTGAGAAAAATGGAATCTTTAAATTCTTTCAGATAAGAGTAAAAATAAACTTGTACTGCCCAATTAAGTTTTATTACAAACAAAACAGTACAGAAGAAGGGGGAAAGAATGATGTCAGTTAAATTTACTATCAGTGAAAATGTCTTACTTATAAGTAAAATATGAAGATCTCATTTAATGGATATTTTACCTTATTTTTCTAAAATCTTTGGAAAGCATTTCAATCAGTACCATATCTAACTTTAAAATAGACTTTCAACCTAACGGTAAACAGTATTGATTAGTTATTACTGTAGCTAAGATCTGATAATGCTGCATTGTTAAATCTTTCACATAAACTTAGAAATACATGATAATTCATTTTGTATAACAGGCAATGACATTGACTGCAAATACCTTAAGTGCATATATTTTCTATCAGAGAAGTACAAAATTTCATGAGCAGATTACATTCAAACATTCAGATAATTTCTTAAAAGAGGCTCTTCTACCTTTATTCACATTTACATTCCTATAACGTTTTACCCTGTCAAATTTTTAAATGCCTTAAGAATATACTTTTGTGAAGGATTAAAGTGACAGTAGAATGGGCAAGGTGTTTGTATTGCACACAGAAGACCAGGGTTTTATTCCCCAGCATCTCCTCTGGTGTCCTAAGCACCATCAGGAGTAATTCCTGAATGCAAAGTAAAGAGTAATCCCTGAGCACTGCTGATGTGACCCAAAAGTAAAAAACAAAACAAACAACACAACACAACACACACACATACACACACATATGCTACTGGCGCCCGCTCGAGTAATTCGATGATTAGTGAGATGAGAGTGATACAGTGATACAGATATATGTGTATATATATATATATATATATATATATATATATACACACACATTTAGGTATTGATATGTGTTTTGTTCTTCTGTGATAAGTGATAAGTGATAGTGTCCAAAATTATAAAAACAAAATTATCTTAAGGGCTACAGAAGTAACTTAGTGGTAGAGTTTAAGTCTCATATGTGTGGGTTCAATCCTGGCACAGAAATGAATAAGCCTTAATTATTCCATTGTATCATACAATGCAGCTTCATTCAAGCTGAAACTTTGTTTAATGTTAAAATAATATGCAAGGTCAGTATCATTCCTCTGCTATATTTAGTTATTTGTAATACTGTTTTAATTATTGACTGGCTCATCTGTGATATAATAATAACAACCAGACCAGTATTTCCAAGTTTGTCTGGTCATAAGAATCAGCAGACCACAGTCCAGACCTACTGATTCAGAATTTCCAGGAACAAGAATCAAGAAAACGAGAAACGGCTTCTTGTGTTTCAACATATTTGGGAAATGCTGAACGAAGTCGTTGAGATACTAATTGTAAATAGAGACAGAGAATCGTCATTTAACACATGTGCATAACATACCTGATAAGCCTTTCCTCTGACTCGGAGCCAGACTCAAGAGTAAAAGTAATTGTTAATAACTCTAATACAGTGGCAACAAAAATAAAACATTCTAGTGAATGATACAACTAGTTCCTGTAAATGTCATTTGTTTGGAACTGAACATACTTGGAGGATTTGCTCTGGTAAGATTGAGATTAGGAGAGTACTGACAAACCTAGAGAGAGTTCTTAACATAGAACCAGAGACCATCAAAATATGGTAAGAAGTAGAAATAATATTGTTTTTATTGATTACTTTGCTATTTTATTAATATTCTGTTAAAAGTGAATATGTAGGACCCAGCTAGTGTAATAGAATCTTTAGAACAATAAAAAAATATTATTCAGTAGGATAAAACATTTCTGAAATAGGATTACATATATTTGGACATATATATATGAAATATGTTTGAAGGCAAAAGGAAGCTAAGAATTGCTCACTTTAGCAGTACATACACTAAAATTGGAACCTTACATAGAAGATTAACTGGCCCTTGCGGAAGGATGGCATGCGAATTTGTGAAGTGCTCCATAATTTTTAGACACAGGTGAAGAGATTGGTGTTGGGACGATACATGCCTACAACTCAATCATAAATATCTTTGTAGCTTTGTAAACGAAAAAATGCAGAGCTGGAGCAATAGCACAGAGGATAGGGCATTTGCCTTGCATGCGGCCGACCCGAGTTCAATTCCCAGTATCCCATATGATCCCCTGAGCACCATCAGGAGCAATTCCTGAGTGCATGAGCCAGGAGTAACCCCTGTGCATCTCTGGGTGTGACCCAAAAAGCAAAAAAAAAAAAATTTAAAGAAGAAAAAATGCAATTGATTTTTGTGTATTGACCTTGTACCCAGCTCTACTTGTTTATTGTTTCTAGGAGGGTTTTTTTTTTTTTGTGGACTTTTTAGGGTCTTCTATGTATATTATCATGTTATTGGCAAATAGTGATAGTCTGAGTTCTTTTTCAATTTGGATCTCTCAAAGGAGCATTTAATGATCTTATACCACTGGCAAATGCAACAAAGTTAAAAAAAAAAAAAAAAGCAAATGGGACTACATAAAGTTAAAGAGCTTCTTTTTGGTAAAAAAAGAAAAACAGGTTAAAACCAAAAGACAGCTAACTGAATGGGAAAAAAAATATTTTCAACACATCAGATGAAGGTTTGATAGTCAGGATATTCAAAATATTCACAAAGATCAATAACAAGAAATTTAAAAACCCTATCAACAAATTGGAAACGGAAGTTAATAGACACTTCTCAGAGGAAGACAGGTGGATGGCCAGGAGGCACATGAAAATATGTTCAACATCACTTATCTTCAGAGAAATCCAAATCAAGAGAACAATGAGATACCATCTCATACCCATGATAATGGCACATATCAAAGACAGTAGGAATCATCTGTGTTGTCAGGGATGCAGTGAAAAGGGAACTCTTTTCCACTGCTGGTGGGAATGTTGTCTGGTACAATCCCTGTGGGAAACAGTATGGAGAGATCTCAGTAAACTTAGAACTGAACTGTCATATGACCAAGCAAATCCACTTTTGCTTATCTATCCCGAGGACATAAAACCACTCTCTCAAAAAAGACATATTCACACCATTATTCATTGCTGTACTCAGGTCAACAGCTGTAGCACCGTAGCACTGTGCTCCTATTGTTCATAGATTTGCTCGAGTGGGCACCAGTAACGTCTCCATTGTGAGACTTATTGTTACTGTTTTTGACATATCGAATATGTCATGGCTAGCTTGCAGGGCTTTGCTGGGTGGGCAGGATACTCTTGGTAGCTTGCCGGCCTCTCCAAGAGGGGCAGAAGAATCGAACCCAGGTCAGCTGAGTGCAAGGCAAAACCCGCTACCCACTGTGTTATCATTCCAGTTCAATAGCTAAGATATGAAATCAATCTAGGGTCCAACAACAGACGAATGGTTTATGAAGATGTGATATACACAATGAAACGAAGAGTTCATGCATTTGTTACAATATAGCTGGAACTGGAAGATATCATGTTGAGTGAAGTAAGCCAGAAGAAAGACAAATGCAAGGTGATCTCACTTAATCTGTGGAATACAGAATACTGGATGAGGTAAGGTAAAGGTAAAGGCCCTCCCGTTGATCGTCGATTTGCTTGAGCGGGCCCAGTAACATCTCCATTGGAGACTTTGTTGTTACTGTGTCTGGCATATCCAATACTCTCGGTAGCTTGCCGGGCTCTCCGAGAGGGGCGGAGGAATCGAACTCGGGTCAGCCATGTTGGCCGCTTGTAAGGCGAACACCCTACCCGCTGTGCTATCGCTCCAGCCCTACTGGATGAGGAAATGTAGTAAAAGGCAGACGCTTAGATCATTCTCAGCTCCAGTGTTTAGACAAGAGACAGACAGAGAAGGAAAGAAACCAAGAGGGGAAGAAGAGAACAAGAAGGAACGGACGAACAGGCATCAGGGCTTCTGTTATACCAGTGAAATAAGTGAGAGGTATCCCAATACACAGATTCAACAGAAATGAAAACATGAGATTTAAGCTGCAACCGTGAAACTCTGTAATGTGCCTGTCAAGTTGATGGGCAGAGGTGAAGTGGGGCCAGGGATGGGGAGGGAATCTGGGAATACGGGTGGAGTTGACATTGGTGTAGGGATTGGTGCTGAAGAGGTATGTCTAAAACTCAGCTATCAGCAACTTTGTAAATCATGGCTCTTAAGTTTTTTTTTAAAGAGTAGGAAAGAAAGAGAAGAAGAAAGCCAATAAGGTAGTGATAGCTTGACATCTCAGAGGGGAAGAAACATAGGAAGAAACATGAGTCTAATATGAAGCATCCAGTGGGAGATTTTCTCATTCTCAGTTAGAAATTGATAGTTGATAAACTGAACAAAATATCTTGTTGCCTATTTCTGAGAATAGTATAATTGGACTCCAGGGGAGGTCACCAATTTCAAAGACCATAGTTTTCAGTTGAACACTAAAAATATTATACATAAGGAATACAGGAAGACCAATCCTATTCCTCAACTTTAAACTATAGAATAAGGCTATAATATTAAAAACACTGTGATACTGGGATGAGAGCAAACACTTATTTAGATGAATGAAATAGAAATGAAAATATAAATAATCCTTCAGATACATGAACAATTAATGTATGTCAAAAAATCAAGAACACAAAATTCAGTCAGAAAATCTGTTCAATGAATAGTGCTGATGACATTAGACATTCACATGCAAAAGAATGAAATTGGACGACTCTCTTAAAACATGCACCAAAGTTCATTTAAAATAAATCAAAGACTGAGATGTTGACAATGACCTGAAGACATTGAAGAAAACATAAGCAATATACTTACTAGATTTAGAGGTGTTGTCAATGGTTGAACTGGATTGACAAGGAACACAAAAAGAAAAATTAACAATGGGACAAAGAGATTTGCACTATGAAAGATGTGTCATTAAAATAAACAAAAAGACATCCTATGAACCAGGAGAAAATATTCACAACCATACAATTCACAAATGTATCTGAAATATGTACATAAAGCACTTAGAAAATCAATTACAACAACAAAACCATTAGCCCTACCTAAGAAAACAGTAGGGAGAAAAGTTGAATGGAGACTTCTTCAAAGTTGACCAACCAATACATGAAAAAATGTTCACCATAGGGGACTGGAATGATAGTACAGTGGGTAGGTATTTGCCTTGCACACAGCTGACCTGGGTTTGCTTCCCAGCATCCCATATGGTCCCCCGAGCACCGCCAGGAATAATTTCTGAGTGCAGAGTCAGGAGTAACTTCTGAGCATCACTGGGTATGATCCACAAAGCCAAAAGAGAGAGAGAGAGAGAGAGAGAGAGAGAGAGAGAGAGAGAGAAATGTTCACCATAACTGATTATCAGGGAAAGGCAAATCAAACTTACAGTGTCATATTATCTGAAACCAGTGATAATAGATTATCAGAAAGTCCAGAAGCATCAAATGCTAGTGGGAAGGTGGAGGAAAACAACTTTCATTCATGACTGGTCATAGTGTAAAGCAATTAGTGATTTAGCCTCTATGGATTAAAGTATGACAACTTCTCAAAAACTTAGAACTACCAAGCATCAAATTAATATAAGGCGATTAATTTTAAAAGCTATGTGCACACCCATGTTCACTGCCATTCTCATTCCAATAGCCAACATCATTTAACCACCCAAGAGCCTAACAACAGACGAGTGCGTAAAGACGCTGAGGGGTATGGATGTGCTGGAAGTCTCAGCTATCAGAAAAGCTGAAATACTGCTCTTTATTTCTCTTCCAGTCACTTGACATCAATCTCCACATCAAAGTGGCCAATGTTACATACAGCTGGCATCATCCTGCATCTGCTCAAAGTGTTGGCCCAGGATGATGTCCAAGCAGCCTGTGGTGGTCACAAAAATATTGCCCTCCTTGCAGGCCTCATCCATGGTGGTTACCTCATAGCCTTCCTACAGGGCATTGAGGGGGTCAATCTTGGTGATGATGACTCAGGCGCTGAAACCCCACAGGGCCTGTGTGCAGCTCTTGCCCACGGATGGAAATGAAGGAGGATATCTTGCAAAGAAGAATAAATAAGGCCCTGCCCCGCGCCATTCGCCCTGTTCCTGTCCTTACTCCTAAGCCAGGCCTCCTTCACCTGCGTCCGCTGCTGCATGCGGAAGTTCTACCAGCATGCCGGAAAAAACTGCCCTACAAAGTTGCTGACATCAGCATGGCTTCCTGGGGATGCAAGGCCCTGGACATCGCGGAGAATGAGATGCCCAGCTTGATGCGCATGCGAGAGATATACTCTGCCTCCAAGCCGCAGAACGGAGCCCGCATCATTGGCTGCTTTCACGTGACAGTGGAGACTGCTATCCTCATGGAGACCCTCGTTGCCCTGGGCACCCAGGTACAATGGTCCAGATGCCACATCTTCTCCACCCAGGATCACGCAGCAGCTGCTATTGCCAAAGCTGGCATTCCTGTATACGCCTGGAAGGGGGAAATGGATGAGGAGTACCTGTGGTGCATCGAACAAACCCTGTAGTTCAAGGAGGGGCCGCTCAACATGATTCTGGACAATGGTGGCAACCTCACCAATCTCATCCACAACAAGTACCCTCAGCTCCTGTCTGGCATCCGGGACATCTCTGAGGAGACCACCATTGATGTCCACAACCTGTATAAGATGAATGTCAATGGCATCCTGAAGGTGCCCGCCATCAATGTCAATGACTGGGTCACCAAGAACAAATTTGACAACCTCTATAGCTGCCGGGAGCTGCTCATTGATGGCATCAAGCGGGCCATAGATGTGATGATTGCAGGCAAGGTGGCAGTGGTGTTAGGCTACAGGGACATGGGCAAGAGCTGCGCACAGGCCCTGTGGGGTTTCAGCGCCTGAGTCATCATCACCAAGATTGACCCCCTCAATGCCCTGTAGGAAGGCTATGAGGTAACCACCATGGATGAGGCCTGCAAGGAGGGCAATATTTTTGTGACCACCACAGGCTGCTTGGACATCATCCTGGGACAACACTTTGAGCAGATGCAGGATGATGCCAGCTGTATGTAACATTGGCCACTTTGATGTGGAGATTGATGTCAAGTGACTGGAAGAGAACTGCATGCAGAGGGTCAACATCAAACCCCAGGTGGACCGCTATGTGCTCAAGAATGGGCACCGCATCATCCTGCTGGCTGAGGGCCGACTGGTCAACCTGCGCTGTGCTATGCTGAGAGCCAGCTTCATGATGAACAACTCCTTCACCAACCAGGTGCTGGCACAGATGGAGTTCTGGACCCATGAAGAAAAGAACCCTGTAGGAGTCGACTTCCTGCCTAAGAAGCTGGATGAAGCAATGGCTGAGCTCATCTGGGCAAGTTGAATGTGAAGCTGACCAAGCTGACCAAGAAAGAGTCCCAGTACCTCAGCATGCCCCACAATGGCCTCTTAAAGCCCGGTCATTACCACTATTGAAAGCCAGGCCCATTGTAGGCCCATTCAGCCGACAATACCCAGGTCCTTGCCCAGGTCCCTCCTCTCCCCAAGAGCAAAAATGGCACCCACTTTGGTCATGTCTCCCTGTGGCTGGTCACCCCGTGTTTGGCCTCTGCTACATCCCTCATACCATTTCTAGTGTGTCAGGGGGAAATAAGAAGCCCTTCTCAAGCCCTGATCACGATGAGTGTACTAGAAAGACACCCAGAGGGGGCCATGAGCTCAGGGGTCTTGGGACTACTCACTTGGTCAGTCCTTCCTTAGACCGGAAGTTGGCAAGTTTGGTTACAGAGCCCGTGTGGTCTACTGCCCGGTCTCTCACCTGGCTGGTGGACTTTATCCCCATGTTCTCAGTTTACAGGTTCACTGATTTCTTAGCCCATGACAGAAGGAAAGGAGCAGGGAGGAACAGTTAGCTTTCATGCTACTGAGAGCTTGGCTTAGTGCTGGGCATTCTCCAAAAACCTCAGAGCAATGAGGTTGGCATTATGAATCCCTATTTTACAGGGGTTAGAATATACTGCTTAGGACCAGTCAGGCCCAAAGTGACTGCCCGAGGTTGAAGGGCCCATGCGAGGAAAGGACAGGCGATGGTTCACTGCCACTGTGAGATGTGATGGTTCCTGTCACAATCCTGGGTCAAAAAAGCAGCTCATTTTGTTTATAAGGCTCATGATGGTAAAAGAGGAGGAAATGTGGTTAATAAACTTTGTGGTGCCTAAAAAAGAAAAAAAATGAAGAATGAATAAGAAAAACTTATCCATATGTGATAGGTAATAACACAAAGGATGGCCCAAGAGAGATAGTACAGTGGGTAGGTGCTGCCTTGCATGCAGCCGACCCGGGTTCAATAGCAGCACCCAATCTGGTCCCCTAGCACCACCAGATTGATCCCTGTGTGTAGAGTCAGGATTAAGCCCTGAGCACCATGGCTATGGCTCAAAAAATAAAATAAACTGTCACTGTCACTGTCCTCCCATTGTTCATCGATTTGCTTGAGCGGGCCCAATAATGTCTCCATTGTGACAATTGTTACTGTGTTTGGCATATCGAATACACCACGGGGAGCTTGTCAGGCTTTGCTGTGCGGGTGAGATACTCTCGGTAGCTTGCCGGGCTCTCCGAGAGGGGCGGAGGAATCGAATTCGGGTTGGCCATGTTGGCTGCACGCAAGGCAAATGCCCTACAGCTGTGCTCTCGCTCCAGCCCATACATTTATATATGTAAAAAAATATTTTCTCTAAGATTGGTTGCCTCCATCTTTAAACCCCATAAATGTGGTGTGTGTGCTGCTTTTGGTATATAAGTGGTGTAGAGAATGAGAGGTGCAGGAATAGGTTCACTCGTGAGTGGGGCTCGGCCCAAGCATGTGGAGAGCAGCCATGGGCCTGGCAGCTTTTGAGTTCTGGAGGTTTTTGGCTTCTGGAACTGGGTCCCTTGGGAGGGCAGAGAGGTTTCACCCACCTCTCTCTGGGGTGTCCCGAGTAAAACAGCCTGGCATTCTGTTAATAACAGGGTCCAGTGGCATGGTTATGGCATGTGTCATGTTATGTTCCCTTCTGGGAGAGAAGGACATACGATTCTAAAAGATTTTTTTTTAAAAAAAGGCAAATAAGGGGCTGGAGCAATAGCACAGCGGGTAGGGCATTTGCCTTGCACGTGGCCGACCCAAGTTCGATTCCCAGCATCCCATATGGTCCCCCGCGCACCGCCAGGACTGATTCTTGAGTGCAAAGCCAGGAAGTAACCCCTGAGCATCGCCGGGTGTGACCCAAAAAGCAAAAATAAATAAATAAATAATAAAAAATAAAAAGGCAAATAAAGGGCAAGATGGGTTCTAAGAAGACTGAAGCCTACCTTCGTGTCAGCTCAATTATATTGAGGCAATCTCTTTCGTTAACTTTCTGGTGCAAAAAACATAAACATAAACCATCTAGAAAACAACACACCCAGACACTCAACTTGTCTCAATAAATGTCTTCGCACAACATGTGCCACTAAATAAATTGCATAAGACTTAACCAGAGACATGACCTCTTACTGCAGTGTAAAGGAGTAAGGTGAGCCTCAAAGGAAAGAGATAATAGAATTAGATCCCTGAGTGATTTAAATATTAGAAACATCAGAAACAGACTCAAAGGACTGGAGCAATAGCACAGCTGGTAAGGAATTTGCCTTGCACGCGGCCAACCGGGATCAATTCCCAGCATCTCATAT
Organism: Sorex fumeus; assembly: GCF_029834395.1. Classification (NCBI taxonomy): domain Eukaryota; kingdom Metazoa; phylum Chordata; class Mammalia; order Eulipotyphla; family Soricidae; genus Sorex; species Sorex fumeus. The sequence continues at coordinate 9,710,698 of NW_026606059.1, read as the reverse complement.
GGTCCCCTGAGTACCGTCAGGGGTGATTCCTGAGTGCAGTGCCAGGAGTAACCCCTGTGCATCGCTGGGTGTGACCCAAAAAGAAGGAAAAAAAAAGAAACAGACTCAAAGATTATTATTTTATAAGTCAAACTATGGGAGAGAAATCAATTTAAACAGGAAAGAAAAAAAATTGATGAAATGTTAACAGTATTGTTACAGCAGAAGTGAAAAAAAAAATGGAACATCAGGTGAACTGGTTAATTTAGTTGGGCATTTTAAACAGTTTAAATCACACCCATCATAAAGGTCTCCAATGCAGGAAGATGGCAGCAGATGAAAGGAAGTTCCCAGTCAGACAGTCAGACTCTTTCTTCACACACTCACCTAGGCCCAGACAGATTGTGGAATCAGGTAGAATCAGGCGCATAGCCCTGAACAGATGGAAGAATCGGGCAGGACTCTTATGCACAGGCAGATGGTAGGACAGTAGGAATCCCACACATGCGTACTTGGCCGTGGCCCTGGCTAAAACTTAAGGAGAGCTGAGATGACAGGAATCACTGGAGAACAGTCCTAAGGAGGCCCAGCAACAGGAGTTCAGACTAGGAACACTTATACTGGAGAGAGCATGGCATAGGAACAAGACCAATCCAGATGATGAAGGACAGGATTTAGGAAGTCATACACTGAACCTGGCATCAATCAAGAGATAGGACGAGTGACATCACATACGGGTAAAAGGAGATTCTTGGACATTGGGGAAGGACTAGGACCATCCACTTAAACTAACCTCTTAACTCTCTGAGTTTTATACGCAAATCTTTCATACATTGCTCAAGAACCCACTAACGCAGGAAAATCCACTTTGGTGTTAACAATGCAATTGAGAAATACAGTTGAAAATAAGAACCCAATAAGTGGATGTAACAGTCAGGCTCCAGGAGAGAAGCAAACACTACCAGTAATTTGAATAGCAGGAGTTTTACACGGAGAATTGTTAACTAGGTATAAAGGAGGTAACCGAAAAGACTATTATTAGAATGTGAAAATATCATGAATGCAGTTTTACAAGAGAGGGGAGAAATTACAAACTAGATTCAGCTGATGCGACAGGAATACATTTCGAGAAGCTAAACTGAGGGGAGCAATCAAAAGTTCAGCTAAGAGAAAAAAATTCATAGGAATGCTTCAAGTGAGAGAAGTAGCTATTATGAAAATATGGGTGTCTGGCGTGACTCATAAATGATACTGCAGCTCACCTGCTCCCGTTAGCTCACCGAGCGTTGCAGGCGACTTGTGTGAAGTGGAGAGCACGAAAGGCCTCCTTGACAGATGAATGCTTCAGCTGTTCGATTAACCCACCTCGGTTACAGGGAAGTGCCTGGCAAGGGTTAGGGCTGGTAGGATCTGTGATGAGCACTGATGAGCACTGCTACACAGGAAGGAGGCTTTGGCCCCACCAGTCCCACAAGACATCTGTCAAGTGGCACCTGGGACCGACTTGGTCCACATGGCATAGGGAACTAGTTGCCCAAGAGCTGTGGCTCAGGCTAGAGTGAGCCATTGCTCTTTTCAAGAAAAGGCAGGGGGGCCCTAACTCTTTCCCAGGTCTTTTAGGAATGTCACCTTTCTTCCCTGAAAAGATTTTCAGAAGGTGATATTAAATAGCAAAGTAAAATTTAAAGTATTTAGAAAAATGTAAAGATGGGGAGAGAGAGAGAGAGAGACAGAGAGAAACAGAGAGAGAGAGACAGAGAGACAGAGAGACAGACAGAGACAGAGACAGAGACAGAGAGAAAGAGACAGAGAGAACATTGCAGGCTGTGATGTGGGCTATAGAGAATTTTGCCTTTGCAAAGGTGCTTTTGTAGTAAGGCTTTTACCCAAGCTGTTCCACCTTTGTTACTAGGTGGCCTTTGTTACTAGGGTGTGAACAAAGAGTCTTCCATGATCTTGACCCGACCTTTTGCTCTTTGGGGAACTGTTTTTCTGAGTAGGTTCTGTCTTCTCTGGGTGGTACCTCAGTTTCTGCCTGTGGTGGTGTCCTCATATCTGAAGCACTTCAGGGTTGGCGACTTGGCAACTTCTTCAAATCCTATCTGGGTATTATTTTTTTTCTAAAATTTTAGAATTTTTTAAAATTCTCATTGTCTGGGCCCTTCCCTATCTTTCTGCTTATATCAGAAGTCCACAAACAGGAATTTTAGAAATCCCTTCTTAGAAAGGAGAGATGGTACCATAGTGAGTAGGGCACTTGTGCTGCACACAACCTCCCTGAGTTCGATCCCCAGCACTGCCCAGAATCCACCAGCACCTCCAGGAGGGACCCCGAAGCACCTTTTCTCTTTGTAGTCTCTAGTGTTGCTTATTTTCAGATCTAATGTGGTATCAGATTTCAAAGCGGAAATGTGGTTGCTAGAGTCCTCTTTTAGCACCACAAAACAGAGTACAAAAGGGTGGGCTTAGAGCTGAAGAGGCAATAACAGATTTAAAAGGACAGATTTTAAGAGATGTTAAACTTAGCTGATGAGAGCATTTGGTAATTGGAATGTAGGTTTAAAAAAAATAACGAGGCTGAAGCAGTACAGAAAAAAAGGTAGAACACAGAAAGAGGCATGAAGCAAAAAGGTATAAAATACGTGTAATTGGAGTCCCAGAAAGACAAGAGAACGTGACCCTGCCTCTCTCTGAAGGTAAGCTGACAAACTTTCAAAACTGTTGTAAGATTCTTCAAGGCACCCAATCATGAGGCTTGATAAACACAGATTTAAAAGTACTTATTGGTGAGAGAGAGAGAGAGAGAGAGAGAGAGAGAGAGAGAGAGAGAGAGAGGCATAAGAAGTGTTTGCACTGCATGCAGCTGGCCAGACTTTGATCCCTGGAATTCTATTTAATACTAAGAGCCCCACCAGTGATTTCTGAGCACAGAGCAAAGAGTAAGTCCCAAGCACCACTGGCGAGGCCCCCAAACAAACAAACAAACAAACAAAATGTACTTAGATGGTTGGGGGTTAGTAAGGAAAGGAGGCAATTACCTTGTATGAGGCCAACTCAGATTCAATCCCCATCACCCCATAGGTCTTCTGAGCTCTCAGGAGTAATCCCTGAGCCAAGAGCCAGGAATAAGCTCTGATTCGCACTCACTGTGCTCCCCCTCTCCCTTCAACCCCCTCCCTTCCTAATACCTACCTACATCATACTTGGAGCCCCAGGTCATATACTTGGGGGAATAATAAAATTTGAGAAGATTGCTTAACCTAGAAGTAGCCAAAAGGCATCAAACCGCACCCTTTTGAAATACAAATCCCAAAGTTTTTGGAGAAGAGAAGCTGAAGGACCATCCAAATAAGGACAGACCCCCAAAAAAGGAGATGCTACAGAAGAATCTGAGATAGTGAAGGAAACCCTCTACCATGCAAGGGACAAGGTTATGAGAAGCACATCAACAGTACAAGGTTTTCCTGTGGCAACACCCCGATTAATTTTCATGTCTGCAACACTCCAGAAAAAGACAGTTGGAAGAACTAGCTAAAGTCTCGTCCCCGAAGCTCTTCAACCCATGTTCTTCCCTGGGGACGATCACACTTAGTGTCTCTCATCTTGTTGCACTCTCCACTCTGGAGAAGCTCCTGTTCTCTCTTGGAAGAGGGGGCCTATATGACCGGGCAGGAGAATCTGTGTAGTTCCTTCCCATGGTCATGGCAGCATAGACAACGGAAACTGAATTTCTCCTCACATCTTTCTAAGTAAGCTCCAATAAAAACTATCTTGCTTCATTATTTCACCTCCTCCTGAGATTCTTTTCTGTGAGGGAAAGGCAAAGGACGCAGAACGTTTGTGCCAAAGTTGGACTGACTTTCTTTCTTGAAAAGAGTAATTCCTCACTCCAGCGCCTCCCACAGTAATTGGGTGGCAGGCCTCACCCGCAAGGCCATGCAGAACAAGAGGGCTTTAGGCACAGCTTGGTGGCTGCCTGGTGGGGCTGGTGGGACTTGAGTGTCCATGCCATGCAGATGCTCCTGGCAGAATTGATCAGTCCTGACCCACAGCAGGCACTTTCCTGAGCACTGGTGGTGATGATCAAGCAAAGTAGAAGCAGTCTTTCCTCCAGTCGACTTCCCTTGCCCCCCACTTTACTGTGCCACCAGCAGCAATATGTAGTACAATTTTGGGAACACTGTGTTTCTAGTTGATAGACAAGGGGACTGGTAATGAGCTTTTTAGGACATAATAAAAAAAAATAAGGAGAAACTGCTTCAGTCACTAGGCCTAAAGTACTCCCAAAGCACAAAAATGTAAATATTGAGCTCTTTGGAGAAAATCACCCATGGAGAAACTGAGGCAGCCCCCTCAGAAAAGGAACAGCTTCAGAAGTTTACAACAATTTGGCGCTGGAGACATAAACAGCAGGGAGTTTGCCTTGTACACGGCTGACTCTGGTTCGATCCCCAGCATTCCATATGATTCCCAAAGCACTGCCAGGCCAAGGCACTTTGGAGAAAAAAACACATAATTTTCACCCCAAAATCCATCCACTGGAGAAGCCTGTGATACCTTTTAAACATGTATTTTTTTTTTTTCATCGCTGGAGTGATAGCACAGCGGTAGGGCGTTCGCCTTACAAGCGGCCAACATGGCCAACCCGAGTTCGATTCCTCCACCCCTCTCAGAGAGCCCGGAAAGCTACTGAGTGTATTCGATATGCCAAACACAGTAACAACAAAGTCTCCAATGGAGACGTTACTGGGCCCGCTCCAGCAAATCGACGATCAACGGGAGGGCCTTTACCTTTACCTTTACCTTTAACATCTTTAAAGCAAATTTCTCTTTGAAACTCTATTTCAGGAGTTGGAGCAATAGTATAGTGGGTAGAATGCTTGCCTTGCATGCAGCTGATCTGGGTTCCATCCACAACACCCCCTATTGTTCTCTAAGGATCGATCCCCGAGCTCAGAGCCTGGAGTAACCCCTGGTCACTTTCAGGTGTGGCCCAAAAAAAAAAATTATTTTTATTCACTATTTTTGTGAGGGAAGGCAGTGTGCCTAGAAAACCCAGACAGAAGTTAGGACTGATTTTCCTTTTCCTGCAAAGAGCAATTTCTGGCTCCAACCTGAGCCCATGGCACCCTGAGAACTCGGATGATTGGGGGGTGGGGTAGTTTCTGCCTGGTTCTGACCAGGTAGAATTCTGGGGCAGCTCAACAGCTGCTCTGTGGGGCTAGAGGAAGTAGCGTCTATGCCACATGGACAGTCCGAGCCCACTTTATCAGCCCTAACCCACACCAGGCATTTTCTTGGTGGTGAGGTGCATCCAAAAGAAAAATGAAAGCATTTCTTCCTTGAGGCCCCCTTCCTTGGTCTCCACTTCACATAAGTCACCTGCAACAAGTACTTGAAAGGTAGATGGTCTTAGTTCTCCTTGGAAGAGGGGTCCTATATGACCAGGCAGGAGAGTCTGTGCAGTTCCTTCCCATGGTCATGGCAGCATCAACAACAGAAACTGAATGTAATACAGACTCTAGTCTGAGATCTTGCCAAAAAGGATTCTGAGGTGTTCTAAACACCTTTTCGGCAGAGTAATCCACAGGAATGAATGAATGAATGAATGACAGCCTGGTAGTGAGCTTTAAGGAGGGCAATCCCAAGTGCAGAACACAGGGAATTGGGTGTCACTAACAATCTAGGAGGAGAAGGAGGAGGAGGAGGAGGAGGAGGAGGAGAAGGAGAAGGTGGAGGAGGAGGAGGAGGAGGAGAAGGAGGAGGAGGAGGAGGAGGAAAGGAGGAGGAGGAGGAGAAGGAGGAGGAGGAGGAGGAAAGGAGGAGGAGGAGGAGGAGGAGGAGGCTTGTCCGGGGGCGGGGAACAGAGGAGGTTAAACAAAAAAATCAGTCTCCCACCTTTACTGCATGGCACAGACCATAAGAGACCACAGAGATCCAGATAGGGCAATATCAGGTTTCATCTCATCATCTCTGGCAAACTAACTAGCTGAAGACTACTCTAGCTTTCATCTGCCTTTGTTATTTATTTATTTATTTATTTTTGCTCTTTTGGGTCACACTCGGAGATGCACAGGGGTTACTCCTGGCTCTGCAGTCAGGAGTTACTCCTGGCGGTGCTCAGGGGACCATATGGGATGCTGGGAATCGAACCCGGTTGGCCGCATGCAAGGCAAATGCCCTACCTGCTGTGCTATCTCTCCAGCCCCTCATCTCCCTTTGAAAAGAAACATCTTGAGGGCAATTTCCTGAGGTGAAGCCCACAGTTTCAAAGGCAAAGCCAAGGCTAGAGCTAGAGAGAGTTCAGCACCCAGCTGTACAGTACAGCTGGGATTGAACCCAGCTGACCCGGGTTCAATCCCTACTGTACCATTATGTCTCCCAAATACCAGGAGAAAGTCTTGAGCGCACAGGTAATAGTAACTTCTGAGCATGACTGGGTGGTACCCAACAAACACAAAAACTCTCTGAAGGGCTGAGCAATAGGAGGCTGAGTGCATTGAATAATTCATGCCTAGCTACACAACTTCCGTTCCTACCAGTCTGGATTTAATCTACAGCAGGGAGCCCACACCGATGCTTGATGTCAGTAACCAAGTTACATCCTTCCCAAACTACAACTACCAGGCACCTGTTATGCATGCCACTGACTGGGGTTCAATCCTCAGCACCCCACATGGTTCCTTGAGCCCTCCTGGGAATGATCCCTGAGCAGAGAGCCTGGAATAAGCCCTTAGAATCCAGGTGTGGCTCCGCCCAGGAAAGAATGTATTGTTACAGTTATGGCAACATGTTTACAATAGTGTTATGTTTATGGTGAATAAATAGTTACTGTATACCTCAGCACCAAAAAGTTACTCAGCACCTTCCCCCAGTTTCCTTACATCTAATCCTCCTCTTCATTGCCTCATTAAACAACCAATGCCCAGAACCATGACTACTGCTGCATAGAAGACCACCACCTTCACCAAACTGACAAATAGTACATTACTTAGGGGCAGTGGGATGACAGAGGAAATTTAGTTGTGGGTGTAAATCTTGCATACATTTAGAGGTGTAAAAATTCTTGAAATTCTATAGTGCTGTCAACCAATACTAACTTTATTTTCTAAAAACGGAAATGCTAATCTTAAATAATAATCTTAAATAATATCTTAAATAATCTTAATCTTAAATTATATATCAAACTTAAATAAGCTTAATCTTAAATAATATATCAAACGGACAAGATTTATAAATATGCCTATCACTGGTAAGAATGTAATGAGGTTAATAACCTTCATAGATTAGCATTAGGTTTTTTAATTTATATAATCTTTCTTAAAAAATAGTTAGACAAGATCTTTACAGCACACAGCCGTACAGAGAGAAGAAGGACCATATGGAGGACTGGCTCCACAGCTCCCGGAGAAGAAACCAGGTTTCAAAAAGAGCCGAGATCACCAGGAAGTCCCAGATGGGGTAGGTGCCGCATCCCGCCTCCCCCAGATGGAACCCCGGTGACCAGAAGCCTCCACAAGCACAGCTCGAGTATGCGGGAACTAGGACTTTCCTCCAAACTGCGCAGCCACGTAAGCCATCTCTGTATATACAAAGTGATCAATGGGAAGTAAATCACCCAACGTTTCGCCCTGAAAATCAGAGTTAAGTTTGGAGCACAGCCACAGCCCCAGAAGAACATGGACTTAATGCAGAACCCAGCAGCTTCGAGCAGAAAAGTGAAAGGACTATGCGTTAATCCAGGCCATCATGTCTGCCCGGAGGGGAAAGGGTGTTGCCCCATTCGCCCTCTCTTCTCTGGAAAGAAGGATGGCGGCCGCATGGGAGCCTTGTGGACAGCAGGTATGAGCCGGGGGTGTGGGGGCAACTAAAACCTCATGGGAAGGGGAGCGTTTCGGTCCATCCTTCACGCCCTACCGAGGTCACTAGTTGCCCCCCACGAGTGGCTCTCCAGCACGGCCACAGCCCCAGAAGCACAAGACTTAATGCAGAACCCGGCAGCTTGGAGCAGAAAAGTGAACGGACTATGCATTAATCCAGGCCATTATGTCTGCCCAGAGGGGAAAGGGTGTTGCCCCATTCGCCCTCTCCTCTCTGGAAAGAAGATGGCGGCCACATGGGTGCCTTGTGGAGAGCACGTGTGAGCCGGGGGTGCGGGGGCGACTAAAACCTCATGGGAAGGGGGGCGTTCCAGTCCGTCCTTCACGCCCTACCGAGACCACCAGCTGCCCCCCACGAGCGGCTCTCCAGCACGGCCACGACTCCAGAGCACAGAAACCAATCTCTTAATTATCTGACTCTCAGTAGAAATACTTCCAGGGTTAAATAGCAAAATAACAGAAATCCAAAATCAACATTTAATTCTTGAACCCAGCTGTAGAAAGCGAATCACTCCACAATGCTTTCTCAGCATGTCTGATTTGGGGGGAGGGGGTAAACTCTAAATAATAGTGGTGAATCTTTTATTGAAACAATGAATCTAATCAAAGCAGATAGAGTGTTAACTAGAATTCATCTGCCTCGCAGGCATTGGGAGGGGTGGTGAGTGGGGTTTTATTGGGGTTCTTCGGTGGTAAAAAATAAGCATTGGTAAAGGGAAAGGTGTTTGATATTTGCATGACTGAGACCTAAACCTGAAAGCTTTGTAACTTTTCCCACTGTGATTCAATAAATAAATAAATAATAAATAAAAAATAGTTAGACAATGCACATTAAAAACTAACCAATATTGGGACTGGAGTGATAGCACAGCGGGTAGGGTGTTTGCCTTGCACGTGGCTGACCCAGATTTGATTCCCAGCATCCCATATAGTTCCCCGAGCACCGCCAGGAGTAATTCCTGAGTGCATGAGCCAGGAATAACCCCTGTGCATTGCTGGTGTGACCCAAAAAGCAAAAATAAATAAATAAATAAAAAATACCTAACCAGTATTTTGTCTATGTCCAATTTGTTTAAATTTTATTTGTGAATACTAATGAAAGGGCTGGAGCGATAGCACAGCAGGTAGGGTGTTTGCCTTTCACACAGCCAACCCAGGTTTGATGCCTCTGCCCCTCTAGGAGAGCCTGGCAAGCTACCGACAGTATCTCGCCCACACATCAAAGCCTGGCAAGCTCCCCGTGGCATATACGATAAGCCAAAAACAGTAACAAGTCTCACAATTTGTTGTGAGACATTACTGGTGCCTGCTCGATGGACAATGGAGGGACAGTGCTACAGTGATACAGTGATACTAATGAAGAGGTGACAGGGCTGAAGAGACAGTGGGTAGGAATCTTGCCTTGCTGATCCTGCTTCAATCCCCAGCACTCATCCCAAAACATAATCTGAGAAAATCACATGCGTAATATAAAACTTGAATATTGGAAGGTAGCACTATCCTCCCATAGTTCATCGATTTGCTCGAGCAGACCCAGTAATATCTCCATTGTGAGACTTGTTGTTACTGTGTTTGGCATATCAAATGCATCACGGGTAGCTTGCCAGACTTTGTCATATGGGCGAGATACTCTCGGTAGCTTGCCGGGCTCTCAGAGAGGGGCAGAGGAATCGGACCTGGGCCGAATGGGTCAGCCACATGCAAGGCAAACGCCCTACGCACTATGCTACTGCTCCAGCCCTGAAAGTTGAATATTACTGATAATAAATACTGAGAGGATATACAAAATGCTAATAGCAGTAGCTTATGTTTGATTTACTTTCCCATTTTTTTACATTTCTATTTCAATTTCTTCCATTGTTTTAAAAATCAGGAAAACTTACATAATAAAAGAGCAAGATCAAGGAAATACAACCAATAATATAAACCTAACAACAATATAAATAATAAAAACCCAACCAATATTTGTGAGAGTCCAGCATATGTTATTATAGTCGAATCAATTCTGTGTCTTAGACTGCCAGGCACTGAATCTATGCTTGCGCCCCCAAAGCATCAAACAGGATAAACTACTGACACCTTTTAGGGGTTCTCATAAGCAGCTGCCAGAGGGCCTGGGGGCCAATCCCAGTGAAGCTGAACCACAGGGTCTGGTTCAGAGCCGGAGTCGGCGGATGCTGTGCTGCTCTGGCATCTGTAGCCCTCTCGGTGTCAAGGACAAACCTAGGCCAGACACATTCAAGCATCCCTCTGGACCCTTAAGTTGAACTTCTGTTGTAAATGTGAAACAAGAAAGGTTTTATTGAACAAAACGTAGAAAGACACGAAGGGAAAGTGAGAGAGGTAATCCATGATCAAGGAGAACACAGGCTTCCCAGAGTAAAGAGACACAGAGAAGAAAGAAAGATCTATATTCAAGGGGGGTGGGGGGGGAAGTGGGCTCAAAAAGCGAGTCTTAAATGGCTTTGGAAGGAGGTTATATATAATCCTTTTTATTTATTTATTTTTAATTTATTTATTTATTAGTGAATCACTGTGAGCTACAGTTACAGGCTTACAAACTTTCATGCTTGCATTTCAGTCATACAATGATCAAGTACCCATCCCTCCACCAGTGCCCATTTTTCACCACCAATGGTCCCAGTATCCCTCCCACCACCCCCACCCCGTCCCCTCCACCCCACCCAGCCTCTGTAGCAGGGCATTCCCTTTTCCTCTCTCTCTCTCTTTCTGGGTGTTGTGGTTTGCAGTAGAGGTATTAAGTGGCCATCATGTTTGGTCTATAGTCTACTTTCAGCCCGCATCTCCCATCCCAAGTGGGTCCTCCTAGAACCCTTTACTTGGTGGTCCCTTCTGTGAGCTGCCTTTCCCCCCAGCATGTGAGGCTGGCTTCTAAGCTTTGGAGTGATCCTTCTGGTATTTTTCTCTACTATTCTTGGGTGTTAGTCTCCCATTCTGTAACTTTATATTCCACAAATGAGTGCAATCTTTCTATGTCTGTCCAGGAGGTTATATATAATTCTTCAAAATAATTTCTTTTCCGTAGTTCTCTACCTACACAAACGTTACTCTGGGCACCATCACAGGAAAAGCCTTGCACTGTTGATGATCTTTAATCATCTCATCCCTTACACTGTTGATGACTTTTCATAGATTCTCATAATTTCATAGATTCTCCTGTTCTGAGGGCTCACCCTTCTGTGAGTAAAGTTCTACATCTAAATGGTAATTCAGATTATCCATCTCCAAAGAGCTCAGCATTTGCATCTCAGCGGGATGCGATCCCTCATTCCTTTGAACCACTTCAAGGCTAGGTCATTTCTTCTTAAGCTTTATTTCCCCAAAGCACATCACCTGGCTCCCCTTATCTATCTGCCCCTAGAGATTTTACCACCTTATATCTTTATCACTGTTTCACTGTTATCCCGTTATTCATCGATTTGCTGAAGTAGGCGCCAGTAACATCTCCATTTCTCCCAGCCCTGAGATTTTAGCAGCCTCTTCTTACCCATTCTTCTCAACAGTGCCATATTGGAGGTTTTTTTTTTTTTTAAATTGAATTACCATGAGAATGGTTACAAAGCTTTCAGGTTTTAGTCTCAGTCATACAATGATCAAACACGCATCCCTTCACCAGGGCACATTTTCCACCACCAAGAGTCCCAGTATACGCCCCCATCTCACCCTTCCCCCTGCCAGTGTGGCAGATGATTTCCACTTTACTCTCTCTCTCTACTTTGATTGCATTCAATTTTTCGATAGAAGACCTACCACTATTATTTGGAATTTTCCCCCAGCATTCAGACCTTCCGAGAAGTCATCATTAGATAATTTGTTTTCTATTGCTGATTATGAAGAGCACGTGATGTTGCGCAGCTGCAATAATGGTGGCACAATTTTGGGTTTCTGATATTTCAGGAATTAAGTCCAGAGGGATTTCTGACAGAAGCCGCTGGGTTCCGAGATTGGTTTGTGTGCCTCTGGGATCATGGCCATTCAGGAGCCAGAGGACCCGTTCAGGGGTGGCAACTTGGGGTCTCGTCAGGGTGGGGAGAAGAGCCAGTTCCAGCCCCCATCCCAGGAGGCCTCATGTGTCTTGTCACTGCAGGCGCGTACCTCTCAGTCCAATAGGCTCTGAAAGATGGTGGTCATCACGCCACCAAGGGGAAGAAGGCAGAAGGGACAATGCCCCTTTCACCTGGGATGGCATGGGGCCGTAGCTTAATTCACAGTCCAGAGGCATGAGCCACTGTGAGATACAGTTACAAAGCTTTCATGTTTGATACTTAGCTATACAATGATCGATCACCCACCCCTCCACCAGTGCAAACTTTCCACCACGAATATTCCCTTACTCCCTCACTTTCCATCTCAGTCTTTACACTGCCTCTATAGCAGACAATTGCTCAGATAGTCTCTCTATAGTTTTGGGAATTATATTTTGCTTGGATATTCCCACCACCATTCAAGCCTGCCTTCTAGGGGCAGACACTAGATCATCTATTTTCCATTGCTTACTTTGTATATCAGGAAAGGTCGTGCAGCTGCAAAAGTGGAGAAATAGTTCGGAGGAATATTCCCGGGACCCACATACCAGAGCCACGCTTGTAGAAGCTCATGGTCGCCAGAATTCCATCTGGAGAAGGAGGGGAGACTGCACCTGCTCCATCTGGGGCACCCTGGTAATATTGGCTCAGTTTGGGGCCCAGAGAATTCTCCAATGTTGTGGTGCCTGCTGGGATTCTTCACTACTGAGTGCAGCAAGATGGCCCATATTGGAGGCTCTTTCAGGGACAGGGGAATGAGACCCGTTATTGTTACTGTTTTTGGCATATCAAATACACCATGGGGAGCTTGCTGGTCTCTGTCATGAAAATCTTTAAGGGGAAGCCCCATAAATTTTAAATAATAATTTGTGTGAGGGATAATAGTCATGAGAGAAGAACTTAAATTTTCCTGCTTAAATGCAGAAAGAACTGACAAGGTTTCAAGGATCTCTCGAATATGTACATATACTCATTGTTTCATAATGGAACACTCAACTACATCATTGATAAGATCCCCCAAAGCCAATATGTAGTAATGTGGCTCATTAACTGACTAAAAAATAAAAATTTTTGTTTAAAGATTTGCAAACATTATCTAAAGTAATTTAAATAATTAACTATCATTCACTAATTATGCTTATGAGAAATTAATACTAAAACATTACCAAGTAATTTTACTTAAATTACAATTAATCAGATATACAGCTGTGTTGCCTAACTTTGGATATATTATACCAAGAATATGGCACATATGTTGGATCTATTTGCATCCCCCAGAGCTAGATGAGTTCCCTCAGTTCTGTTTTTCTTTGTGATACCATTATTTGCCTTCTATTAAAAATATATAGTTGGGGCTGAAGCAATAGCACAGCGGGTAAGGCGTTTGCCTGGCACGCAGCCGACCCAGGTTCGATTCCCAGCATCCCATATGGTCCCCTGAGCACCGCCTGGGGTAATTCCTAAGTGCAGAACCAGGAGTGACCCCTGTGCATTGCCGGGTCTGACCCAAAAAGCAATATATATGTATCTGTATTGCAAATCGTGATTCGTCACTGTCCTCCCATTTTTCATCGATTTTCTCGAGTGGGCTCAGTAACGTCTCCAGTGTGAGACTTTGTTGTTACTGTGTTTGGCATATCAAATACATCACGGGTAGCTTGCCAGGCTCTGCCATGCAGGTGAGATACTCTCGGTAGCTTGCCGGTCTCTCCGAGAGGGGCATAGGAATCGAACTCGGGTCGGCCATGTTGGCTGCGTGCAAGGCAAATGCCCTACCCGTTGTGCTATCACTCCAGCCCCAATACATATATATATATATATATATATTATATACAAATATATGTAGTTATATATAGTTATTTTATACTACAGAAATAAGTATGCAGTGAACACACACAAATCAATTCAATTTGTAGTTTTCAGTTCTCAAATAGTTCCTTCTTGGAAATGCTGGCTAATTAAATGAAACATAGCGAAAGATAACGGATTCTGATGTAGGCAGGTAGACAGGGAGGGCCCCCTCCCAAGGCAACGACAAAAGCCAGCCCTGCAGAAAACAGCAAAACAGGAACCAAGGCTTGATAAGACCCTGGCTCCAGCAACAGACCCAAAGAAACTCCTCCAGGAACAAAAGGCCAGGAAAGGAATTTCAAAGAAAACCATCACCACTCCCATCCTCCCTGGTAACCTCCTTAGCAACGGACATTTACCTGGGAAGAAGCCCCACGTGGGGGCAGGTTGGAGAAACCCTATAAAGGCCACCTGGAACAAAGGAAGGGCGCGCATTTGCTGCCTGAGCCCATGTGCTGCTTGCGCCCACGTGGCCGAGCACATGTGGTTCCTGAGCACATGTGTCGCCCGCATCTCCCTTCTTGACATGTGTACTTTCATGCTTTCCTGTCTAACTTTACTCTCTCACTCTCTCTCCCTCCCTCCATACCTAAAAATCCTCCAAATAAAATCTATTTACTTCACTGCTTGTCTACTCCTGAAATTCCTTTCTGCAAGGCGAGACAAGAACCCAGCAACCCTGGGTCCCGAGTGGCAGAGGCGGGTGGGGAGAAAGTGACTGTCTTTCTCCTCCCCGCTTCACATAAGTCACCCGTGGGGCCCACCGACATCAATTCCAAGCAAAATACAGCAAGGTGTACATTTCTGTTTTCTAGGTAATTTATTTTCCCAAACCTCAATTTTCAATTCAGAGGATTCTATAACATTTTTCTGTCTTATTTTCTACCTCCTAAGGACCCTGCATAATTTTTGGCCTTCTTTTTAAGGTAGACCTAGAAAAAAACAAACAAAAATCATGTAACTCAAGTCAGAAAATATCAGTCAATGGTATTCCTGCTTCAAAAGGACCCCTACTTCACTATTATCTTCACTGTGTGGTTTTCACTAGGCCGTTTTATTATCCAACGACTCTGAGAAAAGAGAAATTCGGGTTAAATCACTTCTTTAGAGCTTAATGTTGACAAAAATTCAAGAGTAAAGAAAAAGGGAGTAAGGGAAATGTTATGAAGAGCATGAAAAGGAAAATATCATGTCATATTTGGTGACCTACAGAAAATCTCTCTATCTTGGAGAGCAAGGATGAGATTACTCAGAGTGCTTATGAGATTCAAGTGCTTATTTTAGTACTGTCAGTTCCCATATTACTAGTTACCTATGTGACTCTAACTTCTTTTACTTCTATTGCGTCCAATAATACTCATCCACCTTGGCTTAGCTGCCTTTAAAAATCTAAGTTGAAGACTAAAACTTGACTTGAATAATAATCGATGATTAACCTGCCAAGAAATCACCCCCACCAATCAGATACCCAAACAATAGGCCCTCATCTTTCTCCTGCATACATATTGATCAAGCCTACTCTACTGAGGTAGATGGAAGATGTTATTAAAAGTATTTCAGTTGGTCTAGAGCGATAGCACAACAGTAGGGCATTTGCCTTGCACTCAGCTGGCCCGGCCAAGCCAGGTTCGATTCTTCTGCCCCTCTTGGAGAGCCCTGCAAGCTACCGAGAGTATCTCGCCTGCACGGCAAAGCCTGGCAAGCTACCCGTGCCGTATTCGATATGCCAAACACAGTAACAACAAGTCTCAAAATGAAGACATTACTGGGCCTGCTCGAGCAAATCGATGAACAATGGGAGGACAGTGATGATGATTTCAGTTGAACTGACAATCTGTTGATTACATGCCATAGTAATAGTTAAAGGGACATTAGATAGAAATTTACTTTGTTGAAATGTATTTTCCCAAGAATTCATTTAACTAATGCTAGCAAAACCATTTTTTTCACTATTAACTCAATGAAGACAGATATTGAGGAATTTAGGGTAAATATCCTTATCCTCAGTTTTGATTCCTGCAATTCCAGTTACCAATGGTCACCCATGGTCTGAAAACATAGTGGACAATGAGATATACACAATGTAATGAGATGCTTGAAAGTGGCAAAGGGAAACATTTACATAATTTTTATGCAGTGTATTGTTATAATTGTTCTATTTAATTATTAATTATTATTATTAACTTTTTACCATGCCACATGTAGAAACTGAACTTTATCACAGCTGGAGCGATAGCACAGTGGTAGGGCGTTTGCCTTGCACGCAGCCAATATATACATATATACATATATATATATATATATATATATATATATGCAGGAACAAGTATACACAAGATTTGGTATTATCAATTACTTTAAAGGTACACCCTGTGCATCTTGAACACATTCCCCCTCGTATAACCACAGATGAATTTAAGTGAAAATATTTTATATTTGCCTTTTAAATGTCTTTAAAAATCATAAATAAGAGCCAAAATAAAAGGCAAGGTTAGTTTAAATGGCAAATTTGAACTTCAGTTATCAACCTTTTACCTGATCAATATCAAACATTATTAGTATTAATGGTTCAAAATAGAATTGCAGAAAAGCACATGTTCACATATTAATATGGTTGTTTTCAATGTCAGTCTTTTCTAGCTTAATTTGAGAGTTGACAAAAACCAATAGTTTCATTGATCTATACTTTATCGTTTTGAACCACTCTCATTCTTGATCACCCAATTGCTTAAAAAAAAGTTTGAGTGTGAGAGGAACTGATGGAAATTAAGAATAAGAGGCTGAAAGATAAGTACCAGGAGTTTCAATCCATGGCTTGGAGGCCAGCTGCACATGCTGGGGGAGAAGGCAGCTCAGATAGAGAAGGGAGCACCAAGTGAAGGGTGTTGGGAGGATCCTCCCAGGATGAGAAATGAATGCTGAAAGTAGACTATAAACCGAACATGATTGCCACTCAATGCCTCTTTTGCAAACCACAACACCCAAAAGGGTACAAAAGGGAATGCCCTGCCACAGGGGTGGGTTGGGATGGGAGGGGGTAGGTAGGAGAGATGCTGGGAGCATTGGAGGTGGGGAATGGGCACTGGTGGAGGGATGGGTACTCGATCATTGTATCACTGAAACCCAAGCACAAAAATTTGTAAGTCTACAACTGTACCTCATGGTGTTTCACGAATAAAAATTAAAATAAAAAAAAAGAATAAGAGGCTGAGCTTAGTGATAAATGCACATCTTGAATATGTGAGGATGTGAGTTCAATCCCAATTACCATCAAACCATAAAAGAAGGAGAAGTAGGTCCAAGAGTGAGAATACAGCAGGCAGGGCGCTTGACTGGCCCACCTGGGAACATGCGTTCAATCCCCGACTCTACTTATGTTCTCCCAAGACCCTTGAGGAGTGAGCCTGAGTGTATGCCAGGAGTAAGCCTGAGCACTTCTGGGTGTGGCCCCCAAACAAAAAATAAAGAGAGGGGGTGGGGAGAGAAAGTGAGTGAGAGTCAGACACAGAGAGACAGAGACAGAGTCAGAGAAAGAGAGAAAAAAGAAGAAGTTTATATAAGGTGCTTTAATTCCACCAGGCATTTTGCTTTATTGAAGTGACCAAAGATCCAAATAGAATCCAAAAACTATGATACATCTCCCATTTACAAAACTAAAATTTATATTGTGAAGTTATTTGATAGTATGGAATATAACAGATGTGAATATGCATTGAAAGCTGCTCTTCATTCCCAACTCTTTTTGATTACACTTTTGAGATTGTGAATATCTGGGGGTTTGTGCTATTTGTTTCTTAAAGAGGTTACAAAGCGCTTTTGCTTTTTTCTTTCCATGTTTCCTTTGTCTAAAAAGTAAAAAGAGATTTGTAAAAAACAACAACAACAACAAAAACATGAGAACACCGGAAAAATGATTTACCTTTAAATAATTTAACCTTTTGGCTGAGACTGTGTTAGGATATAGGGCAGAGTGATCTGTTTCAGTTTCCCAATTTCTGTCTCAATTTGTTCACAAATTCCTGTTTGAAGGACAAAGTCAACTCTTTGAACATCTTTCAACTCACATCTTCACAGTGGCTAAAAGGGGTGTACAAGTGAAAAAAAATTAGCCCTCATTGACTGCCAAAAGTCTTCTGTATTGTAAAAAAAAAAAATTTTAATTGCATTCACTGATGACAAGTGTGGGTGCATTTGGCAGACAAGGGGAAAGGACTTTGCTATGTTTCTGCTGTTCAAAAATTCTTCTCATTCTGCTAACACTTTTCCTCTTCATGTCATCAAAAATAATTTTTTACTGATTATGTTGACACCCTCATAATGCCAGGATTTTTCTTACATCTCAGATGTAACTGTCTGTCATGAACTGCATCCATGTGTGTTGTCTTTTTCTTTTTAATATAGCATATATGTAAAATAAAATACTTTCTAAACTAACAAGTTCAAGTTCTACTTTGCTTTGTGAACACTAGTTCATATCTACAAAGGAATGAACAGGAATCATATTCAATTTCGACCTTGAAAGACTAATTTTATCTTTCTGGACAGTCAATGCCTTAAAAGCATATTAAGCCAAGTTAGCTTACAATAGCAAGTGGGATGAATTGAGACTTATTTTAGAAGGTGAATTATTTCTGTCATTTCCCTTGCAAAATGGCTCCTTTCAACATATTTCTAATTTATAAGAGATATAGTCTTTCAACAATAAAAATAGGAAAAATAAAAATTCCCTTCAGGTTGTCTTATGTAATAGATGTATTCCTGAAATGCAATTGCAAAGCAAGTCACATTTTCTCACTGACTTAGTTTATAGTTGAAAGATATGTTGGAGATTCTTTTACAAACAATGTATTCAATGGCATATTCTTAAAACTACTCTTGATTGCATAACATTTCTGACCACTGGATCTTTCACTAACTGACTTCTTCTTAAATCCTTCATTACAAATTACAAAAGAGCATCATTCTCTAGATTTTAGCCTGTTTTTTGCAGCTTCTGCAAATAACCTCCCACCTTTTCTTTCGTCAATCCCTAACAGAATTTAATGAAAAAATCCATCTAGCATATCGTCTCATGGATAAATTAAAAATAGAAGCTTAATAATTTCAGTGATTTCGTGCCTTTCCTTAATAATATTTAACTGAAAATCATCCTGCTAGGGAAAAAATTAGCATTTATCTAAAAAACAAAAAACTTGTCAAAAATATGGGGGGAAAAAAGATCAGGTTAAAGAGTAAAAGAGAATAAAAGCAGAGTATCAAAACATAAGACTATGCATAAAATAAAAGTCCTGAGAGAGTGAGAAATAGGTTAATATAGACAGATGATAATAGAGATAGATATCAGTGCTAATGAAAACCATTAAGCAAAAGCATTAGAATAACCTCATACCTGATGAACTATGTTTAATGGGAACTTATTAAATCACTCAATCTGTTGGTTTAGTCATGGATAGATCATGTAGGCAGCACTATAAATAGCATGTACTTCAAAGAAATGCTGAATAAACTTTTCTTTGGCATTACATGCTGCTTGATCAATTTTCTTATTAGGAATTTCAAAAATATAAGCATTCTAGTTGGCAGGAGAATTTTCCAATGCTAATTATATGCAGTTGGGTACAACTAACGTAAACACTGGAGACCAAAAGATAAGAACGTTTCAGTGTAGGTGATACAATAAAAATGCTAGAGCACATCTCTGCCCTAGAGGCACCAATGTCTGGGCAGGCACCATAATCTTGCTCACATTAAAGAAAATGCAATACTCCACAAAATGTGCAGCTACCAGGAACAAAGGAAATGTTGATTATAATATGACTATAATTATCATTTGGGCTTGGGAGAAGAAACAGCAAATATCCAACTATGAGGGCTCTCCACTCATATACAGATTCATCAAATAGTTTTGTTTAAATCTGATATTAAGTCAAACAATATGAGCTCCTACTTGCAATTTTTATTGTCAACGCTGCTTTTTTACACTTGTTGGAATGCCATTTCCTCATAGTCAAATGGTCTGTTAATAATTTCCATCCATACAAAATCAGTGGGCAGATTTCATAAATGTTTATTCTTTATGTGGAAACGGGAAGAATGCTGGACAAAACAAAATGATTGCTCTGAAGCGATACCTACTTCACTTCAAGAATTAAGACCCTTTACCTCTTCCTTTCTGTCTGAAAACACAGCAACACGCCCCCTCCAGCCACACCCAACACCCTCTGACATAGAAATGGCGCAACTCCACAGCTAATCCCCACCACAACCACGAACAGCTGAATCTTCCTAGGTGGGACTGGGAAGCTGAACGTTCTATAGGCTGAAAACTCTGGGACCTTCTCGAAAAGAGGGTGGACAGAGTCCTCTCTCTGACACAGCAGCCCTCCAACCTAAAAAGACTCCCTGACAGAATCTCATCAGGCTACCGACCCACCAAGGTGGCTCTCTAGTCCTGGCCCAAGCAGCTGGGGAATTCCATAGTTCTGTCAGCCCAGCAGAATCAGAGCAAATCTGATGAAAAAGTTGCTTAAAAGTCCACCAAGCCCAATGAGTGAGAGTCGTAACACGGAAGCTCAATTAGCACAAACCAACCCAGGAAACCCTCAGATAGTAACTTCAGTAACACCATTGTGAGGTTTAACAATGATTGTAAATTGACTTTAATTTATCAAGTTTTGATCATTTCATTTGCTTCTGTGTTGTAGCAAATGCGATGAAATAAATCTGTCTGGTAGGCTGGGGTGGTGGGTAGGAAACTGGGGACACTGGTGAGGAAGGTCACACTAGTGGTGGGATTGGTGTTGAAGCATATAATGCCTAAAGCAGGTATATTATCAGCGACTTGATAAATCATGGTGCCATAATAATTTTAGTAATTGCTCAAAAAATAAAAGTAAAGTTCTTTGCCTCCATTAACGACCCATGGAAGCCACAAGAGCATTCAAAAGTAGTCTTGGAGTGGTGGTCACTGTATGATTTTTGCCTGACGTTCTCTTTCTTGTTTCAGTTCTCTCTTTTTGCAGCATGTAAGATAGCTTGTGACACACTCAGGAGAATACCTGTGTAAAGACCAAGTCCCACTATAAGGAACTGGAAAGGGGGGGGATTCCCACAGTGACGGCAAGAGAGATAAGAAGGATGCGCCCAGAATGAATGGACAAGAGGCAGAAGAATGCGAGCAGAGAGTAGGCATCCTGTATCCCTTACAGCAAGAGACGTGTGGGATTGAGAAATAAAGAAAGATGCTTTGAGAGAACTCTGTGGAGCATGGGAAACCAAAAAACAGCTAAAAAAAAAAAAAAAACAAAGAAAATGTTATCCCAAGTATACCTGGTATACTTTTTATCAATGGTTATATATTTTGGGTACTTTGATGGTTGGGGGGCCACAGGTGGCTTACTCCTGGCTCTGCGCTCAGGTATCGCTTCTGGAGGGGCCCAGTGAGACGGTCTGAGGGGCCAGGGGTTGAACCCAGGCTGCTGCATGCCAGGCAAGTGCCCTGCCTATTTGTACTCTCTCTGCGGTTTCTGGGATTATATTTTTAAGTTTGGGTATGGTTTGGTGCCAAGGTTCCAACCACATTCTTGGCATTATTTTTAAGTTTTTTTTTAAATACATTTACTCCCTCCAGCATTTATATAAACTCACGTATAGTTTATTATTTTGTTCCGTCTTCACAATTTCATCTATTGGTTATAGTTTAAAAATACTAGTTTAAAATATAGTTTTGCAAACCACAGCACCCAAAAGGAAAGAGAGAACAAAAGTGAATGCCCTGCCACAGAGGCGGGGGCGGGGGGGGGGGGGGCGGGGATTGGGGAGACAGGGGGTGGGGGCGGGAGAGATACTGGGATCCGTGGTGGTGGAAAATGGGCACTGGTGGAGGGATGGGTACTTGATCATTGTGTAATTGAAACCCAAGCACAAAAATTTGTAAGTCTACACCTGTACTTCATGGTGTTTCACTAATAAAAATTTAAAAATATGTATGTATAGTTAAGTGGGCTGGAGTAATAGCACAGCGGGTAGGGCGTTTGCCTTGCACGTGACAGACCTGGGTTTGATTCCCAGCATCCCATATGGTTCCCAGAGCACCGCCAGTAGTAACTCCTGAGAGCACAGCCAGGAGTAACCCCTGAGCATTGCCAGGTGTGACCCAAAAATAAAAAATAAAATAATAGTTTAAAAATAATAAAAGTTCCCTTCCACTTAATAGAAATCACACCTTTATTGCACACAATATTTAAGTGCTCTGGGATCTGTTTTTAGAGGTTTGGTTTGGGGGCCACACCCAGTGTTGCTTGCAGGCTTCCTGGTTTTGTGCTCAGGAGGGACCCCTTTAGCTGCTCTGGGATCTATATGTGGTGCCAGGGACTGAACTCAGGTCAGCAAGGCATGAAGGAGTCTTTGCCCCTAGGGGCCAGAGTAAAAGGACAGCAAGGTAGGGTACCTGCACAGGGCTGACCCGGGTTCAATCCCCAACAGCCCATATGGACCCCCGAGCACTTCCAGGAATAGTTTCTGAGAACAGAGCCAGGAGTAACCTGTGAGCATTGCTGAGTGTGGTCGAAAAATCAAAATATAAAAAGATAAGAATCTTTACCCCCCCCCCCCCACACTCTCTGTGGCTGGGAACACTCTGAACTTAATTTGAAGGACTTCTATTCTGTGCCATTAAGTTACCATTTATTTCAGGATATGTGCAATTTTCTGTTACTGTATCATTAACAGATGATTAGCACAGGGACTTTGGGCACCTGCCCTGACAGCAGATGGCCAAGAATTTCAATTCCCAGCTTCCCATATGTGCCAAGCATAAGCCTGGCAACTCTGCCAGTTAGGCCTGGCAGCTCTATTGTCTGGGATCTCTAGTACCACGGAGACTCCTGGCCACACACAGCAAGGTATGAATAAGCACCTCAAAAAAAATCAATGTGAGTGGCCAGAGTGATAGTATAGTGGCTAGGGAACTTTCCTTGCATGTGGCAACCTGGCTTCAAGCCCAAGCACCACATACGGTATCTTGAGTCCACCAGAAGTAATCCCTGTGTTCAGAGCCAGGAGCAAGCCTTGAGCATCGCCAGTTGTGGCCCAAAACAAAAAGAAAAATTGGTGTGAGCCCCAATAAGCACTGCAACTTAAAAGATATTTGAGCACCACGACCAGGAAGTTCAACTTCTTATAGGCACGTGTGAGAACAAGAATGACCCACAGTGGGTAACTGTAAAAACTAAGCACACTGAAGGTTGTGTGTTCACGGGCTCTCTGGACGGCTCTATCTCACCACCCGCGTCCACCCGCATTCGGTGCCCTAGAGCGGCTGTGTGTGGCCTGGATAGGGATGGCTGTTGGCCAAGGGCAGACGAAGGAAGGGCCAGGCCGTTTGATCTTAGTAGCAGTTTATTACAAGGAAGTTTATCCCATAGAAGAACCTTATGTTATGGAGGGCCTAGGTTCTCTCAAGCTTGTGTTCCCCTTACTAGTCTCTCTGTGGTCCATCTTGCAGCCCTGCTCTCTCCCTCTCTCTCAAGCTCCCTTGTCTTTCCAACTCCCTTTCAGTCTGGGCTGACACTCCACCCAGTCAGGTAGCCAAATCAACATAAGAAAGTCCTCCCTGAAGGCCCATCAAGTTCAAAGGGAACACCACTTAAAAGGCATACCAAAGCCCTTCCTGACTGCCCCAGGGAAAATACCTCCTTAAGGTGTTTTTCTCTTTTCCTCAGTCCAATAAACTATCAATAAACTATCAACTATCAACTATTCCTGAGGCTATGCAGGAAGGACAGAACTATGTTATCCTGCAAGTAATAATAACCTAATTTGTGTCTCACTAAGGTTGTAAACCCTGGGTTTAGAAAGATAGTATGACAGGTAGGGTTCTTGCCTTGCATACAACTGACCTGGGTTCCTGGCATCCTCATATGGTCCCCCAAAACAAGCACTGCCCAGAATTAATTTCTGAGTGCAGAGCCGGGAGTAACCCCTGAGTATTTCTTGGTGTGCCCCTCCCCACCCCCCCAAAAAAAGTGTGCACCCTGAAGAACACATGTACAAGCACCACAAGTAAAGGAGAGCAAACCTCAGTGAGCACTATAGCTGAGTGTGTGAGCACCGAAACCAATTGTGTGGCGCGATCCCTAGTCTCAGCAAACAGCTGAGGGGAGTGGGAAGGAAATATATTTTTTAGTAAAATTTTAAATGTTTTGGAGGATTACTCCATGGCTTTGAGGACAGCTGCAAACGCTAGGGGGAAAGGCAGCTCAGACAGAGAAGGGAGCACCAAATAAAGGGTGTTGGGAGGTTCCTCTCAGGATGGGAAATGCGTGATGAGAGTAGACTATAGTCCAAACAAGATTGCCACTCAAAGTCTCTTTTGCAAACCATAGCACTCAAAAGGAGAGAGAAAACAAAAGGGAATGCCCTGCCACAGAGGTAGGGTGGGATGGGGGAAGGGGGGGGGGGGAGGGCTACTGGGAGCATGGTGGTGGAGAATGGGCACTGGTGGAGGGATGGGTATTCGATCACTGTATAACTGAAACCCAAGCACAAAAATTTGTAAGTCTACAACTGTACCTCATGGTGTCTCACTAATAAAAATTTAAGGAAAAAAAAATTTTTAAAGGTTTTCCTGTAATGATGCCTCACCTAGGGATAAAACCCCTTGCAGTTATTATTATTATTCCTTTCGGCATGTGTTTGGATTTGGTGAACATTGTGGTTAAATAAACATCACATAAAATTTGTCATTTTAACCATTTGGTGAGTACAACTTAGCGGCATTAAGTACATTCACAATATCGGATGTGCAACTGACACCACTTTCTAGTTCCAAAATTATGTCTCATCACTTCAGAAGGAAGTCGTACCCACTAGCAGCTTTGTTTCACTCAGTCCCATATCCTGACACCCATAACTGCTACTTGTATCTAGAGAACTTCATGCAAGTGAATTCTACATATCTGCCTTTTTTTTTTGCTTATTCCACTTGGCATAATGTTCTCAAGGCACCTCCATTTCCTGAATATCAGTACTGTGTTCTTTCCTATTTTTTCTCACTGTAGAGATGTCAGTAAAATTTGGTTCCCGATTCTCTACTATTTTTAAATTTGTGATGTTTTTATATAACAAATCATTTTCCCCCTCAAAAATATTTCAAATTCTTTCAGAAAGGGATATCTCTACCATGCATGTCTTTTGAATCATTAGTACAGTTTTCAAGAAGTACTTATTGATATATGAAATGGAGCAAGAAAGCATTTTTAACAAATGGCATTGGAAAAATTGGATGGCCACATGCAAAAGAAAAGAAAAAGAAAGAAGAAAATGGATCCATATTCAGGGTTCAAAATTTCATTCAAAAGACCTCGAGATTTGGGCCTACTATGTGGGCAGGCTTGAGGGGTGGTGGGAAAAATTGGAGACAATGGTGGAGGGAAGGTGACAGTCATGGTAGGATTGGGTTGGATTACTGAGTGCCTGTAACAAATCATCATGAACAACTTTGTAAAACACAGTGTGTATATAAAGTATAAAGCTAAAACTGAAAAAAATAAATACATTTTAAAAAATCAATGACATAAAAAATTAAAAATCATAATAAAAAATACCTCAAGATTAAAGAAAATCCATAAACTACACTAAGGAAAACTTAGGCAAATTCTCTAAGATATGGATCTCAGGATGTCTCCATTTGATTCCATGGCAAAGAAAGCAAAATAAACAGTGGAATTACATCAAGATAAAAAGGTTTTTTCATGGCCAAAAATAACCTCCTCAGACATCCTTATGAATAGAAGAAAATATCTGCACATATCCGTGAGATAAAGGGTTGATATCCTACATATATAAAGCTCCCCGAAAACTCAACAGTAACAAACCAATAGCCCTGAGAGATGGTTGCTACGCAGGTGATTTGAGAATGCTCAGGGCAGGATGGATCTTGGGATAATGGTGAAGGTATCCTAGTACTCTGGTGGTGGGTATAGGGTAACAGCACTGCGAAAATATACTGATACTATTGTAATAAACATATTTAATAATCAGTCAAAACAACACTGAAATGTCATCTCACACCGGTGAGAATGGCACACACCAAAACAACTGGAAAAAATCTATTAGTGGGGATGTGGTGAAAAGAACTCGCCTTCACTGCTGGGATAACGTCTGTCTCAACCCTATGGAAAACTATATGGAGATTTCTCAGAAAAGTAAGATTCCAGCTTCCATATGACCCAGCAATCCCACTTCTTGGAATCTACTCCCAGGACACAGAAACATACATTTAAAAAAAATAAATTAAAAAAAAATAGCACACGCTCACCACTACTCACTACAGCACTCTGAACAATCTCTAGGCCATGGAGTCAACCTTGGTGTCCAACGGCAGGAGTGGATAAGTGGACAGTGTGATATATATACACAATGAAATTATATGCAGCTGCAAGGAATGATGAAGTCACATTAGTCTTTCCAACTAGAATGAAACTAGAGGATAACATGCTAAGTCAGAATGAGAAAGACAAATGCTGAATGGCCTCACTGATCTGTGGTATATAGAATAACAGAAGAAGGGAAAGCAAGGTATCAGTGTATCGAAAGGTAGAGAGCTAGTTTACATCGGTCCCCTAGATAATAGGAGTTTCCTTGTTTTGACTACTGTAAACAGCACTGCAAAGAACATATATGTACAAATATCCTTCAGAATGACTGTTTTGTGATTTGGTATAGATGTCAAAAAGAAAATAAGTGAATTATGCAATAGGATATCTCTCTCTCTCTCTCTCTCTCTCTCTCTCTCTCTCTCTTCCCATCTCCATATAACTGTTTTCCACAGAGGTTAAACTTTACATTCACACCAACGGTAAATGATGTGAACCTTTCACCACATCCTCACAAGCACTGGGTGTTTCCAGACTTTTTAATAAAGGCCATTTTCATTGGTATGAGGTGATATCTCATTATTATTTTGATTTATAGTTCCCTCATAATCAGCAATGATAAACTTTTTTATGTGCTTATGGGCCATCGACGATCAAGAATCAGGGACGCTGTCTCATTTGCCAAAGCGCCAAAAATCAGATGGGCTGGTCACATAATGAGATTTAGCGACGACTGCTGGACTAGAGCCATTACAGACTGGATTCCACAGGATGTCAAAAGACCGCATGGCCGTCCACCTACCAGATGGTCAGACTTCTTCATCAAGATCATGAATGATCGGTTTGAGGCTCTTCGTGTTCCTAGAACAAACAGACGCCATTGGGCTACACTAGCACGCGACAGGGACAAATGGAGACGTTACTGGCGCCCGCTCGAGCAAATTGATGATTAACTGGAAGTCAAGTGATCAAGTGATGAGCTATTTATATATCTACTCTGGAGTAGTGGCTTTCTCCATTTAGGGGGTGGGATTGCTTGTTTTATTGATGAGTTTTCTGAGTTCATTGTATAACTTGGATATTAAACCTTTGTCAGATGTACAGTGGTGAATATTTTGATCCATTCAATATAATGTCTTTTTATTTTGGCCATCGTTTCCTTTGCAGAAGAGACATAAAAAGACATCTTAATATCTACATTACAGCACTCCTGAATATTATTCTAAAAGCTGTACCTTATTTACAAAAAAAAATCATTATGAAAAGAATTTTTTTAAATTCTGTATCTAGCATTTTATCTAATTGTAATTCATTTAAGCATAGACTTTTCAAGAAACATGATGTCTTGGTCTTGGTGAGTAATTTTCTGTGAATTGCTATTATTTATTAAGAATAGTATATAAAAGGTATAATCATAAAATCTTCTGACTGAATTCAATGCACTAAGTCAAATGGAAATGTTCTTAAATTTAAATCCAAATGTTATCTTCTTCATTCAGGTTAAGTAGCACAGAAAGTAAATCTAAAACCAAAAAATCCCTTTTTAAAAATTTCTTTCTCTTCTTTCTCATTTTTCTCTCTGTCTCTTTCTGTCTCTCTGTCTCTGTCTCTCTCTCCCTCCCTCCCTCCCTCTCATATGACAAGACAAATGACAAACAGACATCCTATTTAAAGGGACATGTTGCTGAGTGGGCTATGTACTCTTCCCAGCTCAAGCCACCATGAAAGCTCATATATATCAATCTTCCTAAAGTATAATTTCACTGGGAAATGTATCAGTCACTTTTAGTCACTATAGCAAAAGTTTGTAAAGGTTTCTCAGAGTACAGAAGAGCTATGCTGTATTCTTATAAAGAATATATTACATTAAAAAGTCTTCTTGAAATCCCCAGAATTTAATAAGGACGGCATTGAAATTGTTTTGTGCCAAGGTGTCAGACCTATAGTACAGTGAGTAGGGCATTTTCCTTGAATGCAGTCAACCAGGTTCAATCCCCAGCATTCCGCGTGGTCCCTTGAGCTTACTAAGAGTGATTCCTGAGCACAGAACCTGCATGGGGTGTGACCCCAAAAACAAACAAACAAAAAGAGAAATCATTATATGCCATGAAAATTCAAGTTTGATCAAGACCCCAACCCCAGCCCAAAATGAAACAACAGGCGAAGGGCGTTCGAAGTTCGAGCTCGCTTGTTGGAAGTGAGTGGGCTGGACCTCTCGTCCTCACAGAGGCCTGGCTGCGTGAGCCTCCATCTCAGCAAGTGCTGCAGTAGACTTGGCAAGGCTCCCTGTGGGAGATGAGCTGGGACTGAGAGGCAATAACTGAATGGGGCCTTCTAGTCACACAGGGAGTGTGCTGACTGCAGAAGCGAGTGCTTCTTCAGGGGAGTTAGCCTCTTGGGCTTCTGGGAATGCAGTGTAGCAGGCAGGGCACTTGCCTTGAATGTGGCTAACCAGGTTTCATCCCCAGCACCTCAGGTGATCCCCAGAGCCCCACCATGAGTGATCCCTGAGCACAGAGCCAAGAGTCAGCCCTGAGCAATGCCAAGTGTAGCCCAACAACAAAAGAAGCAATTCAGCAGAAAAGAATAAGAATGCATTCATTTACTAATTTACATTCTAAAGGGCAGCATTCACATAATTATCATCTTGAGGCCTTTCCATGAATCTCATGACTCATTTTTTTCTTTCTTTTTTCCTTTCATCTAATTATTTACGTTCTACAAAGAAGTAATCGTTGATGTCAAGAGAGGGGTGCAGCAGGGTGATACCATTTCACCAAAACTCTTCAGTGCCACCCTCGAGAACATCATGCGACGACTGGAATGGGAAGGAATGGGAGTGAAGATAGATGGTCGGCAACTACACCACCTCCGCTTTGCTGGTGACATTGTTGTAATAACACCAAACATTAGCCAAGCGCCACAAATGCTGGCCAACTTTGACCATGAGTGTGGAAAGGTAGGACTACAGCTGACTCTTACGAAGACAATGTTTATGAGAAACAGCCTTGTTCCTGATGCCCCATTTGCTCTCAACGGAATGACCATCTCCGAATGCAACAGCTATGTGTACCTAGGTCGAGAAGTCAACATGACAAATCACCTGGCACCCGACCTGTGCAGGAGGAAGAGAGCGGCTTGGAACGCTTTCAAGAATGTCGAAGAAATAGCTAAGAGGATGAAGGACCTCCAGCTCCAGGCACATCTCTTTGATTGCACTGTTCTTCCTGCATTAACATATGCCTCAGAGACCTGGGCCCTACGCAAACAGGATGAGAACGCTATTCGGGTCTCCCAAAGAGGAATTGAAACAGCTATACTTGGAATATCACGTTTCACTCAAATGAGAGAAAGAATCTGGAGTTCCAACCTCCATCGATGATCAAGAACCAGGGACGCTGTAACGTTTGCCCAGGCGTCAAAAATCAGATAAGCTGGACACGTAACGAGATTTAGAGACGACTGCTAGACTAGAGCCGTTACAGACTGGATCCCACAGGATGTCAAAAGACCACATGGCCGCCCACCTACCAGATGGTCAGACTTCTTCATCAAGATCATGAACGATCGGTTTGAGGCTCTTCATGTTCCTAGAATGAACAGATGCCACTGGGCTACACTAGCACGCGACAGGAAATGGAGACGTTACTGGCACCCACTCGAGCAAATCGACAATTAACGGGAAGTCAAGTGATCAAGTGATCTAATTATTTTGTTTTGAGGACACACCCAAAAGTGCTCAGGGGCTACTCCCAGCTCTGTGCTCAGTGGGGAGTGCTCAGGAACCATGGAGTGCTGGGGACTGATTTTGGGTCCACTGTGTAGAAGGCACAAACCTTGATGGCAGTTCTCTCTCTCCTGTGCATCTTACCAGTCCCATAATTAACTCCCATCACCAACAAAACAGGCTTTCCACTGATCTCTTAGTAGATCCTTTATCGGGAAGAGAGATGAACAATGTACCACGTGTTGACACTCAAAATCCAATGCAATCATAGTGAATGAATGATAAGGGATCATGAATTGGAGCTGAGATTACATGTGGTTTTATCTTTAAATCGGAAACACATAGTTTGTATTTGACCCTTCCACTAAAAAAGACTTAAGTGTTATTTTTCTGTTGCATTATTAGAATTTGCATTTATTCATTCAAAGTTAAATACCAATATATTGGCATTTACCTCCCATTAATCACTTAATCATTTTTTAAATTTCTCAGAATAAACTTTACATGCTGACATTTCAGACTTGGTAGTGCAGTTAGAAATGAAAACACGACTATGTATAGACCTTGCATCAGCACAATTTACAAAGCCAAAAGAGTAATCTCAACTCAGGAAGCTGAAGTACTCCTTGATTTTTTTCCTTTTTGGTTTTTTTTTTGGGGGGGTGAGGTTCACACCCAGCAGCTTACAGGAGCTACATCTGGGGTGGTGCCCAGGGATCACCCCTAAAATTGCTCAGGGGACATGTAACTCTGGGTACCAACCCAGGTCTCCTGCATGCAAATTATGAGCTCTGGCCTGTTGAACCATTTCTGGCTCTGAATGATATAATTTTTTTCCGCAGAGGTGGGGGGAACTTGTGGTGATGCTTTGACTGTTGCTGTGGACCTGATTGTTCTACATTTGAGGACGCCCAGGGCCCTGTCCCCCAGTGTTTGGATGGGTGGATATTGCTGTGCTACAGATAAAACTCAAGACCTTGTATGTGTGAGGCATGTGCTCTACCACTTGAGATATCAAACTATGCCAGCCTTTGAAGAAGCTATCTTTTTTGAATCAATTCACTTCTGTTAGGTTAATAATCAAATAATCTTTTTTAAATAAAGTAAAGGGGCTGGCATGATAGTACAGCAGGTAGGACATTTTCCTTACATGCAGTTGACTCAGGTTCGATTCCCAGCATCCCTTAAGATTCCCTCAACACCACCAGGAAGCATCCCTAAGTGCAGAGCCAGGAGAAAGCCCTGAGCATTGCTGTGTATGGGTCCAAAAACAAACCAAACACTGAAGTAAAATTTTCGAGATGTGAAAAGTTTCTAGACAAGTTTCTTGACGTGGTCAATAGAATGTATGCAGGAGGGCCACAGCCCCATCCAGGCCTGCTCTCCTGCCCTCACCCAACCATCCGCTTTCATTTTCCCTCCATTACTTACACATTGGGCTGGAGCGATAGCACAGCCTTGCGCATGGCTGGCCAGGTCAAGCCGGGTTCAATTCCTCTGCCCCTCTCAGAGAGCCCAGCAAGCTACAGAGAGTATCACACCTGCACGGCAAAGCCTGGCAAGCTACCTGTGGTGTATTCAATATGCCAAACACAGTAACAGAAGTGTCACAATGGAGACATTACTGGTGCCCGCTCGAGCAAAATGATGAACAACGGGAGGACAGTGCTACAGTGCAGGGCTACTTACGCATTAGGCCATTGTGTGTATTGTGAAAAGTAAGAGATGGGAGATGAAAGGTCGATGGATTTAGGTCCTTGAGTTGCTGCTTGGATAAGAAGTGTCCAAAAATGAGTTCACAGTTGCCTCAGTAGTAAACTATAAATATACCCAGTTTATAAAAACTTATTGTTTATTGCATCAGCTTTCCTATCCTAATTCAGCAAATGTGATATGAAAAACTCATGTTGTTCTTGATCATATTGTCACCATGAATATCCTTGGATGATAAACCCAAAACTACCATTAGCAGCAAATTAAAAAAAAGTAAATTCCCACAGAAGGCACCATTTGGACTTGCCACTTTTACAGACTTTTCAGATGCCCAGAATAATATGACTTATCTTCTCTATATGCAGTTTACAAAAATGAAAATCCACTGCATTTTCAGTGGTTTACTCATAACAAACAATACAAAATAAATAATTTCAGTTCTGCTTTGGGGCAGGGGTTGGGGTTCAGGATGGAAACATCCAAAATATGGTGGTGGGAAGTTGTAATGGTGGTGGGATTCACGATCACGACCATCCTGTTATTTGTCGATTGCCTCGAGCAGGCCCCAGTAACGTCTCCTTCATCCTAGCCCTGAGATTTTTAAAAAGTGCCATATTCAAGGCTCTTTCAGAGTTAGGAGAATGAAACCCATCATGGTGGGACTGGTGTTCGAATATTAAGTGTAATAAAATATTGTGAACTACTTTGTAATAAAATTAAATTTAAAAAAAATCCAGATGATGAAATAACTGCATTGAGATTCGCTAAGTAAGAGAGCTGATCTCAAGTTGAACTGTTGGCTTTTAAATCCTGCAAGGATGAGCACTCTCAGCTCAGACTCATCCCGTCTCTTTCCTGAGAATCAGAGTCAGACTAATTTTTTTTTTAAAGATTACATTCAAGTCTATATAACGCTTGATAGCACTGATTGCACTGACTATTTCTGTCTTGTCTTTTAGGTTTTTTGGATTTGCTTTTTGCAGTGCCAGGATCAAACCCAGGGTCTCATACATGCAAGACAAGTGCCTTGCTGCTAAGCTACAGTCTCAGCCCTGCACTTTCTAAAGTCGGAGCCTGTTGAAAATCACAGCTTTGCAACTTAAGTCCATAATTACCAAAGATTTTGCTGACAAGCAACATTCCCACTAAAACTAGTTTAAGCAGAAGATGAGTTTTCTAAAAGTATTTAAAAACTAATGGAAGCTTCGGGAGATCTAACAACTCACAATCAACAAATATTCTCGAATTGCACAGGAAGCCTTGCCAATATTTGGGGATAGAATAAGGTAGACACGATGCATGCAACAGTCATGTCCCTAGGTCATCTACCACTGCTCTGCCATTAAATCAGATCATTTCAATTCTGTGCAGCAAACCTGGTTCTTCATGATGGTCCCTTCTTTTATTTATTTATTTATTTTTTTAAAATTATTTTTAGTGAAACACCATGAGGTACAGTTGTAGATTTACAATTTTTTGTGCTTGGGTTTCGATAATACAATGATCAAATACCCATCCCTCCACCAGTGCCCATTTCCCACCACCATGGATAATATCCCTCCCACCCCCATCCCTCCCATCTCACCCTGCATCTGTGGCAGGGCAATCCCCTGTGTTCTCTCTCTCCTTTTGGGTGTTGTGGTCTGCAAAAGAGGCTTTGAGTGGCAAACATGTTCAGTCCATAGTCTACTTTCAACATGCATCTCCCCTCCTGGGAGGATCCTCCAAACACCCTTTATTTGGTGCTCTCTTCTCTATCTGAGCTGCCCTTTCCCCTAGAATGCCCGGCTGGCCTCTAAGCTATTGGAGTAATCCTCTTGGTGTTGATCTCAGCTATTCTTGGGTATTAATCTCATATTTTGTTTCTTTATATTCCCCAGATGAATGCGATCTTTCTATGTCTATCCCTCTCTTTCTGACTCATTTCGCTTAGCATGATACTTTCCATGTTGTACCACTTGTATGTAAATTTCATGACTTCATCTTTTCTAACAGCTACATAGTACCCCATTGTGTAGATGTACCAAAGTTTCTTTAACCAGTCACATGATGGTCCCTTCTTAATGAAGTAATCTCAGAAGACTGGTTCAGCGTCTACTGGGAAGACGAGTTTGAGGTTTCATGTTGAATAGGCAGATCTCACCTAGTCGGGGTTGCGGGGGAGTCCTCAAACGTAAGCAATCAGTTTCAAAGATGCTCAGCACCACGAACATGATGTACATCCACTAAACAACAACTCTAAGTCACGAGGTCAATACTACAAGGGAATAGAAACTATGGTCCTCTCTAAAAAATCTGATTCATAGAAGGAACAAAGCAGAGGTTGGGGGTAAGGGATAGAGGAAGGGAACCAAGGAAAGACAGAGAGGCTGCACGGTGACCTCAAAGTTAGGGGGAAATCTTTGCTTCAAGTCTTTGCTCAAGATCTCTGCTGGGCTGGAGCAATAGCACAGCAGGTAGGGCGTTTGCCTTGCACGCGGCCGACCCGGGTTCAATTCCCAGCATCCCATATGGTCCCCTGAGCACCGCCAGGGGTAATTCCTGAGCGCAGAGCCAGGAGTAACCCTTGTGCATCACCGGGTATGACCCAAAAAGCAAAAAAAAAGAAAAAAGTTCTCTGCAGTACTTAAATAGCACATTTGTGAATGCATACCAGGTCCTGTACACCTTCAAAATGCTGACATAAATAAATAAGTCTAATAATAATACTCTCCATGAACAGAGAGAGTATTCTTTTTCTAATGAGTTTCGGACGTACTGCTGGACAGTGTTGAAGGTGACCGACCTTGAACGCCCACAACTCCTCTGAATCCTGGCTCTATCTTCCCAAACTTGCTGTGTTACACGTCTGCCTTATCACCTTGCTCTGTGTCAATTTTATAATATTATTAGTCATCACCTGTTCACATTTGTACCAATTATTGCCCCTACCTTATCACAGAACTTAGCTATATTGATTGCGCTGATTATTCCACAGGTGGTAGACAAAAGGAGAACTTTAAATAGAACATACAAGTGACTAGTAATTGGGAAAGAAATGCAACCGACAACACAGGTTTGCAACAAGTCAATCCTGAATGTACCATTTACAAACAGCTGCTTTAGGGAATCAATCTCATATCACTTTTAATTGGCACACATGCACAAATTGGCCTCAAAACGCTGCATAATGATTACCGTGCCTGTATGTCACAGATTGTGCCTTGGCTCATGCTTAGCCCAAAAGCTAGTTAACATAGAGTTTTCACTCCCTCTCTTTCTTCCCAATGTCTGTGTTCAAACATTGTTTCTTAAGTAAGTCCTATTGATCATATTGATTAATACTCCTGGTAGAAATGATGAAAAAATATTGATTCGCTCTTGTACATCTCAGCTTTAAAGTATCTGGAGTGTTGCTTCCTTGAACTTTGTAAGTGCCCACTTCTCAGAGCTCTTCTCTTCCTGATTACATCTGCAGATGGAAATCAGGTGTGAAAATCCATTAAGATGCCTTCACAACAGGAGCGACTTTGACTCTTCCTGAACTCTCCTGTTCCTCTTCCTTAATTAAGGCACAAGAACATTAGACCATGGAAAGAGAAGGACTTACGTTATGGATCTTATTCTTTCTAAGGCTCTGCATTTCACCCAATTGAAGAATAATACATTTTCTTCCTTCGCTGCTTTGCAAAGAGCCACTTACTCAGTTTTTCCAAAAGAAGAATAAAGAGCGTGATTTTACTTATAAAGAGCTCTCTGTTATCATGCTACAAAAGAGAAATGAAATATACAGCTGTTCCCCCCAAATTATAACATGCTTTTTTTTTCACTAAACATTTTAAAACTCAAAGAATAGCATTTAAATGAGTGAGCAACATAGAATCTTATTTTAGAATTAGAATAACCCTTAACGTCTGCAGCACAAAAATGCAGTTACTGGCTCTGGAGTCAGATGGTCTGTATTAAAACCCCAGGCTTAAACTAACAACTGTGTGACCTTAAGAAACTTAGAAAACCTTCTCCTCAATATTTGCTCTGTATGATATTTATAATAATAAACTATGAAACAAACAAAACAAACAAGACAAATAAAATAAAAATAAATAATATCTAGTATAATAATATCTACTGCTAGTATTGTGAGGAATAACTGAAACAATTGCAGTCCAATCATTAACACTCAATACAAGTTTATTGTTTTCAGTGTTAATATACTGTGCATTCCTATCCTATAAATCTGACATATCAAAAGAAAACAATAATTAAAACATTCTTTTTGGCGGGGGGGAGGGTGCTCCACAGCTCCCGGAGAATGCACCAGGCCCCAAAAAGAGCCGAGATCACCGGGTAGTCCCAGATGGGGTAGGTGCTGCATCCCGCCTCCTCCAGATGGAACCCCGGTGACCATGAGCCTCTACAAGCATAGCTCGAGTATGTGGGAACCAGGACTTGGACTTTTTACTCAAAAGCATGGCCGCTTATGCGGCTGCGTGACATCTCCCTATATACAAAGTGATCAATGGAAAGTAAATCATCCAACGTTTCTCCCTGAAAATCAGGCTTAACTCTTATACAAACCACAACACCCAATAGGAGAGAGAGAACAAAAGGGAATGCCCTGCCACAGAGACAGGGTGGGATGGGGGGGTGGGGGATACTGGGATCCGTGGTGGTGGGAAATGGTCACTGGTAGAGGGATGGATATTCAAAATAAATTTTAAAAAATTGAAAACTAAAAAAAAAAGTGTTGGAGTTTTTAAAACAATAGTAATTGTTCCTTTCAAGAATACACTAGGGAGGGAAAATCATTAAATATAAATAAGTGCTAAAAAAATTCTTTTCAAGACCTTTTCTGTCCCTTAGAATTGTAGGAATTAACCTCAAAATTTCTAAAACTTCACTGAGAATGTTATTTATTTATTTTGCTTTTTGGTTCACACGCAGTGATGCTCAGGGGTTACTCCTGGCTTTGCACTCAGGAATCACTCCTGGCAGTGCTCAGGGGACCAGGAATCACTCCTGGCAGTGCTCGGGGGACCATATGGGATGCTAGGAATAGAACCCGTGTTGGCCACGTGCAAGGTAAATGCCCTACCCGCTGTGCTATTGCTCCAGCCCTGAGAAAGTTATATATTTTTTTAAAAAATATTGAGGGCTGAAGAGATAGTATATTGGGTAGGGCACTTGTCTTGCCTGCAGCCAACCCAGTTTAGGTCCCTGGCATCCTCTATTGTCCCCTGAGTATTTCCAGGAGTAACTCCTGAATACACAGCCAGAAGTAACCGCTGAGCATCTCGAGATGTGGCCTCCATAAACATACAAACAAACAAAAGGTCACACTGGTGGTGTTAGAACACTAAATGCTTGGGAACAACTATATAATGAACAACTTTGTCAATCACCGTGTTTTTGATAAAAATTAATTTTGAAAAAGAAAGTTTAGCACACTGAAATTTCACAGATACTTTCACAGAGCAGGAAAAAGTGCAGGAAGATTCTTTCCCAGGGCTGGATCCAAAGTCAGACCATATTAAATACTGGGCAACTGCCTCTAAGTAGGGAAAAAATCAAATGGTTTTCAACCTTTCTTACCTGTGCTCTGGCGTCAGTCCATGGACCAGCATTTGAAAATTACTGGAGCAATTCCAGAGCACCTAACTCCTTTGTCCATCTGTCCTAGAGCTTTGAATCCAGTGAAACACAGTGCCAATGGCTGCTATGAGAACAAAAATGTGAACAGACTGTCTTCTTTCCTACACTCCTCCCCACGAACAGCTGGGTGTACTTCAAGGCCGCTTTCTCGCTTGATGTCAGAGAGAACGTCTTCCTGATGAGGTATTTGCCTTAGAGTACCTGACATTGAATTTGGGGGAATATAGCTAAACCATCAGATCATTCAGAGAAACAACCCCTATGAAAACTGCTCCTTCATCAAGGTTTTGAAACCACCTGGACAAATTGATTAGAAGCCTTTGGAAGGCTGAAAAAAAAAAAGCCTTCAAATTCAGTCCTGGGGCAATATGGCTCTTTTCCCTTATTAGATTTACAACAGAAAGTAATTTTATAAAAGTAAATCATTCCATGGAAATAACAATAAATAATGAGGAGGAGAGCTCCTCTTTTATTTTTAAATTTATTTGCTTGCAGCGTTGTTTTCCATCCTTCGACTTTGAGTCTGTGTGTTGTGATTGTTCAGATCTGTTTCTTGTAGACAGCAGAATGTTGGGTTCTGTCTCTGAATCCATTTTGCCACTCTGTGTCTCTTACTGATGAATTTAGACCATTGATGTTGAGAGAGATTATTGTGATGGGGTTTTGTGTCATTTTTCTGTAAGGGTTTATTGTGCTTGTAGGGGTTTGTCCAGTCTTATAGTAGCCTCTTTAGCCCTTCCTTTAGGTTTGGTTTTGAGTCTATGAAGTTCCTGAGCTGTTGTTTATCCAGAAAATAGTGTGCCGTTCCTTCAAGTTTGAGTGAGAGTTTAGCCGGATAAAGTATTTTTGGTGAAGTGTTCATTTCAGTGAGTTTTTTCACTATATCCCACCATTGCCTTCAAGCTTGGAGGGTTTCCTCTGACAGGTCTGCTGTGAATCTAAGAGGTGCTCCTTTGTATGTGATTTCCTTCTTTGACCTTGTTGCTTGTAGTATTGTGTCTCTATCGGTAGCATTTATCATTCTAACTATGATATGTCTCGGAGTGTTTTTGTTAGGGTCTCTTTTAGCTAGCACCCTTCGGGCTCCTTGAATCTGGATGCCTGCATTGTCCAGCTCTGGGAACTTTTCAGCAATGATTTGTTTAACCGTGACTTTTTCATTGGAACTGTTTTTCTGAACTTCTGGTACTCCAATGATTCTAATGTTGTTCCTCTTGGAATCATCCCCTAGGACTCTGATTCCCTCTAGAGCTATTTTGAGGTCTCTTGCCATTGTTTGTTGTTGCCTGTAGGCTTCACGCAGATCATCTTCCAGCTCACTGATTCTGTCTTCAGCTGTAGCCATTCTACTGTTGAGGGCACACACTGAGTTTTTTATTTCATCTACGGAATCTTTTATTCATTACATTTCTGTGCGTAGCTTTCCAATTTCTGCACTCATTTCTTCCCGTACTTTCTCGATTGTTTCTTTCATTTCCTCCTTTAATTTACTGGATATCTTTCTCACTGTTTCATTGAGTTCATTGAACATCTTCATTACTTCATATCTGAATTTTTTTCAGAGAGCTCCCTTAACTGAGTAATAGCTAGTAAGGAATCTGGACTCTTTTCATTGTCTTCTCCTCATGGTGGGGACTTGTGTTGTTTCTTCGTGTTGGTGTGGTGGTATGGTGACTAAGATGTTGCACAAGATTGCTGGGTATGTGGTCACTGGCCCAGAACTAGGCCACACCCACTTCTGAAGAGGCCACGCCCCCTACGGGTACCTGGTGTAAGTTGGGGGGGTACAACCTGAGCCTTGGGGAGAACAGGAAGAGGCTCAGGGATGGTGGGCGGCCCAGGTCCCAGAGGATGCCTGGGTCGGGTGAGTGGGGAAAGCAGAATCCCGGATTCGAATGTGGACTGACCTGGGAGGGGAAGAAGAACAGGCATGGCATTGGGGATGAACCGGAAGTTTATTTTTAAATTTATTTTTGATTAAGAAAACACTGTGATTGACAAAGTTGTTCACAATACCGAGGAAGGTTCCTTTGAAGAGCTTTCTGGTGTCCTTCACAGTCTTCACTTGCCTCTGCAGCTTTCCCGCTTTCTACTTGGCCCTGTTTCGTCTGCAGCAGTAGGTTCAAAATTGTTGTGGGAAGGGAGAGCCCTAGGGGCTCAACCCGCAGCACATAACTTGATGCAAATCAATCAGAATAGCTTGGCGGTCTTACCTTGAGACGATTTCGATGAGCTGGCATACTTCCAATTTCACCCTTTTGGGCAGCTTCGCAGGTTGTTTCTCTGCGGTGTTTTCTTTCTCTCTTGATCACAAGAATTAGTAGATACACAATAGATACACACACACACACACACACACACACACACACACACACACACACACACATACTCACACGAGGACCATGTAAGGTGTGGGCTGGGCAGCGTTCAGTTTGCTCAGGTTGGCTGTTTATCCAGCGCTATGTGAGTCCTCCACTCCAAATCCCAACACCTGAGCTGAGTTATTGTTTGCGTTGACGGAGCTGTTAGGAATCTCGAGAAAGTGTGAAGATCAGAGGCTGGGAACTCACATAGCCAGTCAGCAGGCACCTTCAAAGTATAAAGTCCTGATAGTTTCTTTTCCTGTTTTTTGTCTGTGTTGCCCTAAAAGACCCTAAACTGTTCTAATCTGCTCTTTTCTGGACACATTGTTGCTGGTTCTGTTATCTATTGCTTTCTTTTCTGGGCACTTATTGCTTGCTGGAACATATTCTGAAAGACCGAAACTGTTTTACTCAAGAGACTATCCTGACCTTGGGGAATTTGTTAGGGAGATGATTTCCCACTAATTAAACTATTGAGTTTAATTTATAATTAGGGGATGATCTAATATTTGATTTAATCTGAGGCATACCTTCTTCTTACATTCCAACACATCTGACACCTGAAGGAGTCTCCCAGTGGCTGCTGAACAGGTGGCAGTGGTGAGGTCTCTGCTATTACCTCTATGTGTGCAAACGCAATGTATAGAATATCTGGTAATTGAGACAGCAGAGTAATCAATGTGCAATGCTTAAGCCTCTACAGCAGGTCTAACAGGAAGAAAAAAGGTTGGTGGAGGTTGAAACTATAAAACAGAAATACATAATATACCCTCGCTTACTTCCAAAAATGATTTGAGACAAGGAGCGGTTAAATATCTTCATTTGGGATAAGTGGATTTGGGGATCACACTTGGCAATGCCCAGAACCATCCCTGGCTCTGTGCTCAGGAATTACTCCCTCTGATGCTCTGGGGACCAACCAGGGTCAGCTGCATGCAAGGCAAGTGCCTTAACTCCGTACCATCTCTCCACTGAGGTGAAATATCTTGTCTAAGTTCAGTCAGACAGCTGTTCTATTAAAGAAGCAGTTCATCCTACCCTGTGCTATTTTTTTCATTCTTTTGAGCCCTCTCACTGTCCAGCTGCCCATGGTAACTTGTGAAAACCTAAGTATAAAGAGTGAAGAGAAGAGAAATCTTATTTGCACCATAGCGAAGAATAAAGGAGGGACTGACAGAGGGGTTTTTTTTTCCCACTAAAGAGGGCCAATCAAGAGCACTCCATGGTGAAGAAGAAGGTGTAAACTTGAGGTTTAAAAAAAAGGAGGAAAAAATAAAGTTTATTTACATAGCAGTTGGCAAGGAGGTTTGTTAAGCATGGTGGAGTTTAGAGGGAGAAAGAAAGGAAAAGGATTAATTATGAGTATTTTAACTCCAGACCAGGTCTTTCAGCTTTTTTTTCTCCCCCCGAAGACAAGTGCATTGGGTATTTTCTTATTTAACAAATTTTAAAAGTTGGATTCCAAAAAAATGAATAAAAAGTTGAATATGAGGAAAAACAGTCAAGTTGTGTTGCAGTTGGAAATGATAAAGAACTGATCTTTGAAAACAAAATACAATGGTGGAGGATTGATGATATGTTTCCACATGCATATGTTTATGATAAATATGATAGATGAGAGAGAGAAATGTATTGCAGAAGTACACAGGGGCAAGTGCCTTGTGAAATATTCAAGTTTGGGTATGTCAGCGTTCACAGAACATTGACTTCCAATCTTAGATTTTTCAGTTCTTTAGGGGATACATATCATAACATTACTCATGTATTTATTGATCACCGAATGCTTTCTACAGTTTCTCCCATGGGATGCCTATTAGTGACTTCTGCAACCAGAGCTTCAGTGAAAATGGTTTCCATGAACAGAGTTCCGATGAAATGCTGAGCTACTGATCTCCTGGTTATTGACCAACCTGCAGCTCTTTCATTAGAATGTCAATTCCCACATTCAATAGTCAACTTTAGGTTGTTCGTAAGTAGACTTTGTATTCAACCTCATAGTTTTGATTCAGAAGTACATGTGACCAAGTTGCGGAAATTAACTTACATGACAACAGTGCAAAAACATTCCAGGACAGTAGACAGTAAGTCACAACTGACATGAATATATATCTATATATATATATATGCACATAGATATGTACATGAATATTTATAAGTATATGTGTGCATGAGTATTTGTGCTCTTATATGTAAGTACATGTGTGAAAACCTATAGGGTTACACATTCTATAAAACTTAAGCTCAGTTATTTTATGTCTCCCTTATAGAGAACATATTAAATAATAAAACAGGAAATAAGTATCCTGCTAACTTTTCTTAAAGTCTTTGCTAACAGAGCAAAAAAGTGTTTTACTTGCCGTCAGAATGGGCAGTTCCCACTTGCCTTAATTTTACCGTCTATAACTTCGTCAGCAGAATCCACAATTGTAATAAGCAAAATCGTAAAAGTTTGTGTTGTTTTTTTTTGCAGACTCTCTATCCTTCATCACACCATCAGATGATAGGTATTTTAATAGAAGTGTACCCCATCCAGAGCAAGAGTTTGCAACAAGCTAAATCAGAAATGCAACATTTTTTTCTCTTAGTCAAGAACAATATCAAATTCAATTTCAAGCAAACAAAGAATCAATTATTTAGTCACATTTTGCTCACTGGAAGAAATTCAAGCACCATCAATTTCTTAAGAAAGTTATTATTGGAGCTGGAGCAGTAGTACAGCAGGTAGGGCATTTGCCTTGCACGTGGCCGACCTGGGTTCAATCCCCGGCATCCCATCTGGTCCCCTAAGCACCTCCAGGAATAATTCCTGAGTGCAGAGTGAGGAGTGACCCCTGAGCATTGCTGGGTGTGACCCAGGAAGGCTATTATTATTTTTGAACTATTTTTCATTGGTTGGCTTACTGTAACTTACAATACTGTTAAAGATGAATTCCCATGTGCGGAATTTCAACATCACACCCACCAGTAGTGTACCCACCTCCTTTTCCCAAGGACCCAGCGTGCCTCCCTTTCAACCTCCCACCCCACAAACTCAGAATAAAGGCTATTACTATGAAACACTCCCTACCTCTGAAAAGAAAAGCAAAAACATTGCTTTATTGCGTTTCAGCAGAATTCAAAGGTGCTGCTGGTCCACCATGTTGGTTATGGCATGTGGACTTGTTCCTGTAGAGTCACCGTCCAGGAAGGAGCCTTCCCTCTGCCTTAGTCCATCAGGCAGTGAAGCATCCCAATGTGTTCAGTCGTTTCTGAACACCAAAAATATTGCTCATACGGTGTGACTGCAAATGCGATATGTCCAAGCCCTCCAACACTGACATCCCAGATTGGATGGGAATGAAAAGCAGAAGCCAACCAACGTCGGCTAACAAAAACATTCACACAGAAGGCTTAACTTGCTACAACAGCTTAGGAAAACCTCAGACAAGGGCGTAATGTCCTCATGGTGAGACACTAACAATTTTCCCAAATTTTCTCCTACGGAAGTGACGTTTCGATCATTCCATT
The DNA here is from genome assembly GCF_029834395.1 of Sorex fumeus. Taxonomy (NCBI): domain Eukaryota; kingdom Metazoa; phylum Chordata; class Mammalia; order Eulipotyphla; family Soricidae; genus Sorex; species Sorex fumeus. The sequence goes on along the minus strand of NW_026606059.1, from coordinate 9,667,624 downwards.
AGCCATTTAATGGTAACAAGCAATATAAAATAAATAACTGTGGGCCTGATGCAGGGGAAGGCATATGGGGTGGTCGGGAAAATGGAGACAATGGTGGAGGGAAGGAGACAGCGGTGGTGGGATTGAGGTTGTAGTATTGAATGCCAATAATGAATCATCATCAACAAGTTGGCAAACCATAGTGTTTAAATAAAGGGGGGAAGAAAACAGTATTGCTCACAGTCCTGGAGGCTAGAAGTCTTAAGATCCTGGTTGGTTAAGGAGCCACTCCTGGACCACAGCCTTCTTGTTGCACCTTCCCATGCCAGATGGGCTCTAGGTGTCTGAGAGTTCCTACTAGGCAGGGGAAAATGTCCCATTCATGAGAGTTCCACCTCCAGAATTAGGAAGTAATCACTTCCTAACACCATCCTCTTGGAAGTCATGTGTCTACATATGAATCGGCAGGGACAAACTTTGATGTGGAAACCTTTGCACCCCTGCCCTCTCCTCTCCACTAGGTTCGGTTCTACAATAAATACAAGGACAACCATGTCCTCACTATTCCCATCCCTGGCCCCTAAATGAGGACGCATGCTATTCTCGGAATGAAAGAGAAGTGTCTCGCGTGGACTGTGTAACTCTGTAGAGTCTGCCTTCTTGTTTAACCTGACCTCAAGCCAACATTCCCTTCGTACCCACACTGCTGCTAACAGTTCCTGGAGTTCTCCAGCTAGTCTCCATATTAAAGTTTCAATATCTTTGGAACTCCTGGGATGGTCTCCGGTGCAATGGATATTAATATAGGGCCAACCTCAAGCTCATCACTTACTCTACTGTCCTTTTTCTCTCTGGCACCTTCTAGAAATTAAAGATCTAAGTATTTGTCCGTCTTGTTCTCTCATCAGAACGAGCCCAGGAGTACATATTTATCTTCTCCTCCTGTTTTCCTCTACAGACCAATTCTGTAGGTCAGCAGCAGGGCCCAGAAATTCATGTTTAATGGATGGTCCAGGTCATTTTCAAACAAGTAAGTAGAACAGCATTTGGGAGGAACTAGCCAACATCAAACTCTTCCTAAAATCTGAAGTGGCTGTTGTAGAATTCTTTTGGGTTGTTTATTTTTCATTGTTTTGCTAGGCTTTAAAGAAAGAGAAGCCTCTTTCCCTTTCAAGCCCAGAATGTCCATGATTCAATGCTGTGCTGATCTGCCAGGAATCATTTAAATAATAATAATGGTAATGGCAGAGGAAAATGGAAAGCAAGAACTCTCTGGAGAGAGGTGTAATCTACAGATAATTGAGACATGACCATATATTAAAGAAAGCATGCTTCAATTTGCTGTATCTCAGAACATAAAACATCCTCGTGATTATATATTGTCTATTCTCTGCTCTTGTCACATAAAGCATGCGTGGAACATTGCCTACTTGATTCCTAGCCTCAACGCCTACTAGCATCACTTTCTCTATGTGGCTTGGTTCGTCATATTGACAGGTTTAAGCGAAATGGAGTGGAATGCTCTCAGCTGCTTCTGTGAGATTTTTTTCTAGATCAGAAGAAGCCTGGGTGAGGCTCTCTGGAACCAGAAGTCTGCACTGTTAGAACAACTCAGAAAATGCCATGTTGCTGGCAAAGTCAGTGGATCCAGGGCCTTGCTGCCTAGACGTGGAGTCTGAGAAAACAAGAATGGACAGGTGCTTCTGATCTCAGCTGACAACAAGCTTTATAGAACACCTTCTTGGAATTAAAGCAGTAGGTATGCAAAATACTAAAAGAAACAGTTCCAAATATTTTATTTGCTTTTGGGGTCACACCCAACAATGCTCAGGGGTTACTCCTGGCTCTGCACTCAGGAATTACTCCTGGCAGTGCTGGGGAGACCATATGGGATGCCGGGGATCAAACTCGGGTCGGCCGCATGCAAGGCAAACACCCTCCCCGCTGTACTATTGCTCCGGCCCCCAGTTTCAAATATTAAAAAAACAAAAGAGCCTGTTTATGTAGAACCAACATGGGAGTGGGGATGCAAGACCCCAAGAGGGCCAGGAGTTGGGTTCAGTCATGATGCAGGGCATGAAAGAAGGAATACAGAAGCTAGGAAGAGCCTCAAGTGGTCAGAAGACAGATCATGAAGTCTCAAGTCCGCCATGATGTGTATGTATGTGTGTGAGTATACAAGTGAAAGTGTAGTAAGCACTACACCCATGGTGTTTACTCCTGGCTCTGCACTCAGGGATTACTCCTGGCAGTGCTTGGAGTGGTGCTGAGGGAGGAACTCCGGTTGGCCACATGCAACACAAGCATCTTCCCCACCGTCCTATTAGTCGGGCTTTTGCCATGCTCTAACTGCCACTGTCCTCTGAAATCCCAGCCTTTCCAGTGCCTCGCTTAGCAGCAGCTATGAGGCTGCATAAATCATCAGAGAACTGTAATGATTCTGTGTTTGTCACCAATCACCACAGTCCGCCCATCACTGGTGAGCAAAATAGTTCTCTGACCCCTTCGGCATTTCTATCCTCAGATGTTTGCAAACAGTACCACTTTGGTCAGGTGATAGAGCTGCATATATGCAATCTTTCCTGCCTAATTCATCCTGGGAGCTAATTAAATCATTTTGGTCCATCCAACCACTTTGTTCACTCCTGGGAAAATTGGCACCACATTTTTCTAGCTGCAGATGCACAACTGTACATACAATTAGTATTTATTGAGTGCTAACTGGGTACGTGGACTTGTGCAAGGCTCTCCAAAGAGTTCCACTTGCTTTGATTTATGGAGTCATGACCAGAGTGTCCAGCCCACTGTATTCTCCCCACCGGGTAACTTAACTCTTTCTTGACAGTAGAGTATGATAGTCCAGTGCGAGAACGCTAGTATTAAAAGCAGAAGAGCAGGTATTTCCCCTCTTACTCGCTTTCTCTAGCTTCAGTTTTGGTTTTGGAGTCACACCGGGCTGTACTCAGGACTTACTACTGACTCAGCACTCAGAAATCACTTCTGGTGGTGCTCGGGAGACCTTATGGTATGCCGGGATCAAACCCAGGTTGGCTGTATGCAAGGCAAGCACTTTATCTACTGTACTATCTCTCTGGCCTTAATTTTTTTTTTTAATATAGTGGACTGGAGCCATAGCACAGCGGGTGGGGCATTTGCGTTGCACGCTGCCAACACAGGTTTGAATCCTCCTCCCCTCATGGAGAGCCCGGCAAGCTACCAAGACTATCCCGCCTGCAAGGAAGAGCCTGGCAAGCTATAGTGGCGTATTTGATATGACAAAAACAGTAACAAGTCTCACAATGGAGACGTTACTGGTGCCTGCTAGAGCAAATCAATGAACAATGGGAGGACAGTGCTATAGTGCTATAGTCAAGTAAGCGACTATGCTGTCTTGATTTAGAAAAAAAATCTGACTCCCCATGTATCACATTGAATTAACTGTTGAATTCACTATTCCCATCCCTGGCCCCTACATGAGGTTGCATGTTATTCTCGGAATGAAAGACAAGTGTCTCGGGTGGACTGTGTGACTCTGCAGTCTGCCTCCTTGTTTAACCTGACCTCAAGCCCGTGCTCCCCTTGAACCCACACTACTGCTAACAGTCCCTGGAGTTCTCCAGCTAGTCCCCATACTAAAGGCTCAATATCTTTGGCAATCCTGGAATGTGCCATTTGCATTGGAAAAATCTAAAACCAGAGTGGTTAAGAGCGTGGATAGAGAGGTGGGTGAGGGGAGAGCTTTCGTGTATTTGTCTGACCCAGTTTCCCTATTCTGGCTGAGAACAGACTGGCCAGGAACAGATTTGAGCAAACACAACTTTATTGATTCACCTTGGAGTAACGATATAGACCCCCGTACAGAATAGGATCCCTTTGCTCATTCCCTCCCCTCCCATTCCAGAGAAACAGCTGTACGCTCTTTCTCGGCAGACACATCCTTTATATTATCAAATACATCATTAACACTTCTTAGGAAAAACAAAAGGTGTCGACCACCTCGAAGTCTCTAGATTTTGTTCGTAGCTTTCATATATAAACTACAAAGCGTTTCCCATTCGTCCAACATATTCACGTGTATGAAAACGTCACAGAGGTGTTCTCAAGAACTACTTTTAAGGGAACTACTTCAATGGCTCCTGTTTGTCTTGTCTGCTTAGTTTCTGGCCTGTTCCACTTCGAAGAGAAAAGAAGACATATTAACACATCAACAGACAAAAAACTGAGGTCTGGTCTGGCTGACCTGCCTTCTGTGAAAATTAACCATCACCAAATTAAGTATCCAACTCTTAATATTACAAGTTGTGTGTGGGGAGGGAGATAGGAAAAGAGGAGTCCGTTAGTAATCTGAAATAACCTTTTTAAAAAAATATTGTTTTCCTTGTGTGTAGTACCAAGTTCCTGAAGTAAGAAAAGCCACATTTCTCAGAAAGACAGTAGACAAGCTAGGTCTTAGGTCAGCGACCCAGCCGGTCCAAGCAGTGAATGGAAGGTCCCAAGCCTTCCTCCACTTCCCCAGCATTTGTCTCCATGCCCTTTCAACAGACACAAGCTTGGCACATGCTCGGTCATACTTATCCCTTGCAGTGATTATTTGGCCTGTAAAATTGAGAACATTCAGCGTGAAGAGAATCTGCTAACAATGCAAGACATATCTTAGAAAAGCAAAACCCTGTGTTTGGAAAATTACACACAGAAAATAGCAGGGTCCCCGGGGGTAGAAGAGAAAGGGTCAGGGTTTCAAATTCTAACCAGCTTTCTAAGGAGAGCACGGAAGAAGATCTGCCTGTATCCGAGGGGATAATTGGGAACTTCCCACCTGGAGATCGCCACCGTGGATGTTAAACAAAGGACAGGAAACAAAAGCAAAAATGCTGGTGACTTTCAAAGGATGTCAGAGTGGACAGAAGAGATAGAAAGTCCAGCGCTGCCCCTGTGGGTCCACCGCTGACAAGCGTAGGAGTCACACGTGCAACAGAGGAGCCAAGACTCGGAAGGTTGGGGTACACCTCTCCAGAGTTCGACAGTCCTTCCTAATTTCATCCCGACAGATACCAGAGAGTCTGTTACGCCCCGTCCAATGCAGCAGGCCGACTAAGCAAGCGTTTCTCTCCTCTGGAAAAGTCGCCACTCTTCATCCACTCTCCCAGCTTCTCTAGGCTAGGGAGCAAGCCCCGTCGACCCCCTAACTAAGCTGCCTGGCACTTCCTGACATCACTCCCTAACCACCCGTCATGGCTGAGCCGATTTCCTGTTCACAGGGGCCGATCTTCTAGCAGAATCAACTCTACAGACATGCTTCAGCCACCTCCAAAAGGGAACCCTCCAGGCCAGGGCCACTCGGGTGGGTGGGGTGGTTGGGGGTGCCCTAGCACACAGAGGATAAGGGAGGCAGAGAATACAGAATTTTTTTAAACTTTTTTTTTTATTACACAGTAAAGAATACAACAATACCTGAATCATACTTTAAAGATTCACAGGTTGACAGACCATACATTACAGTCCAACTAAGGAAAAAAGGATAAACAAGAAACCACAGTTCAGACATAGTAGACTTGAAAGCTCAAGAGTTTGCTGACAAAAGCAGGACGCCTAGCCCCCACCCCCCAGTGTTAGTCTACCATTAACTTGTGGTACATGTCGGAATTAAGTATTGCACAACAACTTTAATTTTCACAATAATGTCGCAGAACCCAAAAAGAATAGGTAAAAATAAAAAAAAAATTACTTCAAATCTGCATTTCAACAGTCTCCAATTTTTTTTTCTGTCCCTTGAGGAATTCGGACAACATGGAGTCGCTTTCCTTCCCTAAGTATTCCAGACGTAGGCATGCTTTGCATTAAGTAAACCAGCCTTGAAATTTTTAAATCCCCAAGACATGCACCTACACATTAAAAAAAAATAAAAAGTTCAGAAAAAAAAAACTTAAAAGAGACAGGTGGCCCTGTCACACACAGTCTCATGACAGAGAAAAAGAGAAAGAGAAAAGAGTGAGAGACAGAGATAAGAGATAGAGACGGACGCCCTATTCCTATCAGCGACCACCAATTCTATCCGATGAAGATAACTTTTTTTTTTAAATGTGTTATACCTACAAATTATACTCTCACATAGCCTGTATATAAGTGACAAGCAAAAAAGGAAAGTAACAAAAGTTTTCTTTTCTTTCTCTTCTTTAGGTTTATGAGGTCTGCATTGTTACCAAGAAGTGATATGGTTTGCAGCTGTATGAGCTTAACTTTTGGTATCCTGGTTCTTTTGTGCCCATTTGGTTTGACTAGACCAGTTTTTGTTAGCTACTGGTGCAATATACATGCTGTCAGAGGTAGAGTGAAACTTTTTGCCACTGAGGAGAATGTAGCAAAACAGGAGAGGAAGAGGAGGAGGAGGAGGAGGAGGAGGAAGGGAAGCAGGAAGAGGAATCAGAGATAGAGCTCAGAGTTAGGGATTTTTTTTTTTGTATTTGTTTTCACTCAGGGTGCCCTGAATTAAAAGTAATGAGACATACTGTACTAATCCTTATTTTACACACTAGTGTTAAGAATAACAGTGCTGTTTCACATACATCACAGCTTCTAGAGATAAAGACGTGTGGGTATGACATACCTCATTTTTTGGGATTATTTAACCCTTCGTAGCCTAGAACATATAATAGCTCTGTAAGAAAGGACTGTCCAGTGTCACATGCAGACTAGAAAGCAGAGTGAGGTCAAAGGATTCTGGGAGCACCATGATAAATATAACCCATTCAGAGCCTGGCTGTGTGCTTGCACTTCACTGTAAGCAGGTGTGCTGGCAGATGATATCCTACATGTCGCTAGATGGTGTTTATTTGCTCATCTGAACGTTCTAAATGGAAGAAATCCCTTAAAAAACAATACCTAATGCCACCCCCAAATTAAAACAACTTGATATAAATATACGTGGGAGGGGGAGGCTAAAATTAGTTTTAGAGACGATAGAGCAAACCAATTTAAGATTGCTTCTTAGCAGATAGTTAAAAGCCATTTAAAACTGGCTACATTTAAAAAAAAAAAAAAACCAAAGAACCAAGCAACAACAACAACAACAAAATAACCCCACACAAAACCCCACCAAGCTAATGGATCTTTTTCAGATTTTAAAAATAAGTGCCTGGTATGTGTCTAGACGTGGAGAAGTGTCTTCCCAGCATCGGAAACTTTGGTTGTCTACACAGCCTGCAGCATTGCTGAGTCCTTCTAAAGCACACAACCACATCCTGGGCTACTGTTTTCAAAACTAACAAGTAGTTCTGGTCTGGACCCTGGACAACGAAGGGTTAATGAATTCACACTATACCTTGCTGAACACGTTTAACCTGCTGATCACTGGAAAGTAGTACTGGTGCTTTTCAAAATTCCGATTTTGGTCCATCAGATCAGTCTTTGGCTGACTTCCCTTTTTGTAAGAATACTGTATAACCTGGCATTCAGCAGAGTTAAAGCTGTCAGTCGACACCTCACCGTTTGGAGCTCTAATGAGTTATCTTTTCTTTTGTAAAATTAGAAATACTTAAACAACCTTACAGCAATATGCATGCACTGTCTTTTTTTTTTAAGTAGGATATCTTGTTATTTAATTTTTTTAAAAAGTCCCTAATAATGATTTGAAACAAAAAAAAAAAGGAAAAAAGAAAAAGAAAGAAAAATTCCACTACTACACTATGCTACAGCTAAACTTGGTGAAATGGCTCTAGCATATTTAAAAAGTTTGCTCAAAAAAAAAAAAGGAAAAAAGAAAAAGAAAAAAAGAAAAGAAAAAGCATGCCTAGGGAGTGTTTGTGACAGTGCAAAATACATTTATGTACATCCCTCTTACAAAAACACCAATGTTAGCATTCCGGGAAGCATGCTGGTTTTCAGGAAAAAAAATCCTAGAAGAGTGAAATAGCAGCTCCGAAAGATAGCCTTTTTTTTTTCTTTTCTTTTCTTGAGGACAACCAAAAGAGTCTTTTTTTTTCTTCTTTTTCTTTTTTTTTTCCTTTTTTTGAACTACTAGAGAAATATCACTATTACATACAGATATAAAAGCAGCATAGAAAGATACAGGTTTCTCACCAACTAGGAATAAGGAGACTAAATGTGGGCATATGGTTAAACTACAATGCATCTTCACATTGGTCCAACACATTTACAAGAAAAACACCATTGGGGAACCTCACAGGACAGAAGTGTTTTAACACCAAGAGAACTACTAGTTTGTAATTAAAAATCCAAACAGGGTGGGGTTGAAAAAATTTGGAAAGGGGCTGGAGCTGGAGCCACCGATTTTTGTAAAATTATTTCTCAATATAAAACGAATGAGCTGGAATAGACCCAATGTCTTACTCTGTGGAACCTTGCAAAAGTGAAGAAACGTTGAAGGGTTATTTAGGGCAGCTGGCTGATGGCAAGGCTGCCAGAATGCTAATTAACTGCAGGCTGAGTCTCTTACTTCTGTGTGCGTGTGTGTGCATGTGTGTGTGTGTATACATATATATGTATATATATGTATATATATATATATATAAAGGAGCCTTTTGTGTTTGGCATTTTTTTTTCTTGCTGCTGTATTCATACAACCCACTGCAAATCATCTTTCATTTTTCATTCTGTTGACCTGGATATTATTATTTCTTTTCAGAAACAGGAAAAAAAACGAACATCTGTGTCTCCTTCCAATATGCTACACATCTGTGCGTTTTGTGGCGGGTCTTCGAAGTTCAGTTAGCAACCCATGGACGCCATTCATCTTCTTGTTAAAATGTCTACTGCTGTAGCCAATGGTCATGCCCTTGAGGAGTTTCCTCTTTTTTTTTCTCTCTCTCTCTCCATTATTGTATATAAAGAACATTGTGACTTTTAGTATTAGCATTTTTGCTTTCAACAGCAATTAGCAATCTCTTGGTTTGCTGTTTGGTAAAGCATCGGTTAATGAGGTCATCTAGTTTAAAATCCCAGCTACTGGAAAATAACAGGGAGGAGGTCAAATCTAGCATTTCATGTTATATTCTCTGCTCTCTTTTCAGTTCTCTAAGGAAAAGATATCTTTGTTATCCACAATCAGTCATTACGACCCGTTACTGGCCCAGTTTGACTACCGCCTCAAGATACAGTTAGGTTCTCTCTTGCTGAAGGACTGAAATAGGATAGTTCGGATCTAGAAAACAAACAAACAGAAACAACTTTGAGCCTCTGAGGATGAGCGTTGGTCGTGCGTCTTTTCCTCCGCCAGTTCTGAGCTCCCGTCTAACGCGGGGTGGTCTCTATGGTGGACGGGGTCCCCGGGGTGGTGGAGCGTGGGGTGGCTGCAGGTGGTGTGTCCATTGGGCTCCCGGCCCCACTGTTGGGCGTGACCGAGGAGCTGACCGCCGGCGTGTCCCCCTGCTGTTGGGCCTGCAGGGTCTGGCCACAGATGTGGTGGTGTTTCTCCCAGTCTTTGTGCTGGCAAAACGAGCCACAGTACCGGGCCGTGTTACAACCACTGCACGTCTCGCTTGCTTTGCGGCCGCAGTTCCAGCAACTCTGAAGCAGAAGGCACAAGAGAGCAAAAGTCCAAATTAATACACGGCCCAACGAGGTGAGGAGTGCTGCTCCCTCACTGGCAAGAATTCAACGGTCAGGACCAACCTTCAAGAACACACAACAGGGGCTGGAGAGCTAGCACAGCGGGGAGGGTATTTGCCTTGCACGTGGCTGACCCGGGCTCGATCCCTGGCATCCCATATGGTCCCCTGAGTGATTCCTGAGTGCAAAGCCAGGAGTAACCCCTGAGCATCACCAGATGTGACCCAATAAGAAAATAAATAAATAAATAAATAAATAAAAGGAACACACAACAGAGAGACACAGGGGCCAGCAGGTTGTGTGACCACAGCCCATGTTTTCCTAGCAGCCACTAGAGCACTGTTTTAACAAACTGGCTGAATGAAGTGCCTTTCTGCTTCTATGATAAAATCAAAGCCGTCTCCATGATGTTATTTTCCCATCTCCATCCCAGCCACACTTACAAATGACTGAACTTGTTTTTTTGCCTCCCATCCCAAATTTTTCAGAAACATAAATCCATCGCTTGGTGCAAAAGCTTCTTCTTCCTTCTTGATCGTGCTGAGGCAGCACAAATGAAAAAACGAGGCGAACTCTGTATTAGACTCGAGGGAACAAAAAAGAGTGGGAGGTGGTTTCTGTTCGCTTCCCCATCCCAGACTGAGATCCAGGCAAGCCACTTGAATCATCCATCCCCAGTGCAGCTTTGCAGTGGAACAACAGCCAAGTGGCAGGGCAATCTCAATGCGATCCTCTGCTGCCTAGAACACAGGATCTTGGCTTTTGGTTTTTGGTTTTCCTCCAATATATTCTAAGCAACCCGAACGACCGTCTGACAGGCAGGAGGAGCTCAACGAGGGGAATGAATGAACCAGACTTTGTCAAACGGGGCTCGGAAAAATTAGACTAAAATCAGGATGCTAAGTAAGCCTTCCTTGCATCCGATGCTTCCAGCTAACCAATGTCCTTAGCAACTCTGGGGAGACAGAAAAGCAAGAGAATTAAGACCCTGAATTCTAGAGAGTCCTCTACCAAGCTCCTTGGTCCTTTAGCCTCTGAGGACTTTGAGATAAACACATCAAAGATCCAGGGAGAGTGGATCTAATCAAATATAACTGGTCACTTTACTTATTAATTGTTGTTGTTTCAGGTGAGAGTTGCCAAGGGGCTATTTGTGGCTCTGGACTCAGGGGTCACCTGAGTGGTAGTGCTTGGGGGCCATATAAGGTGCCAAGTACCCAGCCAGGGTCAGCTACATGCAAACACCTTAGTGTTCGAACTCTGCAGCTCAAACGGTTGGTTTGAAATCTCCCCTAGGTGTGGGGTAGCCCGATGGCAGGAATGGCCAAGGAGCGAGGAAAAGATCACTTAAAAGGGGAGAGTGAACTTACTTTCCTCTTCAGCCCTACCCTCCCTGACTACAGCCAGGTAACTCCAATCATCCCCCACACTGTGTTTCTTGCATTTGTTTGGCTTAATTTAATAAAGGTGCAATCTGGGTAGTTGGAGGCTGGAGGTGGCCTTAAGTGTTGAAAATAACTCTGGGTGGTCTGTGTCAGCTCATCACTCTGGTATTCTTTATTTTTATCATTATTATTTTTGCTTTTGTTTGTTTGGGTCATACCTGGCGATGCACAGGGGTTACTCCGCGGGGGTTACTCTGCGCTCAGGAATTACTCCAGGCGGTGCTCAGGGGACCATATGGGATGCTGGGAACCAAACCCGGGTTGGCTGCGTGCAAGACAAACGCCCTACCCGCTGTGCTACTGCTCCAGCTCCTACTTTTGCTTTTTGGATCACACCTGGCAATGCACAGGGGTTACTCCTGGCAGTGCTCAGGGGACCATATGGGATGCTGGGGATTGAACCCGGGTCGGCCATGTGCAAGGCCCTACCCACTGTGCTATTGCTCCAGCCTCCACTTTGGTATTCTTGCTTTGCCATGAATTCTTGTTTTGTGTACAACATGCAAAAGACTTTTTCGCATCCTCCTCATTTTGCCACCAAATAATGAGACTCTTCTGAGTCTCCAAAGGGCCGGACTCCCATAAGCTCGAGAATTCTGGTTTAAAACTCTCTGTTCTATGCTTCTGTTGTTCACCGTTCAGAAACTACACCCAGGGGCTGGAGCGATAGCACAGCGGGTAGGCCATTTGCCTTACACGAGGCTGTCTGGGTTCGATCCCTAGCATCCCATATGGTCACCTGAGCACTGCTAGGGGTAATTCCTGAGTAGCAGAGCCAGGAGTAACTCCTGTGCATTGCCGGGTGTGACGCCCCGCCAAAAAAAAAAAAAAAAACCAAAAAACCAGAAACAACACCCAGTGAGGGGTGTAGGGGAGAATTCGACGGCGCAATTCTGTGTGTACACAGCTAAAGAAATCTGAAACAGATGTAAATGACATAAGTAAAAATAAAACTGAAATAAAAGATCAGGACTAGAACAGTCATTTTTTCCTACTTCAATGTGCGCCTTCCCATCCCAAAAGATGTGACCTTCTCGCCAGAGGCCTTAGGACCACGACCTGAGGATTTTTAAAGCTCTTCGCTGAAAATGAGTCCAGTCTCCTGCGTGCAGTGGTGCCCAAGCGCACGGAGGCCTGGTCCTTCCCCGAGAGCAGTGAGCAGGGACATCCAGCATCCAGAGTGACGCAGACTCGAGCCAGTAAGGGCCAGATGGATGTGGGATCAAACTCGGCAACTAAGCGATATTTCTAAATTGCCATCAGAAAACCCCAATTAGGGAACAGACACCCAGATCCAAAACAATATTTTAAGGAAATTAAATATCTAATCTGAGTCAAGTGGCTTCTTTAGGAATACCCCGTGCGAGCCCTCTCGTTTTTCTGGCAAAGGCGCATTTTGGCAGACACAGGAGCGGTAACTGGCCAGCCGGCTCAATAGGCCCTTCAGATTGAAATCAGATGCAGGCAACATTCTCAATTTAAGCTGATTAAACACACAGACTAAACCAGGTAATTACAAATGCCTGTTGGGAGGGTGGAAAGAGGAGACAGAATGGGGACTTCTTTTTTTTAAAAAAAAAAAAAAAGAAAAAAAGTGTTTTTAAAGATGGGAACAATTTTACAAATAAAAAAAAAAAATGGAGTTGTGCCAAATGCAGAAACAGATGGTTTGGATCGGGAAGCTGCTGGGAATTGAGCCTCCATGTCTAGCATCACCAGGTTAGGGTTCTGGCGACTTTTACCTCAACCTCCAGTCTGAAACTGTTCAATCGCATTCACTTACCACCCACCAGCGGGGTTGCAAAATGACCTTCAGCTATCTGCAAGGACAGCAAAGGGCAATTCAAATGTAGGGAGGAGGGGAAATCTGTGTGTGTATGTGTGTGTGTGTGTGTGTGCGCGCGTTTCTCCAACCCCCCCCCCCCCCCCCCCTTTTTAACTGCTCAAGACATTACACTGCAACAAATGTGCAGGTGATTCTGGCGCAAGTATTCAACGAATAGAAAACTCCAAAGCACACATTCCGTTTCAGAAAGCTCTTCAGTGTGTGTGTGTGGGGGGGGGGGGGGGGGGGGACAGAGAGAGAGTTCAAGAGGCTCAGCGTGCGCTTTGCATGTGGAGGAGACCGGAGTTCAACCCTGAACACCACATGGTCCCCTGAGTACCAATGGGAGTAACACCCTGAGCACAGATCCAGGAGAACAGCCTCAGAGTCCCACTGGGTATAGATTGCAGAATCCTCTGAGTAAATGGAACCGCCAGTCTGTGGAGCGATGCCAGCCGGGGGTGGAGAGAAGCACTAGCCTCCCACCCTGGTTCTACCTGCTAGTCTATGAACTGGCGTAGCGCAGAGAACTGTGTGCTGGGGAGAAAAGGTTCAGGAATGCTGCTCTCACGTCCCCAGGCTCTCTGCTGCTCACGAAGGTGGAAACGACCAATTGCACAGAACACCTATGCGGTACCTTAAGGGCAGGGAGGTGAGCTGTGAACAGCGCCATCAAGTTTAATACTTGCCAATGTGTGCTACTGACACTCAGACGGGCATTTCCCGATAGGGTTTGTTTCATTCATTCATTTTCCATAAAGCTGAACTTCTCTTAGAGGCTGGGGACTGAATTCTCAGGACTGCGTGAAAGACTCGAGATTAGTAAGTGACAGCTTATTTCACTCCCAAAGCTCCTGGGAACAGAGCCTTCCTGCGGCTGAGATAGTATTATTCCCTCTGTGGCATGAAGAATATTTTCTTTGAAAAGTGCAAATCACTCCACTGACCATGGCGAGGCTATGACACAGATGGAGAAGCAGAGGTTGAACGTAACCCTCTCTCACACCTTTTTGCTAAACTACTACAGAGAGAAATAAAACTGACGGGCTGAAGTTTTTGAATCTCAAAGCTGCATGTCAAAGGTTGTTGATACTGTACTTCCTATCAGCAATTCTCCGCCAAGAACAATTATTTTCTTCATCTTTTTTCTTTTAGATACACAGAGAAAGGTCTTTCTGCCTTACAGGTCAAATATATCCTTGCTGGTTCTTAGCGTTGGAAATTTCTTTTCCAACAATAACAACAATAACAAAAAAAACATATTCTCTTGAATTATTTTAAGTTTCTCTGGTCTTACACATCTGTATATCTCCAGTCACCCTTGACAGCAAAAAGATTTTAGTGGAATGATTACCATTTCAATTCCTCGAATGTGAAGAACTTATAGAATTCTCCTTACATCCACACTAAGCTCACAACATCTCATATTATTTCTATTGCATTTGAAAGTCTGAAGCCATTTTCACATATATTGAAACCTAAGAAAATGAGGTAGGAAGAATTAATGCCTTTTATAGTAAATGACTTGCTTAAGGTCACACATCTATAAAACCCTGTGGCCACTGCTGGGTTCTCTCAAATCTCTGATGTGAAACCAAGTACTTTCTCCAAAATGCTATATAATGTCAATTCCAGACTTTTCTTCGTCTCTTTCCTGTTTGGTCAGAACAAGACTAGCAGCCTGGCTGGCGGCAGAAATGAGACAGATTGTTACTTGAGCCCATGAACAGCTATCACGGCGCATAATGGAAATGACTTCCAGTTCCGAAGAGCTCGGTGGGGCTGACTGAAGCTTTGGTGCCAATGCTGTCGCCGGGTGGGGCTTGGGGACTGGCGTGCTAACCGGTTACTTAACCTCTTGGAGCTACTGCCAGTAAAACTGGAACAATAACCACAGGGTAACTCAGGAACATGCAAATGCTGAGAGCAGAGTGGGAGCTGAGGGTGGGTTCCAATACCACCACCTCATCCTTTAGTACTGGCTGGGAGAAAGGGTGACTTGCTTGCCTTGCTGCAGGGCCAGCACAGACAGTACTTAACACCTAAAACGTTCTCGGGGGCTGGAGCCATAGCACAGTGGAGAGGGTGTTTGTATTGCATGCAGTCAACCTGGGGTTAAATCTCCATCATCCCATAGGGTCCCCTGAGGAGTGATTCCTGAGTACAGAGCAGGAGTAACCCCTAAGCATCATCAGGTGAGACCCAAAAAGAAAAAGAAAAATAAAAGAAAAAGAAAAAAACAAGTAAAACAGTCTTAAGCCTGGAGAAATAGTACAACAGACAGGGTGCTTGGGTTACATGCAGCCAACAAGGCACCAGTGGTTGTGTGCAACTCCCATTCCAAAGTAGAAAATATTTTGCCTAAGCCTGTCACCTGAGGCAATAGCAACAAAAATACAGTTAAATATGGATTACTTCAACACATCACCAGTGACCAAATACCTTTATCTTTGACCTACTGTCTTTGGACTTTGGAAAAACTCACAACTACTGACCATCTATCTCTATCTCGTCTTTTTTAAATACCCCTCACTGAAATTCCCTCACTTTGATTTTCATGACACTATAATTCTGTCTCTTAGACCATTTCTTCCTCTACATTCATTTTCTTCCATTAATGGGGGGCTGACGTAAAGAGTTATTAAAAAAAAAAGAATTATTTTCCAAAGGCAGGAGAGGTAGTACAGCAGGTAAGTTTGGTGCTCAGCACCCCTTAAAGTCCCCTGAATCCATCAGGAGTAATCCCTGAGCATAGAGCCAGAAGTCCTATAGCATCACTGGGTGTGGCTTGTGTGTGTGTGTGTGTGTGTGTGTGTGTGTGTGTGTGTGTGTATTTTCTTCTTATAGTATCCCTTGTCTTGTTTCTGCTATAGAAAATGACTTTCAGACCTGCTACCCCAGTTCATTTTCCTTACTAAACTGTGGCCCCTTACTGCCTGTGCCCTAGTTCCACGAAGTGTCCACGTTCTCTTCATCACTCTCTCACTCTGTTTGGCTTCTATACCCGCTCAGCATCAGCCCCACAGACCCTCCTTTCTAATTTTATTTTATTTTTAATTTTTATTAGTGAAACACCATGAGGTACAGTTGTAGACTTAAAAATTTTTGTGCTTGGGTTTCAATTATACAATGATTGAGTACCCATCCCTCCACCAGTGCCCATTTTCCACCACCACGGGTCCCAGTATCCCTCCCACCCCCCCATTCCCTCCATCCCACCTTGCCTTTGTGGCAGGGCATTCCCTTTTGTTCTCTCTCTCATTTTGGGTGCTGTAGGTTTGCAAAAGAGGCAATGGGTGGCAATCATGTTCGGTCTATAGACTACTTTCAGCATGCATCTCCCATTACCCTTTATTTGATGCTCCCTTCTCTATCTGAGCTGCCTTTACCCCTAGAGAGTGTGGCTGGCCTCTAAGCCATGGAGTGAACAACCTAGTATTTATCACAGCTGTTCTTGGGTGTGAGTCTCTTTCTTTGTTACTTTATGTTACCCAGATGAAAGCAATCTTTCTATGTCTGTCCCTCTCTTTCTGACTCATTTCGCTTAGCATGATGCTTTCCATGTAGTACCACTTACAAGTAAATTTCCCTCCTTTCTAACTTTACTATGAAAAGGACTTGCTGCTGTCCACTGCTTCCATAGTGTTTACTGTGGCCGCTGCAGTACTTGGGAGCTACACGCACTGGGCCCTGGCCGAGAGTGGTAGCCACGAATGATGGCAGGTCGTCCACTACTCCAGCCCTGCCCCAGCCAGGAAATGGATCACTCACAACTGCTCTCAAATCTACCCGCTCATCTGTAAGCGGATTTGGTGATGTGAGACTTTTTTTTTTAATTTGAGTTATTTTTTTCCCCTTTTCCCTTTTTCTTTTTTCTTTATTTATTTTTAGCTTTTTGGGCCACATCCAGCGATGCACAGGGATTACTCCTGGCTCTGCACTCGGGAATTACCCCTCGTGGTGTTTGGGGGAACCATATGGGATGCCGGGGATGAAACCCGGGTCTCCCACGTGCAAGGCAAACACCCTACCCGGTGTACTATTGTTCTGGCCCCGATGAGAGACTTTTACTCATTTTCATGGTGCCCAGCCACCTAACAAACTAACAGTCACATTAACAGAACCCTGATTTTATACATGATAATCAGCAGAACACCAAGACGTGAGATTCTCCAGGCCGTACCCAAGCAGTGAGCCAAACGCTGTACACAGCACAGACACCTCTGGAATCAAACAGCTGTTTAAAAAAAAAAAACCACTTTGGGGATTTTTTGGAAACTAGAGCTCCAGGGCACACCCTAAGAGTCTGGCATCTAAGGATTGACTGGGCTGGCTACTTGGTGATGCTTAAGAAGAAGCTGTGCAAGATGGTCCTCCTAGAGTACCCTGAAGGTGATTATGTTCTCCTTAGAGTTGCTTGGTGGCATTTCCAGTATGGCCCATCCCACCACAGCCCTCTGGGCATGGGGCTTGGGCCTTAAAACTCAGGATCTCTCTTTGGAGTCTTTCTGCCAAGATGATAAGCTAAATATAGACTCTATGTGATGTATTTATATATTTAATATCATCGAATGCAGGACATTTGAGGGGGGGATATGGTAATAATTATTTAGGGCCAGCAGAGGTCAACTGGGGCTGTCTGGCTCAAACTGGGTTGGCAGGTCATCTGTATCTTGACATATTACAGAATGTGACACCGGACAATTTAAGGCTCTGGGTTCGAATGGCCTTTTGCAGTCCAGAACTTAGTCAGTTGGATTTAATGACTTTTTTAAGTCCTTAACTTCTGTTTATTCACAAAAAAAGGGGGAGGGAGTATGATAAGTCTTTCCAATTGGCCAACCCATACAAAAATCCTGGGTGGACCAAAGTCAGGAAGCTGATGAAGGTAGTTCATTCGAGTGAAGTCACCTGCACACTCACAGGCTGCAAGCCCACTATTAAATCCCAACTTCTGAGGCCAGACAAATAGCACAGCAGGTAGAGCACTTGCAGCCAGCCCGGGGTCAGTCCCTGGCACCCCATAGGGTCCCCCAAGTATGCAGGAGTGATCCCTGAGTGAAGAGCCGGGAGTAAGCCCTGAGCATCGCCATTGTGCCATGCCCACCTGACGCCCTTCACAAAAATCCCAACTCTCTCTTGAAAGTGGGCATCAAATCCTGACCATTCTAGCTCACAGCCATACAGTCAATATCTGATTTTCTCCAAGCACAGGACCACTCTCTATCATCATCTTCCTCCTCTCTCACAGGCTGGCCCCTCTTTTTTTTAATCTCCTCAGTCTGTACACTACCACCTGAATAGTCCTGCTAACGTACTTATCTGCTACACAGCCATCCTGCTTCTGAACTCGCTCAAGATTCCATCCCCATCTCTGCCTCTCTGTCTGCAGCCTGACGAGGCAATGGTAAGGCTGAGAAATGGAGAGAAGTGAGTGGTGATTTCCTGGCTATACGTAAGCACAGATGAAACCCGATGTCTCTCCAGAAGCCGTTCCACACACAGCTCCACAGCTTGACTATATTTCAAAAATCTAAAGATTCGATTCATCTAAAGAACTGCAGGCTGCACGAAAGCAAGGAGTGATGCTACATCTCAGAGCTTGCAGTGCCAGGACATAGTATTAAAAACTCAATAATTTGTTATTGAAAGAATAAATGAGTAAGTGGATGGAAGCTTTTTAGTGTTACACATTATCAAATAAACGACCAGGAACAAGCACAAATAGAGTATGTTAAAGAATGCCCATTAATGGGACTGGAGCAATAGCACAGCAGGTAGGGCATTTGCCTTGCACGTGGCCAACCCAGGTTCGATTCCTAGCATCCCATATGGTCCTCTGAGCACTTCCAGGGGTAATTCCTGAGCGCAGAGCCAGGAGTAATCCCTGTGCATCGCCGGGTGTGACCCAAAAAAGCAAAAAAATAAAAATAAAAAAAATAAAAAGAATGCCCATTAATATCTGAGCATAGTTTTCAAATCAGCAGCGCTTAAATTTAATGGAAATGTTTTTCCTCCAATTACTATGATGGCCAGGCCTTTTATTTTCCCAAGAAAATAATTTTTAAAAATTTCCAAAGCTGAGCTGGAGAGATAGTAGAGTGGGTCACATGCTTGCCTTGCAGGCAGCTGACCTGGGTTCAACCCCTGGCACCCCACAGGGCCCCCGAGGTCTGCCAGGAGTCACCCCTGAGCCAGCAGTATTCTGAAAGCACCAATTGGCAAAAGGACCACTGGGTGTGGTCCCCAAAATAGAAAACAAAAAATTTCCAAAATATAAAGCTATGTGAGCCTTAACTAGGGCTGAAAGCTAACAACACACAAGCCCAAAAACCAAAGAATTTTGAGAAGCACCTGCACTATTTTTCTCTTGGGTCCCTCTGCTTGTTCATGCAATTCTCTGTCGACTGAACAGATTCCCGACCTCCAGACCAGACTCACAAGGGGCGGAACGGGAACTCCGTCTTAGTCCAGGAAAGCCAGGGCTGTTATGGCTGTGGACCAAAGGGCTGGAAGAACGACTTAAGGTGTCTTGTGAGCACCACTCTGACTGTGGCATTATCTGCTCCCTTCCATTAAAAGCTGCAAATTCTGAAGGGAAGGCAAGAGCGTAAAAGGGAAGAAAAACACTCACTGACTTCACACCATTGCTCTCTCTCTTCCTGAAAAGAATCTGGAGAGGGAAAGAAGTATTTACCTAGTACTCAAGACAGCTTGGCAAAAGGGCCTAGAGAACTGGCCCGGCCACCAGGGACACTCTGGCTTTTCTCAGTCATTACAATGCTGAGGAAAATCAGTGAATACAACTGATACAGGGCTAGTGGATTAGTTCTTTCATTCTTCCCTCAAGTCTTTGGTCAAACCACTTTCTTGTTAGTTTGGAGCCTCCCAGGAGACCCAGAATTTACTCCAAGTGAGGCTAGCAGCACTGGATTCTGAGGATCAAAGTGCAGCAATGCCGAGCTGCTGGGCCCTGCCAGGCTATGTCCACCAGAACATCCAGAGTTGCACCCAGCTTTCTGGGATGGGGGACGCCCTGGGTGCTGACTGAAGCCCAGGTACATTGTAATCTCTCCCATCTCCCCAGCTCTCAACCACACTTAGAAAGAAGGATTACCAAGGACTATGCTACCCTTTATTTATTGCATCCTATCTACTATTTATCATATGAAATACTTTAAAATGTTAGTGCCCTGCCACAGAGGAAGGGTGAGATGAGGGCTTGGGGGGGGGGGGGAGGGCTACTGGGATCATTGGTGGTGGAGAATGAGCACTGGTGGAGGGATGGGTATTCGATCATTGTCTAACTGAAACCCAAGCACAAAAATTGGTAAGTCTACAACTGTACCTCATGGTATTTCACTACTGTCAATGTCCTCCTGTTGTTCATTGATTTGATCGAGCGGGCCCAGTTAACTTGAGACTTCTTGAGACTTCTTGTTACTATGTCTGGCATATTGAATACATAATGGGTACCTTTCCAGGCTTTGCTGTGCAGGCGAGATACTCTTGGTAGCTTGCCGGGCTCTCCGAGAGGGACAGAGGAATTGAACCCGGCTTGGCTGGGCTGGCTGCATGCAAGGCAAACACCCTACCGCTGTGCTGTGCTATCACTCCAGCCCATTTTATTAGTTTCACTATTAAAAATAAATAAATAAATAATTGTGAATTAAAAATGAGAATTTAAATTATCATAAGTAATTATGCTGTGTTAAACTATACAAGTTGCTGACATACTTCCCATTCTGAGATTAAACAGATCAAGTGAAATAAATTAGCTGCTTACTCTAAGATAATACCACCCACTAAGGCAATAGTTTCGACTAGAAACTAAATTCACTCTTGAGTTTCCCAAGACTTCCAGAACAAAATGCCTGAAAACTGGACAGCTAAAAAAAAATAAAGTTTCAAAAGTAAAAAAAAAATAAAAAGAAATACTTTAAAATGTTAAATACTAGTGTCAAGATCATATACTTCTGGATGGGTTTTACGAACAAAAGGTGCCTGGCCAGAGATACTACAGTAAGCACACAAGCCAGCCCTGGGCTCTGTCCCCAGCATAGAGAGATTCCCTGAGCACAGAGTCAGGAGAAAACTCTGAGCACCACTGCATGTGCTCCATGTTCCCCGCCCACCTACCCCCCAGCCCCCAAAGATACAAAGCTCACAGACGTTGGAGAAATACACGCTGTTTAGGGACCAACTCCAGAAACTTCATTCTCAATTTATCCCTAATATGTATCTTTACTTTTACTGAGCAACTAATAGTCTCAAGGTATGACCATTCTATGAAAGCCCTACATTTCTGAGAGAGTGACAGTGTCACTATAATACTGAGTGGAATAGAGAAGGACAACTCTAAGAGATGCACATGATTAGAGCAACAACAACAAGATCCTTAAATATCTTGACCATAACATGCCAATAAAATTGAATTTACATCCATTTTAATTGGAAAATGGCAAAGTCAGCAGTTAAAGGGAAGATAAACTTCCCTTTGTCCCTCTTTCCTGAGAAACTTTTAAATGTTGGAAATCAATTCCTTTTGTCCTCTTGTTATTCATCTGCTACACATTAAATAGAAACTCTGGGCATCAAGTGATTCCTGCAAGGTCTGGTCTTTCATCTGCAGAGAAGCCTGGTACAAATTAAATTCTTACTCTCCCTCACAAATTATAGATCTGTATTGTGCTCGGCCATTGATTGATCAGTCGGGTTTTTGCTAGGTCAGCCTGGCATGGCTGCAGAGCTCCTTGGACGGCACCAAGGGGTTGTCTCACTCTGGAACCTTCCCACGTGCTCGGGCTTGACAGACACGGCTCTGCGTGTTGTGGTGAAAGTGTTCAGTCAGGCACATTCCTGGAACCCTGAGCTGTGTGTGCTCAAGTGTATATGTGTGTGTTGCTATGAAACACGTATGTTGTGCTCTGAAATGACTATATAGTAGCTATTACAAATTTTATGGAAAGCAGAGCTGTGTGTGTATGTGTGTGTGTGTGTGTGTGTGTGTGAGAGAGAGAGAGAGAGAGAGAGAGAGAGAGAGAGAGAGAGGCTATAAAATGAAATGACCATGAGGGCAGAAAAACTGGATCTCTGAAGGCTGTGTGTGTGTGTGTGTGTGTATGAGAGAGAGAGAGAGAGAGAGAGAGAGAGAGAGAGAGAGAGAGGCTATAAAATGATATGATCTTGAGGGCAGACAAAACTTGGATCTCTGAGGGCTGTGTATGTGTGTGTGTGTGTTTGTGTGTGTGTTTGTGTGTGAGAGAGAGAGAGAGAGAGAGAGAGAGAGAGGGAGGTATTATGAAATGACCATGAGGGCAGAAAAACTGTGGATCTCTGAAGGCTGTGTGTGTGTGTGTGTGTGTGTATGAGAGAGAGAGAGAGAGACACAGAGAGAGAGAGAGAGAGAGAGAGAGAGAGAGAAAGGCTATAAAATGATATGATCTTGAGGGCAGACAAAACTTGGATCTCTGAGGGCTGTGTGTGTGTGTGCGTGTATGTGTGTATGTGTGTGTGTGTGTGTGAGATACTACAAAATGACCATCATGATAGCAGAAAATCTTTTCAAAACTCAACCACGCAAACACTGCCACCGCCTTGCTTCCCGAACAGTTAAGGCAGTGGCACAGAGCCCTGGCACATTGTCTGAGAACTCCTTGCCACTGAAGGAAACCACCCCATACACGCGAGCGTCATCTACACAGCGCTAGGAAGTTGCAGGCATTTCACTGTGAACCTGCTAAAACTCTGTGATCTGTTCCTCCACTCAATATACCCTAAACAGTTTTTTTTTAAAGAATTATTCGTTGAAGCCTTCGTCAATGCAAAGAGGGAATCACATCTTGATCACTCCCCAGGTGCCAGGACTCCTCAAATGTCCCGATTTCTGGGGGCTGGAGCCATAGCACAGCCGGCAGGGTGTCAGCCTTGCATGCAGTCAGCCTGGGTTGATCCCCAGCATCCCCCAAGCACCGCCAGGAGTAACTCCTGAGTGCATGAGCCAGGACTAACCCCTGTTGCATCACCAGGTGTGACCCAAGGGGGGGAAAAATTGTCCCGATTTCTCCCTCCCAGCCCAAAGTGCTCATGGGCATCTCCAAGGGCTCCTCCTCACCTCGCTGGAGTCCTCCTGCTGATTGATGACAGCCAGCGCATCCTCGGCCGCCTGTCGCTTGGCCTCGGCCACCGTGCGTTCCATCTTGGCGCGCTCGGTCGTGATCATGTCGTGGGCTTTCCGCTCGGCTTCGGACACGGCTTTCTGCAGCTCGGTCATCGCCTGGCGCTTCACCTCGTTGACAGCCTCCTCTGCGTGCCCGGCGGGCCAAACAGGACAAGAGAACATCGCTCCGTTAGCACAGACCTCGAAGGCACGTGGCACACGTCAAGTCTGGTGCAGACTGCACCGAAAAAGTGCAGGGAGGGAAAAAAACCCCAAACACACAAGAGTCTGGAGAAGTGAGACGTGAGTTGGCTTCACTTGGAATAGACTCTTATGAACAGAGGAAACACACGAGCAAGGCTTCATGGGAAAAGGAGCAATACACATAAAGGGTCTTAGAAAATTCTTTTGCTAACCAGAAATACAGCACAACAGTGAAAAGATAACCCGTAGAGCAAGTGACTGACAAAGATCTTGGGGTGAGGAAGGCAGACATCGGTGAGGAGAGAGAGATAATCCAGTTTTTTCATTTTCTTAAATTTTCGGATTAAGTGTGTGACTATCATGTGACCGCACCATGATAGACTAGACAATCGGGATTTTTGAAAAAAAATACTTTCTCATTTCCAGATTTTAAGTTGTTATCCATCTACATATCAAATATATGGGCAGTTTTGCTCTAGACAACTGTTGCACTGGACAGGTATAATTGGATCATTCCACGGGGCAGAATAATCAGGTCTAACTAGGAACCTGCAAGGTGTCAAATTAGCTCGCTATTTTTGGCTGTGGAAAGGGTGCGAAGATTTGACTAATGTACAACATAAGATTGACAACTAAAACAAGTAATTTCCATTAAAAAAATTAACTGTTCTAATTAACAAGGGAAAATATCCTCCCCTTGAATTAGTTTATCTAATTTTCATCTTTATTCAAAGCAAAATGACAATGATTAATTGAAAATTTAATAAGCAGTAATTATTAACTTGGCAAACCTAGTACCAATTAACACTCTATTAAAACTAATTATGACACGTTTCATTCAAGTGTTTGTACTTAATTGTTTCACCCACTTAAAAAGCACCTTAATTAAATGTTCTGTTTAATTAAAAACATAAATTCCTACTAAAAATGTTTTACTGTAGATTAAAAATGGAAGAGGTGTAAGTACTTCCATGGTTTCTTTACATTTCTGCATCTTATTTCACACATCTAACCTTCCTGACTCGAGGCTTACAAAAGGCCCTCCACTAGCAATTAACTTTTGTAGCTTCCTTATTTGAGCAGCATTCTTTCTGTAGCTTAAAATCACCTGCAACTGCTGCCTCTCAGGTGGTTAAACTAAAATATAAGGGAAAGATACAGGTTGGAAATACTGACTAAAAAATGCTAAGCTTGAGGAGGCTTCAAGATAGGCCATTTGCAATCTGGAGAGAGGGGCCGAAGTGCTAGTAGAGTGGAGTAGGATGATTCCCTGGGTTTGATCCTCAGCATCCCAAATGGTCCCCTGATTCCACCAGGATCCCTGAACACAGAGGATTCCCGGATCCCTGAACAGAGTCGGGAGTAACCCCTGATAATTATGTGATGTGACCCCAAAACCAAAAAAAAAAAACAAAATCTGGGGAGAAACCCAGCTTTGGGCCATGCTTATAGCACCCTCTTTCTTTTGCAGCAGCAGGTGCAAAGATGACTTTATTGCCTTATCATACCAACTGGGGCCATGGCAAGTACTGCCCTTCTAGCTATCCAGTCGGGGTCTGGTGTAGTTTGAATATTCAAGGTGAATTAAAATTCTATCTAAGTGGTAATACAGGACAATAATTTTTGCTTATGATCAAAGCTGTAGCTTGACTAATTGTATATGCAAATCAGGCAATTTATATTTAAATTATGCATGCCTATTCTAATCCCACAGGCATATACAGATCAGCAAAGAGAATTGGTAGGACATTTGCAAGGTGCTTGAATATTTATTACCAACTGCAAACATTCACTGATCATTTGAAAAAAGAAATATACTGAAGATAACAAGTCAGTCGCAATTTAAGAGCCAGCCTTGTGTTAAATTCCCCCCACACATACAATTTTATCAAGAATTTGTATACCTTGAGAGTATGTTTTATTATCTTTATCATTGCTATTGAAAATACATTTTTTAAAGGGGAAACTTCAATATGCCAGAATTATAAAGATTTTTAAATGTAGATTGTTATGAGCAACATCGAAAACTTCAAAGAAATTCTGAGAAATAATGGGGCTGTAATATTACCGGTGTTCTGATTTGGGCAACTGTACAGTGGTTGCATAAGTTTATCTTTATTCTTATGAAAAATATGCTAAAATGTTTATTTCGGTTAGCAGAAAATCTGCAATTTTCTCTCAAATGACCGGGGACAATGCGGTCAATAACAGAGCAAGACAAGAAGAGAGGAAGAAAGGAAAAGGGAGAGATTAAAGCGAAAACCAGAAATTGGGGAAAACTAGCTCACTGCTGAAAGGCAGATTTTTACAGTACTTTCTGCATTTTTCTGTAAGTTCTCACAAAATAGATTTTTTGTAATTATAATTTTCTAAGAAAAGGATGCTTAGGTTATTCAACAATAAACTTAGTTCTGTCCCCCTTGATATGTTTCAAATGCTTTACTTATACTTTTCTTTTAAACCATAAAGGTAATACCTTCACTGCAAAACACATTACAGGTTTTTCCTGAGACAAAAAAAAAGAAAAAAAATTGCCTACAGAAAATTGTAGGGGAACAGGTGGAATGGATGACTTTTTAAGTTTTAACAAGCTGAAAGCAGATGTCACATTCTGCCCTCGGTGTTTTTTTTTTAATCATATCTTGACATTACAAACACTAGAAATGCATTTTTTTAAAAAAAAATTATAGGAAATTATTTGAGGTTTCCAGATGAAACTGTCAACCGCACCTGGGGGATAAAATACTCCTTAAGATGTAGTATCCATCCACAGGAAACAGATGATAGACAAACCAAAAAAATCAATCCAAAAAGATTCCCACCTTTGCAGAACATGCATAGACAAAGCAGAAACTTATACCGCTCTGGATACTCCTGAAGTACCCACAACCTACTCCTACCAAGAATTGGTTTCAGAAGCCCACAAAACAGACAGTCAAGAAAAAAGAAAACGGTGGACTGAATAGATTACAAGGCGTCAGGTTAAAAAAAGAAACTGATTATGGGGAAAGGAGCAGTTTGGAATCCGCTTCCAATTGCTCACCACTTCCAGCACGACTCCTTTGTGCTCAGCTATTCAAGTTGACTTTCCAACAGAGGTTGTGCATTCAGAAAAACCTGCTCTTCTCTAATCACAGTCCAACAAAGGCTGGAGCAGATAATGGTGCAGAGGAATTTGGATGACACAAGACTTCACTGTCAATTTTTCTTTAAGAATTATTGAGAGTTAAAAAAAAAAGAATTATCAAGGATTTAACTTAAATATACATAAACATTGGCTGGAGCAATAGCACAGCGGGTAGGGTGTTTGCCTTGCACTCAGCCGACCCGAGTTTGATTCCTCTGCCCCTCTCGGAGAGCCCGGCAAACTACCTAGAGTATCTCGCCTGGATGGCAAAACCTGGCAAGCTCCCCGTGGCGTATTTGATATGCCAAAAACAGTAACAACAAGTCTCACAATTTGTTGAGAGACGTTACTGGTGTCCGCTCGAGCAAATCGATGAACAACGGGAGGACAGTGCTACAGAGCTATCCATAAACATGGGAAAGGCAGAGAAAGACTCCCCCTCCACATCAAAAGTCATCTTTCTGTTGCCCAAAATGGTAATTCTTTATATTTCCTACTGGAATACATTGGACTAAACAGCTTTAAAAAAGAGGGAAGGAAAAATAGTCAGAAGGAAGACGAAACCATTCTTATTTGGTTAGAAAGCACCAGCTGAAGCGTATCTTCCTTGGCTATTCCCATGGAGAAAATGTCTTAGAAGTGATGCTATAAATCTGGTATACAACTATGCAGTTGTACAACATATATATTTTACCCACCACTTTCAAACTCAATAGGTCTATGATTTGCTTCTCAGCTATGCAAGAGAGCTTTCCGGTCCCTAATCTACACTGCTAAACCTAAGAGTACTATCAGACTTTCACATTCCTTATCAAATTCGTAAACTCAGTACTTTTTAGGAAATCTCTTTGGGCATTTGGACAAAAGCCAAGTGGCCAGTGAGAGCAAGGTGCATTGTGCTACAGATGCAATTGAATGAAACCAAAAACCAAAGAGAAATCTTTTGTGGGAAAAAGAAAACCATCTCTTGAAGCTTGCTCCCGGGTTAGGGCTCCCATGCAGATACTTAATCTAACCAACTGCAGAAAGAGGATTATCAGGTCTCTTCACTCAACGATTTTCACAACGGCATTCAGCTACTAAAAGCAATGGTATGCGTTTGTCATATCATATTTTTGACTCCCATTTTTATAATGTTGGGGCTCCAAAGCTGAGTTTCTTTAAGGACAGTAAGGCAATGAGTTATCAGAAACTTGAAAATATAAATTGTAGAGCAACATCCCATAATGAAAATCAGTAACAGACATAAATCAGTAAGGTTTATGTGGAAACTTTAAGATCGAAGTTTAGCAATTTTGCTGTAAAAAAAAAAATTGTCCTTGATATTGAAGCTCAGTGGTATATCACTGGTAATAGTAGTTGTAGTAGTTAGTAGCAATGATAATCAAGTTCTGCATTGTATGCCTAAGTATAGACATTAATATTACTTTATAGCATTTGTGTCAAAAACTTTTACAGCAAAAAAATTTTTGCTCTGGTCGTTCACTTTTAACTAGTAGAGAAAGATCAACTTTAAAACTGGGTTGTAACTATACTAATTTCTGAATGTAAAAAGTCAATTAGATCGAATTGTTTTAACTCAAAGAAAATGTTTATGTTGCAATTTTATTTATAAATCACTGATTTTTTTTTCTCCAATGAAGAAAACTACAAATGAATTGAGACAGTCAGTCACGTTTCAGCCTAAAACCATACTACCCCAGAAAAGTGAGGGGTTACAATAGAAAAATGACCAGAATTCAATTCCAGTGGCACTAGCAGATGCTACAAAAATACAACAATGGCATGTTCAAATTTGGGCCTGGCGTTAAGAACATTCATCAGGGTCTAAAAATGGGGGGGTGGGGCGGTTGTTTTGTTTTGTTGTTTTATTTTAGTTGTTGTTAGCGGCAAAGGTTCTTTCTTGTCATTATTCACATCACTGCGTTAACAACTGCACACAGCTGCCAGAACACGAAACTCGTGTTTTTAAACAATTCTTACCAGCTTTCTTCCAGATCTCCTCTGGCACATATCCAGAAGCAGGCCTGTGAAGGAATTCCCGATGTGCGTCTAGGAAAAGGATAAGAAGCGGGAGGGGAAGGGAAAACAGTGAGCGTGGTTATGTCATTACTCAGAATGGAAGTAAGTTATGCCCATTCGCTTGGCTTCTCGACAACAGCATATTTTAAAAGGCTTAGCATTTCACCGAGAGAAAATAAAACAAAAATAGCAAGGCCAGTCATCAGAGCTCAAGGAAAACAAGTCATCCATCTAAATGCCTCGGACGCTCCCAGCCAAAGCAACTTGAATGATTTTGTTACCCAGTAAGACGTGGGGGCAGGGTGGGGGGGGGGGGGGGAACACGCTGTTCTCAGTACACATTCACAGGGCAGTTTCTAGTGGTATGTTTTATTTTATTTTATTCAGAGAAATAAATTTGGTAGATTCCCTTTCAAGGGTCAAGTTGGTGGTTTTTTTGTGATTTTTGGTTTTTTAAAGCATAAATATCAGCATTATATAGTTTTCACACAACTCTGATTCTAACACCTTAGATTTATTGCAACCAGTTTGCTCACTTAATTGCTTCTTTAAAATCAGAGAGTATTAAAATTTTTTCACACATATTACATCATATGAATTTGACATGGATGGAAGAACAATTAAAATTAATTCAGATATTCAGTTGACCCAAAGAATTATTACATGCTTTATTAAGAATAAAACTGAGGTCCAAGACTTGAGGGATAGTCCTGTCCTCCCATGGTTCATCGATTTGCTCGAGCGGGCCCAGTAACGTCTCCATTGTGAGACTTGTTGTTACTGCATTTGGCATATCGAATATATCACGGGTAGCTTGCCAGGCTTTGCCGAGTGGGCGAGATACTCTCGGTAGCTTGCCGGGCTCTCCAAGGGGGGTGGAGGAATTAAACTCAGATCGGCCATGTTGGCCTCTTGCAAGGCAAACGCCCTACCCGCTGTGCTATCGCTCCAGCCCAAGAGATAGTAGAGTGGGTCAAAAGTTGCCTTGCATGCAGCCAACCCAGGTTCGATCCCTGGCATCCCATGTGGCCCCTTGAGCACTGCCAGGAGTGATTCCTGAGTGAAGAGCCAGGAGTAAGCCCTGAGCATTGGTGGGTGTGACCCCAAAAGAAAATAAGAACAACAAAAAACGAAATCAGGTGCAATTTAAATGAAATGTTATGCTTCTTATGCCCATGAAATTTTAAAAGTTTGAGAAAATAAAATTGATGCATGACTGTTATCCTTCAAAATACATGTTCCTTATGTTCCTGGAAATGACATGAAACCTTTTATTTTTAATAGATGTTTTATAAAACTAAGTTAAAGTTCACTAAAGCTAATGTCTGTGTTACATGTACTCTAGGAGTGCAAGAAAATTTAATAATTAAACTTTTATAAATATACTGATAATTTGATCATGATAATTTAGTGAAATTGAATCTACATGTATGAGAATTGTCAAGCAGCATGCTGATTTTTTTTTAAAAATAGCATTTTAACTAATGGTAAGCTAAAATTTAAAAAAAAATTCAGTCCAGTCTCTGATATTTTATGGAGTGACAGAACATAAAACCAGAAAATCACAATCAACTTAACAAAATGTTATTTATATATGAATATTTTAAATATATCTGAATGTTTTGTATCCTCATGGATACACAGATTATTTGGCCAGAACAGATCTTCTCACCTACTCTGGATTAGCAAAAGCTTATTGTAGGATTTGGTGAAAGGTAGAGAAGAACTCTGTCCTGCCTTCGCACCGTTGTTTTATATCTGAAAGTATTATGCTTTGCAAAATGTCTTTGTTAAGTTTACACTATAATTTCATGATGCTTTACTGACCAGTCAGACTGTAAATACTCCTGCATTCTCACATATGCATTCATTTCTATAAAGTAAAAGGTGAAAACCAAAAAGTTTTTCCTTAAATAACTTTAATTTGTATGACACTGACATGGCCCTATTTCATGCCCATGAGTTCAAGGAAATGTCTGGTGGTAAGTCAAATTTACCACTAGAACCTTTGACTATAAAAAAGGTTGCCCTGCTTAAAGTAGACTACAGACGAACATGATTGCCACTCAGTGCAAACCACAGCACCCAAGAGGAGAGAGAGAACAAAAGGGAATGCCCTGCCACAGAGGCAGGGTGGAATGGAGGGGGGGTGGGGGTGGGAGGGATACTGGGATCAGTGGTGGTGGAGAACGGGCACTGGTGGAGGGATGGGTACTCGATCATTGTATAACTGAAATCCAAGCACAAAAATTTGTAAGTCTACAACTGTACCTCATGGTGTTTCACTAATAAAACATAAAAAATAAAAATAAATAGATCCGATCAAAAGAAAATTTAAACTTTGAAATTCAAGCTAAATACTTTAAAAATTATCCTTGGAATAGGGTCAGGAAATGTTAATAAAAAAATAAAAACTGCAAAAAAAAAAAATGGTTGCCCATAGCACAGTGGGTAAAGTGACGGCCTTGCATGCAGCTGACCCGGCTCAATCCTGGGCACCACTAGTCCCCCAAACTAGGCCCAGGGTGACTCCAGAACCCACTGCCAGATTAAGCCTTGAACACTCCGGGGGTGAACCAAAAACAAAGCAAACAAAAATTAGAAAAATACCAGAACTATATTAAAAACAAAATGAAAGAAATAAAAACTTCCATGGAAAACAAAACAAAACAACAAAACAACACAGGGGCAAAATAACTGAAATTAAACATTCTGAGGGCAGAAAGACAGCAGAGCTGATGTGGTGCTCGACTTATATGTAGCAAACTTGGTTTTGATCCCCAGAACCATGTATGATTCCCTGAGTACTGCCAGGAGGGATCCCAGAGCACAGCGCCAGGAGTATGCCTTAGAATAACTGGGTGTGCCCCCTCTCATAAAAACCCTAATAATAATAATTATAAAGATAACAATCTGGCAACTATCCAAATGGGAAAAGAGAGAGACAAAAGATACAGAAAAATGAAGGCACTCCTCAAGAAATATCAGACTCGACTAAAGATGTAGTATTAGGATTTGGGAGTCCAGAAAGCTGAGAAAGAGAAAAGGGAACAGAGCACCTTGCCAAAGATACAAAAGCTGAGAATTCATTGACTCTAGGGTGAGAGTCAACCATATAAGGCAAGAAAGAGAGAACAGCCAAAGCTGTCAATGCAAAAAGATCCACACACCAGACGCATCACTGATCAATTCCCAAAGTCAAGAGCCATAGGGGAAGGATGGTAAGGAGGGAGGAAAGGATAGAACTATGAGAAGGGAGGGAGGACAATTGGGAGGAAGGGAGAGATCAAAGATAAAGAAAAATATTAGGGTTGGAGAGAGAGTATACAGGGCATGTGGCCAACCCATGTTCGATCCCTGGTACCCCAGATGGTGCCTAAACCCACCAGGAGTGATCCCTGAGCACAGAGTCTGGAATAGTCCCTGAGCACCACCAAGCGTCCAAACAAAAAAAACAAAACACAATATTAAAGGCGGTGAGGGATGAAAGTAAAATAATACACAAAGGCAACCCTATCAGCCTCTCCTCAATCTTCTTAGCAGAAACCCCATAGGCTACAGTGGAATGATACTCAAAATTCTCAAAGATAAAAAATCTTCCACCCAAAAATATTCTACTTGGAAATTTTATCATACAAGCATAATGTAGGAATAATGGGTTTCCCAGAGAAGAAAAACTTCATGATGTTTACGGCAACCGAACCTCACTCCAAGAAATTCTAAAAGGAGTAACACAGGAAAAGAAAAGAAAAAAAAAAACATTTGACCTTGAATATGGTAAGAAATAGTTAACGCAGAATTGGAAATACAAGCCAGAATAAAACGAAATAGCAGAACATCAAAGGGGAAGAACAGACAGAATCTGTTTAGTCTAAAGAGGACAACGCAATGCCAGTGAAGAAAAGGGAAACTATCGTATATATGTAAAAGCTGGTAGAGTCCTCATGAATCCAAAAATCTAGAGCAGAGATACTTAGGGAGAAAAGGAAATTGAGAGAATCACAAGGGAAACCATTTACATAAAAAGGCAGAGAGAAACAAATGGGAAACCTAAACGGGGTGGGGGGTGGAGTGGGGGAGGGAGAGAATAGCATTGAGCCCCAGGGATCATTAATCACTCAGAACGTGAATGATCTGAACTCACTGAACACACAGCACGGTTTGATGGATAAAAAAGAAGAATCCATCAATAGCATATATATACATATATATGTATATATATAGAGAGAGAGAGAGAGAGACTCTTACATCAGATAAAATGACAAACGTGGGCTGAGTGAAAGCCTAAGCAATTCAATAATGCAGGGAAAAGGACAGAGTATGCTATTCTCATATCTGACCAAATAGACTTTCAACCAAAAAAAAAAAAAAGGAGAGAGATACACAAATGGATATTATATAATGAACACAGGATCAATCTATCAAACAGATAATAATCATCAATATTTATGCACCCAACACAGGGCAACCCAAATTATCAAAACAATTATTTAAAAACCTCAAGGGACGCATTGATAGCTACATAGTAATTGGAGAGAATCTCAACACACCACTTACAGTGATGGACAGATCATCCAGAGAAAGAATTAACAAGGAAATATAATATTAAATGAAGCAACTGATGAGAAGGGCTTGATAGAAGCAAATTTCCATTCCCCCCAAAAAATGAATACACATTGTTTTTAGATGAACATGTAACATTCTTCGAGACAGTGTTATATTGGGACAACAAAGAAGTCAGTAAATTTGTGAAGGTTAAAATCAGAGCAAACGGGGCTGGAGCGATAGTACAGCGGGTAGGGTGTTTGCCTTGTAAGTGGCTGACCCGAGTTTGATTCCCAGCATCCCATATGGTCCCCAAGCACTGCTAGGAGTAATTCCTGAGTGTAAAGCCAGGAGTAACCCTGGTGAATCACTGGGTACGACCCAAAGAGCAAAATAATAATAGTAGTAATAATAATAATAATGGGCTGGAGCGATAGCACAGCGGTAGGGCATTTGCCTTGCATGCAGCCAATATGGCCAACCCGAGTTCGATTCCTCCGCCCCTCTCGGAGAGCCCGGCAAGCTACCGAGAGTATCTCACCCACTCGGCAGAGCCTGGCAAGCTACCCGTGATGTATTCGATATGCCAAACACAGTAACAAGTGCCACAATGGAGATGTTACTGGGCCTGCTGGAGCAAACGGATGAACAACGGGAGGACCGTGACCCCATGAATAATAATAATAATAATAATCAGAGAAAACATTTCCCCCATTAATCACAATGGACTTAATCCAATCACACAAGGAAAACTGGGAAAACCTCAACTCAAACATGGAAACTAAACAATATACATCTAACAATTCTTGAGAAATTGAAGAGATTAAAGCAGTGATAAAAATGTTCTCTGGGTAGTCATAGAGGTAGTACAATGAGTAGGGTGTCTTGCATGTCGCAGACCAGGGTTCTATCCCTGGCACCCCATGGAGTTCCCTGAGCACTGCCAGGAGTGATTCTTGAGTACAGGGCTAGGAATAAATCCTGAGCACTGCTGGGTAGAGCCCCAAACAAACAAAAGCTAGTTAGAGACAGTACAGAGGGTTAGGCAATTGCCTTATCTGTGGCCAACCCATTCAATCACCAGAATCTCGTTTGGTCCCTCAAACCCGGCAAGGAGTGATCTCTGAGCACAGATCCAGAAATAAACCCTGAATGCAAAGCCCTGAGCACTTCTTGGGTGTGGTCCAAACTGAGCCTCATCCCCCAAAAGAATTCAAATAATGTAATCTCACATCTAAAGGAACTAAAGAAAGAAGATAAAATATGAATCAGAAGAAAAAACTAAAGAGTGAAAATAAAATTAAAATTACAAAAAGACAATATAAAAGAACAAACCAAGACTGCTCATTTGTAGGGATAAACAAATGACAAATCCTCAACTAGGCTCATTTAAAAAAGAGAGAGAAAGAAAAACCCTAATTTAAAGATTCAGAAATGATAGAGGCAAAATTACAAAAATCGTAAGAAACTACTATGTGTAGCTATATGCAAACAACTTGGACATGCTGTATGAAATGGACAAATTCTTTGAATCACACAACCTTCCAGAACTCAATCAGGAAGAAATAGAAAGCTCGAACAAACCCATTACAACAATTAAAACAGTCTTCAAAATTTCCTGTCGAACAAAAGTCCAGGACCAGATATGATTTCACTACTGAATTAACAAACTTTCCAAGAAGACATAATAACCATCTTTCTCAAACTACCCAAAAGAATTAAAAAGGAAGTGGTGGAAGGGTGTGGTCCCTAACATTTTTACGGGGTCAACATTACCCTGATCCCAAAACCAGACAATGAAAGAAAACTACTGAACATCTCTGAAGGATATAGATGCAAATATCCTCCCAAAAATCTTGGCAAATTGAAGACTATGAAGAATATGTCAAAAGAACAATACACTACAACCAAGAGGATGTTACTACAAGGACTGTAAAATGTTTCAATATATTAAAAATCTATTACTACAAAACACAACATACAAAAAATAAATACCACAAGATCCTATCATGCTGAAAAAACATTTTGAAAGATTCTACCATTTACGATAACGAAATTCATTTGCTAGAAATAGAACCTCAATATATTAAATGCCATATATGACAAATCCACAGCTACTATTAGTCAATGTTAAAAATATGAAAGGCTTAACGCTAGGGTCAGAAATCAAGTCATCCATTCTCACCACCTTTATGAAACATAGTATTGAAATCCTAGTCATCAGACAAGAACAAGACATAAAAGGAATCTAATTTGGAAAAGTGAAACTATCAACATTTGCAGGTTGACTTAACATTATATGTAGACTATCCCCCAAATAATTACAAAGTATAATTAAATACAGTAAAGCAGTAGAATGCAAAATATACAGAATCTATTACATTTCTATAAGTAAACAATAAATTAGAGCCAAAAGAACTTGATAAAACACCATTTCTACTTCAAATATAGATAATACTTAAATATTGATTATACTTAACAAAGGAGATGACAGACTGACACAAGGACCACCCCCCCCCAAAAAAGGAAATTCATATGATTAAGCAATACCACTCATGGGCATATATACAAAGGATATAAGAACATCAATTTGAAAAGATGCACAGCAAAGCCTGGCAAAGCTACCCGTGATGTATTCGGTATGCAAAACACAGTAACAATTGTCACAGTGGAGACATTACTGGGCCCGCTCGAGCAAATTGATGAACAACAGGAGGACAGTGACAGTGACAGTTGTTCCCCTATGTTTATAGCAACATTATTCAGAGTAGCCAAAACACAAATCAATCTAATCACCACAAAAGGAGAACTGGATAAAGCCTTTGCAACATAGACCCTCATGGAATACAACTCAACAATGTTGATGGAACTCTAAGTGAAAAGGCTAAGTAATAAGCAATCAGAAAGTAAAAAACCATTACCACAGGGTTGCACTCATATGTGTATAAAAGTAAACTGACAAAAAAAAAATCCTCTTTAAGAATGAGAAAAATAGGATGATTATTAGAGTGAAAGGAGGAGGATGAGGGAAAGGAACGTTGAATCTGACAGGTGACAGCGCCGGATGGTAGGAATATGAAGAGTTTCAGACATCTCAGAGCTAAGAAGCTGAAAGGTAACAGCAGGAGATGGTGAGGCATACGGGGAGTCTCAGGCATCTCAGAGCTGCACTCTCCAAATTTCACAGTAGCACTGCACTGTAGCACTGTCCTCCTGCTGTTCATCGATTTGCTTGAGCGGGCACCAGTAACGTCACCATTGTGAGACATGTCGTTACTATTTTTGGCATATCAAATACGTCACGGGGAGCTTGCCAGGCTCTGCTGTGCAGGTAGGATACTCTTGGTAGCTTGCCGGGGTCTCCAAGAGGGGCGGAGGAATCAAACCCAGATCAGCCACGTGCAAGGCAAACGCCCTTCCCACTGTGCCATCTGAGAGCCCGGCAAGTTACTGAGACTATCCTGCCAGCGCGGCAGGGCCTGGCTATCTGCCCGTGGCGTATTCGATATGCCAAAAACAGTAACAAGTCTCACAATGGTGACGTTACTGCTATTGTGCTATATATATATATATATAAAAAAAAAGCAATATAAAGCAAATTATTTTGCGTCTGCTAAAGGGAAATGCTTGTGGCGGGGTAAGGGGACTGGGGACAATTGTAAAGCGAAGGTCAAAGGTCACAGTGGTGGTGACCTTCTCTTTACCCAATTATATGACCATAACAACTGTTATCATGATTGGCGTTTGTAAGCCACGCTGCTTAAAGTTAGGAAACAAGGAGGAAAAAAAAAGTAAATTGCCAACTGTCATTATGGGACCTCAGTAAAATGATGTGAAGTTAATCCAAAGTCTACATCACAGTTTCCATCACAAATGAGAGGTGACACTCAAGTTACAGTCTTGCAAAGTTCAATCTGGGTTTTGCTACCTTGGCCTCATGACAGGCTAGTTCTTCTATGTCTCAGTCGCCCACCGCCTTTGTGAAGTGGCAACTACCTGGCTTACTACACGTGAGAAGAGTTGCTAGGTCAAACTAGGTTCTCCCTGCTTCATGGCTGCCAGAGAACATCGAAATTCTCACAGTACATCAGCTGAAATTGTCTTCATTACAATTATTATGATTTAGCAGGTAGACTGGCAGGAACAAATATATACTTATTTCCTTGTAACGTGAGAAAGGGCCTGAACATTTTTTTTTCCCTCCCAGTACTTAAATCCATATAGTCCAGGGCTGAACAGATACAGCACAAGGATTAAGGGGCTTTGCTTTGCAAATGGTCAACTCTGCTTCAATCCTTAGCACTGCTTATAATAAATAACATCATGCACTACCAAGATTGACCAAAAAGCTGGGTGTGACCAGGTAACACCTTCTCCCCACCCCCCACACCATCCCACCCCCCCCACTCTAATTCATATAGTTCAAAGATCTTAAAAAAAAAAAATACCGCCGAAGAAGTTCAGGAGAAGTGACATTCACTAGCACATTTCTATTCCTTGAATATATGTCACTGGAAGTAGATGGTCAGTTAGCAATTCAGTGAATTGTTTGAAGGAAAATTCTTAGTCACCTTTTAATTTGCTTCTAAGCCACACAGGGGAGAGCTCAGGGAACCACAAAAATATATATATATATATATATATCAAAAACAATCAACAAAAACTTTTCTTAAACTCTCTGCTACTTTGTAAAAGATATTCTCAAAGAAGGGGCAGAATCTAAAGGTGATTTTTCAAAATAAAACATACATTTACATCTAAACAAAAGCTGTCTAGATGTACATTTCCTCTCCAATTCGAAGTCACTTTGTCCTGGGTAAACATCAAGTTCTTAATAGAAAGAATAAACTAATTAGCAATGGATGTGTTTCACAGAAATCCATTTTCATAAACTAATAAATATGACAGTAGCTACAGAAAGCAAATGGCTAATAAATTTACTGTCTTCTGATTAAGTGGTAGCAATGACAATGTTTATAGAGGCAAAATTGAGTTTTAAAAAATTCAAAAAATCTGCAGCTGATCAATAAATACAATTTTCTCCTCGGACTTTCTTATTTTAGAACATTGGCTAATCTCAAATCCAAAGAAGCTAATTTTAACCTCTAAATTTTGATTACCCATAAAATATCAATTGCTACCAATCGATAGTTTTTTTTCTAAGATACAGCGGTAGGAACAAAATCATAAGAGCTTATAGACGATGGCTTAAAATGTGAACTGTACCTACATTTACAGATAGAACTTTGTGATAATAAAGAGTGAAAAACGAAATCCTTCTAAATTTCACTTGCTTTGTAATGTCAATTGCTTGGGCTTACTTCAGGAGAAGGACAACACATTTATGAAGAAGGACAAGTCAAAGTTGGTGGACATGTAATAAGAAATGTGAAAGCAGAAAGCAATCGATCATGTAGGAACGAGATGCAAGATGGGCTACACTTACGACAGATGGACACCATTGGGTACTAGATACAGCATGGGCCGCCATCAATAAACATGAAGGGATGAGCTGACAGCCTTTGGAGAACCAATGTGACAGCACCTAGGAATGGCCTTCATCCTGTAGTGAGCAGAATGAGGCTGTGATCATGATAATATCTATTACAAAAGCCATCACAAGAAAGGTTAAGTTCATGTCTAGAACTGCCACTTTATATGTGGAGATAATAAATTCAGAAATCTCAGTTGTATATGTTAGAAGCTCGGATCCCAATCCAGATGCCAACAACTGCATTATCATTTCCATCCATACCAATGCCACCTAACAGTCAAACAAACCACCTTTTTAATTTTTTTTTTTTGCAAGGCAAGATAGTTTTTATTAAAACTTATTTAGAAGTATGTGAGGGGAGAGAAAGGAGGACACGTTTGAGTAAGAATCCAGGCTTTTCCAGAAGGAAATAAGCAAGCGAGGAGAGACAAGCAAGTGAGGTATGTATTGACAGAAGAATTCGGGCTTGAAGAGCAAAACAAAAAGCAATTATTTCTGGCTTTAAGAAGGCAGGGTGGGAGAGAGAGCTTAGCAGGTAGGAACGTAAGCTTTGCATTGGATACCTGGACTCCAAAGCACTGCCACCAGCAACTCCTGAGTACTGTCAGGTTTGGCCAAAAACCAAAAAAGGGTCATATTTAATTAATCACCCCCTCTTGTTAAGACCCCATATAATTATATATAATCAGCTTTCTTTTTATAATAGGCACGTCACATGAAGTGCGCAATGAAAAGTCTTGAATTTCATGCTGTGATTTAAAGGAATCAAACAAGTATATGAATTTTTCCAATTGCATATGCAGGTTATCAACCTTATAATATAATAGTATCAAACTGAATAAATGTCTTGGACTCGAGCAAATTGTTTCCCGACCATTTTGCATTATGATTTAGGGTCTCGAAGGCACAATCTCCCCTCTTCTCCCGTTTCTCGATCAGCCACCTAAAAACTGCTTATTTACTTTCAGGAAATGTCCGAAGGACATACTAGAATTTCATAATCGTGAGTGCCAAGAGTCAACAGCAGTTCATACGCCACTGTCCTTTCAAGTTCCTTCTGAACCAGAGAGAGACCTCAGCTCTTCCCAGCCATCTCTTATCTGACTCCTCTCAGCAGCAAGGATGCCTTCCTGGTTGGACACTTAAACTGAAGTCTACATGTGCTACATGTGCTCTTTTTTATTTTCATTCAGCATCATATTTGAGAACATCATCTTGCTGTGTAGCTACAATATCTAACTTCTTTTCATTACTGAGTAGTATTTGACTATAGGACTAGATCACAAGTTATTTATTCATGCGGTGATGAACAAACATATTCTGAGTTTTTTCCCAGTTTGCGGCTATGATGAACAAAGCTGCTATAAGTATTTAAAAATTCTTTTAAATGTAAGGGGCTGGAGAGATAGTCCGGTCGATAGGATGCTTGCCTTGCAAATGGTTGACCCAGCTTTGATCCATATAGTCCCCAAACTCCAGAAGGAGTGATCCCTAAGTACAAAGCCAGACCTGAGCACTGCTGGGTGTGGCCCCCAAATCAAGAAAATCTTTTTTTTTACTGAAAAAACTAAAATTCCTTCTGAGATCATATGTTAGAAATAACAATCATTGATCATATTATATAAATTCTATGACAGGCTCTATACCCATTAACTCATTTAATGAACAACTACGAAATACTTATTATCACATACTCTGGTTTCTCTTCAGATCACATAAATCTTTCACCTTTTACTAAATATTTCCATGGAGGGGAACAATTCTGAGTTTTTAACCAATTTTTTGAGGCCTTGCTTTTTGCAGGGCTAATGAAAAAAAATACTTATTATCACTCCCAATTATGAAGAAACTGAAATAGAGAGGACTAAATGCCACAGGTCAGTGACTGGAGGACAGTAGAGCGGGTAGGGCACGCGGCCAACCCGGGTTCGATTCCCATCATCCTCGAGCATCGCCAGGAGTAATTCCTGAGTGCAGAGCCAGGAGTAAGCCCTGTTCCTCATCAGATGTGACTCAAAACAGAGCCAGGAGTAAGCCCTGTTCATCATCAGGTGTGACTCAAAGAGAAAAAAAAAAAAAAAAAGAGCCACAGGTCACAAAAACAAGGAAAATCCTAGGGCTCAGATTCAAACAATCTGCACAGGGCCCAAGCTTTTAAATTTTATTTGAGATTTCCTGAAGATCTGACCAATAATGAAGGTTCTAAAATTAGACTATTTGACAATCATAGAATGAGCAATTCTGAGAAATTTAAAACTAATTTCCCTTTGAATCTATTTGGGGCAGAAGATTAACTGAACGAATTCATTAAATTCAAAGCTACTCATGGTTCAGCCGGAGCGATAGCACAGCAGGTAGGGCGTTCGCCTTGCACGTGGCCTACCTGGGTTCGATCCCCGGCATCCCATATGGTCCCCCAAGCATTGCAGGAGTAATTCTTGAGTGCAGAGCCAGGAATAACCCCTGAGTATTGCTTGGTGTGACCCAAAAAAGAGCAAAAATATAAAAAAATAAAAAAATAAATAAAACTACTCATGATTAATGATTTCTTTTTTATTCAGCCAAAGAAACATAAAATCTCACCTGATATTTCTTTTTCTGACAAAGATTTCAACCTTGACTAAAATATATATGAAGAATTTGGGGGCTGGAGTGATAGCACAGCAGGTAGGGCGTTTGCCTTGCATGCGGCCGACCCAGGTTCAATTCCCAGCATCCCATATGGTCCCCTGAGCAATTGTCAGGTGCAATTCCTGAGGGCATGAACCAGGAGTGACCTTGGTGCATCACTGGTGTGACCCTCCCCCTCCCCCCAAAAAAAGAATTTACTGAATTTTATACCTCATCACAACATTTGAATATTAATATGGCACTGTAGCACTATAGCACTGTCCTCCCATTATTCATCGATTTGCTCGAGCGGGCCCAGTAACATTGTGAGACTTGTTACTGTGTTTGGCATATCGAATACATCATGGGTAGCTTGCCAGGCTTTGCCATGCGGGCAAGATACTCTCAGTAGCTTGCCGGGCTCTCCGAGTTGGGCGGAGGAATTGAACTTGGGTCGGCCGTGTTGGCCACATGCAAGGCCAACGCCCTACCTGCTGTGCTATCGATCCAGCCCTAACATATTAATTAGTGCTCATATTTTAGCACAATGCCTCAGGCTCTTTTAAGGCCTTAAAGGCATCATTAGATAGTTCCTTTTAATAACCTCTCTTGAAAACATACCCTTTACTGGAGAAAGAAAGAGAAAAAACACAAAAGCAAAGTGAACAAACAATGACTGTAGAAGTTGTAAGCAGTAAAGATGGAACCCAAAGGAAAGAAAACACCAGGAGGCAAGACAGTGATAGGAACAGCACGCTGAGAAGTAGCAATTGAAGATGAAGAGGAGCAAAGGACAGGGACCAGATAACCATCTAGAACATTCACACTAACCGCCACCAAACCCTCACTGCTAAAACAACTCAATGCCAATGACATTAGCAGACTCTCCAGTGAAGGCCCAAGCCCAACGTGACAAGGCTTAATGGGGGAACAAGTCATACTTTGGAAACAGAGGCAATGATTTTAGAAAACTGGCTCTTCCAGTGTTTGTTAAGATTTGTATATTTGCACTTTTTCCTGAAAAGCTAATGGGTGGTAATAATAAAGAGCTGTATTTCAATGAAAAATTTGATTTGGGGAATTCTTGAAGGCACTGGCATGCAATAGTAAAACCAGTGTTACCTCAAAAAATGCAGAAAGACATAAATATTGAAATAAATAATCTGCCCCAACAGGTATGATATAGAGGGCCTGAGTGATAGTACAGTGAGTAGAGCATTAGCCTGGCATGCGGCCATCCTGGGTTGGACTCCCCAGCATCCCATATGGTCCCCCAGAACCACCAGGAGTGATCTCTCTGAGTGCAGAGCCAGGAGCAAGCCCTGAGCACTACTGGGTGTGGCCCACAAACCCCAAATAAGAATACTTCTACAAGGATGGGGTGGAAGTATTTCATTTTATGAATAACACCAAACATTTTTTACTTAAAGGATGGAAATACTACTTTGAATTCATTTATACTTAATTTTAAAAGTTTAAGAGGCTATTCAAATTAGTCTTAAATAATCTGGGGAAATCCTAAAATTTAAGCAGTAATGGGTCAATGATGTGGTCTTATTTGAAGGCTTATCTAGCCTTTAAAATGACTTTAAACTATTGGCAAGAGTGATAGTACAGTGGATAAGCCTTGCATGCGGCCAACCTGGGTTTGATCCCCCAATGTCTCCTATGGTCCCCCAACATTGCCAGGAGTAATACCTAAGCACAGAGCCTGGAGTAATCCCTGCATACATCCGGGTGTGGTCCAAAAACAAACCAAAAAAAAAAAAAGACTTTAAACCATGGATATATTTCAAAAGTGAGAATGGAAATGGGTTTAAAATGGAAGCCACAGTGGTCACAGAGAGTACAGAGGGTAAGGAATACAGCTGACTGGGTTCAATCTCCAAAAACTCATACATTCCTTCGGAGTAATCTCTGAATGGAGAGCTAGGAATAAGCCTTGAGAACTGCCAGGTTTGGCCCCAAAAGCAAAATAAAACGGAAAATTAAAAAAAAAATAGTTGCACTCTCCTTTGTGCAAAGTTCAAATACATTTAAAAAAATACTTAAGATGTATATATGACTCAACACTGGCCACATGTCCAAGGTGGCCATGTAACTAGGACAGTACCAGAAACACTCAGTTGGAGCTAAAGGTACAGGCTATGGGCTATTCTGAAGCTCTGAGACCAGACAGTTCTTTAAGAATTGAGAATTGGGAGGACCCGCTCCTCATTCCCTCCAGAACATAAAGGTAAAGTAAAGGTAAAGGCCCTCCCGTTGATCGTCGATTTGCTCGAGCGGGCCCAGTAACGTCTCCATTGGAGACTTTGTTGTTACTGTGTTTGGCATATCGAATACTCTCGGTAGCTTGCCGGGCTCTCCGAGAGGGGCGGAGGAATCGAACTCAGGTCGGCCATGTTGGCCGCTTGTAAGGCGAACGCCCTACCCGCTGTGCTATCACTCCAGCCCCTCCCCAGAACATAAATGGGGAAAAACAGGCTAAGAGAAGCACATATGAGGTAACCATAGAGTATAGGAATCTGTACATTTTTTAGAAGCCAGGGTGCTGCTGTAGAGGCAGGATGAGGAAAAAGAGATGGGAAACTGAGGACACTGGTGGTGGGAAATCAACACTGGTGAAGGGACGGGTGTTGGAACATTGTATGACTGAAACCCAATCATGAACAACTTTATAACTGTGTATCTCACAATGATTCAACAAAAAAATTAAATTTAAAATAATAAAATAAAAAGTCAGCGTGCATGCACGTACACACACACACACACACACACACACACACACACACACACTTTTCCACCCTACCTCCGATCTCCAATCTCTTCATTCATTGTACACATCACATTCACCCCAAAGTCCTATGAAGAGAACCTTTGAAAAACATCAACCATAAATAATCATGGTCCCCGTTCACAAAGCACCTGATCTCTTAGAGTTCAGTCCCTTTTTCTGAATCTGCTGTGAGAACCATAATAAAATAACCGCTGGATGCTAAACCTTCCATTTAGCACTCTATCCCCTCCTGGTAGTACTCTCTGAAGTTGGTATAATAACTTCAGAGGAACTAAACTTCTGTGGCCCAAAAGAACATTATGATTTAATGTTCTGGACAAATGCTTATAGCCTTGGAATTATATATAAAATTATAACCCTATTAACTACAAAATAATTATGTATATAGAATCTACAAAAACTGAAAGTCAAAGCAGCTGCTCAGTTTTACCCAAATTATGAAGCCATCGACAATCATTACAAGCATTATTATATAGAGACTCTTAAGACAAGAGTTTTTAAAAAACCAAGTTATTTTCTGGACT
Source organism: Sorex fumeus (assembly GCF_029834395.1). Lineage (NCBI taxonomy): Eukaryota > Metazoa > Chordata > Mammalia > Eulipotyphla > Soricidae > Sorex > Sorex fumeus. Next base: position 9,623,329 of record NW_026606059.1, on the reverse strand, counting down.
AATAATAGGGAAAGTGGGGGCTGGATTGATAGCACAGACGGTAGGGTGTTTGCCTTGCACTCGGCAGACCCGGGTTCAATTCCCAGCATCCCTTATGATTCCCCAGGCACCGCCAGGAGTAATTCCTGAGTGCTGAGCCAGGAGTAATCCTTGAACATCACTGGGTGTGACCCAAAAAGCAAAAAAAAAAAAGTCTTGCATGCATGACAAACACACAGGTAGAATCTGCTGTCGATTTCTGAAATTGAACTTTTCCCACGGACAGCAATGCTAACTCTGTCCACTTAGGACCTGATGAAGTGACCGCCAGTATCCCCTCACTCACTCTCTCCTCGCCTACTCCCTCCAGTAAGCCAAAAGTAGCCCCCAAGAAGCCCATAGACACTTCCCAGCCTTACTCTGCCCGGAGACAGCTCAGTGCCCCTTAAGAAGAATAGCCAGGAAGTGCACTAAGCAGAGCAGACTCAACTGGGTGTTTCTACCTCCAAATTCCAAATTTTTATTTCATTCAGTTACAAAGATTCCCTTTATTTATTCTAGCATGCTGTCGTTATTAACCAAATTTTGTTCACCAGAAGAAAAATTTTTTAAAAAGTTGTGTAATAATGTGATATTATAGTACTATTATATATCAATAATGGTACAAAGCAAACTGACCTATTTTCACTCTTTGCCTTAAGGGAGCCTGATCAATAAACCTATAAAACTGTGTGAGTGCAGGAACACTGTACATTGGGTAGGGGCTTCTTTGCACACAGCTGACCCAAGTTCAATTCCCAGCACCCCATAGAGTCTGAGTACCCCATAGAGTCTAAGGAGTCTGCCAGGAATGACCTCCTCAATGCAGAGCCTGGAGTAAGCCCTGAACACACAGGGTGTGGCCCCAAAACAAAACAAACAAAGAAAAAAAACCAACAAAAAAACAAAGTAAAAAAGGAAAAGAAAGTCAAGAAGCATTACAAACCAAGACTATTAAAACCCAGACATTGCACAGCTCTGCATGCAGTGCTCACACCGGTGACTGAAGCAGAATTTCTCAGACAACTTGGCAACCATGCAGAAACCCTGGACCTTCTCCCACGGGGTTCCTACATTTCTGTGTCCTACGTGGGGGAAATGTAGGTTAGGGGAAGGAGTCAAGGAATATTCTCTAAAGGAGCACGTATCATGACACGTGTGAAAGCCCCCTTTTGAAATTTTTCCCATAATCCCAACCCAAGAGAATGAAAATGGGTTCTCGGGGACCCCCTCTTCCTCCACCAGCCTGCTTGCTCCCCTACCAGACACGCAAGACACATGAGAAGACTCGTATGACGTTTACCGCTCTACAGTTCTCGGCACGACCTCTGAACAGATTCGACATGGGAAGTGAAACATGAAAACGGCATCAATGGCTGAAGAAACAGCGGCTCTCTCTGTGCATCTGAAGAAACGCTACCTAATGCCACGGGGTCTGGGTTGACAGGACTCTGCTGCCTGGAGTGGCTGCTGCTGCTGCTGCCGCCCTTTTTCAAGTCCTCGGCATCGCTGTACCGCCGGATCCAGTAATTCAGTTCCTCCCGGTCCGCTTCCTGACATCGCCTCAACACAGTGAGAGATCGCCGTGTCTTCTCGACCATGTCCATGATGCAGTTTAACAGCTATGAGGAAGAAACGGGGATAAAGGGAAGAGTTGATCAGTTATAACTTAAAGACTCTTGTGAGTAGAGGATTAATCAGAGGACAGAGAAAGATATTTTGGGGGAAGGTGGTAGTTGGTTTGGGTCTAGACCCTGCAGTCCTCTCGGGACCATATGCAGTGCCAGGGATGAATCGAGGTCAGCAGTCCACCAACTAACTAACTATCTTAACTCCAGAATACTCTTCCTGGCCCAGAAGATAGTAATTTGTTACCGAAAGCTCCAATCTCCTATTTGGAAAGGCTGAGTGTGGATGGAGGGGTGTGGAGGGGGTGGTGGAGTGGGCAGAGGTTCACGCATGCATGGCTTAAGCGTCTACCCCTAGGCTAGCCTCCAGCCCTGCACCAGGGCTGACTTGGAAGACTCTTTTCTGTGATGGAAACATCTTTCTTATAGGTTGTGAGAGCAATTTAGACATGATCTTCTACTTCTACAAACATTTTTGTTCATTTGGGGACATTGGAGAGACAGCTCACTGGGGTACATGCTCTATTGGAGGGAGTCCTGAGCTCAATTCCCTCACAGTCCCCAGAACGCTCCTAGGTACACGCACATACCCCATACCCCACACACCATGAAATAACATAAATACTTTTACTTCTATTTTTTCAAGGACAGTAAAAAGCAGGAGGCCTTCAAACACCCCCCCACACCCCAGCCCCAAGCTTTCATTTTATTGCATAATCTCCCTCCGGCAGTTTTCAAAATCACTCGTGACCTAAATGGCTACTGGCGTCTTACATGGTCAAGATGTTTCCATTCCTCTGCCCATTCTCTGTCTGTCAGTCTGTGATCAATCATTTCTTCTTGACGTGTGCCATGCAACCCTACAGAGGCAGAGAAGAAGGGTGAATGGCCTTAAAAGCAGACAATACACAATCCATATGCACACAGGCACTTAGCGAACTAAACGCAGAAAAAGGATTCAACTCTGAAGGAAGACATGAGTCAGCTCCGTCAGGATTACCTAATGGGACCCTCACCAAACGAGAACACGTTAGCGGTCCGAGGGATTTTAGAGGCCATCTAGTCAGATCCATCTTCCATTTTCTAGTTAATAATGTTTTCTATAAATGTACCCAATAAAAATGCTTATTTCATTTCAGCCCACAGAGAGCCTTCTTTCACACAGGTCAAAGCAGCACGAGACACCACACTCAGTACCCCAGGCAATTACATAAGTGAAAGGACAAACATGTTCCAACTCCTAAGAAAGGCAATTAGTCAATCAGCACTTTCAAAGTATGCCTTTCCTGCCTGAAAAATAAAGGCACATATTGGGGCTAGAATGACAGTACAGTGTAAGCCATTTGCCTTACATGCGACCGATCTGGGTTTCAATCCCTGGCAATTTAGATGCTCCCTGAAGCCACCAGGACTGAACCCTGAGCGCAGAGCAAAAAATAAGCCCTGAGCATAGCTGAGTGTGTCCCCTACCCTAAAAAATGACATAAAAATCATTTTACGTGACAAAGGTATGTTTTTCTAAAACAACACATAGTATAACTCTCCCCACATTTCAGGATAGCATAATGAACACAAAGCTATCATGAATGCCTCCAAGAGCAAACTGGGCCATGCATCAACAGGCTGAACAAACGCTTTGAATGTGAGGCGCTAGCCCAATACACTGCCACATGGAGCCTGAGCCCTGCCGGGCGCAACCCCAAGGCACAGAGCCTGGAGCAGGCCTGGGAAGTGCAGGTTGCGGTCCCAAAACCAAAAAAAAAAAAAAAAATCAATCTTGAAGAAAGAGTTGGGATAATATGAAAGTGACAGAAACTCATAAAATTTATCCAAAAATAAGCCAGACAGTCTTTTTTTTTTTTTTTTGTGCTTTTTTGGGTCATCCCCGGCGATGCTCAGGGGTTTCTCCTGGCTCTGCACTTAGGAATTACTTCTGGTGATGCTCGGGGGATCATATAGGATGCTGGGAATCGAACCTGGGTCGTCTGCATGCAAGGCAAATGTCCTATCTGCTGTACTATCACTCTAGCCCCTCTTCTGTCTTAAAGAGTCAACCTAGTGCATCTTGTTCTGTTTTTATTGGCTTTGGGAACACCAGGCAGTGCTCAGGACTCACTCCTGGCATTATTGAGAGCAGATACTATATGTAGTGCCAGGGATCAAATCCTGGTGGGTCACATGTGAGGAAATTACCTTCCCCAATGTACTATCGCTCTGGCACGACATAACACATCTTATTTTTGATAAACATCATAAATTCAAGCTCCCCTATACCAAAATGAAATGGTAATTTGGAGCCTGTAAATCATTAGAATGCTCTTCAGCATCACAGTTAATACCATAAAAATGTAACTTGTAAATGCTTCTCAAGTGATTGACAATCTTAAGAAATGCGGGCAGCTGACGGCGATGCCCATCGGATAAAAACTAAGTATGTCTCACTGTGAGATTAAGACAAAGGCTCCAGTCACACCATGGGAATGTGCTTCTCTCAGGCACTCTTCACGGATGGAAACCCCGTTCATCCAATTGCAAAGGCAAGGCAGTGAGAGGGCTGTGGCAACATTCCCCTTATCAATGATTGCGACTGTTCCTTCGGGCTACCACTTCCTCAGTCACTCTGGACACATTACATTAAGTCTGAAACAGTTGTGCTTCCCAACACCTAGATCTCTTGCCTGATGTCACTATGTAGAAGTTAATAGATAATAGACTTAGAAAATACTGTGTCCTGGAAGCTTGCCGTGTGTGTGTGTGTGTGTGTGTGTGTGTGTGTGTGTGTGTGTGTGTGTGTGTGTGTTGGGGGTGGGCCAGGCAGTTAGGATAGAGATGGGACCACACTACCACTAGGACAGTGATAGTTGGAAATGGTGCTGAAAGGAGATAAAGGGATATACATAATAATGAGAGTGAGTGAAAGAAAGAAAAAGAGATAGAACAAGGGAGAGAGAGAGGCAGGGAGGGAGGGAGGGAGGGAGGGAGGGAGGGAGGTGGAGAGTAGAGGGAGGGAGGGAGAAAGGAAAGGAGTGGGGGGAGAGAGAGAGAGAGAGAAAGAGAGAGAGAGAGAGAGAGAGAGAGAGAGAGAGAGAGAGAGAGAGCCTGCTATAGGGGCAGACTGGGTACCATGAGAGAAACTGGGACATTAATGGTGTGTACTAGTAAAGAGACCAGGTTTTGGAACAATGTCTGACTACAACCCAATTCTGAACAACCTTGTAAGTGTATCTCATGGTGATTCAAAAGAAAGAAAGAAAGAAAGAAAGAAAGAAAGAAAGAAAGAAAGAAAGAGAAGAAGGAAGGAAGGAAGGAAGGAAGGAAGGAAGGAAGGAAGGAAGGAAGGAAGGGAAAGAAAGAAAATACAGTGTCCGATTTTTGTAAAATCTGCATGGCTTGAGGTTTGCTCTTCCAGCCCATATTCTCCCTTGAACACTATCTCACTTGTCTGTTTCTTGCTTCCATTTTCTCTTTCTCGCTGTCACATCTAAGTAATTTTCAATTTAAAAAAATTATTAGTCTATTATTATTAAAAAAAAAAAAACCTTGCTTCACTACTTTAAAAAAAAATCTGAATGGTTTGAAACCCCTTCTCTTAGCTGACTTAGAACAAGGAGTCACATGGTAAATCATAAAGCCATGAAATATTATTTAATATATAAATGTTAGAAATGAATAAATACTTCTAAAGGCACTTTCTCAGAGTAAGCAAGAAGCAAAGCATAAAACACTTTGTACCATCCCTGTCCAATTAGAACGTATTCTGAGGTGTATTTTAAAAGTTAAAATTGTCAATGCCACCTATTGGTTAAAATGTAAAATTGCAAATGTCTTTATAATTTGCATAACAGAAAAGACATTGGGTAAAAGTAATATTTAGTTATTGCTCTGTTTGTTGTGACTGTTTCAAATTGAAATGTTTGCAAATATGTAATTTTTGTTGACTTATTGGTTGCTGTGTTTCAAGGAAAAAGCATTACCACGGTAATGAGTCATCACAGAAAACAACCAGAGAAAAGATATAAATGTGGTGGTAACTTTCTTGATGGAGGCATTTTATTATCTGCTTTTATGGGCCGAGAAAGTACAGAAGACTCAAGAGTTTCGAAAATTCAGCAAATTAAGTCAATCCTGCTTTGAGCTCTAACACCTGGAATAATATTAATGAGCAACAGGACGCCTGCGGCTAATGGGAATTCCAGCATTTGTGGAACAGTGCTAAGCTTCATCGCATTTTCCAACAAAGGAACATTAAAATATGTTGGAGACCAAGTGCTTGGGTAAAAACAATAGAGAAATTACTTGCTGCTTTTGAACTCTGAAGGGCATTAGAGTCAAGTCTTTATAAGAGGGGGGAAAATACCCTTAAAGTTTTACATTTATTAATTTCTCAATTTCAGACACTTAAATATTCATTACCACACAACTTTTATTCATATTGATTAGACCAGAGAGGCATACTATAGGAAAACAGCTGACAGTCATTAAAAAGCATTTTCATTCATGTGAAATCTGATACTAATGTTGACTCTTACCCAGTTCTTAACTAGGTGAAAACTCAAGTTTACATGTAAACTAATGTTGCTTGTTAAGTTTTTATTAAGATTTTCTGGTGAGTATCTGTCACCTATATATAAGGATTTATAAATCATATCAAACTAAGTATACCTTTATGACAATTTTTATTTCCTCAAAATGGGCAGGCTGATGTAAACCATAATTTGTTATTCGGGCATTACAATTTCATTTTACATTAATACACACTAAACTCTGCTGACTTTAGGGGTGGTTAAGTAGTTTCACAAATTTATAAAGATTAGCACTATTAGCTTTACAAGCTAATATAATTAAAAGGTAAGGAACACAGTCTGAAGGAAAAAAATCACATCAAACCATTGGATAGAGATGTAGTTCATAATGGGGTATTATACATTACTAGATGAAAACATAATCATTGCACATAAGCATAATTACTTCCTTGCTAATTAGAGCACTAGATGTAATATTTCATAAAATATCACTTGAGGCCTGAAAAATAGACCACTTCCTAGTACCTACAAAATCTTGAATTGGTCTTACAATGACCCTGTGATTCCAATTCTGTTTGGAAATGAGCAATCACGATTTGGGGGTATTAAATCATAAATAAATGGCAAAGCTTTTGCTTAGAGGGGGGTGATTATCACCTGCAACCTGAGGGTCAAAGTGTCAATCCAGACTGAGAAAGAGTCATCGTTTTATCCAAGCTCTTCACTATGGTACCTGAGAGGACATCAGCCTAGGTTAATGTCCTGAGCATTTGTCTGGCACACTGCACAGGTGTGAGAAGGTGCACTGTGGGCAAAAAACTACTTCAGCTTTTCACAACCAAAATGTCCATTGCCCTCTCTCCTTACCCTAAGAACCTCCCACTATCGGATATCCAAATATTGGGCAGATCATACATAGAAAAGCAAACTGATCCCCAGAATGGCAATCCTCTCTGCCCGTAACCTGGTTGGAAATGTAACATAAACTAATGCTCACAGCACTAACTTTTGCTGTGGTTGTGACAACCTCTGTCCTAGGCCAGAGCAACAGTACAGTGGGTAGGGTGTCTGCCTTGCACAGTCAAGCCAGTTTCTATCCCTGGTACCAGATACAGTCCTTGAGTACGGCCAGGAGTAATCCCTGAGTGCAGAACCAGAAGTAAACCCTGACCATTGCTGGGTGTGGCTCAAAAATTAAAAATGGCTCAAAAATTAAAAATTAAATAAAATTTAAATAATGGCTTTATGCATACATACTATGCACACACACAGAACTGGAAAAAAAATCTATCAAGAGCAATCATTCTAAATGTATTACGGTAACACGCTAAAAATGCAAATATGCTATAGAATTAAAGTTGAGAACAACACTACTTGATGTCTAGGATAAAGGTCATTGGATCTACAACAAAGCGATGCCTGTATCAGTCTTCCTAATCAAAATGGCACAACAGAAGGAAAAAAAAAAACACCACTGTCCAGGGCCAGAGAAAAATCCATGGGTTAAGGCACTTGCCTTGTATGCGACAGACCTAGTTTGAGTCCCCCCCCAGATCCAGATCCATATATGTCTAAGGGTCACTAAAGCAGAGACAGGAGTAGCCCTGGAGCAGTGCAAGATGTGACCCAAAATGCAAAACAACAACAACAAAAACAACAAAAATCTCTGTCCCCGAGTTTTTGAGCAGCAGGTAACAGATTACCAACATTCCCACCATTCTGCATCTCAGCTGATATGCATAGTTTTCCATTGGGATTTATGGTCTACTGTTTCTAGTCCCCTAACCCACCAAAAAGTTTATCAACCACAAGCTACAAGATAACAGGAATCTTTCTGGTGGGTGACAAGGACATGAGAGATGGAAAAAAAGGCAAGGCTGACCATCAGTCTTTTAAAGTCTGTGTTCATCAAACACAGGCATTGTAGAGACAAACTTTGTACCCAAACTTACCTTATTTTTCTTCCCTTTCCAGTGTGGACATTTGTTCTTTAGAAGGCAGAATCTCCTAATTGCTTCACTTGGATAGTTTTATACAAAAAAAAGCTATGAACCCAAGCTAATGGGACAACCCAACCCACTCCTTCTTTGGCACTCTGATCTTTGACATAAAACCTTCCAATTTAATCCACTGGTACTTTCTAGTTAAAAAAAAAAAAAAGGAAGGCCATCAATCCTCAAAGAACATATGTTAAGTCGCACATATCCTGTCATGCCATATTTTTCAAATATAGAATATTATAGGCTGGAAAACGATGGGAGTGGAGTGATAGCACAGTGGGTAGGCATTTGCCTTGCATGGCGACTGACCCAGGTTCGATTCCCAGCATCCCATATGGTCCCCTGAGCACCACCAGGAGTAATTCCTGAGTGCATGAATGAGCCAGGAGTAACCCCTGTGCAATGTCGGGTCTGACCCCACCCCCGCCACACACACACAAAAAAAAAAAAAGAAAGAAAAGAAAATGACATAACACAGTCCAAGAAACTTCCTAAAATCGCTCATGGCAGGCAGTCTGTATAGAAGAATCTCACATTACAAACAACTGAACCAACATTCACATTGTGTCGGTTCGTAAGTTGCAAGTCTATGAATTTAGACGCCCCTCTCCAAAAACCATTAACCTGGCGCCATAAAGAATCCAAGGAATTATGCTAGAGGAGGCCCAGTAGCTAGAGAGCATACCAATACTGACCCGAGTTTTCTCACGAAGACAAAAATAGAGAAAGAGAATGTTTACCCCCTTAGAGAGTTCACACTCAAATTTTGTTGTGACGCTCCCAATCCCTCGAGAAGAGAACGCGTCCTCGGGCTTACCCAGAGGTCTGTTTCTGTCCCTGAGGTCCCTGTGGCTGGGGTGTCGGTAGGAGTCCCTGTAGTGGTGGGCAATGGCCATATCATCCAAACGGTAATGCTGAGGTGGAGGTGGGGTGGGGTGAGGCAGGCCGTTGGGCTGGTAGGATAAGCCGTTATTTGGACTGTACCGCTGGCCTGGGCTGATAGTGCATGGTCGCTTGCTTGGATGTTCTGAGTGCAAAGGCTCTCTGTCAAAGCCGTTTTCTTTGGTTCTGAAAGGGGAAAGAAAAAGAGTTCGCTTTATCGTGTCCTCGGAAATCAGCACATTTCAGATATTTGCTTTGGAACTTGTCATGGAAACGGATTCTAGGCCCTTATTTTACCAGATATTTTCTAAACTCATCTTCCCAGGAGACCCGAGAGAATTTGCTCTGACCCATCCTACAGTCTAATTGAACACAAGACCACACACAGAAGAAAACATTTCACTTCTCGTGAAGGAAGCAAACATCTTATCCGTCGAAAACTCAGATGGTTTGGTCAAAAACAAGAGGAAACATCAATTTCTCTCTGTATGTGTCATTTCTGTTCAGGGGCTGGAAAGATTGTACAAGGAGGTTCCACCTTGCATGCAGCCAAACTCCATTCAGCTCCAAGCACTTTATATGGCCCTCTGAGCACACAATCAGGAGTAACTCCTTCCTGAGCAGTGATAGGGATGGCCTCCCAACCCCAAAACAATCACATTAACAATAAGAACAACAGGAAACAAAAATCCACTGTTATCCAAAAGAAAATATTCACTTCTGAGCAAATTACTCCAACACTGATCTTGTTTTTCATTTTACGTTTTTTTGAAAGAAAGGCTCAACAAGACAGCCCAGAGCTACCAATCTCAAATTCCTAGGGGCGATCAACTCCATCACACCTAGCTTTCTAGCTTTCATATGAGAATATCCACGGGTGTTCTCCACATGTGGCTATTTAATTCTACACATAAAGTCATTAGAATTAAATCAAGTTTCAAAGTTAGTTCTTCAGTAGGAATAGCCTCAGTCCAGTGCTCAATTGTGACCTCTGGCCAGGTGCTAAGGTCAGGACTGTCCAGAGAACATTTCCCTCACTGTGGACAGAGCTAAAGCACTAACCAAGCCACACTAATACAATGAGGCAAAGCAACATCTGGGAGCATGTCATTATCTCAGGTCACCAGCTGCTACACAGAGTGAGCTGAAACCAGAAACAGCATCTGAGGTCAGGGAATGGAGCTCAGTGGTGTAATGCTTGCCCCTGGCATACTGCAAGCCTTGGGTTCGATCCCCAGCACTGGTAAACAATGAGAAAGAAAAAAAGAAAAAACAAAAAACCACTATAGGAGAAAATCGCTGTGAGTATTCAAACTGCAGCCAAAGCATCTCTGTGAAATACTGAATGTTGAGGGAGGGTATTCCAGAGAGCTCTCTGGTGAGAGACCACTGTAGGACATTTCCAGGTAAGGTAACTGTACACTGTGATGCAACTCTTGACTTTCGGAAGGAATACCCCCATCACCTACAGCGATACCTGAGGACTCTCCGACACACCCTGGCAGATGCAGAGCTAAATAAGGATTTTCTGGTTTAGCAGATCTCCTTTGCTAAGAGACAGAAGGTACTGGCACATGGAGAACCGTGGAAACCTGCAGAACGGAATGTGAAATAAACGTGTGCCCAGAATATGCTGGAAAGGGGCTCGGAGACAGGCAGAGATCAGAGTTGATGGCCGGGTGTGGTCCCCACAGAAGTGGGTCAGAAGCTTCTAAACTTCTTCCCATCCAAGTCTGCACCGAAACACACTGACTCCATACCTATCGATCATTGGGATCCGACTGAAATGTTTCTATAACTCAGACATTACCTAAATGCACAGCTTTACGATTATTTTTTAAGTGAGAGGAAGTCGATTGATCTTCTAAGAGTGGATCTACATTATTCGAACCTGTATTTTCAAATCCTATACATTTCTGAATAAGACCCGTCAACATCCAACGCACATTACCAGCAGAAATCGGTTGGAAAAGACTGAAGACTATTAGCAGTGATGAAGAGAATGCTGATCCAGCACCTACCTTAGTGGCAGTGTGGTGTAGTGGAAAGAGCACTGACTGGGATTCAAGAGCCCTGAGAGCTAGGCCTGGCAAGCCACTTAACCTCTCTGGACCTCAGTTTGCTCATCTGGAAAATGAAAGGGTTGGACTAGATCAGTGGTTTCCAAGCTGTGTCACTTGAAGTGCTTAAGGGATTCTGCACGCAAGGAACTTTTCCTCCAGACAGTCACGACTCAAAGGGTCAGAGAAACCCATCTATTAGGATCTGGTTTACAAATTCAGGTTCCACTGGGGTTCATTTTAAAAGTAAGCTTGAAAACCGTCGGACTAGCTGATTTCGAAGGCCCCTGCTTGTCTGAAAACTCTGGAATTCAATCCTGTTTTATACATAAATGTCAGATTCCACACTGAAAGATGATCCCTGGCCAAAATGTACCTAAGTCAACCAACACTCTAGTCGAAGCAAAGCTGTGCTCCTCCTTTCTCAGAACTGCTTATGGACTGCAGTCACTTTTAATGTGAAAATTTAAAAAGAGGTCCTAGCAACTCAATAGTAGCCCTTGGGACATTTGTTAAGAGCTAAACATCGTAGACTCTACTGTGTCAAACCACTTCCAACTTACTGGTTTTGTCTATAAGAACACACACCATTGGAAAAATTGTTCTAGTTCTCAGTGATCAGATGTCATATCTTTACCAACTAATCAGCCCTCTGGTAAAAATATTTCAGCGACCTATTATTATGCTGAGGGTGGCGGACAAAAGTCATCTGCTCCCTAAAACAAGAACAACAATGTCCTGCAATGCAAAACAATGTCCATCCTAACATTTCTATCAAGTTCCTGCCATGCTGTCTGCCCTAGCTACTGACAACAGAAAACTCACAGGAGTTATGTTTTAATAGCAAAGCATTCAAACGTTTCCTCATTACCTTTATGCCGCCAGGAATATAACTGGAAGGTTTCCCTGGTGCTTCCTTAAGTTACCCACATTTATTGACGAGTCCAAACCAACTCAAAGAATGTACATCCCAAAAGTTAACACGCGTAAGGACTTGCCACTGATGCTGTGCTTGCTAGAAATGCCTATAGCTATGTTACCTCCTGTAGAACAGGGGGCAAAGGTCAGGGGTCTTGGGCCCTTATGTGGCAGTGAGGCAAAGTATCCTACATACTTAAACCTCTTAAAATGAATTTGCCAACAAATCAGGAAGGAGGGAATGGAATTTGGGTTTAGTGGTGGAGGGATGAGGCTAGAGTGTTCGTGAACACTAGAAATCTAAAACCTATTGTAAACAGCCAGTAAAACATAGAGCTTAAGTCTGATTTTTTATCAAAACCTCTTTTTCTTGTATTTTTTAATGAATCACTGTGAGATACAGTTACAGACTTACAAACTTCCGTGATTATGTTTCAGTCATACAATGATTGAATATCCAACCCTCCAACCTATGCAGCTGCTAGAAAAGATGAAATCATGAAGTCTGCAGAGAAGTAGATGGACATGGAGGGTATCATGCTAACTGAAATGAGTCAGAAAGAGAGGGACAGACATATGACTGCACACATTTGCGGAATATAAAGTAACATAATAGGAGACTAACACCTAAGGACAATAGACACAAGGGCCGGGATGATTGTTCTATGGCTTAGAAGCTGGACTCACGTGCTTGGGAGAGGCAGCTGGGATAGAGGGACCACTAAATAAATGATAGTTGGAGGGCTCACTCAGGGTGGAGATGCATGGTGTAAATTTTTTTTAATAATAAAAAAATGCTGGCTAAAACTATAGTGCACAAGGTAGGGCACTTGCCTTGCACACGGCCGACTTGGGCTCTTGAGCCTCACCAGGAGTGACTCCTGAGTACAGAGCCAGGAATAAGTCCTGAGCACTGGTGGGTATAGCCCAGCAACTTAAAAATTAACAAAATATAAGTGGGGACAGGATGAATATCAAAACTGAGTGCTTAGGAAAGCAAGTTCGTATGCCATAAGCAACTTGACTAGCACTATGCACTCTCCTCCCACTGTTCATCGATTTGCTCGAGCAGGCCCAGTAACGTTTCCATTGTGAGACTTGTTGTTACTGTGTTTGGCATATTGAATACATCACGGGTAGCTTGCCAGGCTCTGCCGTGTGGGCGAGATATTCTCGGTAGCTTGCCAGGCTCTCCAAGCGGGGCGGAGGAATCAAACTCGGGTCGGCCAGGTTGGCCGCCTGCAAGGCAAACGCCCTACCCGCTGTGCTTTCACTCCAGCCCTTGACAATGACAATAAAAAAAACTAAAACATCTGACTCAGTCCAAATTCCAAAACCAAAATGGCTCACCTTAGGTACTCTCCTGTCCAAATTTCCACAGGGACTTAAAAACAGAACATGACCAAACTGATGTCATGATATGTCCTGTACCTTCAATTTTGTCACCATCTACCCTGCCACCCCAGTTAAAACTCAGAGGTGACTGTATAATTCACTTTCTTCGTGAAATCAAGCCCTTCTGTTAGTCTGTAAGCATCTCGCCACTGGCCTTCCCTGCCTGCCAAAGCAACCCATTGCCCTTCTTTCTCAGCATCTCAACCATACATGGCAAGTGGTGAGACCGTGACAGTCACAGCTGATTATTTTTTTGTTTCAGAAGACTAGACATGAAATCTTGGGAATGACAATTCTATTATGAAGACCCCAAAGACTTGAAGTTAGCATGAAATACAACTTTCATTCCTGTAAGAATTGCACTCAAAGTCCTCATGGAAGCACAAGACATTGGATGAAAAAGCTGGGGTAGAAGGTGAGGTGCATCACTCTTGTCAAGCTTTCCACAACAAGTTTGGTTCAAGGTCTCTTCAGGAACTGGGCAAGCGGATGGAATCTAGTACAGATTCGACTAGCACTGAGCCGTGTATCTGGAGCGAAGTAGGATACAGTTTCCTTACTGCCTTATGAAATGAAACCAAATCCTTCATGGCAGTCCTCAGAGGTTTCTGAGTTTTGTTATCATCCTGGAAGAAATTATCTTGATGGAAGAAGAACAGAAAAATGAAGACACGGGACCATCAAATTGGTCTCTAAATTGCCCTCGATCCCTTCATCAGCAATGCTGACATAGGTCCTCAGGTCCTGAGCAGAAACTCAAGCAGTCAGAGTTCACAACTCCACACACAGTCCCAGGACCGGATTCCAGGGAGGTTCATGGAGCCAAAGGTCTGCTTCCTTTGGGCATTCCGGGAGAGAGCCTTGTCTTGGCAGTTTCTGGTCACTGTAGGAGTATGATTCCGACTATGCATGTTGTCGGCAACTGGTTGGACATCTAGACTCTTTCATCAGAGCTTTCATTCTGGTCAGCAGATCAAGCCAGGCTATTTGGTTCCTGGGCCCATTCTCTTTCTTGGAATTTTGGCCCATTCTCTTTCTTGGAGGCATTTCACAGATGCATTTCAAAATGTTTCTCTTGGGGTAGTGTCAGGAATCAAACCTGGGCTTCACACACACAAGGCAAGTAAGTGCTCTACCACGGAGCTACACCCCTGGCCTTACAGATAAATATTTTAAAACAACAGAAAGCAAGAAAGTGAGCAAGAAACCAAGGACTCTCAGGAAAGAAACAACTGTATACTACTGGAACTAGTTTCATTTTATGGATCTGTTTATTTAAGTAGTATTTTATGGTTGGGACATTGTGGGGGGGCTTGGAGGGGGGAGGTAATTATTTTATTTTAGATTTTCTCTATGTTTTGTGGATTGTTTATTCCAGTAATATTTTGTGATTAGGGGTATGTGTGTGGGGCGGGGGGTGTGGGTGTGGCTAAGTGTTGTACATCTCTCTGTGTGATGTTTCACTTTGGGTTTTTCATTGGTTTGTTTGTATTTCAGACAGCAAGAAAATGTACTCACTATCCTGGCCTTTAGTGGAAATACCAAAATGAGCTAAATATGACCACCTGCCCCCTTCCCAATACCTCCCTAAGGTTATCATTTAGTAACAGTGTAAATTCTTTGGGGTCAGTGTGCAGGCAAAAAATCTTTTGCCATAAACTCAAATTAACTGGAAATATAAGACTTCTATATTTTTCACTTTGAACTCATACCATAAAAATACGGTAAAGTAGTGTCAGGGGAGAAAAGATCGCTCCCGCATGTAAGCTGGTTTCACGTTTCTGCTATTTGCTGACTATAAAAACTCAGGAGGCTTTTCACTTCTGTTGGCCTCAGTGTTTTCATCTACAAAATGGGTATGAATGACTCTCAGAGGTCCTAGGACAAGCATCTGAAGAATGTATGCAAAAGAGTCTAACAAATATTTAGCATTCAATAAAGTAAATCAGAACACTCTTATTTCAAAGAGCTGGTGGTAGAGAATCAAGAGTTGCAAAAGAACCTCTAAGAAGGTGTTATCAGTGCCTCTTGGAAGCCTCACGAACTCAGACACATTATCCAGCATGCCTAAACCTACAGTCAGGGAATAATTGCTCTGTGCCAGTATGTAAATTATTTAGCACAGGACCAACACATTTTAAATGTTCTGTAAATAGTAATCACATAAATATTTATGTGAATATAAATATTCATTCAAAGAGTAGATTTTGCTCTAGCCTGTGAAGTATGACTAAAACCACGATATAAAAGTAACAGAAGGTCAGCGAGATAATATAGGGGGATAAGGCATTTGCCTTGTACATGGCCCACCTGGCTTCGAACCCCGGCACCACCTATGGTCCTCCAAGATGATCAGAAGTAATCCCTCAAGGACGAGTAAGCCCTGAACACTACCAGCTATGTCCCCTCACCCCCCTCCCTGCAAAAAATAAATAAATAAAAATAAATAAACATTTTTTAAAAAGAAGCAGAGCAGACCATCTTAGACTATACACTGAGGCATGAAAAAAGTTCAGCCTGAGTAGGGCGTAGGAGAGCAGCAAGAAATATAGCTGGCAAGTTCATGGAGAGGGGGGTATGGGAAAAGACCAGTGACCTACGGGGTTGGAAAGAGTTGAAAACAGAAATTAAGGGCTGGAGCAAAAGCACAGTGGGTAGAATGTTTGCCCTGCATGCGGCCGACCCAGGTTCGGTTCCCAGCATCCCATATGGCCCGCCCCCAGGAGCACCGCCAGGAGTAATTCCTGAGTGTAGAGCCAGGAGTAACCCCTGTGCATTGCCAGGTGTGATACAAAAAAGAAGAAAAAAAAAAGAAATTAAGGAACTTGCCCTGCATGTGACTGACCCCAGCTGTATCCTACCCACTCAAACTACTGCCAGGAACAAGTCCTAAGCACAGAACCGGGAGAAAACCCTGAGCACTGCCAGGTGTGGCACAAAAACAAAGAACACAAATGTTCTCTACAGCCATGCTATCTTTCTCATCAAGTCAACGCAACAAAAAATGGAGACAGAGCCATAGTACGGCGGGTAGGGCATTTGCCTTACACACAGGCAATCCAGATTCAATCCCCGGCATCCCATATGGTCTCCCGACCCCCACCAGAAGTAATCCCTAAGTGCAGAGCCAGGAGTAAGCCCTAAGCATGGCCTCAAATGGACCCCAAATCAAATCAAATCAAATCAAATCAATGCAGCAAAAGGCTATTGCACTAGATGGCATCACCATTGATAGGACAAATACAAAAGCAGCATTCTTCTATAAACGTAATTATTCACTTCTTGAAACTAAGAAATGCATGAGAGGCAGAACACTAACAAAAATGCATTAACAGAATATAAATTTCTATATTATTCATAAAAAATATAACAGGTGACACAAATTTTTTTTTTTTAAGTGTCAGGGGTAGTCTTTTATTTCAGCTTTCATAAGCACATTTATCTGTTAAGTAATCAAATAATGTTCACGTGTAAAGACATTCTCTTGAACTCAATACTCAAAATCAGAAGACTTTGGGCCTGAGCCATAGTGTAATGTGTAGGGCATTTACTTTGCATGTGGCCCACCCTTATTCAATCCCCTTCATCCCATATACCCCATCCTTGCCTTGGCACCTTCAGGACTAATTCCTGAATGCACAGCGTAAGTACAAAAACCAAAAACCCCCACCACCACCAACAAAAACCCACTTCTTAATTTCCCACTCTTTGTCAATAGAACATGTTCCATCAAGAATAGGAAGTTTGGGGTCGAAGCAATAGTAGAATGGGGAGGATGTTTGTGCTTGTGCCCACTAGTGCACTTTGCACTCCGCTCAACCAGTGCACTCTGCACTTGGTGCCAGAAGCTAGAGCCCCTCGCTGCTGGCCTCCCTCCCCCTCCTCATTGGATCTGTGAAAAAATAATCATCCTGGGACTCTGCGCCAGGCTGTTTTCTTTGGGCTTTGGGCCTCATTTCCAGCAGAGAAGTCCTGGCAGAAAGGAATCCATCCCATCCCTTCTTCAGGGCTAGGAGAAATCCTGGTTTCCAGGGTTATTTCCTTGATGTTGAGAGTGGCCCTGGCTGAGTTAGTCATTGCAGAGTCCTAGATTCCTCATTCTCCGTAGCAGTGATGATTGCCAGTCTTTCCTTGAGCCAGCCTGCCTCTAGGGAGGTGACACAAATTTAATCTTACTTGCATAGTCAATGAATCCTTTGATTCCCAATAATGTATACTTACCTTTTTCTCTTTAAAACAACCAAAATACTGTTACCTCATTCATTTTACAAAAAGGAAAAGTGATCTATTATATACCGTTACCTCATTCATTTTACAAAAAAACAAAAGTCATCTATTATATATACTGAGATAACAATTCTATACAGTCAACCAATGTGATTTTAAACCCAACTCTTCTGACCATCAAACCTTCAGTATTTTCAAACGTATTCTTTAAGCCAGGATACCAGACTGACTTGGATCTTTTCATCATTGAAAAAAGACATGATGAAAAAAACAGATGGCGCACAAGACTTAACCTGTAACAACATGTTAATAATCTCTTATACAAGAACTTAATGGCTCCAGGGTGAGATACAACACTCTTCACACACTTTCTTTTACGGAAATTTTTTTGATCATGTTTAGCGAATTAATTGTAACAAGCAATACAAAATAAATCATTTAGGGGATACTTTTGGGGCAAGCTTGGATGTTGGTTGGGAAAATTGGAAACAATGGTGGTGGGGAGGTGTATTGGTGGCAGGATTGATGTTGGAAGATTGAATGTAATAAACTACCGTGAACAACTTTATAAAAATTAAAAAATTTAAAAAAACACAGATGGTGAAAACTGAGTGGTAGGGAAAGGGTTAGGGGCTGGAGCGATAGCACAACAGGTAGGACATTTGCCTTGCATGCAGCCGACCCGGTTTCGATTCCTCCGTCCCTCTTCAAGAGCCCGGCAAGCTACCAAGAGTATCCCGCCCACATGGCAGAGCCTGGCAAGCTCCCTGTGGTGTATTCAATATGCCAAGAACAGTAACAACAAGTCTCACAATGGAGACATTACTGGTGCCCGCTCGAGCAAATCGAAGAACAATGGGAGGACAGTGCTATAGCGTGACAGGGGAAAGGGGTAAGTAAGTTGGGTAAGTGAGCGTGATGAGAATCATACACATATAGAGACATATACTAAGCCCCTCCAATTCCACAGTGCTGTAAAGCAATGACAAATCAATACGAAAACAAATTAAAAAGATTTATGAAATCCCAGAATATAGCACTAATGCATTTACCCACTTGAGCAATTATAGTGAAGCAAAAAAATGAGGAAAGGAGTAGGCGGATAAACCAATTTTTAGTTGAGCTTTCCTTATTTAAACTCTACACCATGAAATACACTTGTGTGCCATTTCAAGATTTCAGATATGTAAAAAAATGCTGGTTTCCCCACTAGGAAGCTTTGTGACTTCAGACAAGCTTGCTTTGTTTTGGGTCACACCCAGCAGTGCTCAGGGCTTACTCTTGGCTCTGTGCTCAGGGATCACTCCTGGCAGTGCTCAGGGGACCGTACTGGGTGCCAAGGATCAACCCAGATCAGCCACATGCGAAGCAAATGCCCGACCCACTCTAGACTCTCACTAGCCCCCAGCTAAGTTCTTTAGCTTTAATTTTTCAATCATAAATAGGATTGTCCTAATGGAACCATAAGATTTCTTTTTGTTGATAAATCACATAATTCCAAAGCTTAAGCAAAAGCTTTTAGAAAAATGCTTAATTATGTAGAGGAGGAAATGCATAATTATAAAGCTATGTGTGGCTTTTGTAATAAAAATGCATTAAACAGAGTGATTCAAAACAATGAGACCACATGTATGTGTGCATGAGTATATGTGTGTATGAAGTACTTAATACCAACCATTTGGAAATAGTGGGTGGGCAGCATTACCCAGACAAAAACCAATGATTCAGCTTGATTTCTTAAGCAAGAAACATTTCCAGAGTCAGAAAAGCAGCTTCACAGGAAAACACAACATTAGAGACAACTCCTAACATAGAGCTGTGATATCAAAGCTCGGAGAAAAGAAGCCAGCCACCACAACTTTTGTTCTCTCAATAATTGTCAGCCATTCTTCAGTCTCCAAGAAGAGCAGTGCTGTCTAGTTCTGAGCAGAGTCAAATGCTCTAAGTCCTAGCCTCAGCCTTTCAGGGCCTCCCACTTTTCATTTAACCTGACTCCAAATTAGGCTGAATGCCTCCTCTCTCATCACAGAACGGGAAAATTAAGAGCAAATGATTACCTGCTAATAGGCAACAAGTCAGAATTCTCTTATTTTCCTGCTTCAGGGGCCAGGAACACTGGAAGCAACTACTCCAAACTTGGATTCTACGATATCCTGCCACCGTCCCACAAAATCAGTCTAGTTGCTGAGGGATTCACCTCAGAACTAATTTGAAAAGTAGAATAAATATTACTGTTCTGTGGGGGTGGGGAAAGATAATTCACGGACTTTCCCAGAATATTCATTTCTCTACAAATAGTAATGATTATTTTTAAGGGAAGGGGGGGGTACCACGTAACTAGTGAAAATCGCATTTAAGGGCAAGAAGGATAAACTTGCCAAACCCCTTCCCTGGGAGAATGACGAATGCTACTTAGCAGATTCAATCAGCAAATCATCACTGAATTTAAGCCCCCAAAGTTGTAAACAAAATATAGAACGCTCTATTGTTCGTGACATGTCAAGAACAAATTACCAAAATGTGTTTTCTCCTCAGGTGTCAGTTTTTCCCTCTTCCAGTGACGGATGGTTCCCAGTGTTATTACAGAAACAGATTGATCTTTTTAATGAGCCAGTTTAATAGACTCCAAAATCTCACCGTGGCAGCTCATCCGTGTCAGACCATATGCACCAACAAAACGTTCAGTAAAACAAAAAAAAAGAAGAAGAAGAAGAAGCTCTGCTGTCAGAGAGCTCTGTGCTCTATAAAATTTCATATAGGAGATACACAAATAAATAACGAGAAGAGGAAAGTGCATATGCAAACAAGATTCAGAAAATATATTTTTAAAAAAAACTGCAGAGGCCCATATTTTCTTGGCTCTGATCAAATTCCCACTAGATACAAATGTAGTTACACAACATATATACTCTCATCACCCTGCTTCCTAAATCTAAAGAAATGCATTCGCCACCTTCCCATTATAACACACTTCAGGGTTCCACCTGAAAAAAAACATTCTCTCCAAAAGCAACTGTGTGAATTCTGACTCCAATAACTAACTCCAATAACTTGCTTGTTAGAGTCAAAGGAAGACCAAGACAGGCAACTTTTTAAGGAGAACTCTACCTGACCAAATGCAAACAAGAAAGCACACACGGCTACTAGTCACCCAAACAAAAACGCTGCGTATCTGTGCAATTTAATTACGGAGTTTCCTCATCAATGCTAGATCAGCATTGTCTGAAGCAATTCAAAACAAAGCATAACAAAACAAACAAACAACCCCACAACACTAGGAAAGAAACAGGGAAGAAACGGCTAGGGATACAGAGAAAGGAAGAGCACATTTTCCTTGGGTTTGTTCTGATTACTTTGCAGTTAGGTTCAGAAGTGATTTCCAATTTTCCCTACAGGATCATCTTTACAGCGATCATCAAATATTAAAACCTTTCCCTGTAACCCTCTCCCAACCCAAATAGATGCTCTCTTCCCAATTTTTCAATTAGCTTCCCTAACTCCATTATCACTTTGCCTGTCAAAAGGACGCTGAAATTTCTCCATATCTGTGCATACTGTTCCAATTTCCTACAGAGTAAATGGATTAGCATCAGAGGGAACATACATAAGAATCATCTAGCCTGGACCAAGTCTTGGTTTTCTGCATCATGTGAATGTGAAACTGAATACCTGGATTCAAGAATTCCCTTTCAAAGTTAATGTGCTCAATGCAGAAATCTAACCAAAGAAATGTGATTTGCACAAGTGGAGGTGGTCCTACAGTGTGGCATAAGTAAAGAAATGTTTAAAATGTTGCTTCAGGATTTTAAACTATTAGTGGTCCTATATCAAGAGGGAGGAAACAAATTCAGAGATTATAACATTTAAAAAAAAACCCTGCTTAACAGAAGATTATGTAATAACTACATGTAAACTGGCTGGCTTTAAATAGCATATTTATTTGGGAAGCTGCTTATAATATATTTAAAGGTAGCTAAGTCAGTCACAGACAAACCTCTGACCAGCTCCAAGATTTGTAAGCACCTACGAATTTACAACATAATCCTGTCAATTGATTCTGCTGGGCTGTTACACTTCCGCAGCAAATAGATAACAGAAAACCAGAAAAAGGGACAAATGAGACAAATAAGGCTTTGAATACGACACATTTTTAAACTTGACCTTATCTTCAAGATGTCACGCAAAATACTGCCAATAAGCATTTGCAATTCCACACGAGAAAAGAATTATATAAGTTAAAGAACTCAGGAAAATTATTGTAACAAAGTTTGATGAATACACTGGAACTCCATTGTGGGGTTTGTTGGGAAAGGGGCTTTATTTTACATTTTTCAGACTCTTATCTTGAGGCACCGAAGACATGGTGACAACCCTGCCTGGAATACTCAGTATCACTTACAGTGCCCCGGGTATTGCCAGGGTCACAGAGTTGAGCCAGAAAGAGTCCCTGAGTATGGGGGTGGGGGAGGGGAGGATTGTTAGTTGGAGAGACACCCCCCACACTTACCCTCCATAAACACACACAAATCGAAGTATCAACCTGAGAGTAGAGTGACTGTTAGAATAAATAGTGGCTACTAAAATTTTTCAGCCAAATGCAAGCTATCAGTCAGCCCCATCACTTAACTCTTATCTTGACTATGTTAAGCTGGGTACTTAGATTGTTTCCTTGGGTTATAAAAATCCCAAATGAAAGAGATGAGTGACATGGAAACCGTGGTTTTTAAAATCCTGCTTCGAGGGCCTGGAAAGATAGATAGGACAGCAGGCAGGGCACTTGCCTTGCTCGAGGTGGATCCGGGTTTGATCCCTGACCCCATGCATGGTACTTGGAGCCCACCAGGAGCAAGCCCTGAGCACAGATCCAGGAGAAAGCCCTGGGTACCCCAGATGTGATGCTCCCAAAATGCAAAACCAAACACAATAAAATCAGACTTAAAGCAAAGTTGAAACAGCAAACTTTAAGGACAAAGGATCCCGTGTGTGCTTCAACTTGAAGTCTATAAAAATTGGAAGACTTTAGTAGCGCCTAAGACATGCCTGGAGTACTTGGCCCACGTGACCCTCCTAAAATACAAAAACTTCACTCAACTTCACCATTTCCTTGAATACCAGAAACAGGCCCAATGAGGCAGCACACGAGACCCACGGAGAGTCCAGACGGGTGTCGCTGACCGCCCACCCCCCAACGGCCACTCTAGCTCACTGGGCCTCTTCCCAGAGAAGGGGGCAGCTGTGAGTGACGCCCTGAAGCCCGCTGTGGGATGAGGGTCTGCGGGAAAAGGCCACCCTGAGCCCCCCTGGGGCCACCGGCGTCCCCTCACCTGTCTGGAGTTCGCCTCTTCCCGTTTTCGTTCACGTCGAGAAGCAGCTCTGAGGAGTCAACAGGTGAGGTGGTGCTGGCATCCAGAAGCAGCTGTTCATGTTGGGCGAGGTACTGTGCAGGGTTCTGCTTGGCCAGCCTGGCGCAGTGCAGAAGCTCACGCTGCAGCAGGGGCAGGTTGGCCTAAGGGGCACAACAGGAAGGACAAGATGCCTCGTAAGGCCCGAGCGACACTCTCCAAGGCTGGAAGCCCAGGGCCCCTGTCAGGCTGGCTCCCCGCTGGGCTCCCCAGGACCCGGGTTGCCCTGAGCAAGGTGGCATCTGAGCCCCCCCAGACCCCTGAAGACCCCGAGGGGGACAGGGATTTAGACCCCCTTCAGGCTACACGGCAGCATTCTAAGGTCTGTGGGATAAGTGCTTCCCCATCCAGCAGGGAGAAGCTTTTGTTTTCCCCCAAGGAAGACAGAAGAGACCCACGAAATAGGAACTAAAAACAGTATTTTCTCTAAAATACATCTCAAAACATAGCTTCCTGATACGTTGGCTTTTCGGCTGTGTAACTTACCCAGGTCACTCCGACTAGGAAATAGCTTTGGGTGAGTTCAGATGAAAACAAGGCGAGATAGAGGCAGTACTGAGCCTTAAAAATCATCCCAATTCATACAACGCTTAAGGCACGGGCTAAACACAACCAGAAACCCCCCTGGGGTTCACACACAAGACAGCAGAGACTATTGCTCGACAAAAGTGGCCTGCTTTCTGCCAATCAATCCTATTCTGAGAAGAAATAATAATAATAATAATAATAATAATAATAATAAAAGGCAAGAGAAATGTAAGCGGGGAGGGCACTTGCCTTGTATAAACCAACCTGGGTTCAATCCCAGGCACCCCAGATAGTTCCAAGCACTGCCAGGAGTAATTGCTGAATGCAGAGCAAAGAATAACCCCCAAGCATCATCAGATGTGGCACAAAAACTATCCATCTATCCATCCACCCCTCCCACCGCCACCTCCCCCCCCCACACATATTAATAATGTGTGTCTATCTATGGACACTATCTACCTTACAGAGGAATAGATATACACACTAATCTTTCAACAAATCCTATACTGCCACTCTTCTTGCTTCGCCATCCCTTTGGAAAAAAAAAAAAAACACACTCCCAGACCATGCTCACTGACAGATAATTCTAGCAATCTCAAATGTAATAAAAGAGAAGAAAATTCTACACATAAGTGAGTAAATCATTATAATGAAAGCCTTAGATGGAATTCCACCCTGTACATTTATTCTGACACCATAAATCCAGGTTGCTATTGCTTTTTCTCTCTCTTTAGGTATTTATTTTGGAGGACAAGATGGGAGAGCAAAGGGCCTCCATCCCCAAGAACACTTCGCTCTCCACACTCGAGGGAAGGTGCGTGCTAGAAATCTCATCCCACGGGAGAAACAAGTGCCCTTCCACTTCGGACCTTCTCTGCATGCGGGCAGTTTAGTGCTCAGCCTCTGGGTCCAAGGAGCTTAGGAAAGGCCTCTCAAGGGGGGTCATGCTCAGCAAACTATGTCAGGAGGAGAGAGGCACACAGCCAGGATGACATCACCCATACGTGGTCTAACAGAACAAAACCAAAGACAACAGCCCATGTTCAAGGAAGACAAATTCTGACTGCTGAAGCCACAGAGACAATACAACAGTTATTATAACCTGGTGCCTGGCACACAGTCCAACTGGGTTAGATCCCCAATACCCATCCCCTGAGCTCAGAGCCAGGAATAAATCCCAAGCACTGGCAGGTGTGATCTCTAAGCAAACAAAAACCTCTTAGACTCTGAAGACAAACCTCAGGGTCTGGAATATTGGAGGTGGCCATGGGGTGGCCACATGAAACAATTCCGCTTTTGGGAACCAGTAATTCCCAAGCTGTGCAGTAGTGAGCCCCAACCCAAGGTGAAGTGTATGCGTCTGGGGGCAGGGGCTGGAATAATCCAAGGGGCTGTAGTAAGCAGCTTGAATACAGTTATGCCTAAAACATAACTGTTTGCAAACAAGACAGTAAATTTGCAAGGGGCCACTTAATGTTTATTTCTTTTCCTTTTTTTTTTTTTGGAAACTCAGCAATAAGTTTAATACATTTGAGAACTTCTGTTGTAAATCAGTGTGGCCTCAATAACAATTTTTTTTTCGGTAATTGCAAACATTTAAATAAGCTTTAAAAAGTTTGTAATGATCTGCAAGTATACACTACACTTTTTAACAATGGAAAGGACTTCTTATATGAGAACAATGCTAAAAGTAACCTTTATCATTAGTCTAGATCAGTATTTCTCACCTTTTTCTCAACTGTGCCCACTTTCACACCTTGTTTCCTCTTGTCACCCCCTGTCCTACTGGTTGGCCCACTGAGCTAGGGCCGGGGGCCCATTTCCGTGATTTTTACCTATGATCCCTTGAAATACTATTGTAAAACACTGATCTGGATGACCAAGTGAATAACGCACCTTCAAATAATCTTTAAGCTCTTTCTTTCACCTCCTTGGAGAAGGTAGATCACAAACATCATATACCGTATAATAACAACTCCAGGGATTGGCAGAAGACTCTGGGTTCACTCCCTGGCCCTCTATGATAATAAATGAAGCAGCAATTCTATGTGAACACTTTAAAACTCATTTGAACTGTGGAAAAGATTCACCTTATCCTAAATGAAATATTGCACACTTAGATCTAACCCACAGATTAAAAAGATGGTAGAGCAATAAATGAATTTACAAAGGCTTGGGGGAAGGGGTGGACCAGATTCTCGAGAACTTTGTTAGCCTGACCTTGGTATTTAGAATAATGTGAAAGATGGGGGGGGGGGGGGGGGGGGAGGTACATTAAATACATGGTTGTAAACGCCTATGATATACTTAGGCTTTTTTTTTCTTTTTGAGTCACACCCGGCAATGCCCAGGGGTTACTCCTGGTACATGAACTCAGGAATTACTCCAGGCAGTGCTCAGGGAACCATATGGGATGCTGGGAATTGAACCCAGGTCGGCTGCGTGCAAGGCACACACCCTACCCGCTGTGCTATTGCTGCAGCCCTGACATTTTTCTTATCAAGAGAAAATACCTGGGTACGGCACAACCTGTCCCATTCCCCTTACACATAACTAAACAAGAAAGTGTGGCTACTTCATATAACAAATCAGTTGGGCTGCAGGTAAAGGCTCTATCTAAACATAAAGAGATCTTTCAAAAGCAATCATATTCCTTCTGTCAAGAATGCTAGCAATATTTAACCAAGCAGGCAAACATAGTTATGCCAGCTCCGAGAGACAAATTCCTGAATGATAATCAGGAGAATTGACTCAGGCTGGACATCTTGTGTGCAGATGTCTTTTGGCAAAGCATTCCCTGGCGCCAGTCCAGAAACGGCCTTAATATATTCAGTACAAGAGCTGATTTTAAGATACATAAAATAGTACTTCTGGAGAGAAGTTATAAAATAGGCATTTATTTTGATATGTGTTGCAGATAACAATGTCTTAGTTTTAGGATCAATGGACTCGATTTCCACAAAGAGGACTGCTAAATAATGGATGTGGGTTAAGGCATAAATAAACTTTTAACTTGAGTCTAAAATTTAATGGGTTGAAAACAACAACAATTAAAAAAAAAAAGAAAAAGAAAAGCAAGCAAGAAAAGATGCTTTTTTCCTATCTGTGGCTGCTTTGGCCAGGAAAAGTTTTCTTTAAAATTTCTATTATCTGTATTTTGGTAGATCCCGAATTCATGTTTAATGCAATCCCTGCCACACAGCTGAGTGACTAATAGAAAACACGCATGCCTCCAGTTTCAAATTTAAATGTATGGATGGTACCAGACAAGAGGCTTTCACGTGGGGCTCAGTTTAATTTAGCGATTCCATAAACATCTTCTTCCAATTTAAAAAATATGGTAATACAAAGCAATTTTGTTTGCTCTAATTCTGGTGCCAGATTAGGTAATTAGAATGGTGTCTAATATCCTTCCAGTAAATGTTTCTCCATAAATGCAAAATGGAATCGAGGGTCTGCGGGTTACATTAGCTTAATGAAAACAAGACTTTAATGCATATTGTTACAGCAGTGTTTGAATGCACTTATTAAGGCCCGAGTTCCCACAACCATATGGTTTTTGTCATTAATGTCTCCTTTGAGGAAAAGCACTAAAATTAGAAAAAAAAAAGTTATATCTTTGATTCCAATGATCCCCACTAAATGATATGGTAACCATATGGTGTGCAGCAGTGATAGAAGAATCTGGAAGTGTCCTTGTAAGCTTTTTAAATTTTTTTTTTGGCTGCCAACTTGACCCTGAAAGAAGCCTTTTTTTCTTTTCTTTCCTTTTCTTTCTTTCTTTTTTTTTAAGCAAAGAAACCATTGGTATTCGCACAGGAAATGGCATTCATATGATGAAATCTTTACAGAAAAACACTCTCAGAAAGCCAAAGACTCTAGACTCAACTGCTTTTTCAAAACAATTTGCCTTTAATAAAAATGCATGACTGCATTTGCATTATTAGCCATTTTTGGAGAAAAGGCGAATACACAATATTTTTAATTTCGCTACACCATTTAGAAAAGAATGAGAGGAGCACAATCAGGAATCTGTGTTTCCATGGAGAAATGCCTAACTTATTGATCTGAAATCGTCCCATAACAGAGGAGTTCATCCTGCTGCAATAACGCTTTGCCATGCAAGCTAAGGTCCAGAAAGTTCGGAATGTGGGCTCAGTTTGGAAAGCCTGTCCTGACTTAAGGACACTTCCTTGAACCACATGTGTCTCATTTGAAAGGAAAAGACAAAAAGATGCCATTTCACACTGGACTCTAGTCAGCGAATCTTTCTGCTGTCTCCCAAATGCAGAGATCTACAGACGCAAAGGGAACGCAAGGATCCATGGCCAAGACTAGCATCGCCAGCTTCTTGGGATGTGAGAAAAATATAAAAATTACACGTACCCCAAAGACTCTAAAAAATTTTCAGAGCAAACCAGCCTTCCATTAGTATGAAAGAAGAGTCGATGTACAATGTTACTCGTATAGCAGATGACCAACAAGCCAAACAAAATCGTTTTTCCAAAAGATTGCTAAATTCTCCTCCAAACCAAACCATTCAAAAATGCTCCCTACTCCAGTTTTTAGAATGGCTTCGGGAATGAGCGTACGAGCTTATCTATTTAGATAGTTCTCATCCATTAAACTAAGGCCAATGTGCCCTTAAATGTTCTGACCCCTCCTAAAAAGAAACACAGGAGTGACCTAGCAACCATACGGTTTGAAATTCTTTCCAGACCAATGGGCTGTGCAATACCTTCAAAAATGGGATGACAAAAGGTCGCAGTGGGAAGTTAGTAGCTTCTTGCAGTTTGGAATGAAATTCTTCAATTGTCAAAGTAGAGTTCTGTAGGAGAAAATATTTATTATAAATTCATGTATCTTGGTTGTAGTAGAAACACGGAAACTAATAAATTACTATGACTGTTACAACAGGGTAGCAACAAGCAAATGTACACAGGATGTGGCATGTGCAATACAACATCTTTTGACATTATTAAGAAGATCACGTTACAGTTTATTAAGTCTATCACCCACCTCTAAAAGGAACACCAGAAAATCAAACACATTAACATGGTACCTGGAGAGAATGGCAGGATGGTTCACATAGTTGAGTTCTGTTACTCTGCAGTGACAGGGACCAAACCTGGTACGTCACATACATTAGCCAGAGCTCATCACTGAGCTAGTTCCTGGCCACTCTGCAGTTGTGAGCCTTCAGAAATGACTTGTGAAAACAAACACCACGATATAATTTAAAAGCACTGCAGATCATTCGCAGAACAACAGGCAGCTAGCACAAAGCCTCTATTCAGCCCAGCTCATGCAGTGATACTGCGGGTGAAACTCTCCCTTTCCTCTCTTTCTGCCCTGCATCCCTTCTTTTTGTCTCCTGAAGCTTCTTCACTTGTTATCCAGCTAAGGTGGATAACATACTGAAAACAGCCCCCAGTTGTAGGAGCTATTCCATTCACCTTACGGTCAATGGGCATCACTCGGTCCACAAGAGACTTGTGCAAATGACTCAAATTCATTCCAATCTCAGGTAAAGAGCCCCAGAAGAAGCTGGAGAGAAAGCACAGTGATTTGGGTACATGCCTTGCATGTGTCTCACCCAAGTTTGATCCCTGACACCACAGGAGGCCCTGGCATTGCACAGTGCAGCCAGAGAGGCTGCAGGGGTGGAGCAATACCATAGACTCAGGCCCTTGCATTGACCCACCAGCTGGCTGGCTGTGGGGGCTCCCATATCCCCCGGCATCCTGAGCACTGTTTGCAAGATCCTGCCCATTTTAAAAAAGAAGGAAGGAAGGAAGGAAGGAAGGAAGGAAGGAAGGAAGGAAGGAAGGAAGGAAGGGGGCTGGAGCAATAGCACAGTGGCTAGGGCATTTGTCTTGCATGCGGCTAACTCCAGTTCGATTCCCAGCATCCCATATGGTTCCCCGAGCACCACCAGGAGTAATTCCTGAGTGCAGAGCCAGGAGGAACCCCTGTACGTCGCTGGGTGCGACAAAGAAGGAAAGAAAGAAAGAAAGAAAGAAAGGAAGGAAGGAAGGAAGGAAGGAAGGAAGGAAGGATGGAAGGAAGGAAAGCCTTAAATAATTAGTTTGTATTTTATAATAGGGAAGATGTATCGATTGTTTTTCCTTTGGTTTGGGGGTCAAACCCAGCGATGCTTAGGGCTTACTCCTGGGTCTGTGCTCAGAGATCACTCCTGAGGGTGGGCCACTGGGAGTTGGACCCAGGTTGGTCGCACAGAAGGCAAGCATCCTGTACTATCACTGTACTATCTCTCCATCCTGAAATGCAGCAGTGACTGTCTTTGAGTCCCAAGGAAGATTCACAACTTCAGTCTCAGCTTCTTTAGCTCTTTCAATTTTCCTCATCCATCCCTGCCAAAACTGGGGTACATGAGACCTCATGCTTTTAGACTATTGTTCCACTCACTCATTCATCCCATTCCTTTCCCCATAGAGGGACATATGGGGATACCAAGTTTTTCAATTTTCATTTTTCAATTTCCAATTTCATTACAGTCAAATTCTAAGCACCTTCACATGAAACCAAATAAACACTAACTTCCTACTATAAACGCTGGAAGCTAGGGAGTCAATTCTATCTTTTGTTTCTAGGACTTCCTTGCTCACTCAGCTCTCCCTAACATGTTCTTTCTTGTTCAAATCCACCAAAGGGTAGCATAATGTCACTATGATTGACGCCCTGCGTTCAAATCACTGCTGTCCCAATCCCAGTTGGGTGGCCTTATGTATTTTCCTTAAGCTCTATAAGCCTCAGTTTCCCCACTGCAGCAAGATGGAGAGACAGTGTAGTAGAGTGGGAAAAGCACTTGCTTTGCTCGCTGCCAACCAGCATTTGGTCCATGGCACCACCTATGTCCCCCCAAGCAGCACCGGGAGTAATCCCAGAGCACAGAGCAAGGGGTAATCTCTGAGTACCACTGATTATGTTCCAAAAACAAATAATTTTTTTAAAATCACCATCTCAAAGTAGAACGAAGATTTAAACAAAATGGCCTATGTAAAAACTTGCAGCCAAGTGTTCTAAATAATATCCACTTTCCACCTATTGATTTGACACATATCACTGCCACTTCTTAGGCCAAAGACTATAAATATCTCCCTTAAGTTATCTCTGTAACTTTTATTTAGATAAACAGCTTTTTTAGGGCTGGAGAGACAGCACAGCTAGTAGGGTGTGCATGCAGTCAAACCACATTTGATCACCAGCATTTCAGGTGGTCTCTTGAGCCCCTCCAGGAATAACTAACTCCTGAGAGCAAAGTAAGGAGTAAGCCCTACTTACTTAAGGTATGGCCCCAAACAAAACAACAACAACAAAAAATTTGTTTTTAAAGTGCAATTAAAGCCAGGCCGCTTGATAGGTGGGAAAATCAATACGGGTGAGTTTTCTTCTTATACTTCAGGTTATGGAATTCATTGCTTAAGAACACACCAAATTGGGGATTGGAGCAATAACACAGTGGGTAGGGAGTTTGCCTTGCACGCAGCTGACCCAGGTTCGGTTCCCATCATCCCATATGGTCCCCCTAGCATTGCCAGGAGTAATTCTTGAGTGCATGAGCCAAGAGTAACCCCTGTGCAACCCCGGGTGTGACCCAAAAAAAGCGAAAAAAAAAAAATTTATCAAGCAGTTTTCAGTGAAACATTTTTTTACTAATAACATTCACCATTTGTTCAATCTCGTAGCTGTTTTGGATTTACTTAGTGATTCTTATCTAGTTTATCTGCATACTGACAACTCTGCTAGGAAAACTCAAGAACAGATGAAAAAAGGCAAAGGCAAGTGGAGCATGCCCACAGATTCGATTGGGATCACCTCCCTATCCAAAAAGTGTCAAGGGGAAAACTGAGGGTCATGGAACATGTAAAAGCTTTTGGTTTTTGGAGTGAGGAGATAACAGGGCAAAAATGAGTCATAAAATCTCTGTCCACTGTGAAATAGTGGGATTTGAAGTTTCTCTACCGAACTTGACTTTCTAGTCAGCCTCTGGATCCTGGGAATCCTTTTGCAAAAACACAACTTGTATGACTCTGCCCATGATAAGTGTACATAATAAAAATAAATGATCTATTTCCAGCAAAAGGAAACTGCTGCCTATCATGTGAATAAGCCAGAAGATGATGAGAGAACTAAATCTGTGACTCAGAGCTTCTCCGTGACTCAGTTTGCTATGGGAAAAGCATCTTACTAAATGAAACACCCCATCACCCATGGAGGGTCACAATACAAGTGTAAACATGATTCAGGATTGGGGGTGGGGGGGGTGGAGGGGGAAATCAAAGCACAGGTTCTAGTTCCCAGTGTTACAATGTATAGAATATACTAGAATGTGAAAATCAACATTTATGTTGCCTAATACTTTAGGTAATTTTTCCTATAACAAAATTCTTTTCTGAAAAAAATACTGAAAGCAGATAAAAAAAAAATTAAGGGGAGTTTGAGGGGTGTAAGTCTGAAGTTATTGGTTTGGGGCAATGAAGTCAGACCAAAGAGGGACTGTGATAGTTAACAGAACTATACAGATGTTCTAAATGACACTCATCTGTAGCGTAGCAATGAGTTATCACAATAAATAGTAAAACGTCTTAGAGTGTGTGCTTTGTGGGCCGGAGGCTGTTCAACCTCTGGCACTGTCCCCCGTCACCATGGGGACAGACCCCTGAGCACCAAGCCAGGAGGAGGTTTGGAGCCCTGCCAGGTGTGCGCTCAACCCTCCCCATGCCCCCCCCCCCAAAAAAAAGAAGAGAGAAAAAAAGAAATAATGAAATAAGAGCATTTAAAAGTGATAAATTCTTGTTCATCTAGGTTGATAGGTTGATAATTAACCCCCCCAAAGCAACTAAGTTAATATGAGCACCCAATTAAGTTAAATGAATCATTAACACAACAACATTTATCACTGCTGAAGGCCTCTAGCCACACCAGGAGGAATTCTTCTTGGAATTTTACACACATGTGCACGTGTACACAGAGTCAAGATAAGAGGAAACGTGTCCAAGTGTCTTGGCCAAGTAGTCAGAATCCATGGCGGGGGTTAAGGGTCTATCCAGAATGGAGGCTCTTGGGCTGGAGCGATAGCACAGCGGGTAGGGCGGTTGCCTTGTACGTGGTCAACCCGGGGTCGATTCCCAGCATCCCATATGGCCCCCTGAATGAGTGCAGGGCCAGGAGTAACCCCTGTGCATCGCTGGGTGTGACCCAAAAAAGCAAAAACAACAACAACAACAAAGAATGGAGGCTCTTGTGACCACAGGATGAATCGGACTCGCATGCAATCTGCAGGTACGGAAACCATGGCCAGGAACGCCGAGGGGCCTTGTGTGTCCCCCATGCATGTCCCCTCCGCCCAGAACATTCCCACGCGCTTACCACCAGTCCCAGGACGAGGGTGCGGACTCGTTCCCCTATCTCCGGTGAAATGTCATTGCCAAACTGCTGCAGGGTCGTGAGGAAACGTTTCAGCTTGCTGAGCTGCCTGGCGCCACAGGCTGGGGGCAGCTGTTGATTAGCCAGAGAGGAGGAGGAAGAGGAGGAAGGCCCGTTGCTGAAGCCATTGGGCGGTGAGGGGGCGCCATTCAAGGCCGTGGGGGAATGGCTGGTGCCATTGGTTACTGCCAAGGCGCAAAACCAAAAAAGAAAAACGTTAGAGCATCACACAGGAAAACGGTACCCGTTTCCAGGCCCTGAAATAGAAGGTTTGCTGCCTTGAGGGCTTGCTTTTGCATTGCAACCAGTGGGGGCTCAGAGTGCAGGGCCAGACCTTTGGAGGGGCACCCGGCGCTTGGGTCCCCTGGAACTAGACAGGTCTCTTCGTCACACAGCAGGCCTGACGGCACTCAGCACAGAAGCTGATAATAAACGGAGCAGGCAGCAGCACGGCCGGCCCTGCCTCCCGAACGCACATATGCCAACCACCTGAAATGTTTCAAGCACAGAACAAACAGCGCTCGGATGTCAGCCTTTTGTCACAGGCTTACATCAATATAACGGGACTATTCCTCCCTAAGCTGCTCCCCTAGAGAAAGTGTACATTTGGCGGAGACTAAATTTATCACTGAACATTTTTAATCATGTTTTGTACACACAACTGACAGCTGTGTTTATAGAAATAGGACTTTCAAGTTTTAACCTTATACCACCCAATTAGAAGGCTATTTTCCCCCCTCATAGTTCTTAACTACTTCTCTAGGGGAATTGCAAATCTCCTGGAGGAAGAAGTCAGAATGGATCTAGTCATTATCAAGGAGTGATTTCAAGAAACTGAAAGGAATTACTAAACCCAACTAATGGCATGGGAGGGCGGTAGAGAAATAAATTCATTTTTGATCAAACGGGTTATAGTCCATAAGAATCAGGCTAAAAAAAAAAAAAGCGGTGCGTTTCTTCCCACAGGAAATGCTGAGTGTACCATATCCAATCAATTCATCTGAAAACTTGATCTTTTTTCACTAGAGCCATATTTTAAATACAACGGATCAACAAGCAACAACAGTTTGAAGATGTTTTAGCTATATTAGTAAGCGTCTCTAATAAAGGTTTCAAGAAAAAAATAATATTTTTTGTCTCAAGTGAATGCCAAAGCATTCTAGTCTAGAAGCAGTAGTTCAGGAACTCAGTGCTAGGCTAAGTTCCTCCCCTTCACGGAGTTTCTTTCTCCTCTGATTTTCAATAGTTTTCTACATGACATTTGCCAAATAAGGAGAGGAGAAGAGGGGATGGAGAGGAGGGGAGGGGAGTGGAGTGGAGGGACCTGGCCTTGCACTTCAAGTTCTGAGGAACAAGGAGGAGGGTAGTGGAAGGGGAGAGGAAAGGAGGAGAGGAGAGGGTAGAGTAGGGGAGGGGAGAGGAGGGCAAAAGAGGAAGGGTGAGGAACAGGAAGGCGAGAACAGGAGTGGGAAGGGCAGGGCAGGACAGGGCAGGAGGGAGAAAGACGAGAGCTCACGGGACATGTCACTCTCCTGGGGAGAGTGACACAGTGCCACCGAGACAGACATATGCCTATCACCGCAGCTTGGTGAACAGCAGAGCAAACACAAGATGACAGAGTTACAACTTGGCACTGCTGGGCCTCCTGCTCCTTACACATTTGAAAGGTCTCTTAATGGCAGCTGAAATGACACTGTATAAACAGCCGGGGATGCTCTTTTCTCTGATCCCTCCTAACCCCATACTATTATCGTCACTCATTTTTCACTGATATAGATTTCCTGGCACGTGCCAATAAATATTTGTATTCCTGTACAAATATTTTATTTATGCAAAAGGGAAAGTCTTGTCTGCAACAATAGAATGTTGTTGCTTTCACGGATCCTCAAAGAGAAGTTTAACCAAGACTTCGAGATCAGTGAAAACAATGCTACTCAATAACCCTCCTGAAAGAAACAGGAACAAAAAGGAAATACTATTCCGCCAGGCTCTACTGTCCTTCCCAGGACAAGACAGAAAATCATGAACCCCACTGATGAAGAAAGAACACAGTGTCAGATCCAAGCTAGGATCAAATAAAGGTTTAATAAAGGTCTGAGATAGGGTCAAGGTAAAAAAAAAAAAAAAAAGTAGGTCCTAATTTCAGAGAGTGTTTTTTTTTCTTTCTTTTCTTTTTTCTTTCTTTCTTTCTTTCTTTTTTGTATGAGACTTGCACACAGCAATATCCTGTTTAACTTAAGGATGTTAGCTTTTTGACATTATTTGTAACAGTTTGGAATAGAGGAAAGTGGTATTAAAAGATCAAAAATAACCTGGAAATGATTACGCATACTTCCATGTTCCAAGTCAAACTGAACAAACTAAAGGAGTTCCACATGAAGTGGAATGAAAAGTCACACTGAAAACTATAGTTGCAGACCAAAAAAAGCATGCTCTTCATTGGCTTTACTCACAGCATACTAACTAACACTCCAAAGCAATCAAGAAAGGCATCAGATATTGGCCATCCGACACATCATGCCTAAGATGCAGTTCCGTAATCACTACCTCTCCCAAACTGACAAAAGAGCTGGGGTCTTTGTTTATGCATCACACACTGATGCTGAAATCTGAACTCCCCTCTGTGTGCAGGGCAAACCAAAATCCAACTTCAACAGGGGAAGACAAAGGCGGAAAGGCCTACTCACACGTGGTCGGTGTGAATGAGCTGGTTCTTGGAGCTCCTTGCGTCGTGGGCGGAGGCGGCATGGTGGGAGGAGTCAGCCGAGATGGGGTCTTCACATCCACAGGTGAGTCTGGCATTGTGGAGTGCTTCTCGGTCCGATCTGGAGAAAGCCACCAGGAACCCGTTATTTAACTCCCGACATACCTAGGGGGACTGGAGCTACAGTACCGCGGGTAGGAAGTCTGCCTTGCACACGGCTGACTCAGGTTTGATCCTCAACACCACCAGGAGTGACCTCTGAGCACCGCCAGGTATGACTCCCCCAAAAAAATCAACAACCAGTAAAACCACCCCACTTTTGTTTTTAAGTGGGGTTCATCTTTTTTTTTTTTAAACAAGCAAGTAAACAGAAGAAATCCAATGTCTTCTGTCGCTAGAACTGGCTTCTGGACTGAAGTTTAAATCAGGACTCGATCATCCGAACCCCACTGAAGAAGGTGAGCGCAGATGGCAGGACCTCATTTCTAACTGGGTTATTTTATAGCCTTTGTTATTTCTGGCTTGGGCAGATGCTACCTTGTGGTGTTATAGGCAACAGCACAACTTCACTCGGAGCCGAAGCCAACATTAGCAAGAGGTAAAAAATAGATGAAGAAGTAGGATGGTAATGAAACCCTCCGACAGCTCTGAAATCACACGAATCTGTAGCTCTCTGAGACAGGTGAGACACGGACAGCCGCCAGCATTTTGAAATGATTTTTTAACACTCAATCCGCTTTCCATGCTTAGTTTTCTGGCTGGGTAGATGAAGCAGGTTGTCTGTAAGACAAGCCTCTCTCCAATTTTTTCCCTGCCCTGTTTGAAAAATCATCGCCACGCAAAGGCAATGAAGTCAAGTTATTATTTCCTTAGAATCGGTGAGTTTATGACCCAGAGTTTGAAAACCACGAGACCGAGACATCAATTAATCTCAGGAAAAGAAGTTTTAAGCCCCAAGTGAAAAACTTAAAAGAAGACACTTCTAATTTATCTTCATGAACATGTGACAGAGACAAATAAATTTCCTGATGACCCAATAATGAACACTTGCACTTCTGAACTGTTTTTTTTACCAACTATCATTTTCCTTTGAGATTTTGAATTTCTTTTCTCAAACCACTAATCAAAGCAGCAACTCTTCAGTAAAAAATGACTTTCATATGTGGAATATAGATAATTCCAAAGCCCCAAAAAATTGGTACAAACAGAAACACATAGCAACAAACTGTTGAACTTGGTGAAAACTGCTAGAGCTAAGGGAAGGGGCTGAACCAAATGGATAAAAAGATCAATCATTTTAATGGTGAGTCTTAGACACATATAAAGGTATGAAGCTACTGTAAACCAATGTCATCAATTGATAAAAGTTTCGCTTCCTTAGATCCAATTTTGTCACAAACGCACAGGGAAACACACACACACACACACACACACACACACAGAGGTTCTGATAGCCTGAGATACAGATATAGCTCACTTTGACTTTTTAAAAAATAAACAGATCATTAGTAGATTACAAAGAAGGAATAATGGTGATTATCATGAGAAATTCTTAAATTTACATAAGTCAATCGTCAAAAGTCCCAATGTATTACCAATGATAAAACTGAATCTACTGCACCTTTATTCAAAGTGAATTCATTAAGACCTGAGTTTGCAATCCAACATTTAGAAGCTGAAATAAGGTTGAAACTCTATTAGGGAAGATGCAATAAAAGACTGAAAAAAAAAATCATCCTAACAAGCACATCCTTATTCACAGTATTAATTTCCCTATTCTTAACTTAAACAGTTGGTTGAACAGTAATGAGTTGTCCCTAAAGTGAATCATGGGTTTCTGAGCAAAATCATGGTCGAGACACACATTTTGTCCTCATCTTATTGTAAGAAACTCCTCTTATCTGGCTACTCTACTCCGAAGCATTTGACAACATGTAGCATCAGTAAGTCGCTTATCCTAGAAAAATACAAAAGGAAGACTCCAAACGTCTTCCTCAATAGTTAAATTCATTGCACAATCTACTCACCTCAACCAACCTCAGCAACAAGGGAATAAATAGCTTTCCGCTTACATTGCAGCTGAGGGAAGAGGTAACAGCAGCAAATACAAGTCTCCCTAAATAAAGGCAAATATTTCTGTCATGCCAAGGAAGGAGGGAGGAAGGGAGTTTGCCAGAGTCGGCTGGGAGATAACAGTGGGAACTGCTGGTCCATCTGGTTTTCATTCTGCTAACACTCACGCTGAACTGTTGGGGAAGGCAGTCCAGATACACAGATTGGAAGCACGTGGGCGCACACAGAGGAAGAACAGGAGGGGGAAGGGGAAGTGGGAATAACAAAAAAATAAATAAGACGATAAAAGAAAATGGATGGGGGGAGGGGAATTAAGAACAAGGAGAAAGGCTTAATGGGGGAAAGGGTGCCCCAGAAGAAAGTGGGGACCGGGGTGCTTGGGGCTCTCCATCCCCAATCTTCATCTCATCCTTGAGCTGCCCCAACCAGATGGATCTCAGGCGCCTCTATTCTGAGAGAAACAGCCCGCAGGAAGAAAGAAGTCAAAAAATGAGAAAGTGCACATCCTCATCCAACTTGGAGGAATCTGGCCATTTCTGTTCTCCTGCCCAATGTTGGACAAGTTTTTTGATGTTCATCATTTCAATGAGACGATACGTCATACACCTATCTGACTGACACTGGTAACGCAATTCTTATCCAAAAGTGATAGCAGAAATAGAAGGCAGAGGGCGGAGAGGGAAGAGAAAGATAAACTTTTTAATTCTCGAAATATCATCAATATTTTAGGTGCACCAGCCACCGGGTCAATGCATGACAACCGAGCAGTGCCGCTAATGGCAATACGTAAACGTTAATGAGAATCCCTGTATAGGTGCCCAGATTTCGGATTTTTGACATGAGTCAAACTTCTGCGACTGTTGGCTTCTCTATGATCAAATGAAGTCCCCAGCCGAGAGATCCTACAAACTCAGACAAAGTGGGACCATATGTGCGGTTCCATACAATCAATCCAGGATGGAGATACTTGGGGAAAGGACTCGCAAGGCGCAACCCCTGCACACAGAGAAACCCTCTGGAGTAGGGAGATTTAAGATAAATTCAGAAAACGTGTTTTAAGTATGCTGAGTTCTGCTGCATTTGTTTTGGATTATTTGAAAAACAACATTTTGAAATCTATATTCTTGATATTTTTATAGCAAATAGAGAAAAAAATTAAATCTATGATTTAACCACGGAATCATTTCACTCCCTTTCAAATAAAAGGATAGAGTAAACCCAACATTCGCAACTACACTGTAGCACTGTCCTCCCATTGTTCATTGATTTGCTCTACCAAGCACCAGTAACATCTCACAACAAATTGTAAGACTTGTTGTTACTGGTTTTGGCATATCAAATACGTCACGGTGAGCTTGCCAGACTTTGCCATGCGGGCGAGATACCCTCGGTAGCTTGCCGGGCTCTCCGAGAGGGACGGAATAATCGAACCCGGGTCGGTCGGGTGCAAGGCAAATGCCCTACCCGCTGTGCTATCACTCCAGCCCAAACCCAATATTAAGTTCTAATATTTATGTAATTTTTTAACTTCATGAAAATTACACTCTTGTACGTAATTTCTATTTTTAGTAGCCATAGGAGACTGCCCTGACATTTATCGGCCCAAAATGAATCCTTTAAGAGGGACAAAAGTGGAGCTAGGGTGGACAGAAATCCCCAGCCGTTCCAAAGACAAATGAATAAACCAGTCATCTCTAGGTTAATGATTCACACCACTTCTAAACAAGACAATCTTCCCTTATGTGGTAATATTTCAACTCACATGGCGAACAGCCAGCACATATGTACAAAAGATGACTGACACATGGAAGAAAATGTGGCATATATAAATACATTACTGATACCATTTCAGTCTCCAATTCGACGTCAGGGCCTCTAGAAGTGGAATGTTCCCCATTTCCTTTATTTTTTTTTCCCATAAAAAAAAGTAAAAAGAAAAGGTATGGCATAATCGACCATGGCACTTATTTTACTTTAAGTTCGTTCAAATGGTTCCAGATGTGTTGTTTAGGCATAAAGAGTAAGCATTCCACATTTGTTTTGTTTACATACCGTCCTAGAGGGGATTAGAGCAAAAAGACAGGGTGTTCAGTATTAGTTGATGGTACATCTTTCTCTATCAGAGTTCACGTCAATTATATGTCTCCACGGTATTAGGGATTGAAAAACTGCTTGGTCAGGTACTGCCCTGTCTCCACTGAGAGAGAATTAAAGTATGTAGGAGGCTGTGCTGCAGATGGGTCATGCCCAGCGGGACAGGAGGGGCCATTCACTAATTCACTGATGAGGAGTGAGAAAGGACAGGGAAGTCCTTCTAGGAGACCAGGGTACAGAGAGATAGTCCAGCGAAGGGCACCTGCTTGCATGCCACTGACCTGGGTTCAGTCCCCAGCATCCACATGGTCTCCTGAGCCGACCAGGAGTAATTCCTGAGTGCAGAGCTAGAAGGAACCCCTGAGCATCACCAGGTGTGGCCCCCAAACATTAATAAACAAACCTAGGCTGATAAGATGGGGGGGGGGGGAGGAGATGGATGTTGAGGCACTGTATGACTGAAACTTAACCATGAACAGTTTTGTAAGGGTCTATCTCAGGTGATTCAATTAAGAAAAGGTTTTTTTTTTTTTTTTAGACAGGCAGGAAGGGGCTGGAGTGATAGCATAGCGGGTAGGACATTTGCCCTTGCATGCGCCCAACCCTGGTTCGATTCCCGGCATCCCATATGGTCCCCCCGAGTACCGCCAGGAGTAATTTCTGAGTGCAGAGCCAAGAGTAACCCCTGTGCATTGCCAGTGTGACCCAAAAAGAAAAAAAAAAAAAAAAGACAGCAGGGAAGGCAGTTGACTTGAATGTCACTGCTCTGGGTTCCATCTCTGGCACTATATACAATCCTCTGAGCATCCCCTAGCCCCCCCCCCCCCACTCCCACTACCTCCAGAATGATCTGAGTACAGAACCAGGAGGAAGTCTGAGCACTGCTGGGTGTGTCTCCCCAGACAACAAAAATGTAGACACAGAATTCTGTTTGCTTTCTATTTCTCTAAAAATGCATTACATCTAGGTCTGACCGTGAAGTCAACGTGATCGCCCCTAAGGTCTTGGGGTGTGAGGTAGCAGCAGACCCTAACACTAGGCAGGAACAGAGGAGGTGTGTGCTCCCTTTTTTAAGCTGAAGTGGAAGAACTGTCCCCCCTGACAGGCCCCGGGTGTCCAGACAGACGCGGCCTCAAATGCGGAATGCTCAGCAAGCAGTCAGCTGCGAGTCCTCAGAGGATGTCTCTATCTGGAGCCTCCCAGGACGGGGATTCCCCAGACCCCCCTCCCCCCCCGCCCAGTGATGCGGCTGCACGTTAAACGAGGTGAGATGTGGCACGTTAAAAACGAGGTGACCAGGCTGGGCCCACACCCTGGCACTTCAACCAGGTCCCGGCCTGATCCTTCAGATACCAACAGTTCTGAGCGCTCCATCATCCACTCAACTTTTCTCACTGGCGAACGACGGCTTTGTGGCAAGTGTCCCCCCAGATTTAAGCATCAACTACACAGGCCCTCCTCTGGCTGGCCTGCCTTTCGTTGGTAGCTTCGTTTCTTTAATCTAGAAGATCGAGACCACCTTACACGTGGTCACTGCCCGTTTGGACATCTACCAAGGCGTGGCCTGGGAGCTGCTGGGGTTGGGGGTGGAGAGAAAGGACAATGGGCAGGCGCTTGCCCTGCTTGTGCCTCACCCAGAGTCAGTCCCTGGCTCTGCACATGGTCCACTAAGCCCCGGCAGGACTGAAGAGGAGAGAGGAGAAGAAAGAGAGTGGGAGTGGGGGAAGAGTAGAAGGGGGGAGGGGAAGGGGGAGGGGGGAGGGAAGAGAAGGGAAAGGAAGGGAGGGGAAAGCAGAATATGGAACGGGGAAGGATGGGTGAGGGAAGGGAAGGGAAAGGAGGAGGGGAGGGGAGGGGAGGGGGAGGGGAGGGGAGGGGAGGGGAGGGGAGGGGAGGGCAAAGTTCCACTCCCGACACTGCCAGGTGTGTTCGGTGTCCTACAGCCAGTACAAAAATAACTGCCCAGGTCCCAGAGATGACCCAGAAGCCGTGACACCCACATACCAGGGTGTGGGCTCAGCACTGTGCCTCGAGCACCGAGCACCATCCCAGCAGCACTGTGGCTCCCCCCCGCCCCCCACCCCCCAGAGCCCTGAAACTGTGATCCATGGTGGCCAGAGGGTGTGGCAAGAGCAAGGCCTCCACGGCAGAGCCTCACAGGGGCACCAGCATGAGGGAGCCTGTACCTGGCACGGCCCCTGTGCAAGCAGCACTAACACTACCTGCCGTCGGCCACAGGCGCCACCCACAGAGACACTGGCAGCGTGAGGATCTGAGCCCCGAGATGGGAGGGACAGTCAGCAGTGGGCAGGGCCCGGGCTTGCATTAGCCCAGCCTGGTCTCCATCCCCTAACCCCCATGCGGTCCCCCCAGGCCCACCAGGACTAGCCCCTGAGCACCACTAAATGTGCCTTCCCCCCAAAAAAAAGAGAGAGAAAAAGAAAAAGATATTAACCCAAATTTCAAACAACTAGCATTTAATGAGAGAATGAGTTCAAGCCCAAGACCAGTTTCTTACGTTAAGCAAGTATGATAACGACTGCTAGGTCCTGTCTTAGCATAGATGTCCCAGGAACACTGATTTTTTTTATTGAATCATGAGTTCGAGTCCTCCACTCCTCTCGGAGAGCCCGGCAAGCTACTGAGAGTATCTCACCCGCACGGCAGAGCCTGGCAAGCTCCCCGTGACGTACTGGATATGCCAAACACAGTAACAACAAGTCTCATAATGGAGACGTTACTGGGCCTGCTCGAGCAAACTGATGAACAACAAGAGGATTATGACCATGACCACTGTAAGATGGGAAGACACTCATGATCGAGTCTCAGACATAGAGTGTTCTAACACCAGTCCCTTCACCAGTGTCCCCAGGTTCCCTCCTGCCCAAAGGCTGCTATTTCCGAATGCAAAAATTTCTGTTCCCTGATTTAAAACCACTGGGAATAGGCCAAGGTAGCACAATGGGTAGGGCATTTGCCTTACACCTGGCCGACACCCGGGTTCAATTCCTCCACCCCTCTCAGAAAGCCTGGCAAGCTATCAAGAATATCCCGCCCGCAAGGCAGAGCCTGGCAAGCTTCCCGTGGTGTATTCGATATACCAAACACAGTAACAAGTCTCACAATTTGTTGTGAGATGTTACTGGTACCCCGCTCGAGCAAATTGATGAACAACAGGAAGACAGTGCCACAGTGCAACAGTTTCCCCTATGCCATAGACATAGAGAAGGCCTTGCTACTCTCCTTCCTTGCGAGAGAGCCCTAATTTTATTTAGGTACACAATTTTAAAAGTAATCAGTGCTCCCTGCTCTACAGTAATCACATTCTGATTTTCACCTTACTAGCATCCAATGCCATGCTCCAGCTCTGGGCAGCAACGGGTCCTAAGGTAGGTCTGCTGGGAGCTTCTAGAAAGGGCTTTCTACATCAGTAGACAGAGTCTCAGGAAGACAATGTTCCCTTTCTGATAGTCTCTGTTGCATGTACTTCCTTCCTTCCTTCCTTCCTTCCTTCCTTCCTTCCTTCCTTCCTCCTTCCTCCCTCCCTCCCTCCCTCCCTCCCTCCCTCCCCTCCCTCCTTTGGTGACAGGGGCATGTCTGCACTCAGTTTTTGCTCAGGAGCAATTTCTGGCTCTGTGCTCAGGATGGACCCCTGGCAGTTCTTGCAAGACCATATGACACGCCAGGCGATCCAACCCAGGGCTGCAGGTGCTGTAACAGCACACAAGGTTAGCACCTGCCTCACCTGTCCCTCCAGAGCCGTGGTTTCAACTTTCCTACCTATAAAATTAACCACCTTAGATAATAGGAGCTCAAGGATCCTTCGCAAGGTCAAAGATTCTCTGGTTCCTTTCTTAAGCTGTGACTTCCGATCATCCCTAAAGCAAAGATACCCAGAGAACATGAGTCTGACAGCCAAGTGACCACAAATGAAATGATTTTGAAATTGGTGATTATTTACCAGGCTTCCTCTGATCACATAAATTCCTATGTCCACAAGAAGGCCTGTAAGGCACTTTTGCCCATCACTACTGTGTTACTCTCATCACGTTGCTCATCGATTTCCTCGAGCAGGCATCAGTAAGGTCTCCATTCGTCCTAGCCCTGAGATTTTAGCAAGTGCCACACTGGAGGCTCTTTCAGTGTCAGGGGAATGAGACCCATCATTGTTACTGGGTTTTGGCATACTGAATACGCCATAGGGAGTTTGCCAGGCTCTACCGTGCAGGCAGGATATACTCTGTAGCCTGCTGGGTTCTCCGAGAGTGAGAACTAGACAATAAGAGGTCATGATGTGGCCACACGCTTCCGGGAGCTTGGTTTTGTAGTTTCTGGGTCCTGGCCATTGATGGGATTACACGGCACTGGGGGCAGTTGGTGGGTGTAACTCCTAGCTACTGGACGAGCCTCATGCATGAAGGAACCGGCAGTGGAACCCAGGTGTGCGGGACCCAGGGCTGAGATCTTCAAGCCTGTTCAGATTGGGACTGGGCCTCCTCCACCCAGATCCCCCATCTTCCAGTAGTTAAGCATTCCTAGCTAGTGACAGTGTCTGGGGACAGTGTCTCCCTAAAAAACCTCGTGCTGGGAACTGTCACACCTTTTGAGTATTTAGGGAGACTCCACATTCTCTTGCGACCTCAGACCCAAGACACCAGTGACTGGTTCTGACCAACACTTAGTCTAGAATAGGCCATTTCAGTGACTTTCCCCAA
The DNA here is from genome assembly GCF_029834395.1 of Sorex fumeus. Lineage (NCBI taxonomy): Eukaryota > Metazoa > Chordata > Mammalia > Eulipotyphla > Soricidae > Sorex > Sorex fumeus. The sequence goes on along the minus strand of NW_026606059.1, from coordinate 9,578,712 downwards.
GACCTGAGTCTCTAAAGTTAAACAAAGAAAAAATGATCCCACTGCAGAGATAGAAGATGCTCTGGGTTACTGTCTGTCCTGAAAAGCAGGTCTGCATGAAAACTCAGGCTGCTGAGAAGAAGCCAAGAAAATAAGCATCATGAAGGTTGTCCAGGAGCGGGGAGACAGCTCAAAGGAGTGGACAGGTTTCCAGGAGGGCGATCCGAGACCCATCACTGGCACCATACAGTCCCGAGCACTGCCCCCTCCCATTGCCCCAAACAGAGGCTTTGTCCTGATAACACCCGGCTTCTCATTCTACATGGCCAAAATTCCCACCATGTTTATCTTTCACACTTTTCTATCATTCCTAGTCAAGCAATTCTGTCCTTACCTACAACCTAGTTCTTGTTGAATTTTCACTTAGAACCAGAGAATCCTAAGAAAAACAATTTTTTAAATACCCCTGTGTTGTGGATGCAAGGTACCATTCCTAACGCCTGCTGCAACCCTTCTTGACTGTCTCTTCATGGGAGCTCTGGGGCGTGGAGTCCTCCCCACCCTCCTCCCTGAGACAGTGAGCCCGTGAGCTCTGAGCCTCCTCCCTGAAACACTCTAAGCTCCTCCCTGAGCCCCGGGAATGCAGGATTTTCCCTCTCTCCCTCTCTCCTCATCTTCCACAGGTTGTCTGGGTTGCACTGTCTCTTCTAAGTGTTTCCTTTTTCTTTAATTCCGTGACTGATAACAGCTGGCATTTTCCTCCACACTCCTTCCCAGTTCCCTTTCAAATGTTCCCTCTCTGGAGTTAGTGACTTTCATTAGTGGCTTGATTTGCAGTAAGATGGTCCCAAACATCTGGGTGTGGGAGACCGTCAGGTTTGGGTACCACTTCTGCTGTTCCTGTGTAAAATCAGCTGCGTGTTTCCCATCGCCGTGCTGTGGGAACTCCATCAGATCATAGACATAATGTGCTTGGCAAAAAGCCTAACACATGGTAAGCGTGCCAGAAAAAGTGGTTTGTGTCACACCGGGGCCATAACATTGAGCATGATGAATACCCAGACCTCGAGTTCTGATGTCCCTCCCGAGTTCTAGACGCAAACATCTAGGGTCACTCATCGCAAACTCTCATCAAAGCATCTCTTGCCCAATCTATTTAGAATCCCATGGGATTCTACTTCCAGTCATTTTCCTATATAGATCAACAGTGTGAGCCCAGATCTTGGTCATCTTCAGAGGCCTTTGAAAACTCTAGGCATCAAGTGTCTGCCTCTTGACAGGGCATCGGGAGACTGTCATAGCCCCTCTGGCTCCCCACCCACCTTTGTTTCTCCATCAGCTCCCATCCCCATCTCTGCATTCCCAGGAAATGACTGTATTCTCCTAAAAGATGCTGGGCACTCGGGCGTCTATCAGACAGTCTGCCACCCAGGCCTTGTTAAGCCGAGAGTTTTTTTTTTTTAATTTATTTCCATATTTATTTATTTATGTATTTATTTTGCTTTTTCGGTCACACCTGGCAATGCACAGGGCTTACTGCTGGCTCTGCACTCAGGAATTACTCCTGGTGGTGCTCAGAGGACCATATGGGATGCTGGGAATCGAACCCAGGTCAGCCGTGCGCAAGGCAAATGCCCTTCCTACTATGCTATCGCTCTAGCCCCAAGTCGAGAATTTTTTAAAACTCTGTTTAAGTGTCACTTCAGCCAAAACGCATTTTTTGACTTCCAACCTCAGCCAGCCTGAGGGGCTACCACTCTGCCAAAGGACTAGGTGTCCCGGGCCCTTTACACCGTTTTCTCACCCCCTAGACCACCAGCCACGTGATGGGACTGGCATCTCGCTCGTTTTTATGTCCCCAACATCTTGCTTAGTCCCTGACACACAGAAAACGCCCCAGACATTTAGTGTGTTGAATAAATATGCGTGAGTGTAATCGCACGATGTGTGCTCACAGTCACAACTTGGAGACTAAGAATTTTAAGAGACATGACAGCTTCGAGAGAGAATCATCTACATATTCCCCCCAGAACTCTAAAAGAAACCTGAAAAGAAATTCTATGCTCTAGAAACATGTCACCAAATATAAACCTAGAAACAGTAGTAAATTGTGCACTTAACAGTTTTAAAGTATCATAATACATTTCCAAAGACCTTTTACATAATATGCGATGCAAAAAAAAGGCTTTGTAAAGCAATTGCTACATGACCTAGTCTCCCAAAATTTCCATTTTACAATAATCGCACCAATGTAATCACACAGATGCACATTCCAAACAAAGAATATATTATAAACAAAAAATACATTTTTCCATATTCCACAATTTTTTTTTCTTTTGAGTGGTGGTGGGGGTACAGATTATTTTTAGTTACTTCTCTCTTATTTAAAAGTCTTGCAATGAGCATGTTTTCTTTTTTTATAAGGGAAAAAATGCGAAAAAAGAACTTTTGAGGACAAGTTCTTTTTTAAAAATAAAGTTTTTAGGATAAACTTTAATATCAGGCAAGGCACGGTATTTACCAAATGTCCTGCCTGCTTTATCTCATTCTAAATTTCACTATGTAAAGGTACTAAAATTTGACCACTTCAGAGAAAGGAACTGAAGCCCAGAGCAGTAGGATATTTTTTGACTAAAGCTGTAGAACTTTTAGAACAGATCACTTTGTAGTCCATTATCATGTAAAAGTAGTGTTATTTATCCACAACCTGAAAAACTGAAATTTAGACACTTTCAATACATGATACATCTTAAGTCAGCATAGCACAGTAGGTAAAAGGTCTTTGGAAATGTATTATAATACTTTAAAACTGTTAGGAGCAATAATACAGCAGATAGAGCATCTGCCTTGCATGCTGCCAACCCAGGTTCCATCCCCGGTGTCCCATATGGTCCCTCAAGCACTGCCAGGAGTGATTCTTGAGCATCTCTGGGTGTGACCCCCCCAAAAAAAATGTTAAGTGAATAATTTAACTGAAGCAATAGCACAGCAGTAGGGCGTTTGCCTTGCATGCGGCCAACATGACCGACCCGAGTTCTATTCCTCCGCCCCTCTTGGAGAGCCCAGCAAGCTACTGAGACTGTCTCTCCTGCACGGCAAAGCCTGGCAAGCCACCCATGATGTATTCCATATGCCCAACACAGTAACAAGTCTCACAATGTTACTGGGCCCGCTCGAGCAGCCCCGCTCGAGCAAATGGATGAACAACAGGAAGACAGGGACAGTAACAGTGAATAATTTAACTAGTATTTCTAGATTTATCTTTGGTGGCATGTTTCTAGAACTCAGAATTTCTTTCCAGGTTTCTTTTAGAATTGTGGGGGGCACTGAACTTTCCGATATCACTGTACTAGCCACTTGCAGCCACTGACATTTTCATTCAAGCAATGAAGTTTTCCAAGTTGAGTCCTTAGACACACTGGCTTATTCGGGTATCATTGCCATGGTCCCCAGGCCCAGTGAACCACACTCAGAAAGTTCTCCTTGAGGACATTTCTACAGCTGCCCTCAGTCAATGCCATGCCCATATCATGACTCTGGAAAGCTCCTAGGAATAACAGCCTTGAGGCAAGAGTGGCTCAGAGGTGACCCTACAGCCTGGAAAGAGCTTCTCAGCCACCCCAGTGGACTTCTGCAGCTGTTTTCATTTCAGTTGATAGTTAAGACATCGGTAATGAAAGAAAAGTAGGCAGCTAATGACCAGAAGAGCTCTGCAGAGGCTTAAACTGGGGCCCGCAGTCCCCTACTACGTAAACCTCACTGCAACCTCCCTGATGACCAGGCCCCCAGACTTGGCCGTGGGAAGAGCTGAACCCACAGCTGGCCTGAAGTCAGAGATGACCACCATAACGCAGGACACCATGGCAGGAACACAGGCTAAGGAAACAGCTGGGGGGCTGGGGGCGGGGAGATAATCCAGCAGGGAGGGTGCTTGCCTTTCATGCAGCCAACCTGGGTTCGATCCGCGGCATCCCATTTGGTCACCCAGCACTGCCAGGAGTAACTCGAGTGCAGAGCCAGAAGTAACCCCAGAGCATCACCAGGTGTGGCCCCCAAAACAAAACCGAAATAGCTGGGGAAAAGAATGAGTGTGAACACATGCCCAACTATGAACTCTGGGGAGGCCGGGAAAACCCTTCAAAAATATTTTGATTGTGAGGCTGGAGCCTATGATAGCACAGCAGATAGGGCACTTGCCTTGCACACAGCTGACCCAGGTTTGATCCCCGGCATCCCATACGATCTGCCAGGTATGACCCCCCAAACCACATAAAACAACACAAATATATATTTGGATTGTCTCTGCACAGGGCTCACAGGAATTCTACTCTCTTTCCAGAGTCGAGAGCACCGTCCAGCTGGTACTCTGACAAGTTTCTTGTCTTTCACTGCCTCCGCAACCACCAGACAGGCTTTGAATTGGAGACCCTCTAACTCCGGCAAGGAGGAGAGCCAAGGTAGCCTGTGCAAAACAGCACGGACACCTCTGTGAAGTGTCCGGGTGCCGAGAGCGGGAAACGGGACAGGGCGAACAAAGAGGACGATGACCAATGTGCCCAGCCGTTACCTGGGGTACGAACTCTGGGCAGCAGTGTGGGGATGGTCTTAACCAATTGGCTCATTCCCGACAAAGATGACCTGCTGAGCACCAAGGAAAGGAAAAATGCTCTGACACGAACAAGTGCCAGATAGGGGTTCTAGATGGAAAACTAATGGTCAGCTCCAGCTGGAACACAGAGATCTCCTGCCCGCGGGAATGGGAGCTCTGGAGATGCAGGGGACCAAGAAGCCACTTTCCCCAGCTACTGCCTTTATGAGGCTGCAACCTGCTGAAGGGTTCTCAGAGCCCCGGAGCCGGAGCCGAAGCAAAGCGTTCAGCTGCTTACACAATAGTGATGCATTTAAGATGTGGTTTCCAGCAGAGCGGAAGAGAGGAAGTGGAGGGCAGTGAGGTAACTACAGAAAGTCGTAAGAACCATGACAGAGAACAGCAAATATGCATTGCAAGGTGGGCGTGAATTTATGTTCTAAGAAAAAAAAAAATCAGGGGTCCAAGTGACAGTACAGAGGGTAGGACGCTTGCCTTGCACACGGCCCAACCAGGTTCAATCCCTGGCACCACAAACAATCCCTAGTGCCCCACCAGGAGTGGCCCCTGAGCACAGAGCCAAGCGGAAGCTCTGAGCACTGCCAGGAGTGGAGAAAGTGGGAAAACAAAAAGCAAAATCATCTCAAATTCCCAGGGAACTAAATCCTTTGTTGAAGAGCAGAGGAAAGGGACCCCAAGCTTCATCCTAGGCCTCTGAGAAACTGCGGGCCCTGCAGAAGAAAGATGAACTCAGGAGGGGGCCAAGTACAGAGGGGAGGGGGTCTGCCTTGCACGTGGCAACCCGAGTTCAATCCTTGGTATTCCATATGGTCCTCTGAGCACCACAAGGGAGTAACTCCTCAGTGCAGAGCCAGGAGGAATCCCCTGAGCATCATGGGGTGTGGCCCAAAAAATGAAAATTTAAAAAAAAAAAACCCTCACAAGACAGTGATAGACATCCATCTCTGATCTTTAAATACAGGCGAGTTTCTTCTATTACTTTATTGCCAACTTCAGAGGTGACTCGAGGAACCTCAGCAGGAGAGTGAGTACAACGCTAGCACCTGCATCTAAGATGGGCAGATGGGGCAGTTCTGACCATCCGAACAACCCTTTCAAAATCCACACAGAAAAGCATGACAGTGAACAGAGTCTGATTCCCCGACAGCAAGAGTGTAACCTGGCAAGCAGGAACAAGAAAGGAGCACTTGGTGATTGGAAGCCGGGCACTCTGGGAAACTGATTCACTAAATCAGCGGGCCCCAAGCAGCTCACAGTCCACTTCACTGCCGAGAGGAAGCACGAAGACTCTGCAGGTACTGACTGAATGCTCATTTCTAAAGGACCAGAAGTGACCGGCCACAGCAGCCTTTCACGGGCACCCACCATGAAAGCAGCTAAGAATGGAGGCAGAGAGGGAAATATGGTAAAAGGCCCAGGCATGGGGCAAAAGCCCTGAGTGTGAACTCGGAGCTGCCCATGGGAGCTCTGCTGTTCGGGTGTCACGGAGCGTGCGACCTGTGGACACAACTCAAGAGACCTGAGCACCAGGAGCGACCCTACTGAGCATCCAGCCACCCCCCATCTAAGGCATGCAGTTCCCGCCACCACAAGGGGAACAGAAAGGGAATGAGACTTCCAGGCAGCGCAGGGGATGGGGAAGGGGGGAAGAAATCTTCCTCCTCGGGGGCCAGAGAGAAAATCTTACTCTGAGCCTGAGAGAACCAGTACAGGGGGTTGGCTTTGCATGTGCTGCACCAGGTTCAAGTCTAGGCACCCACTATGGCCCCTGAGGCCCCCCAAGGACGGACTCCTGAGCACAGAGTCAGGATTAAGCCCTGAGCACCTCTAGGTGTGGCAAGGACAGAAGGGGAAGAAGGTGATGGGGGGGAGGGAGGGAGGGAGGACAAGGGGAGGAGGAGGAGGAGGAGGAGGAGGAGGAGGAGGAGAGGAGGAGGAGGAGGAGGAGAAGAAGAAGAAGAAGAAGAAGAAGAAGAAGAAGAAGAAGAAGAAGAGAAGAAGAAGAAGAAGAAGAAGAAGAAGAAGAAGAGGAGGAGGAGGAGGAGGAGGAGGAGGAGGAGGGAGGAGGAGGAGGGAGGAGGAGGAGGAGGAGGAGGAGGAAGAGGAGGAGGAGGAAAAGGAGGAAGAGGAGGGAGGAGGAGGAGGAGCAAAAGCAGGAGGAGAAGGAGGAGGAGAAGAAGAAGAAGAAGAAGAAGAAGAAGAAGAAGAAGAAGAAGAAGAAGAAGAAGAAGAAGAAGAGAGAGGAGGAGGAGGAGGAGGAGGAGGAGGAGGAGGAGGAGGAGGAGGGAGGAGGAGGAGGGAGGAGGACGAGGGAGGAGACGAGGGGGAGGAGGACGAGGGAGGAGGAGGAGGGAGGAGGAGGAGGAGGAGGAGGAGCAAAAGCAGGAGGAGAAGGAGGAGGAGGAGGAGGAGGAGGAGGAGGGAGGAGGAGGAAGAGGAAGGGGTGGGGGAAAGAAAGGAGAGCAGGGAGGGGAAGGGAGGGAAGGGAAAAGAAAGTGAAAGGAAATTCTTTCCAAGGCCTGAGAGTACAGTGGGTAAGGAGTTTGCCTTGCACATGACGGACCCAGGTTTAATCCTACATGGCCCCTGACAGGAGTTCAGCCCTCAGCAATCACCAGGTGTGGCCCTTAAATAAATATCCCAACCAAAACAAAACAAATTCAACTCCCCCTTACAAACAGCAGAAGACACTCAGCTTGTCATGGAGACGGATGACCAGCCCCACATGCAAGACGATAACACCCCACAACGCCACTGCCAACAGGTGAGATGGCCAAGGCGCTTCCTCTTCACACACCAATCTACGGCGCCCCGTACAGGGCGCGTGACCACCGCCAGTGTCCACCCTCATGCGCACCATCTTCTGACTCTGGCTGCCCCCAACTCCTCCTCATCAGAGCCTGGACCCGCACACAGCAAGCTGAGGCCAACGGTCTCCCGTTAAACAAAGGCATTCATTCAGGGCAGGGTTCAGCCACACAACAATGAACTGACACTAGACAAGGGACTCCAAAGAAATGAGAACCCAGGCCTCGAGGACTTCTGTGTGGATGGGATCTATGAATCCCCTCTTTGAAAGATTTCAGTGGTTTCACTATCAATACTTCCATAAAATCCAAAACCCTCCAAATGCCTTGAGCCTAGAAACCGGTCTCTGCTCACTTTTCCCTTCTCATCCCACAATGTCACGACTCAGTTGGAAGTTTTGGTTCACCGACCATGCCTGGAAAACCCATCTAAGTTCTAAAGGTTCTAAATCCACTTAAAACCCTTCTCGGGCCAAATTCAAACTCCAGTACCACATCATCCCTGCACACCCAGGAGTTTCGGACAGGCCATGCAGCTCACTGTCACAGCAGGACAGAAACAACTTCCTGATGCCTGCTTTGTCAAATACCCCCTCCAAAAGAAAGATTCCTTGTCAGCAGGGAGCAAATCACATCCCATCATATCTTATAGCAACTAGTTTCAGAATTTATCAATGAACGTGGTACAAGCTGCCAAGAACCTAGTATGTAAGTAAACATTGGAGAATTTACTACAGGTAAACCTACTACAGCTTTGGGGGCCAGAGGGATAGTGCCCGAGGGGGAGGGCATTTGCCCCGGGCTCTGTTCACGGCATCCCCTATGGTACCCCAAGCACCGCCAGGAGTGATTCCTGCCAGGAGCAATTCCTGAGCCAGGGCCCAGGAGTAACCCCTGAGCATAGCAGGGTGTGGCCCAAAAGGCCAAAACAAAACAAACAAAATCCAGGTTTTTGGGACTGGAGACACAGTTCGCCAGGAAAGGCCCTTGCCTCGGCACACAGACCAATCCAGATTCAATCCCTGGCACCCGACATTGTTCGACATCAGAGCACCAAGCAGGGAGTAACCTCCAGATTGCCGAGTAAACACAGACTGGGGAGGCAGGCAAGAGACAGCAGAGGGGTGGGCCCAAGCTCCATCCTGGGCCCTGTGTTTGACCCTGGGTACTGCATGGAGCCACCCTCCCCCCTGCCCCCAGCTCTCCTGGTCACTGGGCCTGACAGCACTGCATCTGCTGGATGGAACACTTCCTGCCAGGCCCGCGTGTCTGGGAACAGGGAAGGGCTGGCACCCCCCTGAGCAGTGTCTGGAACCCCCTGCCCTCCCCCACAGCCCCACAACGAAAACCAACTTGAGGTCTAGAGGTACAAGCAGAAGCCAGCAAGTGGCTTCCTGGGGCCCGTTCCAAGGGATTCCAGTGGCACAATCAGGAAATAATACAACAGTTCCCGTGCTTGGGAAAGGCCCACCCACCTCACGCGCACTGCCCACCCACCCCGTAGCCAGGCTGCCACCTAAACCACCCCAGAGAGGGACCAAACGCTTTTTCAGCACCAGATGATCTGGCCGGGTGCTCTTCACCCTTTTCTCCTCTGTACTATTTTTGCAGTTATTTCTAAGAGTTTCAGTGAATTCTTTTGGGCTCTCTCTTCCTCTTTCCCTCTCTCTCTCTCTCTCTCTCTCTCTCTCTCTCTCTCTCTCTCCCTCCCTCCCCTCTCTCCCTGTTCCCCTCCCCCTCCTCTCTCTTCTTCTGGTGTCTGAAGCAGGACTGATGAGAACTCTCAGCCAGTGAATTCTGCAGCGCTCTACATCCCAAAGGATTCTCTCCTGGGGTCCAGGGCAAGATATTGCTTCCTGTCTCCACTAAACCCCAGAACAAAGACAGAACAGGAGTCAAGCTGCTTGCCTTAACAGCAGACCCCAGCTGCAATCCCACAATGGCATATCCCTCCCTCGTGGGCCCCGAGCACAAATGAGAGTGCCCCAACTCACCTCCCAACTACCCTCCCAATCTCCGCTAACCCAATATTGCACTGACTGCTCTATAGAGAGCCATCTAATGTCTTGGAAGATCGGCACCTCCAGATGCATTCCCACACTGAGTTGAAATGGGCATGTTTTATTTTCCACCCACTGACCAGGATGAAAACACTCACCGCGCCTGGAGAGACAGAGCCACAGGACGGCTGTTGGCTTGCTTGCAGCTGGTTTGGGTTCAAGGCCAGGCATGACATTCGGTCTCCCGGGCCTAACAGGAATGATCCCTGAGCACAGAGCCAGGACTGAGTGGCCCCAAACCGGAAATAAGTAAACAGACCGCCACTCACGTGAGTCTCCGCCCTCCTTCCTGCCATCCTCTGACCATGACTGAAGGTTCCCACCATCTCTCCAGCTTCCCCCGCTAAGCACCTTTTAGGGTCCAGTCCACACTCAGCTCAACTCAGAATCCCCAGGCCCTCAGCTGCAGGAACTCTGCGGCCGGCTTCAAGAATTCTCGAGCATGATGCTGACAAAATGTGTCCCTTCAGAACACAAAATGGGGGCCCTTCCCTTTCACCTCTGTTTCCTGGGTGTCTAGCACCCAGCAAGTGAGGCTTGTGATACTACAGCATTCAAGAAAAAATTAAGGGGGCTGGAGCAACAGCACAGTGGGTAGGGCATTTGCCTTGCATGTGGCCGACCTGGGTTCGATCCCCAGCATCCCATATGGTCCCCCAAGCACCTCCAGGAGTCATTCCTGAGTGCAGAGCCAGGAGTAACCCCTGAGCATCGCCAGATGTGAGCCAAAAAGAAAAAAAAAAATCACAACGTACATTTTAGCCCCATTTAATACATACTTGAATGCTTGAATGATTCAAGTTTATCTATCCTGGGGCTGGAAAGATAGTACAGTGGTAAGGCACTACCTTACCGGGTTCAAGTTCAACCAGCTTGAACCCCAGCATTTTGTATGGCTTTCACACACACACCCCCATTCCACCACCTCCAAGAACAATGCCTGAGTGCAGAGTCAGGATTAAGCCCAGAACACCTCTGGGTGTTGTCACCCAACAAACAAAAACAAGATAGCGCATCCACATCTGAAATACTCACAAAATTTTTTTTCTGGAATTTTATACATGTTTTTCGAAGTTAATTCGAAATGAGAGTGAAGGTAACAAGAAAAACTTTGAAAACAAAGCATAAGACGTGCCCTAAAACTAAAAATAATTTATATGTGTTATTAGTATAAAAATAGCTGATACAGAATAAAAAATCTCAGAGCATGAGAGAAATAGCACAGCGGGAGGAAGCTTGCCTGAAGCAGTCACCCTGAAGCTACACAACACTGGGTGTGGCACAGACCAACAGTCATTATTCCAGATAAAAATATAATTTTGGTGGGCCAGAATGAGAGTAAGGAGAGTAGGGTATTTGCCTTGCATGCAAAGAACCTGAGTTTGATCCTCGGCACCCCCTATGGTCCCCTGAACCTGCCAAGAGTGATCCCTGAGCACAGAGCCAGGAGTAAGCCCTGAGCATCACCAGGTGTCGCCCCCCAAACCCAAACCCCTCCACCCTCAAAAAAGGTACATTTTTTAATGGGAACTAGACAATTATTGGTGGGGGGGAGGGGAAATCTTTATTTCATACCATACATTCAAAGACTTTCATTTGCATATGAATGAAAGTGTAAATTGGAAAGAATTTTTACTTAAGTATATACTTTTTTTCTTCATAGGATAAAAAAGATTCTAATCTTAATTAAAAAGGGGGGGGAAACACTCATTATACCAATAAACTGGAGCACAGCAAATGAAGTTAAAAGGCAAATGAAACAATGAAACAAATATTTATGCAATAATAGACGTCCTTGATATAGAGAGCTCCATCAAATCAATCTTTGAAAATGGAACAGGTCAACAGTTAGCATAAATCTTAGGGTTCTAGCATTGAACTGTTGACTTGGTTGGCTGAGAAATGTTATGAAGGGACCCTGGACCTCCTGCGTGACAAACAAAAAGATCGAGAAATCAAGAGTGAAGTGAATGAATTAAACTCATGGGGAGAAAATTCTATATCAAGACTGAACCATAATACAAATAGATTGATACTAATATCTTGTCACTCTAGGTCCGGCAATTGTAATAATTGTGAAGGGGCTGATGAGGGCAGAGGGAGGTTGTTTGTGTGGTGAATTTGGCAGTAGAAAATATATGAACAATTTCTGTACCTTTCTCTCAATTTTCTTGTGAACCTTAATAAAATCTTAATAATTTTTAAGAAAAAAGAAAATGGAACAGGTCAACAAAACAAAAATTGCAAGAGTAAAAATAGGAATAAAAGAAATATAAATGACCTGAACCCTTGGGGAGAAATATTTAACTTCACTGTACAATATTTTGTACAAAGATCATGAACGATCGGTTTGAGGCCCTTCATGTTCCCGGAGCGAAAAGATGCCATTGGGCTACACTAGCACGCGACAGGGACAAATGGAGATGTTACTGGCGCCCGCTCGAGCAAATCAACGACTAACAGGAAGTTAAGTGATTAAGTGATTAAGTACAATATTTTAATTAAAATAAGATGCTCAGTTTTACCTGAAAGATTTTATTGTCAGTATAGCATTTTACAGTACAAACTAGCTTTGTAATATTTTTTAGTAAAATTCCACCATTTTTATTTTGTTTTGTTTTTGTGCCACACCTAGCAGTGCTCAGGGCTTACTTCTGGCTCTGTGCTCACAGATCACTGCTGGCGAGCTGAGTGGACCAACCATATGTGGTACAAGGGATCAAATCCAGGTTGGCTATGTGCAAAGCAAGTACCTTCCCTGCGGTACCACTGCTCCAGCCCAAACTGTCACCAATTTCATGCAGAAAAAAACTGCAGGGGCTGGAGCAATGCATTGCAGGTAGGGCATTTGTCTTGCATGCAACTGACCCGGGTTTGATTCCCAGCATCCCATATGATGCCCTGAGCACCACCAGGAGTAATTCCTGAGTGCAGAGCCAGGAAGAACCCTTGTGCATCAACAGGTGTGACCCAAAAAGAAAAAAAAATTGCATATATTTGTATGTATCTTGCGTATATCAATTAACTAAAAAACAGAGTCTCTAATACACCAATTCAACTCACTGGAAATTATTCTAAATAAAATTTTTAAATGTACATTAAGAATTCATAATGAGAGGCCAGAGAGATAGTAGAATGGGTAGGGCATTTGGCTTGAATGCTGCTGAGCCGGGTTCTATCTCTGGCATCCCTATTGTCCCCCTCACGTGTCAGGAGTAATTCCTGAGTGAGAGTAACCCCTGAGCATCACCGGGTATGGCCCCAAAACAAAACAAAGCTAAAAAATTCATAATGAAGGGGCCAGAGAGATAGTATAGGGGTTAAGGCGATTGCCTTGCCTTTAGCAGATCCTGTCTGAACCCCTGGGACCACCAAAAGGTAATCTGAGCACCACCAAGCATCATGCCTGAGGGCAGAGCCAGGAACAGCCCCCATAGCCCAGAGTATGGTCCTACCTTTTTTTCTTTTTTTAAAAGGGGATGGAGACAGGGAGGATAGCACAGTGGGTGGGACATGGCCAAATCCAGATTCAATCCCCTTCCCTGCATCCCACTGATCTCCCAAGCCCTGCAGAATCAGGAGTGATTCCTGCCTGCAGAGCCAGGAGTAACCCCTGAGCATTGCTGGGTGTGGTCCCAAAACAACAACGACAACAACAAACTAAACCGAGCCTATCTGCCAGACAATGGGATTTGGCAAACGCAGCAGAATAGAATGTTATTGTAGTGGAAAGATCTGATGTGGGCTATATAGGGAGAAAAACTGTAAAACTGTCTGTTTCACAAGATTCTATTTTCTAATCATACATGCTATTTTAAAAGACTGGTTCAAATATACATGTGTGAGTTTATGAGTAAGTGCAAGTCAGAAGAATCTGTCTGCAAAGGGCGTGTTATCATGTATTACGAGCAATCTCATCCATGCTCTCAACGGGGCAGAGCATTCAAATCCAAGCACAAAAATTTGTAAGTCCACAACTGTATCTCATGGTGTTATGGTGTTTCTAATAAAAATTTTTTAAAAAATTACACTATCAAACAACGATGCTGGGAAACATGCTGGGAAACACCTTCTTAACACTGAATTTAAAAGATCCTAAAACACCGAAATCTTCTGCTTATACCTTCTCGGCCCCTCAGTCAAGTGCCACTGCTTGAGTCTGAGTATTGTATCTTGCATTGTGGCAGCAGTTTTTTCGATGAGTGACTCATGAAAGAATCAAATGCCATTAAAAATAAAAATAAATAAAGCTGGGCCAGAACCCTAGTCCAGAGGGAAGGCGCCTGCCTTGAACGTGGCCCACCTGGGTTCGACCCCCAGTATCCCATATTGTTCCCCTAACATGCCAGGAGTAATTTCTGAGGGCAGAGACAGGAGTGACCTCTCGGCATCACCCCTCACTCCTCACCACCTCCCAAAAAAATCTCTGCAAATAAAATACAGTGTACTTAGATTTTTTTTTTCTAGAAGTGAAACAATTCATAAAAAAAAAAATGAAGGAAAGAACAGCCTGCATTTGATTGGGGATGCGAGCAGCTTCAGAGACAAAAACTGGGCGAAGACAACCAAAGCAGGAGCCCTGGGGGCAGAGGATGCCAGGGAAACTCTGATTATCTGTCTGTATCTTGCTCCCGACTGTTATAGAATTCCAGTTGTGCTACTTTTAAGCCTTTTCCCATGATTCCATTTAGGCTGTCCTTTATTTCATGAGCTATATTTGTGTTCTGAAGTTTACACTTAGTCTTTCACCTATTCTTCCATGAGACTTTGATCCCATTCCCCTTCCCCCACAATGGGACAGGAAAACGCTGGAACCTGTGGAAAAAGCTGGAAACGGGGCATCAAGGTTCCAACCATCGAAGAGTGTCCAGAATCAATGCTATCTAACAATAAGGAAATCCACACATAGTTGCAGGCAGGAAGGAAAAATCCTAGACATCAACTGGGGACTGGTGGGCGCACGCGTGCATGTGTGTGTGTGTGTGTGTGCGTGTGTGCATGTGTGTGTGCGTGTGTGTGTGCGTTCGCACGCAACACAAATATCCGAGAATTCAGCCGCCAAATTGTGTGGTTTGTCCTCAAGGAGCACTGTGCAATGACTTCACTAACAGTTCCAGGAAATGTGCTGTCTTCTAGAAAGGGGCAGGAAGATGAATTGAGACTGTCTCTCGTCTGAGTGGATTTCTTTCAATAATAATATTTACTCACCATTTTATATTTAAATAAAAATTTCTCCATGCCTTAATCGGGCCAACATATAAAGAGATAAAGTCCACCACCCTATACAGTCATCGGAATTTCACATTCATCATTTCTAACAGCCTCTGCCTCAGTTAATACTCTGCAGAATGCAATTTTTATCAAAGGTCATGAACTGATTTAAATGAATAACCTAGTTCCAAGAAGGTGCCCTAATTAATTGCTAATAAAGAGTCCCTGTGGACAGACAGAAGTTCTGCTTACCAAGAAAATACACACATAGTTTTATTTCAAATGTGGGGAAGTGAGGCTGTTCTCACCTCCCTTCTTTCTAGGAATTACTCCTGGTGGTGCTCAGGGGACCATATGGGATGCTGGGAATCGAACCCAGGTTGGTCGTGTGCAAGGCAAATGCCCTACTCGCTATGCTATCACTCCAGCCCCCGCAAGCACATCTTTTGATCACAGAAAGAACAGTGGGAGAGCCCAAACTACAAAACCCTAGCTAACTTCAGTTTGAATGACGCACCTCTACAAGTCTCAGGGCACCTCGGAGTCCGGGGGATTGTGTCTCCAGCAGAAACATAAAGAAACCTCAAGCGCCCAAGTCCTAAATGTAATCCCATCCATATATATACTTTAAATGTGGATGAACTTGTTACTAAACTAAGATGACAGTCTAAATTCCCATCCATTGACTAGGAATCATTTATATTTCATATCACACTCGAGATGTCTTCTCTGAGCTTCTGAGGAATTATAATGAGAGAAAAATCAAACAAAACATTGATGGACAGCGGCAAAGCGCTCTGCATGGACAGACAAAAACTGCTGCCCACTCCAGACCTATTAAATCGGTTTCCAAAATGTGACTTTCTGGACATTGTATGCCAGGTAGATTCATCACGAGAACAAAAACTGCATTGAAACAGGGGCCAGAAAGTTGCTGCATCATGCAGGGGGCTTGTCTTGAAAGCAAGCAGTGGACTTGGGTTGACCCACATAAAGATCCCTGGGCAGGCCACGAGTGATCCCTGAGCACCACTGGGTCTGACCCAGACACCAAACCTAACCCAAAAATGTTGTCTAAAGACAAAAGAAGCTGTTCTCTATTGTTGTCACTAACAGTTCTTTGTTTGTTTTTTGTTGTTGTTTTGTGTTGTTTTTTTTTCTTTTTGGGTCACACCCGGCAATGCGCAGGGGTTACTCCTGGCTCTGCACTCAGGAATTACTCCTGGGGACCCTATGGGATGCTGGGAATCGAACCCGGGTTGGCCACATGCAAGGCAAACGCCCTACCCGCTGTGCTATCACTCCAGCCCCACTAACAGTTCTTTAAATAAGGATAATAGCCCAAATCAACCTGATGATTAATGCGTTGCTACTACTATTTCCTTGAAAGGCAAAGGGGGCGGGAGGCAGAGACTGAACAGCAGGTCAGGCAGTTGCCTCGCAAGCCGGCTCATCCCTGGCACCACATATGGTCCCTCAAGCCCCTCCAGGAGTGATTCCCTGAGTGCCGAGCCAGAAGTAAGCCCTGACACCACCAGGTGTGACCTAAAACACAAAGTTTTGGGATATGGAGATCACAGTAAACACCAAAACAACCTACTCTCATTCCCCTTGGTGGCAGAAAGCAGAGATGTGGGAAGCCAGAGAGGCAGCCCAAAGCTTAATTCGCTCATCTTGCCCGCGGCCAAGGCTGCAGCCCCCAAAGCCAGGCGTGATCCCTGAGGGAATCAAACTAGGGCTTCAGTCCTTCCCCTTTCCCAAAAGACATAATGCCTCGGGCAGCTGATTCCTAATAAACCACTTCACAGACTCTTCCAACATCTCCTGCTTTCTCAGAAGAGCCGGCACCTGACTTCAACAGGCTCAGACTGGGAAGAGAGCCCGAGATAAGGCAGAGATAAGCCCTCAGATCCACTCTAGGCAAACGTGGCACCGTTGATCTATCCCTGGCAATGCAATCCTTCTCAGGACCTCTCTCTCTCTCTCTCTCTCTCTCTCTCTCTCTCTCTCTCTCTCTCTCTCTCTCTATTCCCATTACCCACCACCCCCCTTCCCCCATCAAAAACACTGTGTTCCTTAGCTATTATACGGCAATGCTGGGACTCGGTCTACGGTGCTCAGCCACGTGTCAGTAGTAGCACGAAAGTGGACACTCTCGCTCGCTCGCTCTTGTTCTCCCTCAAGCTCCCTTTCTCTCAGGTAACAACTAATGGTTTCGACGGGTTTGGGAGATCGGGCTAAGTGAGGGTGAGGGAAGAGGAACTGCGGCGACCCCTGCAATGTCCTCATCCTCCCAGCACCCAGCATCACCTGCATTTCCGGTGAGAAACATTCCGGCCCAGCCGTTCCCCTCACAACCAAGAGTGCACTGCACGCAACTGTTCCAAGGCTTCCGCTGGGCCTTCCCGGGAAAGCGCCGGCACCACCCCCTCAGAATGTCACATGCTGACGGACCATGAGAACATGAAAACGTGCTCTCCTGCTTGACGAAGGATCTGGCTCTGTTCACCTTTTCTATTTCAGTATCTCAGCTCCTTGGGGCCAAAACCTTCCCCTGCTCATCCAGCCTAAAGCTAGTATTTTTTTTTTTTTAGCTCTTTGATGCCTTTCTAATTCCTAGAAAACTCGAAATTCCTTGCAGTTCTTACTCTTAGCCAACAACCCGAACCATATCTGGCATAGGACTCGAGAGCACTGATACAGAAGGGAAAGTCTGGGACTTTCAAGGGGACATCAGGGACTGTGAACTAATTATGAGTGCAGAGCCAGGAGTAACCCTGAGCATCACCGTGGCCCAACAACAAACAAACAAACAAACAAATAAAAGGAGGAGAGGCCTGCTAAGGTTGAGATAATCACCTAGCAGGAAAGTGGAAGGAGAGAAAGGGACAGAGAACAGGAATGCCAACCTTTCACTCCCAGCTGGTTCCGCCCCACAGGGTGAGGCTTATCTTGGGATCTCACTGGACTGTTCTGTTTCACCCAAGATAACCCACCTACTTAAGAAAGCACAAATCCCAGCAAAACCAGCCCCTTCACTTATCTGAACCCAACCAGGCATTTCTCTCTTAGGACCTAACCTCTCCTTTGTTCTTCAGTGCCCTTCCCCATCCAAAACACACCCACCCTCCCTCCCTTCTTACTCTGACCTCCTGGCTTCCTTTAAATGTTCTGTTTGCTTGTTTTCTGGGGCTTAAGAGATAGTAGGGGTGTGGGGAGGGGAAGGGTGTGTGCCTTGCACACAGCCAACCTGAGTTTATCCCCTGAGTGAATGCTGAGTGCAGAGCCAGGCGTAATCCCTGAGCATCACTGGGTGTGGCCAATTTTTTTTTTTTTTTGCTTTTTGGGTCACACCCGATGCTCAGGGGTTACTCCTGGCTCATGCACTCAGGAATTGCTCCTGGAGGTGCTCAGGGGACCATATGGGGTGCTGGGAATCGAACCTGTGTCTGTCATGTTGGCTGTGTGCAAGGCAAATGCCCTACCCACTGTGCTATCGCTCCAGCCCCCCAATTTTTTTTTAATGAGAAATTGTTTTCAGGTATCACAGTCTGTTTTATAGCTGCACAGCACCAAACAAAGATCCTGTGGTGGGTGCACATTACCTCCAGTTCCTGTGCAAGTCATCACAAATCAAGGGTGAAGGACCCTGGCCACCATCTTCCCCGCAGCCAGCTGGAGTCCCTGGGCAATTCTGAGCACTCAGCACATTTCTGAGTACTGCCTGCTCCTCCCGCTAGGAAGTGGGGGTCTCGGCGTTAACAGTGCCTGACTCTCAATGCCCAGGTATTCCCTAGTGTTTAAGACTATCCTCTCTTGGGGCCGGGAGATGACTCTAGTGACCAGGCACACGTGTAGGACACCAGCTTTCATCCCTTGTCCAGCCTGGTCTCCTGCACACTACAACCCCAGCGCCACGCTACAAGAAGCCCCAAGTGCCAGAGGATATGACACCCCAAAGAAACAACCAAAGTGTGGGCTCACTTTTATATTCCCCTTGAATAGATCCACCCAAAGGATCTGGCTCTTACGGGTAACTTCTAACCAACCATCCATGATGCAACTTTTATTTTATTTTATTAGTGAAATACCATGAAGTACAGTTGTAGACTTACAAATTTTTGTGCTTGGATTTCAATTATACAATGATCAAATACCCATCCCTCCACCAGTGCCCATGACGCAACGTTCGAAATCAACTCACTGGTGCTGGAATGATAGATAGCACAGCGTGGAGGGCATTTGCCTTGCACGCCCCATCCCAGGTTCAATCCCCTGCATCTCATGATTCCCTGAGCACCACCAGGGGTGATTCCTGACTGCAGAGCCAGGAACAGGACAGAGTGTGGCCCCAAAACAATAACAAAAAGAAATCAACACACTGACTTCTCGAATTCCCTATTCAGTCTTCCCTATTGTAGAATTCTGTAGAATTCCTAGTTCTGAAGCACACCAACCAGTTATCTAATCAAAATGCTGCCATCCAAACACAGTGCTCCCTCCCATCTCTAGAAGGTGAAAGAAGGCCGTGGGTTCAATGGCTGGAGCCCCATGAACCGGGTTGCCTGAGCACTGTGGGAAGCCACGACTCCCCAAAACACATCTCCCATAGCTTCCCTTTCTAACATTCCCATCTCTAAGAGATGTCTACTTCCATTTTCCTTTGGGCAGGGGACACACACACACACACACACACACACACACACACACACACACAGAGGTTTGGTACTTAAGGGATCCTAGCATCACAGATTTAGAATCCGGGGCTCCTACTTTTTGTACCAAGTCTTCAGTCAAAAACCCTACTTCTCTTCCCCATGCAGCATGCTTCAACCCAGTGGGTTCATGTCCAAGACACATTTCATAACCTTTCCTGAATACCAAAGGCCCTGGGAGCTCAGCTTGTGAGCCTTCCGGATACAAAGAGCAGCTCCTCTCTTCCTGAAGCCTTTCCCAGCACTCCCACTGACCCCCAGTGGTGGACGTGACGCCTCCATTCTCCAGGTGCCATCTGTGGGCATCGAGGGGCAGGAGATTCAGCTCAACCGTATTGCACTTGCCCTGCATGGGTGAAGCCCTGGGTTCAAATTGTGGTATCCAAAAAGAGGAAGAACAGAGGAAGAGAAAGGGCAACAAGGAGAAGAAAGAAAGAGAAAGAGAGAAAAGGAGGGAGAGAGTACTGCAGGGCCAGGGCCCGGCTCTGGTGGAGGAGCTCTTAGCTTGTGTGAGGCCTTGAGCTTGATTCCCGACACCATACGATCCCAAACACTGACGAGGAGCAGCTCCTTAGCGCCGCCAGGTGTAGCCCCCCCAAACAAGAAAGAAAACAACACTCACTGCTGAATCAATCAGCCCATATGAGGCAGGAAGACATCCCCTCCCTCCAAGTCCTCTATGAGTTCTACGATTATAACACAACAAGTGTCATGCTGTAAGAGAACTGCATTGTCTCCTGAGCTTAGGTGAAATCTCACTGCCATTGCTCATCCCATCTGCCCACAGTGCCGTTCAGGGTTTCACAATCAAGCGTTTGCCAAGAACCAACTTGACCTTCCTTCGTGCTTTACCTGTTATCCGCCCATTTCCTTTTTCACCATAAGCCAGTGTGATGACTAGAATGACAACTTTGTGGGTTAAAAATAGAATGGAGCTGGAGCAACAGCACTGCAGGGAGGGCACTTGCCTTCATGCAGCTAACCTGGCTTTCATCCCGGGCACCCCATCTGGTCCCCCGAGTCCCACCAGGACAGGTCTCTAAGTGCAGAGCCAGGAGTAAGTCCTCAGCACCACCGAGTGTGGCCCAAAATACAAAAACTCAAACAATGAAGCCTTGGGCCTAGAAGAGAGCTAAGCCTGGGATGTCCGAGGTCCCCAGCACACGGCACCCAGAGTACTTCCAGTGTGGTGTCAGTGAGCCCCAAGCAACACCATTCTGAGCATCAAATCCTCAGGTCTCAGGGCAAGGTCAAGTATCACCAAAAGTGGCCCCTGGGCCATCCTGAGCATTGCCTGGGTGACCATCTTCCCCCATTCCCACCACACACACACACACACACACACACACAACCCTTACAACATCTCCAAAGCACCCTCTGGGGAGTAATCCTGGAGCACTGAGCCTTTAGAAGTACTTCCCAAGCACCACTGGGTCTGTCCCCGAAAAAAAAAAATCATCTAAGTAAAAACCCTTAAGATGGTAAAGGAGCCAAAGATGTAATTCAGTGGGTAAGGCCCTTGCCTTGCATAAGACAGATCAGGGTTCAATCCCTGGCCCCATATAAGGTCCACTGAGTGCCACCAGGAGTGATTCCCGAGCGCAGAGGCAGGGAAAGGCCCTGAGCACTGCTGAGTGTGGCCCCAAACCTCCCTTCCCATCAATATAGAGTTAACGGGAGATATTCCCTATTCTGGCACAGAGTAATAGTGAGAGTTCCCAGAAATATTTGTTGGCTGGAGTATTTAAAAGGTTGTAGAAGCCATCATTTGGTTTGGGTTTGGGTTCTATATGGTGTCAAAGAAAGGCCCAGTTCTTTAGGTTTCCTTTCACTGCACAGTTCTATGATGTGCCCGCTGTCTGTGCTACGAGCACTGCCCACGGGGAGAGGACAGGGAGGTGGCTAAGGGCACATGTGTGCAAAGAGGAGGCACTGAATAAATCCCCTTCCTAACCGGGAGAAATTCCTTGAACTCTGCACCTTCCTGTTCTCTCCTTGAAATAGGAGTGCTCCAATCACACAGGCGATAACCACAGGGGGAAGAAGGAGTAGTCCCAGCCAATGCCTCCAGGGGTCGCTGTGAGGGTTAGAGAAACCTGAGTGTGATTGTCCCATGCAACGCCCAGAACATACCATATAACACTGCTCGCCGGCAGCTACCATCACAGTGCTCATGATGAGTGTGTGACTGACAGAGGAAAGAAAAGGTGAAGGGCCAGAGAGAGTAACGCGGGTTGGGCTCTTGTCTTGTATGCGGCAGGCTCAGGTTTGAGCCTGGATACACCTTACGGATCACCAAGCCCCACCAGGAGTGATCCCTGAGCACAGACAGAGCCAGGAGGAAGGCCTGAGCACTGCAGAGTGTGTCTTAAAAAGAAAACAGAAAAGAAAAGAAAAGAAAGAAAAGGTGAGTTGCAATGTGGGGACAAATTTAGCTTTCTCAGAGGAAAACTACAACCTTCTTCATTACTTTATTGCCTTTGTTAACTTATTGCAAAACTTAACACATTGAGCTTGGATTCAACATCTAAGTTAAAAAGACAAAAAACTTATTTTTAAAAGTTTTAGTGAGTCTACACAATGGAGTACTATGTAGCTGTTAGAAAAGATGAAGTCATGAAATTTACATACAAGTGGTACAATATGGAAAGTATCATGCTAAGCGAAATGAGTCAGAAAGAGAGGGATAGACATAGAAAGATTGCATTCATCTGGGGGATATAAAGCAACAAAGTATGAGATTAATACCCAAGAATAGCTGAGATCAGCACCAGGAGGAATACTCCATAACTTAGAGGCCAGTCGGGTATCCTAGAGGAAAGGGCAGTTCAGATAGAGAAGGGAGCACCAAATAAAGGGTGTTTGGAGGATCCTCCCAGGAGGGGAGATGCATGTCGAAAGTAGACTATGGACTGAACATGTTTGCCACTCAATGCCTCTTTTGCAGACCACAACACCCAAAAGGAGAGAGAGAACACAGGGGATTGCCCTGCCACAGAGACAGGGGGGGATGGGGGGATGGGGGTGGGGGGATATTATCCATGGTGGTGGAAAATGGGCACTGGTGGAGGGATGGGTATCTGATCATTGTATAATCGAAACCCAAGCACAAAAAATTGTAAATCTACAACTGTACCTCATGGTATTTCACTAATAAATAAATAAATAAATAAAGTAGTGCTAAAGAGAGAAAAAAAATTAGTGAGGTAAAATAGTACTTAGAAAAATATGAGGGGAGGGGCCAAAGCAGTAGTACAGTGGGTAGGGCATTTGCCTTGCATATGGGCTACCCAGGTTCAATCCCTGGGACCCCATAAGGTGCCTTTAGTACCGCCAGGAGTAATCCTTGATTGCAGATCCAAGGCTAACCACTAAGTATTCCAGATGTGACCCCAAAAACAGAAAGAAAAGTATGAGGGGAGAAAAAAGGAAAGAGAACAGAAGAAAGAGAAAGTGAAAGGGAGAAAACAGAGCAAGCTATAAGCAGAGACAGAGAGAGAAAGAGACAAAGAGAGATAAAAGAGACAAGGAGAGAGAGAGAGAGAGAGAGAGAGAGAGAGAGAGAGAGAGAGAGAGAGAGAGACAGAGGTTGAAAACATCACAGGTCAGGATGCAGGCAGCTGAGAATGTGCCCAACAAACATTTTCATTCAAATCCGTGGATTCTCTCTTGGCTCCTTCTCCTTGTGTCTCTATTTGTTCATTTCCAGAGAACTGGCCCAGACATCTATCTCTCCCGTTTCTCATTTCTCTCATAAGACATATTTCTTATTCGCTCCAAAAGCTACTTTTTTTTTTTTTTTTGCTTTTTGGGTCACACCCAGCGATGCATAGGGGTTATTCCTGGCTCATGCACTCAGGAATCAGCCCTGGCGGTGCTCAGGGGACCATATGGGATGCTGGGAATCGAACCCGGGCCGGCTGTATGCAAGGCAAACGCCATACCCGCTGTGCTATCACTCCAGCCCCAAAAGCTACATTTGAATATGAGAAAGAGGAATCTTCCGAGAAATCTTAATCTGTACAGAAAAGTCGTTTCTCACAAAAGTTAAGTTTTACTAGAAAATTTCTTCAAAAATGCTACTACCATTCACCAAAAACGATTCCCAAGGCAAGTTTGCGAAATCCCTTCCCAATATGAAACGCTCACTCCTTTCCTCTTTGAAGGCCAGTATCGCCAGCTAAGGACACTCAGCTAGCTGGAGAAATGCTACAGAGATCCCTGGGGGGTGGGGGTGGGGGGCAGATGGTCCTTTGCACCCTCCCCCTAAAATATAAATGCGTAAATAAATAACACAGACTTCGGGGAGGGAGTCTAAAACAATAGTTCAGGGTTAAAGTCACTTGCCTTGACTGCAACTGTTCTGGGATCCTGAGCACAAAATCAGGATTGAGCCCTGAGCACCACTGAGTGTGGCTAAAATCAGACAAACAAAACCCATAAAAGAAAACTCAACCAAAGGGAAAAAAAAGTATCGGTCTACTACTAAACAATATAAAACTTTATGGAAAGCCTTATCACATGAAACTTGACATAGAAGCAAAATTGTTAAATACATTAAAGTACCATGTCCATTACTTGTATTACTAAGTATGTTTACAATATTTAATATAGTATTAAATGTATGACTTAAAGCTTTTATGAGAACTACAAAATGTTGGCGTATATTGGTTTTACAGTCATATTTACCTTGAAATTCTGGGAAGGCAGTATGAAAAACCGTAATACCTTAAGCCTAATTTATACTCAGATGCCAAAATTCTTTATTAGATGATGCTTAGTTGTTTGAGACAACAGCCAATTCCACGAACCCTGATAACAGGAATCAGGAATGACATATAAAAAGAAATCAAAATTCAAACAAATCTCACAGTAAATACTGTATATTCTCTGCCTACTCTATAAAAATCCTCATGGCCCAGCATTAACTAATTTTAATATTACATTTAATCACGGCTCCTGCTTATTCTCTTGTGTGAAAATTAATTAGCAGGGAAATGGACAAAGACAGGCAGCAGGAGAGAAAGGTCAAAATCAATTCACTCTGATTAAAAACGACGGTGACTGATATAGTGAACTGTATTCCCATTTTATGAATGACAAAGAACCAACCTCAGACTCTAAGCGGCGTCTAATGGGGAAAGTGGCAGATCAGAACCATCGGGCCAGTGTATCTGTATCTGTGAGGCTGTGATCTGCCTTTTTTCTTTTTTCCTTTTCTATTTTTTCGGGGGGGGGGGGGGTCTGGGGTCTGGGGGGCTAGAGGGAGAATAAGCGAAAGAGTTACCTAGGGTCAAACCCAGGTATCACGCGATGCAGGCACCTTACCGCCGAGCCACACCCCCTCCCTTTAAGAGTACCAGAGAGAGGTGGGTGAGGGACCACTCAACTCACATTTCACAGGACATCGTTCTACTTTGAGTATCTAGGTCTGCAGCAGACAGAAGCAGCCTTTTTGTTTGTTTCCTTTTTGGGTCACACCCTGCGATGCACAGGGGTTACTCCTGGCTCATGCACTTAGGAATTACTCCTGGGGAGTGCTCAGGGGAACATATGGGATGATGGGAATCGAACCCGGGTCGGCTGCATGCAAGGCAAATGCCCTACCCTCTGTGCTGTTGCTCTAGCCCCACAGAAGCTGACTTTAAGTCACAACGATAATGAGAACTGGAGAGAATATTTTTATTGACATTACTGACCACTTATTTCACCAACCACTTAC
The DNA here is from genome assembly GCF_029834395.1 of Sorex fumeus. Classification (NCBI taxonomy): domain Eukaryota; kingdom Metazoa; phylum Chordata; class Mammalia; order Eulipotyphla; family Soricidae; genus Sorex; species Sorex fumeus. Next base: position 9,553,609 of record NW_026606059.1, on the reverse strand, counting down.
TGAGGCCCCAACATGTGGAAAAGAAACACTTCCCGCGTTATCATTTAATAAGTCCAAGAACAAGATGAGCAAACTCAGGCAGACAAAACTGAAGGACAGAAGAGGAAACCAGATCCAGTTTGGTTTGGCTGTGAAGCCCAAACTCTTGGGCACTGTGGATCACTCTCTACCTAGAATCCATCATGACTGAAGCAAGGAGACTTGGGAGTCAACCAAGTTTGTGCTGAAGAAGGTGTGTGTGCGTGTGTGTGTGTGTGTGTGTGTGTGTGGGTGGGTGGGTGGGTGGGTGTTCCAATTACAATACTCTGAAGATAAATGAAAAATTCAGGTGTTATCTAAAAGAAAACAGAATGACACTCCTGGATGTTGACCTCAGAAATGATGGATTTGTAGACTCAACTATAAAGGCATGAAGAAAATAAATATAAATACAGAAATCAAATTTAAAAGATTTGGGGGCTGGAGAGATAGCACAGCGGGTAGGACCTTTGCCTTGCAGGCGGGCGACCCGGGTTCGATTCCCAGCATCCCATATGGTCCCCTGAGCACCGCCAGGAGTGACTCCTGAGTGCAGAGCCAGGAGTAACCCCTGTGCATCGCCAGGTGTGACCCAAAAAGAAAAAAAAAATTAAAAGATTTTACGTAGCAAAAGAAAACCACAAAAATAAAAATGCATTGGGGGCCAGAGTGCTAGTACAGCGGGGAGGGCATTTACCTTGTACACGGCCAATCCAGGTTTGATCCCCAGCATCCCATATGGTCCCCCAAGTACTGCCAGGTGTAATTCCTAAGTGCAGAGCCAGGAGTAACCCCTGAGCATCGCAGGGTGTGACCCAAAAAGCCAAAATAAATAAAAACATAAAAAGGCATCTTAGCACTTCTAAGAAGATATTTTGCACATCAATTGTCTGGCAACATTTGGCTTTCAAAATACGAGAACTCCCACAACTCATCAATAAAGAAAGCAACACAATCAAAACACAGGTGGAAGAACTGAACGGGCAGAGATGTCGCAAAAGAAGACAATAGACAGATGATCCACAGGCATGTAGAAAAAATTAAAAGTTCAACTTCACTCATTATTATAAAAATGCAAATCAAAACCACAGAGATACCTCCATCCACCAGTGAGAATGGACAACAACTGTGGTTAGTAAGAAGTTGAGGGGTAAAAAAAAAAAAAGAAGTCGAGAAAAATAGAAGCTCTGCTCTGTGTTACTGTGTCTGGCATATCGAATACTCTCGGTAGCTTGCCGGGCTCTCCGAGAGGGGCGGAGGAATCGAACTCGGGTCGGCCATGTTGGCCGCGTGTAAGGCGAACGCCCTACCCGCTGTGCTATCGCTCCAGCCCTGTGTATGGGAACACAAACTGGTACAGCCTCTAGGGGAAATGACATGGAAATCCTTTCTAAAAATAAATGCAGGGAGGCCAGCACTATAGGACAGTGCGTTGGGCATTTGCATTGCACGTGGTCAACCCAGGCTCGATCCTTGGCATCCCATGTGGTTCCCTGAGCACCAACAGGAGTGACTCCTGAGCGCAGAGCCAGGGAGTAAGCCCTGAGCACAGCCGGATGTAGCTCCCAAACAAAACATAACAAAAAAGCGGAGGGGGGGTACAGCAGGTAGGACACTTCTTGCGTGCAGCCAACCCAGGTTCAATTCCCAGCAGCCCATATGGTGGCCCTGAGCACTATCAGGAGTGATCCCTGGGTGCAGATCCAGAAGTACACCCCAGCACTGCTAGGAATGGAGGTGCAAAAAAATAAATAAATAAAAACAAAGAAAGCAAAAATCAAGAAACATAAATCAAGGTCACATGCTTTGCATGTGTACAAGATCCCAATTCAATCTGGGCCCCCGGCACTCCAGGACATAGCCTGGTGGTCTCTGGCAGTACAGAAGCTAAGTAGCACAACACGTACCAGCACAAATGTCCTGCTGGTTGGCCAAGTATCACCAGGACTGGCCCCCAGGTCCTCCGAGCACTGCCTGAGAGGCCAAGCCAGGCCACTACTACCCTGTGACCTGGTCATAGCACTTCTGGGCATTTACCCAGAAGATATAAAAACACACGTTCGAGAAAAAGAGTGTCACTTCTATGTTCATAGCAGCATTACTTGCCATAGCCAAATAAGGAAATTAACCTAAATCTCCATCCACCAATGACTAGATGAAGTTGTAGTATAGGCACTCAATGGAGTACTACTCAGCAAGAAAAAAGACTGTTCGAGCGTTCAAGACAATATGGTTGGATTTCTGAGTGCAGAACCAGGGGTAAGCCTCTGAGCATTGCTGTGTGTGGCCCAAAAAAGCAAAAAAATACGAGGACAATATGATGAGAAATTGAGGTGACTGTTGATGAGCAAAGTAAGAACAGGAAGTGAAAGGCAATTACCAGATGGCTTCACTCATCTGAAGACTATAAATAACCAAAACAAATGAATTGGCAAAACATTCTTTTATGTTCCCTGGCAAAATAACTCTCATTTGGAGACTTTCTCTTTTTAAAAAGTGGTCACTGAGAGAAAGCAGCAGTGGGCGGGAAGGAGGTGGGGTCATTTTCAGACTGCTGGCACTGAAATTTTGGTAGTGGGTGTAGAGAGACTCACACACAAGCAGGGGCTTGAAGCTGTACTCCGAAAATTTCCCAGTATTGTAAACCAATGATACATCAGCAACGTTTGATTTTTTTTTCTTTTTGGGTCACACCCGGCGATGCACAGAGGTTTCTCCTGGCTCTGCACTCAGGAGTTACTCCTGGCGGTGCTCGGGGGACCACATGGGATGCTGGGAATCGAACCCAGGTCGGCCGCGTGCAAGGCAAACGCCCTACCCGCTGTGTAATCTCTCCAGCCCCAGCAATGTTTGATTTTTTGAAAGTGCAATGCCCGAAATATAGGCAGCGAAGGAGGAACAAAATAAGTACAAATGGAAATAATACAGGAGTGAACTTAAAAATGAGCACTGTTACCTAATCACAATCCACTACATAATTGCGATGAAATGTCAAAGTCTTGATGAAACATTAATGCAGCATTTTCTATGTTATCAAACTGTCAGCCCGTTATTGTCGACACACAGCTTAATTTCTCCCACTTTACTTTATGTCTTGGGACAAGTCACATTCCCCAGGGTGTGCAACATGGTTCCTGAGATTCTGAGAGATTTTTCTCTGCTGTTTCATGCCACACCCAACAGTGCTCAAGGCAGTGGCTCAGGGTCTTGCCTGGGGGTCTGAGGGGGGGACAGGATGATGATGATGATGACGACAACAGGACAGGGACAAGGACAGCACACACTCCTGTACTCCAGCCCTTTGAGCGATCTATCTCCCCAGCTCCTATTTGAAAAGATTTTTTTTTTTTTTGCTTTTTGGGTCACACCCAGCAATGCACAGGGGTTACTCCTGGCTCTGTGCTCAGGAATTACCCTGGGGTGCTCAGGGGACCATACGGGATGCCGGGAATCGAACCCGGGTCGGCCGCGTGCAAGGCAAACGCCCTACCTGCTATGCTATCACTCCAGACCCTATTTGAAGACTTTTAAACTCAAGAAATCAATGATATTTTCCTTTACACAAAACAACCTCCTCTGTCTGGCAGTCTTTTTTTTTGTCTTTTTTTTTTCTTTTTGGGTCACACACAGCGATGCTCAGGTGCTACTCCTGGCTTTGCACTCAGGAATTATTCCTGGTGGTGCTCGGGATGCCATATGGGATGCCAGGGATTGAACCCGGGTCTTCCACATGCAAGGCAAACGCCCTACCCACCGTACTATTGCTCTGGCCCTGACGGTCTTATCTCTACTGATGCACAACCATCCTTCCAGATGCAAAACATATGCAACCTCAAATCGGCTCCCTTCTTTTCTCCCAAATAACAGTGTGCATTCAAGGAACTGCTCCCCCATCATCTCTCACTCTCCCATTCTTTTAAATTCCCCTCATGCTGATTTAAGCCTTCTCCTGCAATTTCTTCACAATTTATCTCCACTTTCTGCCTCTATTTCTAGAGCAATCACTTCTCAACTTTTATGTCACTGCAAGGTGTTCGGGTTCCTTTAGTGCTGGGACTATGGTCTTCCTGCAGCTGGAACCCCTGCAAAAATGTACAGTCTTTCCAGGAATCAGTACTCAAAAAATTATATATTCAACAGGGGCCAGAGCAAGGGTAGAACAGGCAGTGGGCAGTGCCCTCACCCTGCACAGGGCCAACCAGGCCTCGATTCCTGCTATCCCACAGGGTTCCCCGAGCACTGCCAGAAGTGATCCTTGAGCACGGCTGGGTGTGTCCCCCCACCCAAAAAAAAGAAATTATATTTTAAAGAATTCTCTTGTCTACATAGCCTCTGAAAATCAGTCATACTTGGCAATGATGTAAAAAGTCACTGCGACTGAGGTGTGACTGAGATGATCAGAAACTGGAAGTAGGTCTAAAGAAATTATTCACATCATTAAATAATGAACGACTGTGCGACCCCAGGAAACGACACCATTGGCCTGTGTCCTCCCGAAAGACATAAATATTTCAGAGACGCCAATCCGTATTTCTACTCACTTATCATTTCATACTGCCCCTGCCTTGGAACTAAAGTTGAACAGCTTAGCGGGTGTCTGCTAAGTTAACGGATATGAGGTTACGCCTTGTACATCTTAGCCCACACCAATAGCACTGTAAGAGCAAGTGTGGCCGACTCTCACATGTGGGCCTCTCTGAGGAGAAACGTGGAGGCAGGTTCTAAATCACAGCTGAGGACAAGAGGATCAAATCATGTTCCTTTACACAAACAGGATGTACGCCAAGGTTTCTGAGAGTCCAGAAAGAACTCTCTGCCAGTTTGACCAGCAGTTTACTTTTGGCATTAGTCCATTTAGTACCTGGTGTCTAAAATGGGGTTGGCATAGATGTGGAGGAAAAGGGATTCTCGTACAGTGTGGTGGCAACCTTGATCAATCCAGCCTTTGCAAAAAAATAATATGGGTACCACAAAAAACTACAAATTGAGTTTCCAAAGATGACCCAGCAATTCCACTTCTAGGCATCTACCCTAAGGGCCCAAAAACTCTTCAGAAAAGACATTTGCAGTCCTGCGTTCATTACAGTAGCATTCACAATAGGCAAAACTGGGGGAAAAAAAAAGAAAAAAAACTCAAGTCCAAGAACAGAGGAGTGAACAAAGAAACTATGGTGCATGTACATGATGGAATACTACACAGCTCTGAGAAAAAATAGAGCCATGCAATCTGCTGCTAGGTAGGTTAGTTTGGAGAGAATCAGGCTGAGAGAAGTTGGAAGGAAAAGACCAGATATAGAGAATGAGCTTTCTCCTGTGGGATTTGTTTGTTCGTTTGTTTGGGATGTTCATTTGTTTGGGGACCATGCCTGGTGGTGCTCAGGGCCTATTCCTGGCTCTGCACACTCAGGGATCAATTCTGGAGGGGTTGGGAGGCCATATGTGGTGGCAGAGTTCGAACCCAGGCTGGATGCATGCAAGGCAAGGGCCCTACCCGCTGTCCTATCTCTCCAGTCCCTCATAAGCAGGATATAAGGAAACACAGTTGGGTAATAACAAGTGCCCGAAGGCAGGAGAAACTGAGAACCGGTTCAGTGGCAGCTTCTGGAAGAGGAACAGACACTGGCGCAGAGTGGAGAGATGCAGATACCAGTTTGCATCTGGGATGTTTGATGGATGGAACCCCACCAGCGATAGCTTTGCAAACATGGTGCCTCAAAAAATAATTTTAATAATATGAAATTAAATGGGTGTAAAGGGTCCAAGAAATCAGTGTCAGAGTGATAGTGCAGGTGTTTAGGCTCTTGCCTTGCACAAGGCTGACCAGGGTTCAAACATACAGCACCCCTCAGCCCAGAGTCAGGAGCACTACAGTCCAATACAGCCCACAAAAGGGAATGTGCCTGACACAGAAGCAGGAGAGGATGGGGTGGGGGTGGTGGAAGGGGTGCTGGGACCATTGGTGGTAGAGAATGGGCACTGGTGGAGGGATGGGTACTTGACCATTGTATGACTGAAACGCAATCTAAAGTGTGTAAGTCTGAAAAAAAATAGATAAATACTGTTTACACACATACATACACACACACCTACACATAAAACACAGTAAGGTTTTAAGATTGAAACACTTTTAAATGCCTGATATTCTACCATCATGCAAGAAAGGGTATGAATGCATATACCAAAGGACCGGGAAAGAAGAGAGACATAGATAGATCCACAGCAGCGAATTTATTTTCCTTGCATATGTGAAAGTCCTGGGTTCAAATCCAGACACTGTGGGAAAAAATTAAGAAAATGGGAAAAAAAGCACATGCCCCAGGCAGAGGGCAGAGGCAGGTGCCCGTTAGTCTGTGAGGGCTGTAAAGTCGTTTGTGGACCACCAGCCTCTCCAGGGCACTCACACCCACCTCTCAGTGGGTCCCAGCCTTGCTGCCTCTCACCTTCTCTGGCCCACAGAGTCACACCTCAAACCTCTGCTTGGAACTTCCCAGAGACTTAACTCAATCACTCAAATGACAACTGCAAGTGGCCCCCAAGCCCCCACAGCGTGACAAACTCTCCCGATCCTGACTGATGTTTTTCATCATCCTCAGTATCTTCTGTCTTATGAGAACTGCTTTCGGTGTGCACACACCCCCACCCCCAACCAGGGTCCCTAAAAGGCATCGGAGTTCCCTGAGGCAGGAAGTATGAGGATACCTGCTCCCCTCACGGGCTGCTCCCGGCAACCAGGAAAAGCAGCAGGCCAACAGCCAAGCCATCAGCAATGACAATGAAAAAAAATCAACACGACATTCCACGCCAATATTCAAAAATGTCAGCGCGAGGCAGGGTGGGTAGGGAGGAAAGGGAGGGGCGAGGACCCAGCTCCAAACAATTTGTTGCCATATTGTCTCATAGGTTATACCAGGGCAGAGGATGCCACACCCACTTCATCCATTCTCCGGCTTCCTCCGCCATCTGCTACACACCTGCCTGAATGCAGAACTTGACAATGGAGAGGAAACGCATCAAGGGCCCCAGCTCTCAGCAGCGGAGCCGTCCATTAAGAAAAGTTCCCACAGGCAGGAGACACAGATCACAGCCTGCAAGCCTGGCTTGGCACGCAGGGACCCAAGGTTTGATCACTGGCATCGCAACGTCCCTTAGGTACCTGTGGGAAGTAACCCCACCCCCCACCCCACCCCCCAACACTGCTGGGCATGCCGCCCTCCCAAAACAAATGAAGCAGGGAAAATAAGAAGATCCCACATATTTCCTTCAGGTAAGACAGAAAGACAGACATTTGTGTTGCTTCCCATGTGAGCTAAAATGCCAAAGTTGCCAAACACTCTACTCCCCAACTGAAGTCAACGGATATATTTCCAATGAACAACTTACAATGAACAATTAACAAGTACCAACATGTGCAGTCAATATTGATTGCTTAAACAAACACCAGAGTTTTCCAGAACTTCAAGACTTCAAAACCTTTGAGATGGGGGGTCAGAGCGATAGCACACCGGATAGGGCGTTTGCCTTGCACGCGACTGAACTGGGTTCGATCCCCGGCATCCCATATGGTCCCCCAAGCACCACCAGGGATAATTCCTGAGTGCAGAGCCAGGAATAATAACCCCTGAGAATCGCTGGATGTGACCCAAAAAAGCAAAAACAACCTTGGAGATGTTTAGTTTGCTCCAAATTTCTGAGGCCTCAGTGAAGGTGAAGGTCCTCTCAGGCCCAAGCTCCTTTCCGCCTGGCCCGGAGCTGGGGTAAGCATCACAGATCCCGCCATCCAGGCAGTTACGGGCAGGCAGTTACGGGAGGAGGAAGGGCGAGAGGAAGGACAAGGGGACACTGGCCGACAAAGGCAAGGAAGGAGGCAGGAAGGGAGGGGCACGGAAGGACCGATAGACACAGACAGAGCAGGTCTGAGGACTGCCAGTTGCAGGACGCGAGAGCTGCTCTCACGGGAGCCAATCGGCGGCACATCTGTGAGGATGGGCGAAGGAAACAAGTCCTGCCAGGGTGAGAGACCCTTCCCATGCCTCGGACCCAGACACACTGGAGAGAACCTGGCCACCTGGCCAACATAAAGGCTGCATGGACAAAGGCATAGAGGTGGGGCAGGATGGCACGCTGGCCCGCTGGCCCACATCTGCTCACCGTCTGAGCAAAGGACAAAACTCCACAAGGTGTCTGCAGGATTTAGCATCTGAAACAACCAAAAGACACACACAGGGCAACTGGGGGCAGGGGAGGCCGAGACTGCCCAGAGTCTATCCAGATAAATAAAGGCAACACTACACTTTTATGCATGGCTCTCTCTCTCTTTCTTTCTCTCTCTCTCTCTCTCTCTCTCTCTCTCTCTCTCTCTCTCCCCCCTCACTCTCCTCTCTCTCCCTCTACCTCCCTCTCTCTCTCCCCCTTGTCCTTTCCCCCTCCCTCTCTCCTCTCCTTTTCCCTCTCTTTTTCTCTCCTCCTCACTCTCCTTCTATCTCCCTCCCTCTCCCTTTCTCTCTCTCCCTTCCTCTCTCTCCTCTCATTTTCCTGTCTCCCTCCTGTCTTCCTTCTCCCTCTCACTTGCCCCCTCACTCTCTCTCTGTCTCTCTCTGTCTCTCTGTCTCTCTCTGTGTCTCTGTCTCTGTCTCTGTCTCTCTCTCTCTCTCTCTCTCTCTCTCTCTCTCTCTCTCCCTCCCTCCCTCTTTCTCTCCCTCCCTCCCCTCCCCCAACAAAAGCAATGCAGGCACCTGTAGCCATGCCCTGAGATGCACACTAGGTGTGGGACAGACAGGATTCGGACTCCCCACAAAGACTCACTCAGTTGATTTCTCGGTGAAATAACCATCCTCCTCGAATTTAGCCAGAAGTCTTGCTACCCTACTACCACCGGGAGACATCTGTGTCAGGATGCCAACGGCGGTGATGGAAGGAAGGAGATCACCCTTTGGTGCCCACCACCCAGCTCCTGCAGCCTCGCTAGCCCCCTGCTTTCTGCACCTGACAGTCAGAACACGGTGGCATCAAAGGGACCCCTCTCCCACGTGGCACAGCTCTGTAAAGCAGCAAAAAACATTTCAAGAATCCTGCAAGCGCTGACCAAACTGGCTGGGAATACCCACACGACCTCCTCCTCCACATTCTTTAAGCACTGTTTGTTTTTCCGAGTGTTTTGTAGGGAAAATGTAAGAAAACTATAACCAGCAGAAAGAAAAGGAAAGACACTGGAGTCAGAAACAAATACGCAATTGTACAAGTCAGAAGAACAAGTAGCCCATATATTCAGCGTCCAAAACAACTGTAACTCCCATCCACGCTCGCTTTAGACATGCAACTCGCAGGAACATCTGTCTTTACCCCCAGTCCTACAACTCTTCCACAGACAAGCTAAACACTGCCTCACAGCCGAAAAGAAAAGAGCTCAAAGACCATGCCTTGGCACTAAGGGCATAATTCACACAAAACCTTAGATGTTTATTTTTCCCATTTCGGTACACTGAGAATTACCACTCAAAAGTCTTCTAATCAATTTGCAATTAGTAGAGCTATTGTTCATAAATTTAAACTTTTCACAATAAATTTCCTATAACCAAAATTTTCGCTCTAATGTGTAAAGTTGTTCAGATTCTAATGTTGAATATTTATCACATGAATGTCCATGCACACATATACAGTGCCATGCACACATATATGGAACGATACAACCAATTCTCTACAGGCCAGGGAGCGAGTTCAAAGGACTCTCCAATGATGCTGCTGCTGGAGCCCTGGGATCAACACCCAACATGGTGCGGACCCCTCAAGCACTGAACCAGAATAGGCCCTGAACACCACCAGGTGCGGCCCCTCACCCCAACCCAGTAACAACAATAAAGTGATTCACTTTTATAAAAAGTTTGATTCCATTCTAAGTTAAAAAAAAAAAAGAAAAGAAAAAAATCTATTTGGAGAGGTGTTGCCAGGGCCTCAACTACCTCAAGAAAGGGACTGAGGGGGGACTGGAGCGACAGCACAGTGGGTAGGGCGTTTGCCTTGCACGCGGCCGACCCAGGTTTGATTCCCAGCATCCCATATGGTCCCCCGAGCACCGCCAGGGGTAATTCCTGAGCTCAGAGCAAGGAGTGACCCCTGTGCATCGCCGGGTGTGAACCCAAAAAGAAAAAAAAAAAAAAAAGAAAGGGACTAAAACACTCTGGCCAGAATTAATTCCTATTTTTTTTATTTTTTTTTAATCCTAAGGTTGTTTCCTCGAGCCCAGATTGTGCGATCAAATTCCGAGTTCTTTTCCTTGTAATTCTACAACACCAACATAGCATTTTCTCCAGACACAGAGCTGAAACCGATGCAATGTCAGCATTTTATGAAGAATGTAGGGAAGATGGCATGAAGGACTAGTGGGGCTGCATAACTCCATTCCTGGCACCAAGATGCCAAGGTGGTTCCGAGACAGGATTGCCCCATCCCTGACACCCGTGGTCCCCAGGCACTATTGGGACCAACCTCTTAGCTCCGAGGAAGAAGCTGCCCCTGAGCACGGCTAAGTGTGGCCCCAAAACAAAAGCAAAAAGGCAAAAGAACTCAGAAAACGATTCCCAAGAAGAGGCCACCAACTACTTAAGTTTTCTCATAACTGCCTGCTAGCATGCAAGAGCATCTTTGGGCCCAGGGGACAGGGTCTGAAGTGGAATTTCAGCCCACGGGGGATGCTTGTCTGACTCACACTGACCCTGTTCGATCCCCAGCACCCACAGTCCCACCAGAAGCGAGCACTATGCGCAGAGCCAGAAGTCATCCCTGAGCACCGCCAGGTGTGGCCCACAAACAGCACCCAGCAGGAACTTGGTGCTTTAATTGAATTATTTCTCACTTAATTTTCACAATAATACCATAGCTTGGGGCTGGAACAATAGTATAGCGGGGAGGGTGTTTGTCTTGCACGTGGCTGACCCGGGTTTGATTCCCAGCATCCCATAGGGTCCCCTGAGCACCGCCAGGAGTAATTCCTGAGTGCAGAGCCAGGAGTAACCCCTGTACATCCCCAGGCGTGACCCAAAAAGCAAATAAATAAATAAATAAATAAAATTCAAAAATAATACCATGGCTTTAGGTTCTAATTTTCCCCTCTAACAGATAAGACATAAATTTGAAGAGGTTAAATAACAACTCCAAGCCAACAACTGATAAATGGCAAAGCCTGAATTCAACAGATGTCTTTTTCCTAAAAATCCATGATAACTCACTTTGCACAGAATGCTTCAGTGGATTAAGACACCCATTTCATACCTTCAGTGGAGCTCTTCGTGCCTATGAAGTGCATGACATAGTGTGGCCAGGTCACCCAGTTTCAAAGGTGATTTGGGGACGCCAGGACACCAGGCTGTACAGGAACCTCATGGGCACGCAACACTGGACCCTGGCACCAGCCCACCAGCAGTCCAAGCTCCATTTCATCCCCAAAGCCACAACGAAGCGTGTGATTTGGGGGGAGGGGAGAACCACAGCCATGTGTGTGCCCCCCCCCCCCACCATCACAGCAACAAAGGAGGAAGGCGGGGTGGGGGGCTGGAGGGAGCGATAGCACAGCGGGGAGGGGGTTTGCCTTGCACGCAGCCGACCCAGGTTCGATTCCCAGCATCCCATAAGGGTCCCCCGAGCACGGCCAGGAATGATTCCTGAGTGCAGAGCCAGGTGTGACCCAAAAAGAAAAAAAAAAAAAAAAAAAAAAAAAAAAAGGAAGGCAGGGAAGTTGCTATCACAATTAAATGGGAAAGGAGGAAAGGCTGTGTTGGCACTTCTGAGCTTAACCCTTTTACCCCGAGGTTGGTCCCGAGAATAAAATTCCCCTCCTGGGATGGGCTGGCCCCTGCCCCAACCAAGCCCACGCCACCCCGACCTTTAAGAACGCCAGCCACAGCCTCATCCTGGGGCTTTCACACTTGCTGTCCTTTTTGCCACGACATCTCCAGAACACCTGAGTCCTGAGAACATCTCGCCCCCTCCCCCCACCACCCCTTCTAAGGGGCCCCTCACCATCCACTCGCTTCGCCTGTTCTCAGAGTCATCCCTCCCTTGTCATCCCTCAGTGAAACCAGCCCTTAGATTCGTGTCTTTGTTTATTGTCTCCTCCCAGCTAGAAAGCCAAGGCTCACCCACCCAGCTCACCGGGTGATTCCTCAGCGCCTACCACAGAGGCAGAGCCCGGGGGGTGGGCTCGATAAATAAATATTTGCTAAATGCATGACAGGAGCTCTAGGTGCATGGAGACACATACATAATCAGCACGGAATCGGACCCTCAAAAAGTGCTCCGTCCACAATGGCCACAAGGCAGAAATGCTTTAAGTGCCCTCGGTGAAGCAATGACCAACTATTATGTGGTTTCACAAAGGAAGGCGGAGGATAGCATCCTATACGGATGCGATATTAAAACCTACTTATACATTTCATCAAGAAGGAAAAAAAAAGGAAAAAGGGAGACAAATTAATGGGGGAATTCATTCTCTTTCCCTCCCCTCCCACCCCTCCCCCCCCACCATGTTATTCCTCAGAGCGGAAATGCTCAGTTCAGTCACGGCTTGGAAGATATAAACATCATTGAAATTCAAAAGCAGTTCTGAAAGAGAGGATGCCTCGATTGGTATGCAAGGGGCGCTTCCTCCCCCTGAATACATTATGAACTTGCAGCATGCTAATATGCTATGCTATCATAAGCACCAGATGGGGCAGTAGGCAGTACATGTCCCATCAAACCTCAAGAAGATGTATTAATGTTCATGCTCTTTAAAAAAAAAAAAAATCCTTTGCCTGTGTCCCCAGACTTCCACATTTCTTAGCATTCAGTCACTTTCTCTCCAAGCACAGTCCTTCAGGGCTGCGCCTCTTACCAGATGGTGCCGGCAATCATTTCAATCTATTTTATCACAGGAGGCAAAGGCCACAAAGCGTGGCAGACTATGCGAACCGAGGCCCACGAAGCACAAAAGAGAACAGCAGCAGATCTGGGAGACATAAGAAATAAATCATCTCGCGGCACTATTGATAAAACACTTTTTAATTATGCTGAACCCTTATTTATGTTCAACACGGTGGAGAGTGAGAAAGGAAGGCTTTCCTGGGTGGGAAACGGGTTGGGGTGACTTGGGGTTGGAAAAATCGGGGTTCTGCTGGAATCTGTTGTGAAGAGGATGAGCTCAACTCCCAGGAAGAAAAATGAGTGGACGGCCTCCGAGAGGCCTCCGAGAGGCTGGGCCTCACAACTGGCCTGAGAACCTGCCACTGACTCCCTTAGGGAAAAGTTACTATCCAAAAAAACCTAGTGACCCAGACATTTCTTTGACACATACTCTCTTCTCCACTGTCTCTGTCCAATGAACCTGTGGGCAACTGACCACGCCTGCCAAAGCCAAGCTCTGACCAGACACCATCCTTGAATTTCTTGAGTACTTTAAAATACTTCGTTGGGAAGAAATGAATTACCCTGGATTTTCATTGATCTGCGACCTTCGCCGCTTTATTTCTGCTCCAAGACTGTGTTTTCTCTAAATATTCAGGAGATTTAAAAAAAATAATAATAAAATTTAAAAAACGTAATTTACAAGAGTGAGAGTCTAACTTGAATAGGTGTTGAAATCCAAAGAGCAGGCTCCAATAGATTACTGGGTCGGCCCCCCACCCCAGAGCCTGTAGGTTTGGAGTGGTACAGAGAATCTGCATTTCCAGGAAGTTCCCAGATTATTCTGGTGCTGGGACTCCACAAATCTCACACTGAGAATCCCATCTCCCATGTGGACTATCTTGAGAATCCCATCTCCCATGTGGACTATCTTGAGAATCCCATCTCCCATGTGGACTATCTTTCCAAAGTAGACACCCCCCACCACTACCCCCGCCCCAGGAAGTCTGTAGTCTGTACCAAACATCAGCAATGTCTGTAAAAACAGAATCACTCCATGGATAAGCTAAACTGAGCTCCTGGGAATATTTAAAGGGCACAAATTAAGAGAAACGCTTACAAAATATCTCACTTCATTATCTCATCAAAGTTCCAGAATTATTCTTTTAGTTCTTCATGATTCTATGCAACGATATTCTTTCAAACTCTAAAGCCTTGCCCCTATGCCTTTCAAAACATTCTATTTAAATGTTCAAATGAGAACAAAAAGGTTTCTTTAAAGAAAGTTCATTAACGTAAGATGTGTTTCAAAAATAAATATTCTGCACAGAATTAAATATCACAATAGCTTTTCTGGAATCTTTAAGATAAATTTCTATTGATATTCATCCAAGATCATTAGAAGTCACTGTTAGCTTTATTTACAATTACTGGAAAGCTTATAAAATTTCATTAATATAAGCCTTTCGCTAGAATTTTCCTGAATATGTCCTCTAAGAAAAAAACATATTTACACTCAACCACCACTGATTGAGAAGCATAAAAGAAGTACAAACTATTTGCAAGCACTCAGGTAGGAGTAGCATTATTTCCCAAAATATTTAAAATTATTCTCAAAACCCTTGACTGGCTTCTAATCCCAGTAATTATATCAGGATTTTTATGTTTTCTGTGTTATATATTATATTTTTGGAAAATATGATCATGATAAAGTATCAGATTTATGATTCATGCAAATTTAAATAATATGCAGCAACTCACAAACAAAGCTTAAAGGAGAAAAAAATAAATGCATCATCTTCCCTTAATGCTAAAAGAAAATGCTTGCTCTTAAATACCATTTATCAATATTTCATGACTCACTTCTTAATTTTTTTCCTTGTAATTAGCAAGCTTTGTGTCTATTATTCCCTTTAAAATCTGTGACTCCCGGGCCAGAGAGATTATACAGCGGGTAAGTCACTTGCCTTGCATGCAGTGGACTTGGGTTCAATCTCCAGCACCCCATAGAGACCCCTTCAGACTGATCCCTGAGTGCAGAGCCTGGAGTAAGCCCTGAACAATGCCAGGTGAGGCCCCAAAACCAAAAATAAATTTAAAACTCTGTGACTCCCAATTCCCCCCTCATCTACTCATCATCTTCCTCATTACGCAAACACTTGCTGATTGCCTACTGTATGTCCAAGCTCACAGGTAACCAGGAATGGATTTACCAAAAGTAGGAAATCAAGGCCTGCATACAAAGGGCAGATTTAGAAAGAAGGACATGGCACTGGAAAGGTCTATTTTATTTTATTTTGTTTTTTTATTAGTGAAACACCATGAGGTACAGTTGTAGACTTACAAACTTTCATACTTGGGTTTCAGTTATACAATGATCGAGTACCCATCCCTCCACCAGTGCCCATTCTCCACTACCAATGATCCCAGCAGCCCGCCCACCCCCCACACCTCACCCCACCCCGCCTCTGTGGCAGGGCATTCCCATTTGCTCTCTCTTTGCTTTAGGGTGTTGTAGTTTGCAATAGAGGTATTGAGTGGCCATCGTGTTTGGTCTATAGTCTACTTTCAGCACACATCTCGCATCCTGAGCTAGTCCTCCAAATTTCCTTTACTTGGTGTCCCTTCTCTATCTGAGCTGTTGGAAAAGTCTATCTTAAAAAAAGAAGAACCCGATCTTGGTATTTGTAAAAGGTCAGCCCTAACGAACTCAGGTTTCTCCAGTGTCTCCTACCAACATACCAGACAATCAGAAAAGGAAAGGGGAACTGAGCTTTAAGAAGTATATGCTGACGCTGCAAATCCCAAATGTCACTTACAGTATCTGGAGGGGAAAACATGAGTTTCTCGGGCTTTTCTGCAAACAGGCCAGCATTTCCTTACTCACCATTCAGAACTGGATTATCTTTGCTATTTTTCCGAATTAGCAAATTTCTTAGAGGGGTGAAAGTGGTCTCATTAACACAAAACAGGGGCCCAGGGAGATAGCCCACAGGGCTGGAGTACATTATTTGCATTCAGGACTCCCAGATTTGCTCCCCAGTACCCATGGTCTGCCAGGCACTGCTAGGAGGGGTCCCTGAGCACTGAACTGGGAGTACCAGAGTGCATACCACTGAGTGAAGCCCAGAAACAAAACAAAACAAACAGAAACAGAGAACGAGTAGGCAGACGACAGAAGGAGGAACCCATCATGAGAGACAAGTCAGAAGAGTTGAGATTCCTTGTGAGTTTCAGACCTTTTCCATCCCTTTTTTAAGTCCAGGCAGCATTGGCATAGGCCTTCCTGCTAGAGTCACTCTGCTTTTTTAGGGGAACACAGTGCGTGCCATCATCAATGCCACTGTCCCATAAAGTAAAAGCAAGAGAGAAAAGCTGTCTGTACAGTCCAACAAAGAAAGCAAAGCTGGACAGTCAAAGGACACAAGCACCCCACAGTCACCCCCTCAGGTTGCCTGACATTATCAGGGCCCCCCCACTCCCTGCATTTTGATAGGTGGGCTCATAAAACTTAGTGTTAATTGTTTGTGATGTAAAGCGACCATCCAAAAGCAAAAAAAGTAGAGTTTGTTCTGGCACAAGTCGAGCAAGATCACAGCTCTTTCTCTCTCTCTGAAAGCCACAACCACTCAAACAAACTGATCAATAAGTACACAGAAATTAAACAAATAATCAGAGCAAGCTGTGTGGCTGAAAGAGCTGTTCTTCTATTCTCTGAAAAACACTACAAAAGGGCTCAGTTTTCCAAGAGTTTTTGGTTTTTTTTTTTTAACTTTTTGGGTCACACCGGCGATAC
The DNA here is from genome assembly GCF_029834395.1 of Sorex fumeus. NCBI lineage: Eukaryota > Metazoa > Chordata > Mammalia > Eulipotyphla > Soricidae > Sorex > Sorex fumeus. The sequence continues at coordinate 9,536,922 of NW_026606059.1, read as the reverse complement.
TCAGGGGTTACTTCTGGCTTTGCACTCAGGAATCATTCCTATGGGATGCTGGGAATCGAAACTGGGTCGGCCGTGTGCAAGGCAAACGCCCTATCCGCTGTGCTATCACTCCAGCCCCTTTCCAAGAGGTTTTGGGAGAAAGTGTATTAACTTCACACTGATAGGGCATACCAAATGCTCCACCCTGTGTGTCCAGCCTCTCCTCAGAACACAGGGACAGTCTTTGGAAGGGGGAGCAAGTTGTGGGGATGATCAGGGCTTGCTCCTGGCTCAGTGCTAAGGGATCTCTCCTGGCAGGCTCAGGAGGACGCAGGGGGTGCCAGGGATCGAACCTGGGTTGGTCTCATGCTGGCCCCAGGATACTTTTCTTTTTATTTTTAAATTTCAGAAAGTTTTTATTTAGAAAGGATGAAGTAATAGCAGGCCAAAATACTCTGGCTTCAGGTTGAAGTCCTCTAAGCATCGATTTCTATTTTTAGGCGCCTGGTACTCTTCAAAACCTCTAACCTCAAACTGGAGTTGAGAGGAAACACCGTCTCCAGTTTGCCCTGGAATCACCTCGCTCCCAGCAAGATCGGGATGTGGGGCAAACACGCACATTCCTGCTCAATGGGACCTTCCCGCACCAGAGGCCGTGCACATGAGGTGGGTGTCAGCAGGAGACCCCCACACCGAAAAACTGATCTCTCCTGGCAGACCTGTCCTGCCTGACCCAGCCATCATGCCTACCCTAGCACATTCTTTCATATAGTAAAAAATTCAACATCAATAACAGGTAGAAGTTCAACGTCATAACAGGTAACTTCCTTCCAGAGAGCTTCAGAAAGACTCCTAAACTCTTCCCCCTCCCAAAACAGAAAAGTACTAAAAAACCCAGTTACATCTACCTTTATACCACTTTTTTTTGTTTTCTGCTATTTTATACTTAACAGATACTGAAGTAAAAACATAAACTATCAAGGCAATGAAGAATTTGGGGTTGGCCCAATTTCTATAGTCTATGATCTAGAAACTAATGTTTTGTGGCGTTCTGGGAAATCTAGAAGAAACTCAAGTGGTTTCTGGGGCCAGGCAAATGCTAGAGCAGTGAGCATTCACTGGCCTTGAATGTGGTGGACCTTGGTTCAATCCCGGTGCCCCCTGAAGTCCACTGAGCTCCACCAGAAGTGACCACTGAGCACAGAGCCACGGGGAAAGGCCTGCACACCATCAAGGGTGGCCCAAAGACCAACACAAATACACAACCAAAACTACGTGTCATGAAAATAGACTGCTTTCTAAGGGGAAAGACATCTTCATTTTGACTGTGGTAATATTTTTATCTCTAGACTTTACAAATAAGACTAATGCTGGAGCAAAAAGAAAAGAAAATAAGTCCTCGCAGGCCTTCCCAGGCAAGTGCTCCCTAAGCACTGAGCCTCAGAACTGCGATCCAGAGGAAAGCAACCCACAGCCCAAGGAGAGAGAGGCTCAACCTGAATTTTCTGCTCCCTGGCCATATTCTTTTCAGGACATGTGGTAAGCATTTCAAAGGCAAGAATCTATCAAGTACTACCGCAGCATTTTATTACGTATTTTCCTCCCCACAACAGGAGAATCATTAAAGTGCACATCCTGAGAAAGACTGTGAAGTTAAATGTTGCAAAGTTCAAGTGTAAAATACTGACAAGCTCAGGAGCAGGGCTATTGTCTTTCTCAAAGTTCCAAGTCACTTCGCACCCCATCAATACATTCCAGGTTATTGGGAATGGTCTGTTTATTTTGTCGAACTCTTTAAGACTCTTGTTAAAGCCATAAACACATGATAAAGACACCCACTAATATCATTTCTTCCTAAAGAACTTCTCTGCCTTCTCAGCCCACAGCTTTTAAGGCCATACTCTTTACAGGCTAATGTTCTCTCATTGGGACTTTCAGATTTGTTTTCTTGTGTGAAGCTCAAGAACAATGTATGACATTAACAAGGCACATAGAATTAAAAGAACCCCTCTAAGAAAGCAAGCCTTTTTTTTTTTTTACAGACTACAACGATCACTTGGCCTTTAAAAGGGAAATGTGGGAATTATCAGAAGCAAATCCTCCAGTAGAGACATCCCATAACTGAAAAAATCAGCTGGCTTGATTTTGTTTTGTTTTGTTTTACAGGGGAGAGAGCATGGTGGGGAAAAAGGTATCTGCTTTCATATAAATGTCCTTTAACCTTTCCGCTGTCATCTTCTGGAAACACTATATGAAAGGCCAGGACTTCCTTAAGAAAAACCATGGGGACCCAGAAGTCTCACTACCAAGAGGTATAAATTTCCTTCACTACACTATGCTTGGTGATTTCTGTCTTCTAACCATTTTAGAGCACTGGAGCGATAGCACAGTGAGTAGGGCTTTTGCTTTGCAGGAGGCCAACCAGGGTTCGGTTCCTCCATCCCTCTCGGAGAGCCTGGCTAGCTACTGAGAGTATCCCGCCCACACAGCAGAGCCTGGCAAGCTACCCGTGACGTATTCGATACGCCAAAAACAGTCACAAGTCTCACAATGGAGATGTTACTGGGCCTGCTCGAGCAAATTGATGGACAATGGGAGGACAGTAAAAGGTAAAGGCCCTCCCGTTGATCGTCGATTTGCTCGAGCGGGCCCAGTAACGTCTCCATTAGCGCTAACAGTTTAGAAATATTTGCTTTTAAACTTTCTACTAATATTAGGCATAGAAAATCATTCATCTGAGCTTCGGATCAATAAAAAGTAACCAGGATGGCCTTATTCCAAAAGTTTTCAAACACAACATTTGAGTTAAACTACGGGGCTTCGTCAGGGAACAAGTCCATGATTTCTATTTGGCTTTAGAAAATAAAGACACGAGATGCCCCATGTCTAACACATTCAAGAGAAGGAGAAAATGCACAACAAAATAACTGCACTCCCAACCTGCCTCATCCAAGAACATAGCCAAGATCATCCTTGATGATTTGCCTTTCCAGTTTTCACTTTCCAGTGAAGAGAACTCTACCCTCCAGACCAGTCCCCAATTCAAACCTTCGCCTTTAATTTTTTCCATCTAGCGCCCATTACAAAATACCCCTTCATCAGCTACAACAGAGTCACCCCCTCTGACAAAGAGGAAAACAAACCAAAAAAAAAAGGAATCCAGAATCAGCAGACAGACCAGGCAATGCCATCCCTGCCAATTCTGTCTACATGGCCTAGTGTGAAGTGCTTCCTTTATCTGATCTTTAATTTTCAAAGATAACACGTGGTCACAGAAACCCCTGGCAGAGCGGGAGTGAGAATTTAAAAGTCCAAAAGGTGCCTCGTCTGAGCTCTAGTGTGTCTAAGCCTTAATAAAAGGCTGCTCTTTGCTATATGATGAGAGATCTGCCCTGTTTAGATATGGCACTTACATACTCCCTTTGAGAATTAAAAGGATTTCCTGATTCCTTTGATTGCAACTCTATGGGTTGAAAAACATAATTAAGCTCGACATTCTCAGAAAGTACATTTACATTAATATTAATTAATGCAAACAGCTGTTGGAGAAAGCCAGCCAGATAAACCTGCTTCTTGGTCAGGTGTGAAATCCTATTGTTCTCAAGTTATGAGTCATTTAAGTTAATGACTTATTCTACAAGCTACCGTTAGCTACCACTGAACTGCAATTGTACACAAAGAAATTGCTTTTGAGAAATATTACACCCACTGTCACACACCGAAATTAACATTTAATAAACAAAATGAATGTCCAGTATGCAGCAGAAGAGCCACGGCAAGACTTTCTACTCAGGCTTTCTAATTATAATGGCCCATCACCCACCCTCTCCTCGGGACACTAACTGAGGGACATTCTACTCCCCTCCGGGTTCTTCTACGGATGGATCTCCTGTCTCCAGGCTCTTAACACTTTCTAATGTAGTTGGGACTAAAACTCTCCCTCCTACAAGGTCAAAAGACACTGAATCCAAGTGACCTGGTCCCACACACACACTTTCAAGAGGCGACAAAATCCACCCCACATCCAGGCTTGCCCTTATCAGAACCTTTCCTTACATTATGCCACTGGCTTAATCCTCTGGTAATTAACCACATTGAGGGTTCTAATTTCCAAACAATTATAAGATAAATTGAATGGCACGTTTTTGCTCTAGGCAAAGAGATGACTGAAAATTTCCTTCCACGCAGACTCTCGTCCCAAGAAGGGAGGAGGGTAAAGAAGAGAGGGACATGGTAAGAGGAATCCAGGAAAGCAAGGCACAAGAAGGGACTTTGAGAAGGATGCTGATGCATGTTAATGAGACATGCAGGTTGTTGGTTTGCCATTGAGCTAGGCTCTCCCGGTCATGTGAGGTTTAGAAGGGGCATGGCAAAGGCTTTGGAGTGTTGGGTCAGAGGATCATGCCACAGGTAAGGCACCTGCTTTACATGGGGCTGACCGGGTCCACATATGACCCCGAGCACTGCCGAGAGTGATCCCCAAATGCCAGGAGTAAACCCTGAGCACTGCCAAGTGTGCCAAGTCCAAGCAAACAAAGGAACAAAAAGTAGGTTGGAAGAATGTTCTTCTTTTAATCAGGTATTTGAGCAAGTCATTTAACCACTCTAAGCCTCAGGTTAGCATCTGTAAACTAGAAGTTCCTGCACAGAATTTTAACCTCTTAGTTCTAGTACCTATCTGACTACAAAGACCATTCAGAGGGCTAGTCAGATTATACTTAAATACAGTTCACAGCATCTGCTTGCAAATACCAAATACCAGCGCAGTGATGAGGTACTGGACCAAAAACAGTAGTTCAATAATACCCACTAGGGGGCAGGAGAGATAGGACAGTGGGGGGGAGGGTGTTTGCCTTGCAGGCAGTCAACCAAGGTTTGATCCCTGGCATCCCATACGGACTTCGGATCATGGTTAAGAGTAATTGCCGAGTACAGCGCCAGGAGTAACCCCCTGCGCACAGCCAAGATGTGGCCCCAAAACAAAACAAGTAATAACTCGCTGTAAAAAATATCTTATAAATCTTATGAAATTTTCATAAATTACAATTATCCACCCCACCCCCCAAAAAGCCAAACAAACATTAAACACTTATTCTTTCAACCTCATGTTACTCACACAGGAAGATGCCTTGTAAAAGTTCCCACTGTTATTTAGAATATATAGAACTAAAGGGTCAAAAACTATGAACTCACTGAAATATTAACAAAAAAAATTTTTAAGGGGAGGGGGCACCGTGGGTTAAAGAAACTGTCAGAACATCAAGTTGCAGCTAAGCCCTGCCTGCAAATCTACATTTATAACAGCGTTTTTGCTGCCTGTCTGGCTTTTCACTGCAGGTTGGTTTGATAAAGCCAGGAGTATACCTAACCCAATGGCAAACCAATTGCAAGGTGAAACACACAGTGAATGGACTATTGTGTTTTCTGTTCTTATGGAGCAGCATCGGGATGTATCTATCTTTAAAGAATAAATAAGTAACCAGGTGCATCATCCCAATGTTGAGTTACTAAGGACACTAGCAGTTGTCTGTCCATGGCAATTTCACCTCTGTTTTTTCCACAAATCATCGCTTGCAAGCATTGATGTTAAAAACAGAAAAACAGCCCAGTACACAGTGGCTATAAATGCCAAATCAATTTTCAGCAGATAATAAAGTCCATGTTTTACAATCAGCAATGCACTGTTTTACTACCCCAAAATGTAAGCTAATAATATATAGCTCTACTAAATGGAAAATGCAGATATGTTGTTAAAAAATGGGCCGGCTGTGAGAGGATGGATCATTCCTGCAGGGACCTTCTTAAAGCTCTGTGTAAGTGTTTTGAAAATATCACATGATGTGGCCATGTGTTAAAAATTACAGCCAGTTAAGTTCTCTGCTAAGAAAAATATGTGGGCAATTTATGAAATGCACTCCAGGATGGAGATGTCTTAAGTAAAACCAGATTTTGAAAACAAACCTTTTTTTTTTCTTTTTTGGAAACTTGAACTTAAAAAAAGTTCCGAGCACATCTGGAGAGCAGGACCGTTGAGAAAGGGTGGTCTGACCTAATGCTAGCCGCCTTCTGCAAGAACGGCACTCTTTCTAGGCTCTGCAGACTGGGCTCACTTATTGGCCTTTTAAGGAAACAGTCCTGAAAGCGTTTTTTGTACATCAACATATGCTCTTTGATAATATTATACAAAGACTGATAAAAAAATATAAATGTTTCCGAAACCTTCGGAGCCATCTCCTCCTAAAACAATATAATGCCCAAGGCCTCCCAGGCTCTCCAAGACAGCATTTTCCCTTTTCTAAACACAAGGCACTAGTTGTCACAAAGTGACAGGCAGTGAAGTGCTATTTCCTTAGACTGAGTTAAATCAGAAGAAGAGTTTAATCGAGTTCTTCAAAGTATGTTTCGCCTCCTTTGACTTTCCATAGTTCACTCCGCAACAGTATGCTATCAACAGCTAACATGTGGTTGGAAACTCAAATAGTTCAAAAAACCCTCCACTAAGACTATTTTTCATTCTACCCATCCGGACCCCGCCATGCAGGTTGGTCTGTCTTTGAATAAATACAGCTTGCCCAACTCTGATGCTGGAAATCTCTGTTTTTCTGAAAAGGTTCTATACCTGAGAACTGTTAATTAGATGTGAAACAATGAGGCATCAGTTCCGCCATCTGACCTATCAAAAATTAACAGTGACTCTGGCTAACAGAAAATCAAATTGTCACATGATCAGTGATAAGACAGGATGACTCAAAATACATCCTTTTAACCTCCTACATAGAAAGTCTTATTTAAAAATATACAATCTGCCCCAGATGGTTAAAAATGTCCATTAACAAATGCATGTGTATGGACTGAAATCTGCTTTAAAAAAACAAAATATATTAAGAAGTCCATCTGATAGTGGAGTTTAAAAAGTGCAGATGGGTGTCAAAATTAGCCAAGTGTCAGCTCTGCTCAAGTATCGCCATTCTGGAACAAGCTCCCAGGCACAGCTGTTAATATATTCTCTGCATCCAAGTCCAAGGTTTTCTAACACAGTTGATGAGAGAGAGTGAGAGAAACACTGCCCACACTTCAGGCTACTGCTTTAGAACCAGTCAGACATTAACGCCTTGACATGAAAACAAACTTATCAATATTTCGGAAAAACCTTAAACAGGGATACTTTGATCAGGACTTCCAAGTCAGGAATAAGAGTGGCAAGAGTCCTCACCTATTATCATGCACAAATGGCTCTTGTTTACTGTGAAATTTTGTCCTGCCCAAAAGAAAACAGGCGCTACAAAATGCTGAGAAATCAGAACATTTGACACACCTTGATTAAGAGCCTAAGAAGAAAAGCAAAGATTCTAATTCTGATGGGGGGGGGGGGGGGGGGGAAGGAGGAAAGGAGAAGAAACCAGGCTACCTACTCTGGAGAAATTAAGATCCCAAACACTTTTGCAAACCAGATCCCCTAGCACAAACCCAAAGCACAAGCACATCACAATAAATCAAGATGAGGCTCAAAGAGTTAAAACGACCTTTCCGAGACCTCAGTCATTGTCTCTTTGGAAATTGATTTTCCCCATATTTCAGCACCATACATTCCGAGACTCCTGAACAAATGAAAAAGTACATTCTGTCACCGTGGCATCCTCTCTGCACATACATCAAGAATGATGAGGGCTTAGAAGACACATCCTAAAGGGAGAAACATTCTTCAAACAACTGGCAATACCTACACGCAACTGTGGTTGCAGAAAACTGGCAGATACTGTTTCAAAACACCATCTGGGAGGTGTACAAACTCTGTGACCGAGCAAGCACAGCCTCTTCTGCCTGTCCTACCCAAATAATCCCCGGGAATCAGCCAGCCGGAGGATTCCTAGCTCCCCTATCTTCTTTATCTGGAGACAGCCTCCTCCAAGCAGCCAGACTGTTCCAGAGCGGCCCCTGTTCAGCCTCTCCCCGGGCTCTTTCCTCCTAGGCTGACAACCACCACAGACACACTCGGGTCTCCAAAGATAATATTTTTCACAGGAAACTGACATACACCCAATTCCCAGGACCACAACCGCTGGGGTCACTCCGCCGACTTTTTTTTTTCTTTCCCTTTTGCAATTAACCAATTGCGCTCAGTTGCCCAGGGATGACCTAAGGGTTGGGATTTCCCACAGGACTGAAATTCTTGGTGGTTCCCAAGCCTCCTTCACTCTGCGCTTAGGACAGCTTTGTGACAAGAGCCCTTATCTGGGGAGGGTCTCGCCACCCCCCTCCCCCATCTGAAAACTCTCTGCACAACATGAAAAATTGCCAGGCTACCAAAAGAAAAAAAAAAAAGCAGATAGATGACAGTCAGGAAACCCAGCACAGAGAGAGAGAAAGACAATACTTGGGACTCCGGCTAAAGCCTCCCAGCCCATCACTCCCTGCAAACACCCGTGGCTGTGGCTGTACTTACCCTCCGCCTCTTACAACAACAACAACCCTCTGGAATTTTCAAAGTCCACACTCCATGGCCAGAACCCCGTGTCCAGATCGCGCTGGCTCTCTTGAGACCGCATTTCCCCTCTAGCTCGGACCCCCTCCTCCTCCCTCTCCTCCTCCCTCTCCTCCTCCTCCTCCTCCTCTTCTTCCTCCTCTTCCCTCTCCTCCTCCCTCTCCTCCTCCCTCTCCTCCTCCTCCTCCTCCTCCTCCTCCTCCTCCTCCTCCTCCTCCTCCTCCTCCTCCTCCTCCTCCTCCTCCTCCTCCCCACTACCTCCCTACACCGCTGCCCACATCAAAAAGACAGCATGCTGCCAGGCAGAAGGTATTTTCCGTGCATCATGAAAAAAAGAGAGGAGAAAAAGAAAAAAAAAGAAAAGAGCAAAGTGCAGCAGCTCGCCTCCTTGGGAACGGGCTCACTCACCGGGCATGCTGGAATCCGGGCGCAGCGCGGTCGGTCGCCTAGGAGCCCGCCGCCGGGCTGGGACTCATGCCCCCTGCTCGGGAATGAGGCGGCCCCGGCAGCAGGGCTGAGGCGGCACAGCCCGAGGCAGGGTGCTGGGCGCGTGCGCCTGCCAGCACAGACAGATGGAGCGCTGACACTCCGGATTGCACTTGGCGCAGGAAGGGGGATGATGACAGGCGCACATGTGGCCTTGAACCCAGCCCCGTCTCTGCAGGCAGAACAATGACAGGGACGTGTGTGTGCGCGCGCGAAGGCGCTCAGCCCCGACCCTCCCCGAAGCCCCTTCTACCTCTCCGGGCAAGTTGCAAGAGCAACCGAGGAACAGAAAGTAAAAGGCACCAGGCTGAGAAGCTGGCTGGGGCTGGAGAATTCATTTCCCTGCCACCCCCGCCCCGGCCCGGCCCGTGAGCGGTTAACCCCTGTTTTGCCAAAAAAAAAAATAAAATAAAATAAAAAATAGATGGGAAGAAGACCCCCTCCTCTCAGAGCAGACCACTTCTTCCCCCGGGGAAAATGCCCTAATTAGGAACTATTCTGGCACAGACCACACACACCACCTCTGCCTCCAAGGCCCGCTTGTCCCGGGCACTGCAGATAGACCAAAACAGCACCGAAACATTTGTGCAAGACCTGCTTTGGAGCGCAGGGTCACGTTCATTTCCCTGTCCTTTGCCTTTGTGGGCTTCTCAGTTGTGTGTGTAAAATAGGGCTCTTTTCAGAAGCAGAGCAGGCCACTTTGATTTGACTAGAGTGCTTTTAACCCCTGGGGTCCCTGTGCAGACGGGGTCCAAACATTAGCAGTTTACTCTCTTATACCTGGCTCAGAGATCCATGGGAGAGGAACACAGAACCTCCACTGGAAAGCCTTTTCAAAAGCTGAACAATCAATGCCCTCCTGATTTCTGATTTTTTTTTCCCCCTTGCACACCCATAAATGTTTATCCTTCCCATGAATAACACATTCCCAGCCAGGTTCAATGGCCTCTTCCCTATTAAGCTTTAATGGACACCATGATATATAAAACTCCGAGCCTTTGTTACGGTGCTTTATCTAAAGCTGGCTATTTTCCTCCCAGCAGTGGCTCTTTAGTCCTTTGTAAAACATCCTTGCCTCATAGGAGAAACACACTCCCCCTGCCTCGCCGGCCTCTTCTAAACACACACCGAAAAAAACGCCAGGCAGAAGGGAAGCTCTGTTCTCCAACTCTTCCTCCACTTAACACTCGCAAAGCTTTGCGGTGTGTTTGTTTTCACAACAGGGCCCGTGATGAGACAGAGCCCCCAGGCTTTACCTTCTCCCTGCATGTTCAATCCACTCTGAACACAGCCAGCGATTCCGAGAGGACCCTCGGACCAGCCAGCCAGGCTCAGAGACACTGACAGGAACGGCCCCCTTAACCCTTGAAGTCCCTTCCCCAGCCTGCAGAGGACCAGCCTGTCTTTGCCCCATTCTGCACTTCCCAGATGCACAATCTTCTCCCTTGTCAAGCTGTTCTTTCCCCCTCACCTGCTGTCTCTGGGAAACCAGGAAGGTCTGAAAATAGAGACTTCTTACCTATTCTCCCTCCTACCTAAACACCCCTCCTCCCCATCTCCCCAAGAACCAACACAGCCTGCTTCGAGGCGCACCCACTCCTACACACAGCCTCTCCACCAACTAAAAATAAGCCAGCTTTAGTAAACAGCCCCGACCAAGGGGGACTTCTCCCAGTCCCCAAATGCTGCACCCCTGAAGCACCACTTCCAAGCAGGGAGGCCCTCGGAAAAATCCATCATCGTGAGAGACAACTTGTAAAAAGACCGCAATTCATAATGATTACTCCTTTCTGTCACTAATAGTATACCGCACCCTATTTATGAGGCCAATCTTTTTGTTCATCTTAGTTGCATGTCACTTGTAATGAGGTTCTGTATAATGGATTTCAGTACAGTTAAGCACCCAGCTCAAACATTCTTATGACAGAAAGCTTTACAGCAGGCACGAGGGTGATAATCAATTAAGTCCTGCTATACGGGGCCTTTCTGGAGCCCCACAGCCTAAATCTGGAGATATTCATTTTTAAAGAGAGTATTATTTTAAAGCCACTCAATGCTATTGCTGCTGGGGGTTTTTTTTCCCTTTTTTTTTTTTTAATACTGGTCCCTACACTGGAAAGAAAACATTTTCACAGTGGGAAACCCAACCTTTCATCAGTATGCACGGTGAATCACTTCTAAAATAGAAAATCATATGACAAAAACGCAATATACTTTAAGAAAACTGGATGATATCTGGTTTTAAAACTGGGTCTTAATATCAGTACACTGCAAGTCCCTAAACCACAGCTCAGAAAATTGAACTTCCATATGCTGTGTGATTATGTATCTTTTCTATGTGTAAAAAAGCTTTTTAAGCTGTTATCTGACTACAGTAATTGCCACTTTAAATTGATCCACGTCAACAAAACCCGGATCCCTGGAGATTCTCACCTAGAAGTCTGATTGCAGAAAGGGCCGAGCTGAATGTGTGTATGCATCTGAGGCTAGTTCAGCACTTTCTCAAGGAACACTTTCCTCCTCTCATTCTTTAATCCATGAAGGCAAGCAAGCAGCAAACCTCATTTGGCAGTGCTCCCTGCCCGGGGAAACCTGGATGCGGTATTCTATACAGTTACTTAGACAGAAATAACTTTCCCTTTAATAAAAAAGACAGAGAGGACCCGGAGCCAAGATCTCTGACATCCAACTTGTATAATAAAAATAGACAATCAATAGCCTGATAAATGCAGCCGTGGAGGTGAATGAACGAATACACAGAGATGAAGAGATAGATCAAGTTTGCTCTAACACCGAAACACTGTCCCGTGTGGCCATTAGGGAAATGTTTGTATAAAATAAAATCTATCCAACACTAACAAAAAAAAAAAAAGACATTGCTGACCAATTTAGTAACTTCCTGGGGAGAATCAAATCAGTTAATGCATGCTATTTAATTAAGAACACAGTATTTGGAAGGCAAGTTTTTCCAGAAAGTCAACTAACTGCTTTCTGAATAGGTAAATTGCATCACCATCCCAATGCTAGGCGCCCCAAGACACATCAATAGCTTATCAATAGCTTATCAATAGCTTTGGAACAGTAAATTGCAATCCCTTGACAGAAAGGCGGTGTGGCCCTGCATGATGCCATTGGCACTTCTCACTTGTTTCTTAAACAAACCGGGGGTCACACTTTCCTTTGTTCAAACCTGACTTACCAGTAGGGACCAGAGCTCTGTGCACCTCATCCGAAGCTAGGGAAGTTAGTTCCCTCTAACCCAAGTGGAGGGAGAGTTGGGGGTGAAACTTCTCCACAGGTTGCTCGACTTCCCTCTCTGTGTCTCCACTGGGGCTGCGCTGCACTGTGACTTCACACACTGGGTATTAAGTGAGTTAATTCAAAGGAGCTGAAACCTCATTGATCCCTAATTGAAAGCAATATACCCAACCAAATACTTTCCTACCCCATCTGCTCTGGCCTGCCACCAGCTATTCAATACAAGAGAATTAATAGTTGCAGATATTCTAACCGACCCAATAAAGGCACTCATTTAAGCAAGGCTGCATTAACAAAGTGAAAAAAACAAGAGCAAAATGGGTTCAAATGGCGCATTTTACTCCTAGTTGGCTTTTTAACAAAGCTGAATAAGGCTTATTCTGACTTGGTATGTGCAAGACTTGATAAACTGAATGAGAAGGCACTCAATGATCACCCAACGAGCATTGATGAATGGTCATTAAGACCCCCCTGCTTTTCGGGGAGACCCCTCCACAAAGTGGCACACCAGCTTGAAAGGGCGGACTCGGTAATGTCCAGATTTCTCCGCTTGCTTGTTCCACTTTCAATTTCAGACCACTGGCCACCAAATGAGGCTGACATATTGGAAAATAATGTTTTATGGGCGAGTGGTAAAAAATAAAATGGAGGCATTAGCTCTGCTTTCAAATTCAAATCTGCTAGTTTTGTCAGACCCCAAAGGGTTTGATTTTCCACCCAGCTGGAAGCTATTAGTGTTTTCTAAAGGCGTCCCACTGTCAGGGCAAACCTACCTAATGCGTGAGCTGGAGGGTTCAGGGAAATGGACCTCTCTTTTGGATGATTTCCTAACTTCTCATCACTTTGACAGTCAATTAAATAGATACAACACCTAATAAAAATGTACATTAATTTGTTTCTGCCGCAGAAAGACATCTGAAACTGTATTAAATAAAGGCCATAATAGATTGTCTCCTGACAAAGATAAATCCAATTATACTTTGCAAGAAAAACAAATGGTTTATATGTGCGCTAGCCTACAACCTACAACGCCAACCACAAAGAAATGAAATGGCACAGGAGAAAAACTCAGTTAAAAACTTCACTGGATGGAGCCAGAAAGATAGCATTGCAGGTAAGGCCTCGCACCTGGCCAGCCTAGGTGATCCCCGGCACCCCAAGCGATCCCTGGGTACAGAGCCAGGAGTGAGCCCTGAGCATGACAGACATGGCCCCCAAACCAAAACAAACAAAATAAATCAATTCACGTAAGTATTCCATAAAGATGAAAGGATATCTGTGTTTTAGAACTCCATTATATGTATGTCTTACAAACAACTGGACATACCCTGCCCTTCCCCTCATATATTCCCTTCAGAGGAAATTCTTGGCCAACATGTGGAGCTCTTCGACTTGCAGCCAGCCCACAGAATTGCTCCCAAGAACTTGGCCAAAGTGTCAAAAGAACAGGAGACATGACTGTCAACTTCAGAATTTGAAGGGTGTAGAAACATGACCGGGTTGGGGGGTTATTCGAGGCTGTTGGAGAGGGCCTAAGTGCTGGCAAGAAGATGAAATCAAGTTACAGAAAAATGTGCTGGAGAAAGGCAGCTTGTCGTGATAGGTGATCGCACCAGACATCACCATGGAGCAGGAAAGCTTTGCTGTTTGGATCATTGGCACCACACAACAATGTCCTGTGGAGAACTTGCTGGAAGGGAAGGTCTGTTGAAAACTCCTAATCTACCAGCGCAAGTAGCAGCTTGAATGCCACGAGCCTCGAACCCTTCCCTACCCTTCCCTTCCGACATGCCAAACCTGACTTGGTCATTCGCTCTGGTGGCTTTTTGTTAATGGTGTGACCTGCAGCTGGACAAGAGCTGAGGGTTAAAGTAAGTAAGGGATATTCTGGATAACCTTTCAGTATCAATATTGCAAACCACAGTGCCCAAAAGGAGAGAAAGAAGAAAAGTGACTGCCATAGAGGCAGGCAAGAGGTGGGGGATGAGGGGGATGGGAGGGAACCGGGGGACACTGGTGTTGGGACATGTACATTGGTGGAGGGATGGGTGTTGGAATACTGTATGACTGATATCCAATCATGAAGAGCTTTGCAAAAAAAATAAATGAAATAAATTTTTTTAAATAGTGTGATCTACAATTACCATCTGTAGACCCCAATACCTTAAATATGATTTTCTAAACTGATAGGCCACTCTTGGCCAACATTTGCATCTCACAAAAAATGCTACATGATTCTGACAATTTCTCAAGCAATCTATTTGATTCTTTTAAGTGTCCTGTTCTGGACACACAGATAAGAATGCTGGCACACTTAGGCATAGAGAGCGTTGACGCAAACCTATTGGGCTGGGGATGGAGTTGGGGGGAGAACACGTGTCTCCCACATGGAGGCCCTGGGTATGCTCTCCCGCAACACAAAATGAAATCTGTGCAAGATGAAATATTGCTCTCTCTCTAGAAAGAAAATTTATTTTTACAATTACAAGAATTGCTTCTGACAATGCCAATTCCTAAAAAAAAAAAAAATTAAATTAAATTTTTTTAAAAATCATAGAATCTGACTGTCCTTCCCCATCTTCTGATGTTCAACACCTAACCATTATTTTTTTTAATTCTGAAATGCTGTACATGTAACGCTTGCAACTGATATATTATTTAAATGAGAATCTGAGACCCACTAATGTTATTGAATGCAGATTTCTCCACTCGCTCAATCAAGGAATTAAGACACTGGGGGGGGGGGGGGGGAGAGATGGAGAAAAAGAAGTTCTATCCTCCCTTCATCATCCACAGGGCTGAATCTTCTTTTCAAATACAAGCAATTTCCCATCCCAATCATCGGTCTTAAAAATACCCGTGTGTGTGTGTGTGTGTGTGTATGTGTGTGTGTGTGTGTGTGTGTGTGTGTGTGTGTGTGTGTGTTATCTGAGACCAAGTTCACAATGAAGAAGTTTCCTCCTTGTCAGAACCACACAAGTCACCTAGATGATACAGAAGACCTGCCCGGGGCTCGGGCAACTGACAAGGACCCTAACGCTAGAGGGAAAACCTTTGTTTCAATGTCACCACCTCCTCATCCTGACTAATGGTGACTTAGTTTTGTTCAAATGCAAGGGTGATGGCGTATGCTCCAGTGAACTTTCCCTCCTCTCAGCTCTCAGCAGCAGAGACAAAACCCTGCAGCCCTGCTCGGTGGCAGCAGCCATCTGGACAGCTCCCCCTCCAAGCCCAGCCCACACCACACTGCAGGCAAGAGCCCAGGGCCCCAGAGCTCCGTGGGGCTATTCAGGACATACCAATTTCACATTTTCTGCTTGTACGCTTGCAACAATAAATGCTAATGAGGACTATGAATGACAATTTTAAAGACAATAAAAAGGTCTCCAAATCCCTTGCATATGGAGGCACTGTTTTCAAAACTTCACCTTCTGTTACCAAACTATTAGAGTCGAAAGGAAAATTTTTTTTAAAAAGAAAGAAAGAACAACCTACGGAAAACAATGCAGTGATCACAGCACAACTGAATCTTGGAGATTTCCAAAGAAAGCAATCTGTGTAAGCCCAGCAAAGAACACGTCTCATCACCCCCCCAAACAGACCAATGAATGCATGGAGTACATTTAATCTCTACTACCTTTGCCTTCTGCAGATAAGCAACTTAAGCATAGTGGTTCCTGCTTAAACACTTTGGGGGTGCGGGGGAAGCCTGGGAATTGTAAGGGCAGCATTTGTTCAACAATAATTACAATAATAACCATGCTAATTTGTCATAATATTTAATAATCCACATAAATTATATAAATGTAAATGGAAACTGGTTCTCTTCTGATATTAATTATGAAAAATAATGTAATAGTACAAGGTGCTGAAAAATAAATCATGTTCATTTTTCTTTTTTATATATGTGATAAACTGGCAAAGTATTTTAAAAGCATTATATTTTAAAGCAGAAAAAAAAAACAATGCGTTACTTTCAATGCTATAAAAGGCACTGAACAAAGGACACATATATTTTGACCTCGATAGGATTTAAACTATTTTACACAGTACCAAAAGCAAAACAAAAGACTCATCTTTCAATAAATTGTATTAAGGGTATTCTTTTCATTAACATGGATTAAAACACTTTCAACAAAATCCACCAGGTGGAGCAAATACACAGCAATAAAAAAAATTCTAGAATTTTTTTTTTTCCATCAGACTCTTCCATTGGACTTTCAGCCTTACAAACCCTCCACGTTCACCTCGACACATCGCAAATTAACAAAAACTATGCACACAAACTTATCAGCTATGTTTATAAACGAATCCAAACTTCCAAATGCCTTTTAGCAGCTAGCATTTACCCTGGATTTCATTACAAACCCCTGCTTCAAAACTGCTTTATTTTTGCAAGTACTATCAGAGCATATCTTGAACCGATGCCTTTTTAATTAATGTTTTATTCTGGTCTTTGTTCCCACCCTACTGTGTTCCTTCATCCAGACCCATCCCCCATATGAAACCAGGCAAAAATATGCTTTCTTTTCTTTATCGACACTGAAGAGTGTTTAAAACCTCTGCAGTTCAGGTCAATTCCTTGACTCCGGATATTTCAATCCTTACCCTGATGTCCGATTCAAAGTACTCTTAATCATAGACACCAAAAGCTTGTTACAATGTTGGTAGGCTGACTTCTTCCAAATCTGTTCTACCAAAATACCACATTTTGTTTTCTGTTGTTCAATTGACTCAAGTCCACAGACATGGAATAGAATTGTTTTAACCTTTCTCTTTTGGAGAGTGTCTCTTTTCTCACAGATTTCTTCCTCCTGCCTCTCCCCTGCACACTTCCTGCGTTCATCCATTCACTGCAAGGAGCAACCCTAGTCACGGGTTCACATTTTGTTCTTCAGTTTCAGGGGCCACTTGCCAGCCCCAACTCTCTCCGTTCACTTTTCACAGTCCTGCGAGTTAGTCTCACATTCTAGCCCCTCTGTTGGCCAAGACTCGATGCTCAAAGGCCACGAATGCTCCCTGTATTGACTATTCTTCTCCCAGTGGGCAGAACAAACCCAAAAGCTGGCACTGAAAGGGGGAAGGGAGGCATGGAAGTCTAGACAGAGAAGACTTAGGCAAGGAATGTGGACTGTGGCTTTAAATATATTTTTTTCTTTATTTATACTGATGTTAAAAAAAATGCCTGGGAAGAAATGCAGCAGGCAGATACATAACATGCATAAATAAACATGCACATGCCCGAGGACATACACGTAACACTGTGGCCGAGTTCCTTAGGCTAGCCCCTAAGAGCTCATGGCCCTGCCAGCTCCATCACTCAGGAGCACCAGACTAATCCAATTATTTAAATGATGATCTACTTTCCGCTGGAGTGATATGCAAATACAGAAAATACAATGCGGACTTGACTTCCATAAACAGTGTCTGGGACAGAAAACAAAGTGAGCAGAATAATTCCTACCAAGCTCTTCTCTGCCAAGGTCCATGCCTTGATTCTTGAACAACCCAAAACAGTGCCCTGGTGCTGTGTTGTACAGTGGGTGAGGTGCTTGCTTGGGAAGTGGCCAGGCTCGATCCCCAGCACCCCATAGGGTGCCCTGAGCCAGCCAGGAGTGACCCCTGAGCACTGAGCCAGGAGTGAAGCTCTGAGCACCAACAGATGTGCCCCCTACTCCTCCCTTAAAAAGAAAAAAAAAGGAAACACCTATGAACTATTGGTTTCCACCTAAAAAGACTAGATGGGGGGCTGAAGCAATAATAAGCAGGTAGGGCGTTTGCCTTGCACATGGCCAACCCAGGTTCGATTCCCAGCATCCTACCAGGAGTTAATTCCTGAGTGCAAAGTCAGGAGTAATCCCTGTGCATTGCCAGGTGTGACCCAAAAAGCAAAAAAAAAAAAAAAAAAAAAAAAAAGGGACTATATCAGGGACTCAAACTATATAAAGGACTTGCACCTCCAAAGGATGACCCCACCAAAAAATAATAATAATAATAATAAACTATAAATGGAGATAAGAATTCAAAATCCCATTAACCAGTGCAGTGAGAGATGGCTGCATTGCAAAGCAATTTTAAATACATAGAGATAGATACAGATATAGTTTTTTTTTTAAAGTGGGGGTGGGGAAGAGAAATTCAGTTGAGGCCAGAAAAAAAAAGGCAAGGGGGTGGGGTGCGGGGGCACAACCCTGGCAGGAACCTCCAATTCCTGACCAAACCCTCTTGCACACAATGCCTGCAGCGAGAAGGACACCCGGGACTGGCCTCCAGGATGTCAGCGCGCCAGGCGGCCTTGCAGATAGCGGCCGGTCTACACTCGCGGGAAACCGAACTGGGGGCGTCCCCGGGACCCGCGCGGCCTATCAGCTTCCGCAAGGACCGCCCCGAGCATCCACACCGGCGGCGCGGCCCGTTTCCTTCCCCACCTCTTCCTCCAGCTGACCCAGAAACACCCAGGGAACATCCGTGCCAGGCCCCAGGGGGATGCCGTCCCGCGCGGTCCCCTGCCCTGCGCCACAGAGCAGAGGAAATAGAAAACAAACAAACCCAGAGGAGCCAGGCGATTAGCTAGGGAAAAAAGTGTTCAGAGAGATGGGGCAGTTCAAGAAAAGTAACGCCCTCCCCTCCCCCCACCAAAAAAAAAAAAAAGATTTTTCTCTTTTTTCCGTGTGATTGAACTGAAATGGGAATCTCTATGGTCAAAGAAGCACCCCAAGACAGAAATGACTTCACAGTTAAAAAATTAAAAAACATTTGCTTCGCTGTATAATTAAGAGGTTTTTTTTTGTTTTTCTTTTTCAGTTTTGATCATGATAAACATCATCTACGTTGTGGTTTATTATGTTTCATGGTCAATCTTATTCCAGTAAAAGTCTGACACATTTCTTGTCAGGGGTCACCAGGAAAACTGAAGAATATCAAAAATACCCCTTCAAGGAAAACTGAATATATGCTTCTACACACACACACACCTATATATTCACACGTAGACACATTAAACAATTACTAGAATCATCTAATATATTCTCCCTTCATCTCAAAATCCATAGAGCAAAATATTGGCTGAAAGAGACGGCGACCAAGAGAGAGAAGAATACAAAAGCATGCCTGCTTGTCTGTGTTCAACACAAAGAACATTAAATGAAAACAACTGGCACGCTGCCAAATTCCTATAGAGGCAAAGAGATTCAAATAAATTGATTTCACGCATCAGACTGACCTGGGATCAGTGTGCAATGCTACAATAAGCTCAAAGCTCCATGTGGGGTAAAGCCCATTAATGCTATCAGCCTCCTCAAACACGACCAAGAAAAACTGAAAAATAAATGCAGTCTCCCCCCACCCCCACCAAAAAAAAGCGATTTTATTAAAGAAAAGAACTCTCTTTCTCCTCAGACGCTTGCCAATATATTTGAAGGTAGACAGCATCAACCAAACATGTTTGAAATCACCCTTTTTAAAAACGCAAAGACCTGCAAATACAGCTCTTGAAATGAATGCATGGCACCTGTGCACTGAGACTATATAAACACTGATCCCACGCGATGCACATAAAAACGCTTTGCAACCCAAGTTTTGTGTCATAAACCAAAGTTTGCTCCCTTGTTATTCCCTTGCATCTTTCAACTGATTTTTTTTTTTAACTAAACCAAATACTGGCTCCTTCTTAGTATTTTCTCAGTGGCTTACAAGAACCAGTTTCTTAGTTGTCCTCCAATTCTTGTTACCCCAAACCCACCCATCCCCCTCCTCCCTCCAGGTGATCACATGAGAACAAGCACTGCATCTATTTAAGGAACTATTAAAAGGCTGAGGAAAATGCATTCAAGTGAGTTGCCTTTTCCAGCTGCGGCTAAGCAGGGCTGTGTCCCTTCGTGCTCCCTGTCCACCTGGTCTTCAGGAAGGACGCCTTAGCCCCTGTCCACTGCTGACTTCAAATTCACCACAGAGACTCACTCTGGGGCCAGCTCGGGCTACCTCACTTACAGCCCCCGACTGTTCACTTTCAACAAAGAAAGAAGAAACTCCTAGTTCTTTTCTGGTGGAGTAGCAAGGATGAGCCACACTGGTGGTGTGTTTAGGGCTCACTTCTGGCTCTGTGTTCAGGGATCACTCCTAGCCACGGCAGCCCAAGTTGTGTGTCATAAACCAGGGTTTGCTCCTTATTATTCTCTTGCATCTTTCAAGAATGTACGACTCTGGCATCACAACAACAAAGAGAAGGAACAGGGCAAAAAATAAGTCGTGACATAAGTCAAAGACTGCCCTGGCCTGCGCATTGAACTTGCAAGCATCAGTGGACCATATGGGGATCCGAGAATGAAACCCAGGTCAGCCGCGGACAAGGCAAATGCTCTACCCACTGAGCTATCTCTTCATCCTTCCAGAAGATGAATTTTTCCATGTCACATTAAAAATTGAAAAGCCCAGCAATTTTACAATAGGACAAGATGAAGCTTGAGATGATTGTTTGGTCCGGCCATACTGGATAGGCGTGAGCTCCCAAGCATGATCCCTGCCCTGGCACGCACACTGAAGTCCCCACTCAACACAACCAAGGATCTGTGAGCACTGCAAAGCAAAGGAGCAATATATTCCCTGCCAGGAGTGCACGCCTATGAGCACTGCAACCAAGAATGTGTGACGTTGGCAGTACCACAACAAAATGAAGAAACAGGGCCAAAATAACGTGACATAAGCCGTAGACTGCCCTGGCCTGCAAACTGACAAACCAATGCTTGCTTGCCAGTGTTCCACTACCAGAACCACTCTGACAGGACCTGTCTGGCAAGTCCCTCCTAACAGGGACTGGCCCAGGGCTGGAGCTATAGTACAGCGGGTAGGGTGCTTGCCTTGCATGCAGTCACCCTGGGTTCGATCCCAGACACCCCATATGGCCCCTGAGTTTGTCAAAAGTGATCCCTGAGTACAGGAGTCAGCCCCTAGCACTCTGTGGCCTAAAAAGCAAAAACAAAAAAAGGTAAAGGCCCTCCCGTTGATCGTCGATTTGCTCGAGCGGGCCCAGTAACGTCTCCACTGGAGACTTTGTTGTTACTGTGTCTGGCATATCGAATACTCTCAGTAGCTTGCCGGGCTCTCCGAGAGGGGCGGAGGAATCGAACTCGGGTCGGCCATTGTAAGGCGAACGCCCTACCGCTGTGCTATCGCTCCAGCGCTCTAGGCCCTGCCTTCCTGCCTATAAAAGTGCTCACCTTCAGCAGGAAGACACAAGCTGAAGGGTTTCAAGCTCAAGTATTTTTTTGTTTTGGGGGTGGAGAGGGATTGTTTTTCTTGTTTGGGGGGCCACAGCCAGTGATGCTCAAAGGTTACTCCTAGCTCTGCACTCAGGATTTACTTCTGGCAGTGCTCAGGAGACCATAAGGGATGCCGGGGATGGAACCTGGGTCAGCCGCATGCAAGACAATCACTGTCCCTGCTGTACCCGGCACAAGTGTTTCACAAGTGTGTCTTCTGGGCTGGACTGATGAAGTCCGGGATAAAAGTCAACTGTGGGCACAGAGAACCCAACAGAAGAATACTTGCCTTTCATGCAGGAGGTCCCAGTGCCCCTCGCCCTCCCAGGCACTGCAGAGAAGCTCCCCAGAGCAACACAGGAATAGATTTCCAAGCTCAAAGCCAGGTGCAGTTCCAACAACCACGTGCGCCCCCCCAAACACAGACAAAATGAGCTCCAGCTTGAGAGTGAGTGGCAACTCGAAGAAAACGGATCTAGACTCGTTTTTGGCGGGGGAGCAGGTCTTTCCCACTGATGGTTGGAGGACTGTGCACTGCCCGGGGTCAAGCCCATGGCTCCCACATGCAAAGGCCATCTCCCTGGACGGTACATGTTTAATATCTACATGCACATGCAAAGAGTACATTGATATAAAATGGAAAAGAGAAAAAAACTCAGCATGACTTCTGATACATGATGTGGGGATTTAATATCTGCATATTAAAAAACAAATAAATCCCACGCGGCTCTTTTATTTTTAAAAGAAGGGCCATTTTTATGGTGCCTGCAGCTAGCCATGCTGAGGGGGCCCTAGTGCCACACCCACCGATGTAGGGGAGCGTCCAACTCAGGATCTCATGCATGCTACATGGGTGATCCACACTGCAGCATATCTGATGGCTTTGCTCTTTTACGATGTGTGTCCCTGAGATGAATTCTTGCTTTCCACATAGATTTTCCCATGCTACAATGGTTTACAGCCAGCAGGCCATAGGTAGATGCCACACACACACACATACACACACACACACACACACACGTCACATCATAGGATTTTGGTAAAGATGATGGCTTTAAGTACACATAATATATGCTCAAATTTTTAAACCCAAGTGCCTTTCCAATTTGTAATCAGTACCTGAGGTATCTTATCACATTATTGAGAACCTCCACAGACACAGCAGAAAACAGAGAGTTAAAGCATGCACTTCAGACCGAAAATGAAAACAATTTCCAAGCAGGATTTGTTGCTGTCGTGATTATTTTCCTTCTCTTTAAGAGAAGATAATGGAGTGCCATCCATTTTCCTATGCAGGACTTTTAGAAATCTAATCAACCAAGATGCAAGTTCTCAAAAATTATTCTTTAGTAACAACAACACAGAAAAAAGACTGCAGTAGCAACATGTGTTTACCACTTAGGACACTGACGCCTGGCCTTCTCAGAATGGAGAAATTCCAAATTCCAAATCACAAACACAAAGGAAAAAAGCATCTTGATATGAAAAATGGGGGAGGGGTGGAGGGAGGTTAAAAAACAGAGAACTACCAAGAAAGCAAATCACAATGAAGTTTGCCTCAAAGAAGTGTACAATAATACTAGGAACAATTCCATCGTCTCTGGTCTTGTAAAAAACAACTCACAGCCAACACCTCCCAGGGAACATGCAGAACAATTCATTAAGCATCTTTAGGAACTGCAAGAGCAGATACTGTTGGGGTGGGCCCCAGCAGTGATGTTTGCAGGGCAATGGCCCCAGATGGCATGTCTTCTGCTCCCCTTCTTTCCATGCCGGGTAAGCAGGCAGTCACAGAACTTCAAGAATCCCTTCCCGATCACTAAAGTGCCAAGCATGATCACACAACATTTGTGTTAACACTCAACTTTTTCTTAGCACAACTTATCATCATTCAGCTGTGCTACCACACGAGTCCACTAACTCGAGAGAGTGCTGGCTACGAGAGGTATTAACTGTCTGGAACCCAGAACTCAGGACTTGCCTTATTTTTAAGTGTTGCAGACTTTTAAGGAGCATCTTGCCAAGTGACAGAATACTTAGTTTAGATTTGCTGTTTTCCTAAAGTTAGCGATCACTGGTTTTTTTTAATGTGCCTCTGAGTGTGAATGCTACTTAAGAAATTGACGTCTATGTTTACTTTTTTAAAAATCCCAATCAATCGGAGGAAATAATAAATTGACGAGCACCTTTTTCTCTCTTTAGTCAACAAATTGTTGGAGAAAAAAACACCATCTCTAAGTTACAATAAACACAGAAATCATGGCATGGCTTTGACTCTTTATCTCCAAGTATTGCTCTGCTTATAACAGATGTATTATGAAACATGGCAAGAAGCACTGCAACAAGAAGAGGGTGGAAAAAAAAAACTTGGTACTTGATCATTTTGATATCTTCAGACCCAGAGTTATCAAACAAGAGTTCCCACCCAATCCCACAACCCCACACCCAAAGATTCCAAAGACAACCGTTTTAAAAATAGTATACAAATTCTTTATCAACAGGCACGAGAAGAAACAAGAGAAAGAAAGAGGAACTCTTCACAGATAAATTTCACTGGGGGTAAAAAAATGAGAGATTGACTTTTGGCATGTAAGTAAATCGCAAAATCAAAATATTGGTCTGTTCCTTACCTTGACAATATTCAAAGCTCCCTTTTTTCCGGCAGTCACCTATTACTAAACTCAGTGCTCTCCAAGTGTTTCTTTTGACAGATATCATTCTCCACCAATCGCTCTGCTAATTTCCTCTCTCCTTTTCTGACTGGGACAGATATTATGTTCACCAGCCCAGAGATCAATCTTTTCTATTGACAACAACAAAGGGAAAAAAAACGCACATCACAACCAGTCTATTTACGGGATAATATTAGACTAGTTTAAAGAAACAGATATACAAAGCGTTTCTAAATGTCCTAAGAACAACCCCCCACAGAATTCCCATTTTCTTCCTTCCTTAATGTCATGCTCTAAAAGGTTATCAAAAATCTCATCAATTTTCTTGATTTAATCTGTCTTTAAAACAAAAATAATTTCAAAGAAAAAATAAAATGCAATATAAAAAAGTAGAAAAAGTACCCCTGTTTAATTCCTATAAGTTATAACCAGCAAATCATATACACATAAAGTTGGGAATTGAGAAATACAAAGAACTAAAGGTTTGTATAGCACTCAAAAAAAAAATTGGATTGTCAATGCTGTTGCTATTACTTTTAAAGAAAGCAAGCTACTCTATAAAGCAGTTCATATAATCTGATCTATAGAAACAGATACTTGCTGTTTTGTTGTTTTAATTCATGCTCTGTATATACCATATTAGAACCCTGCTATTAGGACATCAAATTGTTTCTCACTTCTCATGATAAAAATTAAAAAAGCAGATTTAGAAAAAATACACTACTAGTTCTTAGTCAGAAATTATCTTGAAGTTTAGCAAAGATTTAAAAAAAAAACTATCTCAACTTGGGCACATTTAGTTCACTACCAAACCTATCAATCACATTAATAAATAATAAAGCAACAATTTTCAATAGGAAAATATCCAAAATATACACACACTATAAAATTTCAAATAAATGGCGTTGGGGAGACCCAGGAGTGGAGTCTGGAAATAAATACATCTACATAGTATAAATATGATTATTTCTGGAGAAATGGAAATGAGTCATTCCAAGCGTAACTGCTATTTCCAATGTTTCTATACCAAAGTAAAAATATTTTATAAACAGGGAAGAAATAAACATTACTGGGGAAAAAAACACAGCTACTTTCCCTAATTTAATCATGACTTTTGATAATATTTTGCGCTTCAATGACCATCAACAAAAGACATCAGAGAGCCTGATAAAAGTGGATCATGCATCTCTGAGCCTTTCTTAATAATCTCCTCTGAACAAATGAAGGAGGTAGTACATACACAACCCCTGGCACCTGAATCTATGCCTTCCCTCATGACACCTAAGCACCAAACTAAAGTTTGTGTTTACTATCAAAAAAAAAAAAGGTGCATATAAAGTTACCATGTGGATAAACTTCCTTTATTTAAAAAGTGAATAGTTCACCCACCAAGAGTGATCCCAGAGCAGAAAACCAGGAATAAGCCCTGAGAACCACCAGGTATGGCCCCAAATCCAAAACAGAAAAAAAGAAAAAGAAAAGGGGAATATCTCAATGGGCTGGAGGACATATTCTAAATGCACAAGACCGAACCCCAGAAAGACATGACCCCCAAGCATTGTTGGTATTGACCCCCGAGCACTGCACTGGTAGTGTCCCTGAACTCTGCCAGGTGAGGCCCAAGAGTAAATTAGTTCATTAAAGATAAATTTCTCAGGGGCCAGAGAGAAAGTCCAAAGGTTAGTGTGCTTGCCTTGCATGTGGTCACCCCCACGTAGGACCACACACCCCCTACAGCGTCCCCAGGAACAGAGCAAAGAGTAAACTCTGCGTATCAACAGGTGTGGCCCAACACACTCCCCTCTCAAAAAAAAGAAAATTTCCCAATTATGAATGATACCCTGAATATAGAATATATTGTTTCGCTTGTTAACTTCACTCATGTCTGTAAAACAGCCAGTGTTCTATAGTGAATGAAGTAAAAGTGAACTGGAAGACGGTGTTAGATTTTCAATGTATATATTTACAAATTTTGAAATGTTAACATGATGTAAACATTCAAATAATACACAAGGGAACCCAAGAGCTATCCAGGAGGATTTTCCTCACTAACTATGTTTTAAATATATTTTAGATATACTAACAGACAATCTACAAGAAAACTTAAAGATTAAAAAAAAGACAATAGAGCTGGAGTGATAGCACAGCAGGTAGGGCGTTTGCCTTGCATGCGGCCCGACCCGGGTTCAATTCCCAGCATCCCATATGGTCCCCTGAGCATGGCCAGGAGTAGTTTCTGAGTGCATGAACCAGGAGTAACCCCTGAGCATTGCCAAGTGCGACCCAAAAAGCAAAAAAAAAAAAAGACAATATTTGGATTTTTCAAAATAATGACTTGGCAGTAGTATTTCGTCTGCACTTCACACATCCAATGCACTTTTTTAATGGCCTTTCAATACATTAATAATGAGTAATGGCCACAAGCAGTATGAAATATTCGTCCAGACCTTTGTGACAGTTATTTCACACTAAGTCTATATCAGATGCAAATGATCATGAAACCTTTCTTTAATAACCTCTTTGTTCAGCTCCTCAGTGCTCAAATATGGAAAACCTCGGGCTGAGAGATACACAGTACACTGAGACCTTTAAAAGCTTAGCTCCACCAAGAGCCGAATGCCTCAACAATTTGTAGTTCTACAAGAGTGTTAGTGGAGGCCCAACATGTTGTATTACCATGGAAATCGTGGAAAACATCCATTCCCAAACAAATATTACTTTTTCTCAATGGTATGAAGTAATGAAAACCACATGTGTAAATCTGCGATCCATGCAGTAGTTCAAGCTGCAGCTAATAGAATATACAGAAAGTGAACTCTGCTATATAAAGGATTCTTGTTACAGAAATATAATGTGAAAACCAGATGCAGACAGAAAAACCTTCATCACAGATGGGAATGTAATCACTGGCATACAGAATACTTTTTTGATCAATCTTAACCATATGCGCAATGTATTTATTTTCGAAGGAATGCAATAACTTGAGAGAACCTCCTATTCGAATTCAGTTAACCTCATATTTATAATGCTTTTATCTTACCCCTCCATCCCTTCCATGTGTACACTGAGCCAAGGTTTTAAAAGGAAGAGTTGCTGGCCTTGGCAAATCACTCTTGTATCAGTTTATCTTTCAAAAATTTAATAGGATGTAAAGACTACACACATCAGAATCAAGCTCCAAAGAGATCAAGTGCAGTTCCCCGTTGTTGTGTTTCTCAGTATCTGCCAGGAATCCCTTCACTGCCCAAACACATTTCTCCAGAGAATGATAACAGTGTTTGGGACAATTTTCTTTTAGCAACCAAGATCTAATTATTCCAAAAATGGGTAGCTAACCCTCTTTTTTATCTATCAACCTGGATTGAACCCAAAACCTAATTTTCCTCCTTTCTTTTATGAAAAACACTTGCTGGCATAACTTAGGTTAAGAAAAATGATCCATGCCTTATTCCAAGGGAAATTACCACCAAAGACATTCACAACATCACCTGTGACTTATGAAGCTACCTTTGTCAGGTGTCTCCATCTTCCCTCTGGAGGGGGTTCTCTTGTACCCCGCTGACTTGTAGTCCTTTGAGCTCCATGAGCCCCTCAGTTCAAGACTCTACTCAGCTTCCAACAGGAAGTCACCGGGACACTGCCTGTTGCAGAGGCCCTACTCAGGGTCTGCAGGAATTAAGCTTCACTATCCCAAGCTTCCTGAAGCCACCACAACTTATGCCCTAGACTCCTTTGAACTACTCACCTCCCCTTGCACCAACAACACTCCTGACCTTGCACTGTCCCAACAAGGCAAAAAAGACCCTCTGTGCATTGGCACAACGCCCTTCATCCTTGGCTGCAGCACCACCTTCACAGGGTGCAAATCTTCTTTTACTTTTTGTTTGTTTGTTGGCTACAGGGCTATAGCTGAGTGTTCAAGGGCTGGTTTGGAGCTGTGAGGTCACTCCTAGTCACGCTCTGGGGATCATATGTGGTGCCAGGGATCAAAACCAGACTTCCAGCACCCCTGGTGGCAAGGCTGCTAACTCTTCCCTGGAAAAATCCCACAAGATGCATCCTATCATTATGGCTTGGTCCACCAACACCCCCCCACTCTCCCCAGACTATTGCATGACCAGTTTCTTTTCAACTCAGGCTCCGTTCAACTGTCACCATCTCAGAGATGATTGTCCCAGACACAGAACATACAGCATCACCTCTGCGAGTGTCCCCATCCTTTCTCCCTTTTGACACCCTAGTTGAACGGTCTTTTTAGCATATGGAGAAAATCTTACTCAACTCATCTATCTTCTTCTCTCCTAGTCCCTAACACTGAGCTCTGTCAGATCAGAGGCCTTTCTTGTCTATTTTGTTCAAGCTACCCGTGACATATTCGATAGGCCAAACACAGTAACAAGTCTCACAATGGAGACATTACTGGGCCCGCTCAAGCAAATCGATGAACAATGGGAGGACAGTGCTACAGTTACTCCATAATTAGAAAAATTTCAACTCTTTTTTTATTCTTGCCACAGATTCCTCTCTCAGAAGTGGTGGGAGGTGTCACGGTGCCAGGAATCAAATCCAGGACCACGCACATGCCAAGCACATACTCTGCCACTTGAACCACAGCCCCAGGTCCTAGGCTGCACACTTGGTACATTGTAATTGCTCAAATAAAAATAGGAAAACTAACTCATTCCACCTAATGGCATACAATAAAGGGCTAATTCAATTCCTGTGGCCTTCACATACCTTTCCTGACCACACCTGGGTCTTATGAATGTCTTTTTTTTTCTCTTCATTAAATACAGCATGTATGGTCTCTAGGCTGGAACGATAGCACAGCAGGTAGGGCATTTGCCTTGTATATGGCCAACCTAGTGGACCCGACTTCGATTCCTCCGCGCCTCTCAGAGAGCCTGGCAAGCTACCGAGAGTATCTCGCCCACATGGCAAAGCCTGGCAAGCTCCCTGTGACATATTCCATATGCCAAACACAGTAACAACAAAGTCTCACAATGGAGACATTACTGGGCCCGCTTGAGCAAATCGATGAACAGGAGGACAGTGCTACAGTGCTATGGTCTCTATCTACCAGGTAATCATTAGACGCCCCATACTGGTCCTCTGAGCCCACTCTCCTCCTTATCATATATTCACAAGCCAGGGAGGGAAGTACCAGGTATTGGGACTGGAACCTCATACCTTCCACCTCTTCATCTTGTTTGTTTCGGTTCAGGGCCACAGCCAGTTATGTTCAGTGTTTACTCCCGGCTCTGCATTCAGGGATCTCATCCATCAGGGCTGGGGGCACCTCATGGGATGCTGGGGGGTCTCAGCCAGGTCAGATGCATGCAAGGCCAGAGCCCGGCCATTTCTCCAGCCCCCTTCTACATATTCTCAGCACTAAGACACCAACCACCATCACACCTTGAAAGTACAGAGATGCAACTGGGACACATTGCTTCACATGAGAGCTAGATTCGACCCTCATTTTGCACCTCAAAAAAATAAAAAAAGAAAGATACCAGCTTTAAGCATATTAACCCAGGCCTACTGGATCTTCATCATACCAATCTACCCTAGTTATTTTTGCACATAACCTTATCTCACAATTCAGTTTCTAGATCTAGGAAAGAAATCCCAGTTTTCTACCTTTTGACCAAATACCTTATTTTATGCTAGTCATTCAGCAGTGAGGGTTGTGAGGATACAACTACATCCAAGAGGGGCTGGAGCAATACAGTAGGTAGGGCATTTGCCTTGCACGCAGCTGACCCGGGTTCAATTCCCAGCATCCCATCTGGTTCTCCAAGCACCACCAGGAATAATTCCTGAGTGCATGAGCCCTGTGCACTGCCGGGTGTGGCGAAAAAAAGAAAGAAAGAAAGAAAGAAAGAAATAAAGAAAGAAAGAAAGAAAGAAAGAAAGAAAGAAAGAGAAAACTAAGTTCAAGATCCAGAGCCCAGAATGGAGAGTGACTCACAGACCGTCTTGGGTCAATATGGGGTGAGACAAAGGAATAAAGGACAATCAAGTATTATCCAGTCCTGCCACAAACTCTTTCCCTCACTGTGATCAAGTATCTTTAAAGCTTCTAATATTGTTCTCAAGAATTCATCAGAAGGAAGCAGTATCAATGATTTCTTTATAGGCAAATGGACAGTACAATATGAATAACTCAATTAAAAATAATAGGAAGCCCTTAGGTACCTTTTCAGTGACAGTTATCACAGATTCTTAAAAACTAAACTTAAAAAACAGGGAGGAGTCAGAGCAATAGTACAGCGAGCAGGGCATTTGCCTTGCACGCTGTCGACCCAGGTTCAATCCCCGGCATCCCATATGGTCCCCCAACCACCACCAGGAGAAATTCCTGAGTGCAGAGCCAGGCGTAACCCCTGAGTATCACTGGGTGTAACCAAAAAAAAAAAAACCCTAAAATATCCCAAAATGTCCATAGCCTACCAACAGTTACCAAATGGAAGTCCAATTCTCCAAGATATATACTCTGGGTGCACTGAGTTTCCTGCTCTTAGCTATTCTGACCTCAGACATTCCTTATCCTCTCTAAGCTTCAGATTTTGTCCCTGAGGTAGAAAATATCTAACTTACTCAGAAGACAGGAAAATTAGAAAGAATTCTTATAAAACCTTGATCTTGTTGTCCCTGATCAAGTTTTGTTTTATTCCATGTTTTGATTCCCGTCATCAAACAGCAGAAAGTTTCTACTTCAACAGTAGTTCAAGACATCAAAATCCATGTATTAGGGCACTATTCCAAAATGACATAATATAATCATAATTTTTTTCCTTTGTGAATGAAAAATTCCATTAGCCATCACTATCACTAATAAAGTGTTTATGATCAGTCAACAAATTCCATAGAATTAAGCTGCAGGTTCTAAAACCTTTTAGACGGACAAAAATAATAATAACACAAAC
Source organism: Sorex fumeus (assembly GCF_029834395.1). Classification (NCBI taxonomy): domain Eukaryota; kingdom Metazoa; phylum Chordata; class Mammalia; order Eulipotyphla; family Soricidae; genus Sorex; species Sorex fumeus. Next base: position 9,505,859 of record NW_026606059.1, on the reverse strand, counting down.
TAATGCTTTGTGATTTAAAATATTTTTCCTCATCTAACTTCATCTGCGGACAATCATCTCTAGGGAATAAGAGAAGAGAGAACCAATTATTTCCAAAGACTGGTTTTTCCAAATAAAGGCATCTGTTCGAGGCTGGCAACTTTCACATGAAAGAAAAACAAGACTTTGAAAGTATCTGCATTCATGGCTGATGGTCACACAACTCAAAACAAAAGATCTACAATTGTCCACCCGCAAACTCGGTCTGGTGCCTGCAGTCCGTTACCAGCTGACACTCATCTCTCTTCCTCCCTCTCATCTCCCTTCCTCCCTCCTCCTGCCTCAGAAACTTCCCAAGCTGTGGCATTTTTAAAACTCTAAAAAACACTGATTTTCTCCCACCCATCCCCCCTCAGTTATAGGGCCACACCCAGCTGTTCTCAGGGGTCACTCCTGACTCTGCACTCAGGGCTCACTCCTGGCAGAGCCCAGGGACCCTGCAGATGGTGAGGATCAAGCCCGGACTGACCGCATGCCACACAAGTGCCCTGCAGCTGGACCATCACTCCAGCCCCTGAAGACCAGTGATCTTGCAACCCCCAGTTTGCAGACCAGCACTGTTACACAGAGACAAAAAAAAAAAAAAAAAAAAAAAAAACCAAAAAAAAAAAACTGAAAACGACTGCTCTAAAGAGTAATTCTTCTGAGTCCTATTAGCTTTCTGTTTGAACCTGAGTGTAATTCTGACCTGTCATCTGTATAGTTGACCCCGCTCACACACCTATTTCCTAGTTGGTAGACTTTGAAAACTTACAGGAGAAGAAGAATGAGCCGGAACTGAGATGCTTGGGATAAGAAATGTAAATTCAGGGGCCTAAATGATAGCACAGCAGATAGGATGCTTGCCTTGCAGGCAGTGATCTGGATTCAATGCCTGGCACCATGTATGGTCCCCTGAGCACGCCAGGAGTGATCCCTGAGTACTGGAGGGAGGGTGGGTGGGTGGGAGGAAAGAAAGGAAGGAAGGAGGGAAGGAGGGAGGGAGGGAGGGAGGGAGGGAGGGAATCTAAATTCAGACCTCACCACACAGTGGTAGGGTGTTCGCCTTACAAGCAGCCAACATGGCTGCCCCGAGTTCGATTCCTCCGCCCCTCTCGGAGAGCCCGGCAAGCTACCGAGAGTATTCGATATGCCAGACACAGTAACAACAAAGTCTCCAATGGAGACGTTACTGGGCCCACTCGAGCAAATCGACGATCAACGGGAGGGCCTTTACTTTACACATCAGACAAATGAGGAAACCTCAGGGAGTATTTGCCCAGTGAACTGGTTCCAGGGTGAGTATAAAATGAAGACAATATAGGGGCTGGATAGAACGATGGGTAGGGTATTTGCCTTGCATGAGACAAAACTGGATTCAATCCCTGGCATCCCATATGGTCCCCAAACTCCACCAGGAATGACACCTTTACAAACCAGCGGAGAGCTCACATGAGACAGCCCTCCAGAAGTTTCCTAGCACTGAAGGGAGGCCCTGGGTGGGGTATGGCCCAGGCTTCCTGCAGAAATGGGTCTTAAAGGAGGCTGAGTCAGAAGGCCCAGATTCTCCTCCATTAAGTATTTGTTGAAGAACGTATTTGCGGTGAATGAGAGAGCAACACTGAGAGGAGACCCACAGGGACTTGTGGGAAAGAGTGGCAAAGAGTTCTAGAAAGGCCGAGACAGATGCTAAGAACAAGGAAGCTTTGACTGACGGTGACACTTCACACGTGACCGTACTACCTTCTGAGATCACACCACCACCATCCCGATGAACGTTATCTCCAGGCGGAAAGAGGAAGCAGGAGATTCAACAAGTGAGAAAGCACTTGAGAGCTGGCTGTCCTCACAGCACAACACTGGGGCACCTCGTACAGAACCCAGCCCGTAGAGCACATGCCTTACATGCATGACTCTCTGTGTCTTTGCCCGGCAGCATGAAAGATGAAGAGTGGAAAACAGCATCATCCATTTCCCCCAGAGCCTCTCCCACCCCCAGCCTTGCTATAGTCTCTACAGTGAATGGAACAGGTACAAAACTTGTAAAAGCTCAGATCAAAGGACAGAAACATATATATATAGATATATAGATATAGATACAGATGATAGATATAGATATAGATATAGATATAGATATAGATATAGATATAGATAAAGATATATGGGGCAGAGGTGAGGTGGGGATGGGGAACTGTACCACATCCAGAGGTTCTTTGGGCTTACTCCTGCTTTGTCTGTGCTCAGGGATCATTTCTGGAGGGGCTCAAAGAACCAAATATTTTGCCAGGGACCAAATGCTGTCAGGCTGCTGCAGGCAAGCTATGCTATCTCTCCAGTCCGGGGGAGGAGGGGAGGAATGTTTTCATCCTTCCAACCACTGCTACCTGGTCCTACTTTGTTCCCCTGAAGCAACTGGCACTGTGAAGTGCCCGTGTGTTGCACAGACTCCTTCCCTGAGCAGTTCAGGCCCATGTGCGAGTGCAGCTGTATCCATTGTCCTGGTTCCTGTTTTTCTTCCCCCATTGGACAGTATCTCAGGTATGATTCCGTATCAACACAAATAGGCATCATTCTTATTTAAAAAGTTAGATTGCATTTTTATGTTGAACTTTTTTTGACTGTGATTTTTTTTAAGCAAAATAATTTTATTTAGGAAGGCACAGGGACCCCATAAAGAAATTATGTACCCCAGGAGCTGAAGCAATAGCACAGCAGGTAGGGCATTTGCCTTATAGGTAGTTGATTCGGTCCTGGGATCCCATATGATCCCCTGAGCACCACCAGGAATAATTCCTGAGTACAGAGCCAAGAGTAACCCCTGAGCATCATGGAGTATGACCCCCCAAAGCCAAACAACAACAAAAAAAGGAACAAAATTATACAACCCAATTTCAGATTCAGGCCATTCCAGACTGGAATGCACCTACCTGTGACATTCATCAAATATGATTTACAGCAGAAGGAGAGTATCTTGGGGCTGGAGCAATAGCACAGCAGGTAGGGCGTTTGCCTAGAATCCAGTCAACCTGGGTTCGACTCCCAGCATCCCATATGGTTCCCTGAGCACTGCCAGGGGTAATTCCTGAGTGCAGAGCCAGGAGCAACCCTTGTGCATAGCCAGGTGTGACCCAAAAAAAGCAAAAAAAAAAAAAAAGAAGAAAAAGAAAAAGAAAAAAGAAGGAAAGTATCTTAACATGCTAATAATGGTGTGTACCACCCATGGCTCACTCATGAGTGTGGTTTAATTAACACAAATTTCAACACCCCCATCGATTGATCAACTGCTAAACAATCCAGTTCTGACAGACTGACATAAAAACCAAACTTCAAATTTACAGTTATTGTTCAAAAAAAGGCTGGAGAGATAGGGAGGTAGTATTGGAAGTTGGCCTTGCATGCGGCACACGTGGGTCTGACACCCAACACCACATATGTTCCACCAAGTATCTCCAGGAGTCATTCTTGAGCACGGAGCCAGGAGTATCCCCTGAGCATAGCTGGGTATGGCCCCAAACACAAAAAAGTAAAGAACTCCCAAAAGGGGAAAGAATGGTTATCAACTTTTTGGACTAAAGTGAGACAATCTGAGATATCACCTAGATCATCACACCCTCACAACCTTCAAATAGGTAGATTTCATTGTTGCTGTTATGGTTGTTTTTAAAATCCCTTAAAAGCAAACATTTTTATTGATTTACTTTTTATTGGGGTGTTATATTATACTACAAGAGTTTCACATGCACAGAATGAGTCTATAGTTTAAGATAGTGAATAATGATTGCCACAATAAGTCTAGTTCGTGTCAGTCATCACAAAATTATGGGTTGTTTTTCTTCCTTGAGATGGAATTGCAAGCAAGGTGATCCTGGGGAGTCCTATTAAGATGCAAAGTGCACAGCCAGGAAGACTGGCAGGCCCCAGGTTCAATCCCTGCCATCCCACAGGGTCCCCTGGACATCACCAGGAGAAATTCCTGAGTGCAGAGCCAGAAGTCACCCCTGAGCAGCGCCAGGAGTGGTCCAAGAAACAAAAACAAACAAAAGATGTATAGAGGGCATCCTTTACAAGTAATAAGCAGCCTCGATTTAAAAAAAAAAAAAAAACAGGCCTGTACACAATAGTAAAATGAACACCGTACGCAAAATACTATCTGGTGAACTGTAAAGACACATTGCTATCAAACTTAGTCATACTTTAGTAACTTTTTGTTCTCTTAACATATATTTGAAAAGTGTCACTGAGTGAAAAGCATTCAATTTACAGACAGTGCTTGAGGGAATGAATGAAGGAGTATGGAGCTCCAGACGCCAAGGAATAACTACACACACACACACACACACACACACACACACGGGGCAGCATGCTCAGAGTCCCTCTGCCTCTGCCCTCCCTGCTCTCCCAAATGTTAAAGTTGACAGCAGAAACTGTCCCACAAAACGCGGTGTTTGCAAAGCATCCAGTAGGCTCCCCTGAGTGAGAGAGAGAGCAGCCCCGTCCGACACCCCTGTCTCTCTGAATCCTCCCACGGGGCTCCCCATACCTGCCCCAAGCAGGACCCTCGGAACGTTTGGAGCCCATCCCTGCATGTCAACAGAGCTCGTGGCAATAAATCTCCCTGGCCACCATCACCCTCCCACAGACACTCACTCCAGCCGCCCAGGGAATTAGTGCCCTGAAGTAACTAGACCGGAAGCTGGGGCAGGAGCAGACAGATGAGCTCTGACACTTCTTTGGAGCAGCTGCCACTGAGTCACATGAGCCTGGGTCAGTCTCCGAGGGGCGGGGCAGGAAAGCTCCCCCTCCCACAGCCTCAGCCATTCCCAAGTTCTGGTGAGCCAAGGACACTGGCACCTAATGGACACTACCAAGTCCCTCCCGAGCTCCAGTCAGATAACCAAGTTGGAACTGTTTTCTCTGTGATGCGTCTTGCCTGGGTCCTGCCTTCTTGGTCCACATGTCCTCAACATTCTCTTGAATCTGAACTGCCATGACCAGCCTCTCAGCCACCAACCAGCTCCCCGGCCAGACGCATCCACCTGACCCCTACCAGGCAGACCCTCCCCTGGGAAACACTTCTCCCTTATCTGCCACAAGCTTTTCGATTCTTACTTTGGTCTTTACTCAGACCTGTTTTACTAGTGGATCCTCTGTTCCCAAGAACTCCAACTCGAAAACTGAGCAGAGAGAGAGGGCAATTTGATACTGAAGCAGTAACTATTCTGGTTTGGCAGAGGGAAGGGCATGAATGGAAGGAACTGAACCCAGCCAGGGCCCACTCCATGCCCCTCCCCTACCTTGGGGGCTGGGGGGGGGGTTGGGGAGAGGGTTCCAAAAGTCAATTTTCAAAACATTTGTATTATACCGAAGATCAATCTTAAATCAAGATCCACCCTATTGGAACACTTATAATCCTTCCACCAGTTTCTCAGAAATTACCTCTGGTCTTTTTATTGCTAGGTCCACTTTTATTTATTCTCTTGCCACCTGACCCCAATACTTCTTCAAACCTTTTTGCATCCAGTTGCACCCCGCAGCCGTTTCTACCTTACGACTGTGCACAAGCCCAGACAGTACCTTCGCATCGCAGAATCCTAAAGCCAACTGAAACTCCAACTCTGAAACCTCCCTGTCCCAACTATCCAGCCCCACCGTTCTGCTCCTTTAACTGGCCTGGGCAGGTTCGTCATTCAGAAAACAGAGGCCACTCTCTGCCTCTCCACAAACACAGCTTTATCTGCAAGCAGGACTAAACATTTCCCAATTGCATCCCATCTACAATCAAGAGGAAAAGTTTCATTTTCCTCCAAAACTCTGAAAGTTGTCACCATGAGGAATACCTAAAACACAGGCCGGAGCAAGAGTGCAGCGGGAAGAAGGTGTTTGCCTTGCAAGAAGCTGAGCCGGGTTCAATCTCCGGCACCCCACAAGGTCCCTGAGCCAGGAGTATCCCTGAATGCAGCAGCAGGAGTAAACACAGTCGGGGGTGGCCCAAAAATCAAAAAATTAATTAATTAAAAATAGAATAAAAACAGAATGCGAAAGGCCCAGGGGGAAATCTCAAAGGACTGAGCACACGCTCTGTATGCAGGAGACAGAGGTCAACGTGCCATGTGGTCCCTAAGCACTGCCAGGAGTAACCTCCAGAGAGACCCAGAAGGAACCCCTGGCACCTTGGGGTGTAGCTTCCTCATACTCCCCATCTCCACACACATACACACACAAACACACAGACACACACTAAACATAGTCCATTAGAAATGTCATCAAATGAAGTTTGATAGCTTTTTCATTCCCTTCTGCCATGTCCTACCTGCTCCCTCCCGCCAATGCCAAGCGTGATTTGGACAGGTCAGGAGGCTGACGATATGTCCTCCTTATCTAGGGCTCCAACGACCTACCTTTCCCCATGGCAACTAAAGGCCCTGCGCCTGCTCTCCACATTTGTTTCTCATCAGAGGTCAAATGTGGGCCTCGTCGGAATAAATCGATTTAAGCTACGAGAAGGAAAAGGGGTGACAGGTAGGTACAGAGGTTGGGAAGTCAAGAATACTTGTCTGACACATGATAAAAGTTGCAGACTCCTAAGAGTCACTTTAAAGAACACTTTCACAGGAAAGAAGGATTACTCTGTCAGTCTGATAAACACCCAGCCCCAGTATCATCTGCTGTTCTTCCCAGCTGTGTTTGCTCATCACTGTGTACATAACATATGCAGAGACTCAGAAAATACACTCGCAGTCGTTCATGACCTGCCTCGCGTCTTCCTCCAACCTGAGGTGAGCACAGAGCAGCCCCGGGCCCACCTCCTAAAGCTGCATTAAGAGCATGAACTACAGGGGCCGGAGCGATAGCACAGCGGGTAAGGCGTTTGCCTTGCACGCAGCCGACCTGCGTTTGATCCCCGGCATCCCATATGGTCCCCTGAGTACCACCAGGAGTAATTCCTGAGTGCATAGCCAGGAGGAACTCCTGACCATCACCGGGTATGACCCAAAGAGAAAGGAAAAAAAAAGGAGCACCAATTACACCAGACTTACAACGTCCACCTGACTGATGGCGTTCCTGGTTCTAATCATCCATCTGCCAACCTGGGTGTGTCCTGATGTGCCCTCTCGGCCCTGCTGCTGTGTGCCATGACCCCGTCACAGCTGCATCGGCGGGTACCACTGTCACAGGTGGGCTGAGCAGAGGTCGGGCAGCAGCGACTCCCAGCGACCTCCAGCTGCTCGTCTGCTCTGCCGGCCCCTACTTTCAGAGAGCCACACCTGGCCATCTCCTCTCTCACGTGGCCAGTGGACACCCAGCCCATGAACTTCTCCAGACAAAGTACCAAAGTCTCACAGCAATCCCTCCTCTGCTCTGTTCCAGGATGCAACCATCCATGCAAGCAAGCCAGCTCTGACAGACACACACTGAAGACACACACCCCACCATGCTCAGGAACTCGTTTTAATTCTGGGAAGCCAAAGGAATCCCAGTGGCCTCCATTTCTGAAGACAGCAAACAACAGCATCATTCCTTCCCGGGTCATGGCGAGCCTCCCAGTCAAGAGCCAGTGTCCACTGCTCTCCCCGATGACAGCCAGCCCTGACCTAGCTCCAGTCCGAATCGTAGGACCCTATTCCCAAAGTCTTAATGGTCCCAGGAAGCTCAAGTCTGCTTCAATACTACCAATTTCACAAATTAGGATCAGACTTTTAACAATGCTTTTAATTTTTTTTCCCCCTGAACTAAATGAAAAGCACTGAGCCAAAGCATTATTGGTAATAACTGGGTTTTTCCAGTAGTTTTTTAAGGAGCAATAGCAGCCTTGCTTCTTCAGACAATGCAGACAGGACAGTTTCTGCTTCTTTTTTTAACTTCGGGATGACTCCTGGCCAAATGATAATATATCCCTATTCATTTAAACTTACGTTATCACCTCTTCTCCAAAGATGGCTTAAAGAGGCAATTTCCTAAATTTCCCAAGTGACTTCTGGCAAACCTTTGGACTGGCTCAAGACTGTTCAATGGCCACGCCAATCGCTGCCACCCCTGAGCCTCTCAGTCCTCTCTCCCGCTCTGGGCACCAGGCACAAGCAAAAACTAAAAAAGGTGCTTTTCCGTCAGTAAAACGAATTATTTTCTCTTACTTCTCTGGGCAGCACCAGCACACCTGCAAACAGCCAAGGTGCGGGCTGGCCACAGGAAAACGGTCGTGGTCCCCAATGCCAATGCTTTGCCCTGCAGAGAAGGAGGCTGTTCTCCACACATCCAATTCCTCAGCGACCTGGAGGCGGGGACTGCCTACCGCTGAGTCCAGGTTTTCCCATTCTCCCAACCCTGGGAAATCCCTGGAATCACTTCCAATAAGTATCATGTGAAGACGCAAGGTGTGAGAGTTGGGAAGTCTGATGATCCTTGATTCACAGGATTCTGACCCCTTCATTTGACTCCTGAGGATTTCACCTGAGGTCCAGGATGCACCACAGGCCCCCACAGCCCCCAGCAAGTCAGGGACTGAACCAGAACGGGAACCCCATCGGCCTGTAAATCGAGAAAAATGGCACAGGTATGGGGACACCTCTTTTTATAATCCAGGGGATGCTAATACCACAGCACTGAATTAAAAATTCAAGACAGTACAAAATCCCTCTCCACTGAAGAAGTGACAAGGAAGTTGAGCTGACAGATAAGAGATGAATGCTGAGATCAAGATCTAGATTAATCCAACACCAGCAGGATGGGACGCCCTTGGGGACAGGGAGCTGGGCAGCGGTGCTGGACAAGAACAACCAAGGGAACAGGCCACTTCCTTCCTGGTGGCCACAGTGTAATGTAGGAAGCTGGGGCCCCGAAGAGGGCACAGGCATGAGTCATGGAACACTCTGGATTAGGAGTCTAGAGGAACACAGACTGGCAAACAGGTGTACCACAGAGCATCTGTCAGCTACCAGCCAACTTAGAGGCCCCCTAGGTGGGGGGGGGGGGGGGGGAGGCAAAGGCATAATTAACTTCAAAGGTGGGTGCATAGTGCAAAGCTAAGAATAGCAAGCCACGTGATCAGAGAATAAGGCGCTAAGGAACAAAGTTGGTAATGAACTTGGAGGATATGCAGAAACTTAAACTTTCTCACCTGGGGGCAAAGCTTGCTAGGGCCAGTCTGAGAAGGCCAGTGGTGAGCTCTGTGCAGTGAGGACAGTGAGAGTGGCTTCATGCATTACCTGAATCAGTGAAGGTTAATACCAGGCTCCTAGAGAAGTCTCTAGCATCTGTCAATTCCGTTCCTCTCTCCCAAGACTAACTACTAGATGGCGGCCCATGAGGCCAGGGCACACTTAAAAGTGGCTTATCCCACTTTTATTAAAAAAAAAATCAGTTTAGGGGCTAGAGCAATAGCACAGCAGAGAGGGTGTTTGCCTTGCACGCAGCCAACCCGGGTTTGATTCCCAGCATCCCATATGGTCCCCTGAGCACTGCCAGGAGTAATTCCTGAGTGCAGAGCCAGAAGTAACCCCTGAGTATTGCCGGGTGTGACCCAAAGAGCCAAAACAAAAGTTAAAAAACTCAGTCTCCTCCATCCTATCTCCTGAAACTCTCAGAAGTGCCAAAATTGTACCACAGAACAACTTAACATTTGTGTCATCCACATTACACAAGATCTATATTCCGAAGGTCCTGTTCACCCAAATACTGATTTGCCCTACACACCCTGACTAATGTGAAGCCTTATCAACATCTGGTTCAGGAGTGACATCAGCCGAGTCATCACAATCACAACAGTCAGCCAGGGGTGGGGCGTTCAAGAGGGCTACACTCATTGGTTTCATCCGAGTGGTCAAGTGCAGGAATTAAATACTACATGGCTACCCAGGCTTCTGAAAGACTCACCACATCTCATGCCAAAATCTGGCTTCAAAATAAAAGTGATGCTCAGTACACCCAAGTCTGTTCTTGACAGCTTTGCCAACTGGTGTTTCAGAAGGAACCATGCATTCGCTAGTCCTGAACACGTTCACCTGTCCCAGTCTCTGTCTTCCTCTCCCTCTAGTCCAGAGAGATTCCGGGGTTGTCTGGCAATTCAAGTGTGAAACCACAAGCCCCATCGCCTCTAATTGATCCTGAGTAGTGATCACGCCTCACCCCAGACAAATTACTACAGTCACAAGTCAAAGCAACCACAACTGAAGACAGTCAACATTGAACCTTCTCCAAGTTTCATCAGTCTTCCTTCCACCTTCATTTTCTGTGTCCATTTTAACATGGATAGCACGGTTTTGCATTTTCTCATTAGACGGATGGAGTATTATTTTTATTGCGAGCATTTAAGATGCGCTCCAGTTTTCTTTCTAATTAATACCGGGTGATTTAAAAAGAACCTGCCTTTCCTAGAAATGCCACTAGGAAAATGTCTCCAATTTTTTTTCTATTGTAGTGGTTTCGCTGTCCATAAAACTTATTTGATTAGCAGTACTATAGAAACGGAAGCTTTTGTATGCAGGCACTCAAGCATAATTTAATCATTTTATTTAAGCATGAAAAAAATTATTCTGAAAGCCCTGTTAGGTAAAATATCCCTGATTAGTTTAAACTTACATTTGCAGGTATATTAAAGGTGAAATAAATCACAGAAAGCTCAGTATGCAATGAAATAGTGTTAACTTTGTTATAATAGTCGGCAGTAAGTTGAAAATTGTACCAGAGAATGCAAGAAATAACTATCTTACTTTAAATAACCATATTAAAACAGGTTGTTTTAAAATAAATTTTGTTTTGTATGAACCCTTTTTCTATTACCAAGATTTTCACCTATGGAAACCTCTTTCAAAAAAGATGAAGTCCTAATTGCATAATACCATTTATCTGCTGAGGGGGAAAAAAAATGCCAACAAATGAAAATTCACATTAGGCAAGAGACTGTCAGAATAGAAAATTGTCTTTTTTTTTTTTTGGTTTTTTTTTTGTTTTGTTTTTAAATAACCCACTCACATTAACAAAAGGCTGCAGTAGCTTCCAAATTATAGGTTGTTATTTTTAGTGGAAGTAGTTCAATATTCATATTGGAGCAGATGTAGCAGTTTAACAAAACAGCTCTTCAAATCCTGCACAAATTGAAAACAGGAAAACTGACTGCATTTTCTCTTATCACTTTCCTTTTCTGAATTGACACTTTTGGCCTTCTGAAAATTTACACATGGCTTTCATCTCAACAGCACCTGCTGATCAAATAGAAACCTAACATTTTCATGAAAATGGTATAAAGGACTAGTTTTGTTCTCCAGGCTGCCTATTTGACAGCAACCACTGCTGTGTATAAGGCATATTCATAATAGTTTTATATTTTCATTAAACTTTTTTTTAAAAAAAATATGCTAAGTCCCTTCTGCTTTATTCCATTATTCACTTCTGGGGGTCTGATTCTCCAGTTTCCTTGACTGGTGGTGTCTGCCTACTACTTGGTTTTATTATGTAAAGACTCTACAAACGGTGCAAGAGGATCGATGGAGAAGATAATGAACACTTAGTATCTTTTAGGCATCTGCTGAGAATATACAGTCATTTTTCCTCTTACCGACTACGCGTGCACAGAGGCACGGGATACAGTGATGCTCTTCTCATACTGCACCCACCCAAAGAAAACCAAGCACGAAGTCAAAGCCAGCCCTGGATGTGCAGGGCACATTCTTCTCACAGAGTCTCACAGAGCAGGTGTGCGGCTGCATGCATTCCCCAGGCCAGAGAGGAACAGATGTCACCCAAACAGAAGCGGTAAATATCTAAATGAGATGACCAACCATCCACTGTAAGTAACTCCAGGGAAGCTCAGAGTGAATCTGGAAAATGGGTATTTTTCCCTCAGAAAGAGCCTGGCTGGGGACGGGGTGGGGGTGGGGAGGCGCTCAGGTGCCTCTCAGATTTTTAATGTGTGTGTGTGTGTGTGTGTGTGTGTGTGTGTGTGTGTGTGTGTGTTTCTCCAGAGGTCCCAATTCTGGAGGGGGAGAAACTGCAAGTGTTTCTCAGGAAGCCCCCCAGGAACACTGCCTCTTGTGAGGATTCGGGCTCTCTATCCCCATTCTGCCTGGCTCATAAGGGGAGCTGAAGGCAGAAAGGACACACAGTCCTGTCTGAGCCACCCTGGCCAGTTGGTCTGTGAATTTCAGTGTTTCATCACGCTCACTGAGGCAACAGCAAACCTGAAATGTCAATATGTGCAGTCAATGGAAGTGGAATAATGGGACCCTATTGTCTTACCCCATCGATCTGGCGCTGTCAGCCAGGAAACAGGCAGCCCCCACCCTACCCTGGCTTTAAACAAATTTTAATTAGGCTTTTAGTTACTGGATCGTATTTACCTAGGAAAACACCCCTTTTGATAACGCGTAGGAGGCAAAATAATCACTTCCCCCCTTACTTTTATCCATTTTAAGAACCTTCCAAAATGAGACTGAAATTTTTTTTTTTAAATACAGGAATCCATACACTCAGGAATCAATAAAACATGCCCCTCTTTTCAAAAACCAACTCCACGGGGGAAAAGAACATGGTAGAAATCCAAACTACAGGGCTACCTAAGAGACCTGAGTTCCGCCCTCTCCCAAGCTGGGTGAAAAGCACCCCATGAAATCCGCCGGTGCCGTATCAAAAGTCGACTCGTCTGCCTCAGCTCACTTTCCCCAAACAAGTCCTGCAGAACCCAATCACAAATGATCGATTCCCTCCCCCCCAAGCCTTTCTGCTCAGCCTGCCGGTGACCAACAGGGCTGAAGTCCAGGAAGGGAGAGAAGCAGTAGGCAGGGGTGAAGAGGTCCGAGGAGGACTTGAGTCCTGCCCATTGCCCCTGAGTTCTTGGCCCTTCCTCTACGCCCGAAAGGAGACCCGCCTCACCTTTAAAATAAAAAACCAAGAACCAACTAATCAAGTTGTTAAGCGGCTTTCTCTCGCCCCTCCACATCTAAAGGCTTCGGCGTCCAGTCAATAAATAATCCATTGTTCCCCCCACCCCTCCCTTATCGAGTCTCTTTAAAACCTATTCAAGACGGGCAAAACTCAACCCAATTAAAGATAAGGCCCTCGGGTAATCTCACCTCGGTGAGTCCTGTCTGGATGGCAGAGGTGATGGGAGATAGCGGCCAGGCCCGACTGATGCCTCCAGCTCACCCCGCACAACAAAAGGCAGATTTCTCTTTCTCCCTCGGCTAATCTTTAAATGTAAATTGTCTCCGACAGCTAAGAGGAGCGACAGATAACATGTTACATCTTCACTTCTCCGGCTCTTATCGACTTCTGAATCGTTTGGAAAGGGAGAGAGGGAGCGAGAAAAGCAGCCCCCCGCCCCCCCCACCCCCACCCCTCCCGCCCACCCCCCTCCCCTCCTCTCTCCCTCCCTCCCTCCCTCCCTCCCTCTCTCTCTCCCTCCCTCCTTCCCTCCCTCCCGTTCACGGAGATTACCTTCTGGCAAAGGCGCGCGGGAGACGCGGCCGCAGCCCAGGCGGCACCCAGACCGCGGCTTTGTATTCATTAAACACACATCGGAGCTTATCAGAAGTAAAAGGCTTGTCAGGATGGCACATTGTGTGTGAGTGAGTGTGGGCGCGCAGGAGGGAGAGCAGAGGAGCCCGCGTGCATCAGGGTGATTACAATATCAGCAGGCCCAGATGGAGGCAGGAAAATAAACAGAGGGTGCGTGTGAGACAGAGCGGGAGAGGGAGGAAAAGTGGGAGAGAGAGAGAGGAGAGAGAGAGAGAGAGAGAGAGAGAGAGAGAGAGAGAGAGAGAGAAGAGAGGAGAGGAGAGGAGAGAGGAGAGAGAGAGAGGAGAGGAGAGAGAGAGGAGAGAGGAAAGGAGAAGAGAGAGAGAAAGAGAAAGATAAGAGAGAGAAGGAGAGGAGAGGGAGAGGAAAGGAGAGAGGAGAGAGGGAGGGAGGAGAGAGGGAGAGAGGAGGAGAGAAAGAGAGAGACAAGAGAGAGGAGAGAGAGAGAAGGAGAGAGGAGAGGAGAGTGGAGAGAGAGAGAGAGAGAAAGAGAGAGAGAGAGGCAAGAAGGGGGGAATAAAAAGACCCCCGGGGGAGCAGGCTCAGTTCCAAGAATAAGGCAGGAAAGCAGGGGAAGAGGAGCCCCTGCGGGCACCTACAAGTCCCCAGATGTGCCCTTCATCTCAGGGGGCAGAAGGATGCCCAGAGGCAGCAAGTGGCATCGCCTGCCCGGGGCTAGCCTGGAACCTTTAGGTCTGGCCAAGGTCAGCGAGGCGGGTCAGACCCTTCCCACCGACCTGGGCCTCCTCACTTGCACACAATTTGCAAAACAAGCCCGGCCAGAACCCCCTCGGAGGGGGGAGGGCGCGGCTTGCCCCTGACTCTTCCCCCGGGGGTCCCCGGGCTCCCCCTGTGCCCCGCCGGCCCACAGAGGATGCCAGCACACGGCAGAAGGCTGGATGCGGAGGGCCACTTGTGATCGGTAGCCACAGGTGACTCCACACCTGCTCCGCCTCCAGAAACGGGCTGGGGGGAGGGGGCTCAGCCGAGAGTCGATTTGGGAGGTGGGAATTTGGCAGAGAGCCGATCAATCTCAGCCCCAGGCACCTCCCGGCTCCTTAGAGAGTAGGCGGGGGCCAACGCTTGTCCAGCCCGCCCCCATCAGGACCGGGGGGGGGGGGGTAGGGAGAGACACACCTGAGTTTGCCCCCTGGGGGGCCCCTGCCACTTTGAAATGCACCCATCAGACAATCTGAGCATCCGATCAGATCCTTCATGGAGTGCAGATAACGCAGCAAAGGAGGTTATTTTAGGGTGGGGGGAGGGCGGGGCTGGGTTGCACTGGAGCTTGGTGAAGAAGAGTCCCCGCCACTTGGAGAGGAGCTGCAAGAGAAGTGGCCAACCTGTTCCCAGCCCCAGCCGCAGGGAAGCTTCAATTTTCTGCAAGGGGGGTGGGGGTGGGGTGGGGCTCAATGTAAAAGGAGGGGGAGCATTAAATCGACTGAGAAAGGGTTGGGGGGGGGGAGACGGGTCGCCTCTCAAGAGGAAAAAGGTTCTTTACAAGCCCGTTAGAAACTAGGAAGAGGCATTGTTTAATCAAGCACTCTCCTCCACATCACTTAGCCAGAGAAGTTGTGTGTGTGTGTGTGTGTGTGTGTGTGTGTGTGTTTTCATAGAGTGGATCCTGTCCACTTCACAACCCACCCGCGCCCCCTCCCTCGTGCCTCCATCCCATGGCAAAAAAAAAAGAAGGAAATTTGAAAAGGAAAAACAAAGTGACTGGACTATAAGACTGGGGAGGGGTGGGGGAGGGGCGTGCGTGAAAAATCTTGTCATGCAATGAATGTCAGATAAAACGGAGCCTGCCACAATCCTCCAATAATCCAATAATGTGGAAAACCTCTTGGTATCACTGAGACCAGAACGAGGTAATATTCCTCTGGAAATCTTCAAACGGTGACCACCTTCAAGAGCCAGGGAAGGGTGGGAGGGAGGAAGTAAACCATTTTTGCAGGGTACATTACAGAAGTGAGTGAGCTCTAAATGGGCGAAAATCTGTCACTCTTACATGTTTTAAATTTAATAACAGATTTCTGGGGTATCATTTTAGCTCTCATAAAAGGTCACCTTTCACCTTTTCTCCAGCTGCTGGAGAAAACTGCATTCGGAGTAACCTGACACAACCACACATACCTTGCCCTTATTGTGCTTCAGTCACATCAATCTGGACACAAACTACATGCAAGGCGACTCAGGAAGGAAAAAGACACAACTTAAAAAGAATACCCACTGATACTGCCAGTACTGTTCTTCTAAGAAATGTTATTCAGAAACACAAATAACAATACACACTACATACTGCAAACCCAGGAAAGGCTTCATTTCCCTTTAGAAAGCATCCATGGACTAAAGGCATGAAAAAAAAATTTGTGCAAAATCTAATCTCCCAATGTTGCCATTTTGTAAAGGCACAGGATTTCTATTACTATCTTGTTTGTTCATTGACTTTTGGCTCACAGTTATAGAAAAGATCAACCAATTCTCAAATGGGAAGAATCCATGAGTCTCTTCCAAAGCAAACACTTTACTGCAAAGCTTTCTATTAAAAAAAAAGGTAATATAATAATCAAGAAGTATAATCAAAGAAGTGTACAAACAGAAAGTGGTTTCTATAATCACAGCTGCCTTATAGTCCACACTGGAGGCTAGAAATCTTAATTTTAACTAGTTCTTTGCTTAATAATAGCTTACCTTCCTAGAATAGCAAAAGTCCATCTGCCCCAGGCAGATAAGTTTTGAAGCATTAATTCAGATAAAAATCTAGCATTTTCTTTCTTTCTTTGAGTATGTGAATTCTAGTGTGCTATAATGTGAGAATTCCAACATATGACCATTATGGCATAATATCTCATTGCTCAGCTTGTCATTATTTCATTTGTAATTCTTATGTTAATTATGTTCATAATTACTATAAACAGATGTGGTAGGCATCCATGTGACCTTTTATTGCAGAATGCATTCCTCACTCATTTTTGCTTGAATTTCTCATGTATGTAAAACTGAAGTGCAGGGGGAAAAAAAGGCATCCGAATTTTCTAATATTTTATACATACATAAGTTAAAACAAAGCATCGACTTCATCTGCATTTCAACATATTAGAATATTTTTCCCATGTAAGCTGCTTGGCAGCACATTTTTCAGATAGCACACTAAACCCACTGCTGCTCAGACATCACAGCTATGAGTGCCAAACAAAGGCCAGCATGCGTGGCTAAGTTGTCTTTTTTTTTTTTAATATCAAAGGTTAATGCAGCAGAATTGTGCTTCCAAACCAAGTGCCTAGCAGCTACACAGCGACTTATTCACTCATAACTCAACCATCACCCTCTTTCCATAAAACACATTTACAATAAAATCAGTATGGATTTCATTAGCTGAAAACCTCCTCGAATTTCATTTCTTTGGCCCTAATCTATAATTAGTGTGGGCAGACAGGTGCAAGCCCTTCTCTTGTACAGATGGCCACTGGAAATGGTGCAAAGTAGCTCCTTCTGTTTAAACAACACAGAGATAACCTGCTCTCTCTTATCACTCACAATTACCTCCATTAAACTGAACTAATGTTTGCTTTAATAAAATGTTCACTGTTCTTTAAACATTATTTAGGAACTCTTATATTAATGGCTGTAAAAAAAAACAAAACAACCCTGTAGCTGGAAGGTGTCTCTTTAGACAATAATAAATAACTCATTCTGGATAAAATGTTCCCACTGGTGGATAATACTCCCAGGCTCACAAAGGTGTTTTGGTTGGCATAATGTTTATTTTGTATAAATAGGGTCAAATATGATATTCTTTAAAAGAACTGAAGTGACAAACATAATTTAACAAGTAACAAGGGGGAAGGAGCATTTTTCTTCCTAAAGCAGAGGTAGCTTTTAATTTGTTTTCCTAGAGACAGGAATATTAGAGCTTCCTAGATCTGATTGAGGTATCTAGCTCTTAAAATGCCAAATTGTTTTCAAGGTATTGACGTTAAGCTAATTTCTTATATTTCTTTAACTTCTGATAGATGATTCTAGAAGTCATATGGGTACATCATTGTAAAAGCACATTTAGAAAATGAACTATAAATTAAAGTGTGCTCTAGAAAGAAGGATAAAAAAAATAATAACACTGTTCCCCAATAAATAACTTCTCTAAAGTCAGAGCTCCTTTCTCTCTGCTGCTGCTCTTCTGCTATCAATAGTACATGAATCACTGTATGATGGATAAGGTGCCCACAAAACAAAGCACTTTTAAATGCCCAAACAGCAACAAATAAATAGCTTTTCTCACTGAACTTACATAACTTACAGTAATAGGCTCCAGTAAAATGCAACTGACTCATTTTTTTTTTTCAGATGCAAATCCTGCAGGTGCCAAGTCTTCAGACTGCTTTGCTATGAAGGGTTATGTTGCCTGCATAAAACCTCAATGAAGAAGGCTTTGCATCAAGTGCCTGTCAGCTGATGTTCATATCAAAGAAGTGAGAAACAGGATTTGACAGTGAAGAATGTCCTCAACTGACAACCACTGACCAGCATTCCTATTGGAGGCATTTCTTTCTCGTGATCCCTTTTCAATGTTTTTACTTAAGTGCATTTTTTCTTTACTAAGCTTCTATTTTACAATGAAATTAATGATAAATGCATCTTACATTTATGTACTTCCTTGCAATTTATGAAGTCATTATCTGTAGAGATTTAAAATCGCACCCTCGAGGAGAGTTTAGCATCAGATTCTAGCACGAAGAGCAACATTTTCTTCTCAGAAAAGGAAAATTGTAAATATATTTAAAAGGTGTAATCTGTAACTGCCACAATACTGCCTCACTCTTTCTAGCGACTTACAATTTAGTCCTTCACTTTACACACTGCTGCTGCTAGTAGAATTTTTCATATTACAAAGGTCTATTAAGGATCACTTTAAAAGCTTATTAGCAAGTATTAGGAGGGTCACAGAGACTAGTTCTACAAGGGAAAATATCATTTCAAAGATTTCTGGCCGGCCATGAGTTATCCAAACATTAAAGAAAAAACAGTCTGTTCTCTCCACTGCTTTTTTCAGATATGAACTGGATGGACACTGAAGAAACTACATATTCTAATTCCCCCACTCGGTATTTAGCTTTTCAAATAAAGCAACTGCTGTCTTAATGGTTTGCAATAAAATTATCAATGTTTAAATAGAGGCTGTAAATACAAAGTTTTTCTATTGGCATGAGTCGTGGTGATTTTTATGCATCCAGAATCAGCCTGGTTCCTGGGCTGATTTTGTTGGATTTGTGTCTTTTGAAAGAATAAACCAAAAGAAATCCCGAATGCTAGATACAATACAGTTCCAAGGAAGAAATGACAGATCTCAACTTCCTCAACAACCACCCTACCTGCAAAAAGGGTCTTAGTCAAACCAAGGTTCACTAGACTTAACGGGGGTGAGATGGTCACCCCCACTTAAAAAAAAATAGCCATCAGCAAAAAAAAAAAAAAGAAGAAGAAAAAAGAATCCGAGAAAAGCCCTCGCTGTGCAGTCTGTAACGTTAAAACTCAACCAGAGTCATCAGGAATAAGCAAGGCAAGAAATTCCAAGAAAGATGAACTTGCTCCGGTTTGCCCACGACACTGCTGACATAAACATCCACGCTGGGGGCTTTGATGGTGGGAAAGAAAGAAACAATGGTGTCTGCTGCCCTTTCCTGAGGAACCGGGAGCCGGGAGACACTGAGCCCCACTCAGCACTCACATGGTCAAAGCAAAAGCGCCGCAATCCACTCGAAGGGGGCCCCCCAACACTAACAAACCGTTTATCACCGAGCCGCGAGTCCATTTGTATGCTGGGGAGGGTGGACTCACTGGGCACAGACCCAGTTCCACTCCTGTTCTAGGCAGAGGGAGGGGGTGAGAATAAAAGCCACCGCGTGCTCTCGACACGGTACAGATGTTCCAAAGGACACCAGGAAGGGAAACCCCTGGAAACCCCTTGTCAGTGCGCACAGAAGGTGGAGGAGAGAAAACGCTTGGGTCAGCAGCCCGACCTTTATCAGGGGAGAAATCAATTTGCAGCAGCTGCGGACAGCCGCTGCGAGCCAGGCCCTGGGCCGGCTCACGGAGGGAAGCCCAGTGGAAAACGCAGGAGGGCCCCGAGCTGCGGCTCAGAGCGCGGGAGTTGGTGCGGGGTGGCCCCGGCCGGCCCTGCGGGCCTGCACGACCTTCTCCCGGGGACCTACCGGCTCCTCCTTACAGCGACACGCGGACGGCGGGCCCAGGACGCGGGGACAGCGCGGGACAGTGGCGGCGCCGGGCGTCCGAGGCCAGCGCCCCAGCTGGCTCCATCCTGGCAGGGGAGCCCACGAGTGTCCGGGCTGGCCCGGCCCGACCCTCCCAGTCCCCAGGCCCCGCGGGAGGGGGGCGGGCGCCGGGCGCGGTGGGTCTATTTTTAGTAAGGCTTGGTTCCCATCCCACTTCCCGGAATCTCAGCACTCAAACTTTTCCAAGGCTTCAAACCGCCCTGACCGAAAAAAAAATAAATAAAAAAGAAAGAAAAAGAAAAAAAAAAAAGAGCCTGGTGCCCACTGCCCCGTTTTCTGGTCCAGGCGCGCGCACGGTCCTCCCGGAGACGGAGCTGTGGGTGCTCCCACCCCGCTGCCGGCACGGGCGCAAGCGGAGCCGCGTTTCTCCACCCGTTTCCCGGGGTCGGGGGAAAACGAAAGGGCTCGCGGCGGGGACGCGCGGCTCGGGCTGGACCCGGGCTGAGGCTGTGTCCCCCCCCCCACCCCCCACCCCAGCTGCCGAGCGCGCGTCCCGGGAGGAGCGGCCCGGGACCCCCAGCCCGACGGAGATCCCTGGGGGCGACAGGAGCGAGCGCGCCCCGTGGCTTCCTTCCCACGACCCTCCCCCAACCCCCAAACCCCGAGTGTGCAAGGGAAAGTTGGCGGAGGGGCGCAGAGCGCCGGGATGCCGCTCCTTCAGGACCCCAGCCTGGGGTCTGGAGTAGGGGGGAGTGGGGGGTCTCCTAAGTTCAGCTCCCACCGCTCCTGCTCCTACAACTCCTTCCCGGCTACGATCCCCGAGTCCCACCTCCCCACGACCCCCTCTCCAGCTCCCCATCCCCAGGGCGCGGGCGGCGGGCCACCTGCCAAGCGCAGCGTGGGCACCTTGACCGCTGGCGGCGGGGACGGCGGTGGCGGCGAGCGGGGGACGCGCGCCTCGCTCTTTGGCCTCGGCATCCCGGCCGCGCGGAAAAGAAATCGGGCGGAAAAAGAAATCAGTGCGGGGACCGCCGGGGACGGGGGTGGGGGGGCGATCGGCATCCCCGGCTGAGCCGCCGTGAAGTTCAGTGTCAGCGCGGGCCGGAGCGAGGTGTCCCCCCCCCCCCATCCCCGGCCCCAACCCCAGACCCCCGGGCTCGGAGCGTGGTGGGCAGGACGCGATGCTGCGGGGACGGCGACGACGGCGGGTCCCTAACCCCGCGGCGCGGCCCTCCCGCGGATACTCACACTGCGCCGGGCTGGAGAGTCCCACCATCCGCCACGGGCTCCGCGCGGCCGCTGCAACTCGCCGTGGTGGTCGCGGGCAGCCCGCGGGGCCGGGGGGTGAGGTGGGGTGGGGTGGGGTGGGGTGGGGTGGGATGGGGTGGGGGGCGAGGGCGCGGCGCCGCTTCCCTCCCGCGGCCGCTCGCCCACGCGCGCCCGGCGCCTCCTCCTGCACCCTGCGAGCTGCAATGCAAAAAAAAAAAAAGAAAAAAGAAAGAAAAGAAAAAAAAGGTGGGGAGGAAATAAAAGGGGGAAAAAAAACACACAGAGAGAGAAAGGGGGAAATAAAAAAAAAAAGCAGCCCGGGGTCGGGGACGCCAGCCAAAACGCTGCCTCCACGCACGCAGAACGCGGAGCCGCGCGAGCCCCGGGCTCCCCGCCTCCCCGCCCGCCCTCCCCGCGCGCCTGTGTCGTCGCGGCGGTGGCAGACAAATGTGATGTGGGGCGCGGGGAATTGCCACTGTCACAGGCGGCGTCTGCGTCTGCCGCCGCGCCCGCCCTCGCTCACTGTCGAGGAAGGCGACGCATTTATCTGCAGGGCGGCCGGGCGTGCGCCGGGGAGCAGGAGCGCCGCGCGCCCACCGCGCCCGCGCCCGCCACCAGGTGCAGGGGGGGAGGCGCGGGGGGCGGGCGGCGCGGGCTGGGGGGGCGCATCTGCGCCGCGCCGGGGGCCGCCGAGGTCAAGTCTATGTTCACAATGGGCCGGCCCGGCCCTCCGGGGGCGCGCGGGCCGCCTCCCCCCGACCCCACCCCGCCCCAGCCCTCCCCAGCCCACCCCCACCACCACCCCCCACCCCCCGGGCCCGGCCGCGCGGGTGCCCCGCGGTCACCCAAGCCCGGCACTTTCCCCGGCCATCTGGAGCGGCCCGGCCGGCCGGCCTGCGACTCATCACCCGCCGCAGAGACAGCCCCGCCGCAGCCAGCCACTCTCCCTTCGCTCTAATCCCCTTCTGTTAGCTGATTTCCAGCCTGACTATTTGCTTTCGCATTAGATAATAGCCTTAGAGAAAACAATTATCATTTTCCTTTTTTTTCCCACCCCCCCATACACACACACACACACACACACACACACACACACACACACACACACACGCTTTGGTTTTTCCACTTCTGCCATAATATACCATGATGAGGGGGCCTCCAGCTCACGGGCTTATTTTGTTTTGTTTGTTGTTGTTCTGGCTGTTGTTGTGGTTGGGTTGGGTTGGGTTTTGTGACATTGACGTGTTTCTCCCACCCCCCCCTTTCCCCAGATATTAATATCGATACTTGGGAGGGGGCTGGGTGGGGGGACAGGGGGAGAGGAGGGAGTCCCCTTCCCCCCACCCCCAGGAAAAGATAGGGTGGAAGAATTCCAGATATGTCCAGAATAAATAAATAATCTCTTCGTTGAGTGGGGTCTGACCGTTTGTGGGTATGGAATTTCCAAAAAAGGGTTGGAAATCATAATGGAAATGTTCATATGTAGGTCAAATAGGATCAGATAATGGCTTGCAGTGATAAGTAAAATTCAATCTTTGCAAATTATTATGGAAGGGTGCCAGGACTGCGAATGTGATTGTCTTGAGTGCAACAATTTGACATCCTACTCTGAAACCATGTCTTGCCCCAACTGGCCTAAATCGATACAAAATGTCCTACTTGTGCTTCCTAAACCTCCCTCTTTACAAAGGAAAAAGTGCTCTCAGACACTCGAGTCTGCCCACTGGAGTGGGGAATGAGGACAGAGTCGCCGACTGTATTTTTTTTTTAATGCTTCAAATATTTAATAGTGAGTAGAATCTCCTCTCCCATCCCCCCCCCCACCCCAGCTGGCGCCTCCAATTCTGAAGTCTTTTCAGACTCTACTAATTTTTAGCAATTCATTTCCAGAAAACACTCATGGTACATTCTGCCCTCTCCTTGGGACATTTGACTAATGAATGATAATGGATTAATGAATTGTAATGTTAAGTCTTGGTATTTGATATTATGATGCTCTTAATTTGAATCTCAAATTTTATCAACTTGGACATTTTGTCGTCATTTCTGCAGTGCAGCTTTTATTTCTATTTCCTGTGGCACATCTTAGCAGCATTAATATCTCAAAATATAAAACTTTACACTCACTCGAACTCCTCTGTGTAGGAGATTGTAGCCAAGCTTACTTAGACTTTCCTTACAGAATCAAGCCATTCCTGATGTTCTGGGATTCTATTGATTAAACTGTCCACCGAATTGAAAACCATAATTTGGGCTCTGGCACTGTCCACTCCTCTTTATTAAAAATTCATAAAATGACATGTGAATCGGGAATGAATTTGGGGAAGTAGAGTTTCTTCTAAAATCATATTTCAAAAAATTAAAAACAAATCAACAAGTTTTAGGGTATAAAATCGGGGGAGGAGGAGAAGGCACACATTATTCCACAATTTTCTCCTGCAAATTGTGCCAATGTAGGTGTGAAATTATAATAGAAACGTTAAACTTCAAAATCGATGGAAGTAGATTGCAGAAAATCAAAACAGAGTCTTTGCACTTGGAGGCTATGTTCACAACACCAAGGCATATATTTAAATCATATTTTGTAAGAGTCTACAAATCTCAGAGCATCTTCCCTTTTTGCAGTCCTTCTCCTGAGGGGAGAAGTCCTGATTCTAGTTAAGCCTATTTTGGCCCACCCCTCTTCTCCACTCCATTCCGCTTTACATTAGTGAGAATCTATCACTAAATCTGAGGCTTTTTAAATTGTGGTCAGAGCAGCTAAAGAACCTCTGTCCTTGGGAAGGTGGAGAATGATTCAGGCATTCCTTAATCCCACTTACCACCCCTTTCAAAGGTCTTTTCTGTGGTGTTTATCCTGTATTATCTCCTAACCCTTTATTTGAAGCAAATAATAACTATAAGAGCCAACTGAAGCGTGAGATGATTGTTGCATTGTAAAATCTAAGAAAATAAAACATATTGAATGAAAAGGGAGGAGCTGATTGATATGTGTGGTCGGAGGGCAAGAATTACCTGAAAACAGTGCAGGTTCACCAAATACTTGGTTACATGACAGAGCATTCATAACACAAGAGGCTGTTGATATACTTTTCTAAACCAATGTGAAGAGCCAAGGATTCTTACTAAGTCTCCTATCTGCCCCTTTCAACACATCATGTTTCTAAACCCTTCAGACTATTTGGTTTTCTGACCACCCCTTCAGGGAAAAAACAAACCAATTTTTTAAATAAATCCTGAAAAGAGTCTGTTTAGCAAAGTCAGCACATGTCCAACCTGAACGAAATCATTAGATTGAAAAATAAAATACACACTAATGTGTTAAACTGTAAAACCTTTCCTAGCAATTTTCCCTTTCTTACACTTTAGATATTTTTATCACATCTTTAAATTTTCATTATTTTTAAAGTACCGAGATCTTACAATTTGCTGGTTTATTTCTTTCAGCAATGCAACCTAAAATGCTTTTTTTTGTTGTTTTCCTTTCAACCAATACTAAAAAAATAAAAGTAGCTTTCAATACAAATTTCAGATGAGTGCTTTTCTACTTTCTTCAAGAAGTGATTCAACTCTCACAAAAAGGAATTCCTATACAAAATGTTAGTAAGTGCCTAATTAGCACTCTGAAAATTCCTTCTTATGGATCTTAAAGTTTAAATGACTCCCAAGCTGTAATTTATTATACCTTGAAAACAACCTCCTGTTATCTTAGGTTGATGAAAATCCTGAGATACCATGTTACTTATTCCACACTAAAATTATTTATCATGGGGGGGAAAAATAGAATAGAATATGATGAACATAAACATAAAGAATGGTAGGCACTACCTACTTTCTAAAAAATTTACAATTTAGTCAATATTTGCAATGTCTCTCTTCTTTGCTGTGTGATTTTATGTGGTTTACTTTTTGAGTTTTTTAATGGATAAGTCTTACTCCAAATAATTTACAATTCACAATTTTGTGAAGATTTTATTTATTTTAGATTTTACATTTATTTTATTTACAAAGGATTAAATTTTAGATTCGTGTGTTATTCTATAGTGGCCAGGTCACATATATTTAATATATATTTAACGTATGTTATAAATACCTAACCATTAGGAAACTTTATCTTAAGATAATAAGCAGATTGTTCTTCAAAACAAGACATTTGTCTGATAGACTAAAATTGACTTTCATTAATTTTTCAGATGAAATAATTGGTTTGGTGTGATTTCACCTGCAAACCTGTAATTGTTTTGTTTTGCTGGTTTGGGGGCCACACCCAATGGTGCTCAGGGTTTACTCCTGGCTCTGTGCTCAGGAATCACTTCTGGTGGTGTTCTGGATGCCAGGGATTGAAGATACATCAGCTACATGCAAGTCAAGCACCCTACTCACTGAATTATCTCTTCGACCCAAAGTTAGTTTGATATTTGTTATCCCTATGTGTTCAAATAGTCATCTGTGGGGTTTTTTGTAGAACTTTATTCATTCATTCTCTCATTTTGGGTTTGAGGGCCACGCCCAACTGGGCCCAGGGCTCTGTACTCAGTGATCATTCCTAGCCGACTTGAGGGACCATAGTAGGATGCCAGGGATGGAACCCAGGTCATGCGAGGAAAGCACCTTACTTGGTGTCTCTTGTAGTCCTTTAAATTGAGTCTGCCGCAAAGTCAAAGCTACAAAATTTTAATTGAATAATTTACAGCAGGTTTTTTTTTTAATTTGGGAAGTTTTGCAAAATAATTTATATTTGCGTTTTTCTAAATAATGTTTTACAATTAAATGTCTAAATACGTATATCCATCAGATTTTGACATACGAATGATGTATCCATTACATCAGATAAAACATGACTATTTGCTACACATGTATGTGTTTTTGTACACACAACTATAGCAATTATCTCGTGTGACATTTTATGGTTGGCGGGGGTGGGGGGTTCTGGGAATCGAACTCAGGTCCTCATGCATGTGTATGTACTCCACTATTGAGATACATCCCTGGTCCTTCATATGATGTTTTGTAACTAATTCACGGGGCACCAGGGATTGAACCCAAGTGTGCTGCAAACAAGACAAAGCGCCCTGAGTGCTGCACTATCACTGTCACTGTCCTCCCATTGTTCATCGATTTGCTCGAGCAGGCCCAGTAACGTCTCCATTTTGAGACTTGTTGTTATTGTGTTTGGCATATTAAATATGTCACCCAGGCTTTACCGCGTGGGGGAGATACTCTCAGTAGCTTGCTGGGATCTCAGAGAGGGGCAGAGAAACTGAACCCAGCTTGGCCGGGCTGGCTGCTCGCAAGGCAAGCGCCCTACTGCTGTGCTATCGCTCCAGCCCCACTGTCATTCTGGCCCTAACCCTCCTACGTGTTTAAGAGTTGACTTAAAGGGGCCTAACAGATAGTGATTCTGAATGCACAGTCAGAAATAATGCCTGAGCATTGCCTGGTGTGGCCCAAACACAAAATCTAAAACTGACTTAAAGACACCGTAAACCAGAATAAAATCACTTAACACCCTCCTTTGGCCAAAATTTTATACTCCCCTTTTATTAACAACTGTATCAGAGAAGTTATTTTCGGTGCTTTTGTTTTGTTTTGTTTAGAGCTTACTCCTGGGTCTCAAATCCTGCAGGCTTATGGAATGGAACCTAGGTCACCCTCGTGCAAGAAAAGCTCCCTGCCCACTGTACCAGCTCTCCTGCCCTTTTCCTTTTGCTTTTTAATTGACCAATACCCAGTTCCTATTCTTCTTAAAGGTAAAGGTAAAGGCCCTCCTGTTGATCGTCGATTTGCTCGAGCGGGCCCAGTAACGTCTCCACTGGAGACTTTGTTGTTACTGTGCCTGGCATATCCAATACTCTCGGTAGCTTGCCGGGCTCTCCGAGAGGGGCGGAGGAATCGAACTCGGGTCGGCCATGTTGGCCGCTTGTAAGGCGAATGCCCTCCCCGCTGTGCTATCGCTCCAGCCCTTCAGGTGCATATCATGATGATGTAACTGCGCAAAGTCTTATTGTTGTTCATCCATCAGAGCTTGGCACACATCAGGTCTTCAATAAATATCTGTGGAATGATTAATGAATAAACTTTAAGAGCTCCATCACCTGGGTTTTTTCAGTTTGTTTTTACTCTTTGGTGTTTGGGTCACATCCAGCAGTGCTCAGG
Source organism: Sorex fumeus (assembly GCF_029834395.1). Classification (NCBI taxonomy): domain Eukaryota; kingdom Metazoa; phylum Chordata; class Mammalia; order Eulipotyphla; family Soricidae; genus Sorex; species Sorex fumeus. Next base: position 9,478,677 of record NW_026606059.1, on the reverse strand, counting down.
GTGGCTCCTTTGCTCAGTGCTCTGGAATTACTCCTGGGTACGTACTCAGGGACCAAGCCATGCTGGGATCAAACCCAGGCCTCCTGCACACAAAACATGTGCTCAGCCTGTTGAGCTATTTCTCCAGCCATTACCTGTATCTAGGTTTTGTTTTGTTTCGTTTTGGGGGCCATACCCAACTGTGCTCAGGGGACCATATGGGATGCTAAGAATGGATCCTGGATCAGCTACCTGCAAGGCAAGTGCCTCGCCATCTGTACTGTCTCCCCAGACCCACAACCTGCATCTGAAAAGAAGACAATGTGAGTAACCAAAGGGAAAAGTCTTGTACATTGTTTCATATGTGTACTTCAGTACTTAAAATAATGGTGACTATCACATCACGACCATCCTGTTATTCGTCAATTGCCTTGAGCAGGCCCCAGTAACGTCTCGTCTCTTCGTCCTAGCCCTGAGATTTTTTATCTTTTTTTTTTCTCTTTTTGGGTCACACCCAGCAATGCTCAGGGGTTACTCCTGGCTCATGCACTCAGGAATTACTCCTGGCGTTGCTTGGGGAACCATATGGGATGCTGGGAATCGAACCTGGGTCGGCCATGTTGGCTGCATGCAAGGCAAACGCCCTACCCGCTGTGCTATCGCTCCAGCCCCACCCTGAGATTTTTTAAAAGGTGCCATATTCAAGGCTCTTTCAGGGTTAGGAGAATGAGACCCATTATTGTTACTGGCATTTGGCATATTGGGTACGCGCCACGGGGAGTTTGCCAGACTCTGGCGTGTGGGCAGTTACATTCGGTAGCCTGCCAGGTTGTCCAAAGTAGGAATGAGATAATAAGATGTCCTGCAGCCGCAAATGCGGCCGCGTGCTTCCGGGAGCTGGGATTTATGGTCTCTGAGTCTTGTAATGGTGACTATGTTCTAGAAAAACATATCATACATTTCCCCATGTGTTTTTGTTTATAAACTCTTTAGAATGCCTCAGTGAACCACAAATGCAATGGAAATTTCATTTTACTAGTTGCAATGAACTGAAAAAGCAATTTTTTTTTTTTTTTTGCATTTTGGGTCACACCCCCGGCGATGCTCAGGGGTTACTCCTGACTCATGCACTCAGGAATTACTCCTGGCGGTACTGACGGGACAATATGGGATGCTGGGAATCAAACCTGGGTCGGCCATGTTGGCTGCGTGCAAGGCAAACGCTGTGCTATTGCTCCAGCCCCAGGAGCAATTTTTTTAAATAAGAGTGGAAAGACCTTACAGACAGGGAACTATTCCTTTTTAGCTTCTGTGGTAGTTGAACCACGTAGCCTTCAGTACACACATCAATATGCAATAAAAATTCACAAGCTGTTTAATTTATCTGGGGCGTGATCTCATTCTTTCATTAATTATCATGGCATTGATAGTTTATATGATTCAGATTGTTTAAATGGTGTTTATCCTTAGTAAAGAATCATCTTTACTTGGAAATGTCTACCTTAATTATAAAGGGTCAATGTATCTATGTCCACATTAAACCTACCTTTCAAAAGATGTATTTGTTGCAGTATTTTAATCAACTCATTTCCCCTAATCCTTTAAAAATATCAGTTGACTCCATGAGAACACTGCAGTCAGCTGAAGCCCATCTCACCTCACAAGACTATTTTCATGCCGGAATCAGCACATCACTGGAGTTAGTTCATCCACCTCTGGGGAGAGAAACAGCAGCCAACTGGCTCATAGCGCGGCAGTAAGAAGAAGAGGAAAATTTTGGCCCACAAATCTGCAGCAAATATAGGCCATTGTTAATTACCCTGAGCACAGGCACTTCTGCACCATTCTTACAGTTTTCTCTCCATGAGCTTGGCGACCCATTGTAGAGCTGGCACCGGCTGTCTGCAGCACACAACACCAAAGGGAATTCTTTTCCAACACACACCCCATCACCCCCGCTGCCGCCCCCACTCAGAGATGGGGAAGTAGCTTGAAAGGCCAAAGCACGCGCTTTGCACAGAAGCCCTGGGTTTGATCCCCAGCACCATATAACTTTTCCTGAGCACCACCAGGAATGGGCCCTGAGCACTGTACCAGGAGGACAACACACCGCCCCACCCCAAAACAGGACCAAGCGTAGCCATCACAACAAACAAACAAAAACAAAACAGAACACTCAATCCTCCCAGACTTCATCTGTGCCTTTGAGGAAATCAATTGGTCAATAAACCCATTGGCTACCTGTAGAACCATAGGATTGATTCTGTCAATCATCCAGTTTGCCCTAAATGCTTTGGAATTGGGTCCAATTTCCTAAAGGGAAGTATATCATCTTGGGTTGTTGTGGTTTTTTTTTTTTTTTAGCACTATGTAATTTGTTTCTTTTGTTTGTTTGCTTTTTGGTTTCAGTCCATACCTGGCAATGCCCAGGGGTGACTCCTGGCTCTGCACTCATGAATGACTCCTGGAGGTGCTTCCAGGACCATATGCAACATCAAGAATCAAATCCGGGTTGGCCACATGCAAGGCAAATGCCCTGTTATATTATATATAAATATATATTATATAATAATTATTATATTCAGTCTGAATGTAATAATGAATATAGTAAAATACAGGTGCTGGGTCGGCCATGTTGGCCACTTGTAAGGCAAACGCCCTACCGCTGGGCTGGAGTGATAGCACAGCGGGTAGGGCGTTCGCCTTACACGCGGCCAACATGGTCGACCCGAGTTCGATTCCTCCGCCCCTCTCGGAGAGCCCGGCAAGCTACCGAGAGTATTCGATATGCCAGACACAGTAACAACAAAGTCTCCAATGGAGACGTTACTGGGCCCGCTCGAGCAAATCGACGATCAACGGGAGGGCCTTTACCTTTACCTTTACCTTTACAGGTGCTGGAGTGATAGTACAGCTGGTAGGGCATTTGGACCCGGGTTCAATTCCTCTACCCCTCTCGGAGAGCCCGGCAAGCTGCCAAGAGTATCTCGCCTGCATGGCAAAAGTCTGGCAAACTACCCATGACATATTCAATATGCCAAACACAGTAACAAGTCTCACAATGGAGACATTACTGGTGCCTGCTCGAGCAAATCTATGAACAATGGGAAGACAGTGCTACAGTGCTACAATTATTATATTTAGTTTAGGGGCCCTCACTTGGTGATGATGCTCAGGGGTTACTCCTGGCTCTGTACGCATGAATCACTTCTGGCAGGTTCTGGGGACCATATAGGATGCCGAAGATGGAACCCTGGTCAGCCATGTGCAAGGCAAGCACACCACCCCCTGTACTATTAAAAAAAAAATTGAATCACCATGAGATATAGTTACAAAGCTTTCATGTTTGAGTTTCAGTCATATAATGATCAAACACCCATCCCTCCACCAGTGCACATTCTCTACCACCAAATGTCCCCAGTATTACCTCCCCCTTTCCAACCCTCCCCCTGCCTCCATGGCAGGCAATTTCCCCCATACTATCTCTCTGCTTTGGGGCATTATGATTTGCAAAATAGTTACTGAGAGGCCATCACGTTTGGTTCCATAGTTGGCAGCCTGCTTCATGAGCTGGGCGAGAAGGCAGCTGGGATAGAGAAGGGATCACTAAGTCAATGACGGTTGGGTTGGAGGGATCGTTTGGGATAGGAGATTTTTAGTAGCCCCCCCCTTTTTTTCCTTTTGGGTCACACCCAGTGAAAAACAGGGGTTCCTCCTGGTTCTGCACTCAGGAATTACTCCTGGCAGTGTTGGGGGACCCTATGGGATGCTGGGAATCGAACCTGGGTTGGCCGTGTGCAAGACAAACGCCCTACCAGCTGTGCTATTGCTCCAGCCCCAGCCCCTATTTTTTTTTTAACTGAGTTTTATTTCCTTCCCACCTTCCTCCCTCAGTTGTGGTTGCGGTCCCGCCCCTTCCAGTGGGGATACACGCACCTGAGTGGTGCTCACGCTTCGGTTTCTGTGGTACAATCTTGGGTCGTTCTGTTCTGATTGGAAGTCACACTCTTCAGTCCGGGGGCTGGCTGGGCTCTGTGCTTAAGGGTTGGTCGCCCCAGCGGTGCTCGGGATTGTGCAGTGCCAGTCTTCAAACCCTATAGTACAGTTGTTTTTTTTTTTTTAAATTTGTGGGTTACAGGGACTGGAGTGATAGCACTGCGGTTAGGGCGTTTGCCTTGCATGCAGCCAACCCAGGTTCGATTCCTAGCATCCCATATGGTCCTCTGAGCACCGCCAGGAATGATTCCTGAGTGCAGAGCCAGGAGGAACTCCTGAGTATTGCCGAGTATAACCCAAAAAGCAATAAATAAATAAATAAATAAAAGGCCCTCCCGTTGATCGTCGATTTGCTCAAGCGGGCCCAGTAACGTCTCCATTGGAGACTTTGTTGTTACTGTGTTTGGCATATCGAATACTCTCGTTAGCTTGCCGGGCTCTCCGAGAGGGGCGGAGGAATCGAATTCGGGTTGGCCATGTTGGCCGCTTGTAAGGCGAACACCCTACCGCTGTGCTATAAATAAGAAGAAAATCTGTGGGTTACACCCAGCGATGCTCAGGGGTTACTCCTGGCTCTGCACTCAGGAATCACTCCTGGTGGTGCTCTGGGGACCACATGGCATGTCAGGAATCAAACCCGGATTGACCGCGTGCAAGGTGCAAGGCAAGGGTCTACCCACTGTACTCTCTCTCCAACCCCTGTGATCTTAATAGAGCTCATGGAAAAGAGACATTATTTGTGATAAAGAGTAACAAATACATTTTAATTTAGCGTATCTCAAATTGGGGGCTGGAACAATAGTACAGTGGATAAGACATTTGCATTGCAGCTGGCTGACCTGAGTTCAATCCTCCACACCCTAGAGGGTCTCCCTGCAGGCGGAATCCCTGAGGGTGGGGCCGTGAGTAACCCCAAGCAGCTCCAGGTGTGGCCCCCAAACACACAAAAGCATAGGGGTTCAAACACTTGCCTTGGGGCTAGAGTGACAGTACAGGGGTGAGGCATTTGTCTGGCTCGCTGCCAACCTGGTTCCATCTCCAACACCCCATATGGTTCCCCGAGCACCACCAGGAGTGATTCTCAAGTGCAGAGCCAGGAGGAACCCCTGAGTATCATCGGGTGTGGCCGTAAAAGTCAAAAAATCAAAAAACACCCCCAAACAAACAAAAAGCACTTGCCTCAACAAACAAAGACAAAAAGATGCTTGCCTTACGGTGAAGTGGCGCCTTGGCCATAGTACAGTGGGTGGAGCGTTTGCCTTGCAGGTGCCCAACCTGGGTTCGATCCCGGGCATCCTCTCTGGTCCCCTGAGCACTGCCAGGAGTGACTCCAGCAGTCAGGAGTAAGCCCAGAGCATCGCAGGTTGTGACTCTATTTGGGTGAAGGGAAGGTCATTTTCCCGCGTCCTCAAAAGAGTCAATGATAAGTAGCCTTTGCCGGGCCCACGGCTGCCCAGTTCAGGGTGTAAGTAAGACAGGGTGCTCCAAACCCGTGAGTGTCGAGGGGTGCGGTTCCTCGCAGCGTCCTCCCTCCCGTGAGCGCGGACGGACGGAGGGCGTTGGGGAGAGCATGCGTTGGGAATCAGGGCGCGGCACAGGGCGCTCAACCACTTAGGAAATGAGTTTACTTCATCCTATTGACATGTTATGACAATTATGCCAGAGTGCACTGGTTTAACTGAAAGGCCTCGTGCTTTTAAAGTTTAATGACAGCTGAAGACTAATAAGGGACATTTATGTATTTTTCTCAAATGCATGCATGGAGACGTTTTCATTTGTAAACATTCTGTTTGGGTCTCTGGGAGGACATTTGAGCTTTGAGAGGAAGGCCAGGGCAGGTGTATTTCTTGTAATTGCTTTTAAATCTTTTGAGCCGGGAGACTATCCCCTCAAAGACCTTGGGGAAAAAAAGGTGTTTTTTTTCTGTACCACCCCCCTCAATAATGGATTATAGTTTGAGCAATACAGGCCTCGTTTATTTTCACCTCATTGATTACCATAATGACAAACAATTTATGTTCAGTTTGCAGAATATTATTCCTTTAGCTTTAAGCAACAACAAAATCAGTGTGGAAACCAGGAACAGAGACAAACCACTTGGGGGCTGAAATCTGATTGAACCCAAACTTTTTCCTGCCTTTGACTACTGTTCCTAATATTGGAGGAGGGTTTATATGTTTTTCCTGAACAATGGATTTTAATTAAGAAGATTTATTAAAGACAGTTTTTATTCCCTTGATTACATTTCCAGTTCCAGAGACATCTGCATTTCAAAATGTGCTTCATATTTTCATAACTCTTCCACAATTCCCTTAAAGCGTTTTGGCATTCCAAATTTCTCCAATCTCTTCTCAACGTCTTCACGTTCACTTGTGTGCGCCATGTATTTTTTTGTACCCAGTCAGGATTCAACATTTCTTCACCTAGGTTATGTGTTAGAAAACTGACTTCAAGCACTCCTGTTCAATGTGAAAGGCAACTTTGAAAAGGAACAGATAAATTAAGTCCAGTCACTTAAGTCTAGAAAAAACTCGAGTATCTTCCAGGAGAGGTGGGGTAAACAGCTGGGCTAAGTTTGCTGTGAAGTTTGAATCATTGTTATTTTAATAGAGTAGGAAATTCATTTAGATAGTGGAATCTGATAGTTACCCAATTAAATCTCTTTTGTCTCCGTTAATACTGTTTAAACTTTTTATTAGCTATAGCTATGATATTATTGTTATGATCCTTTCTAAAATGGCAATCATAAATGGGGGAAAGACGCGTAGGTATATGGTTCATTTAATTTCAAGTTTTACTTTGTAAGCCATTTATTTCAAAAATTAATGGCACTGGGGCCAGAGCGACAGCACAGCCGGTAGCATGCTTGCTTTACACATGGCTGACTCGAGTTTGATCTGCAGTGGCCTGAGCTGGCAAGGAGTGACCCAGGATCACAGAGCCAGGAGTAAGCCCCGAGCACTGTCAGCTGGGACCGAAAACAAACCAAAAACTGTAGCACTCTCCTCCCATTGTTCATTGATTTGCTCAGGCAGGCACCAGTAACGTCTCCATTGTGAGACTTGTTGTTACTGTTTTTGGGCATATCAAATACGCCACAGGTAGCTTGCCAGGCTCTGCCATGCGGGAGAAATACTCTCGGTAGCTTGCTGATCTCTCCGAGAGGGGCGAAGGAATCAAACCCGGGTCGGCTGCGTGCAAGGCAAAAACCCTACCCACTGTGCTATGGCTCCAGCCCAGAGTATTTATTATACTTAATACTTATTGTTTTATTTATCATCTTCCCCTCCTCCAAGTTAAAGACAATATCTCTCATGCCAAGGGGCATCTTAATATCTCATTCTTGCTTTGGACAACCTGGCAGGCTACCGAATGTAACCTGTCCACACGGCAGAGTCTGGCAAACTCCCCGTGGCGTACCCAATATGCCAAATACCAGTAACAATGATGGGTCTCATTCTCCTAACCCTGAAAGAGCCTTGACTGTGGCACTTTTTAGAATCTCAGGGCTAGGACGAAGGAGACGTTACTGGTGCCTGCTCGAGGCAATCGACGAACAACAGGGTGATTGTGATCGTGATCTCTCTTGCCATCGCCACATCGCCAAAGTTAAGTGCAGCATATGGCATGCAATGGATATACAGCAACTGAAAGTATATCAAAGTATATCAATATATATCAAACCAGGGAGACAACAGTGAGTGAAGCGCTTGCCTTGCACGCAGCAGCCAACCTGGGTTTGATCCTGCCCACCCCTGTTCATATATAATCCTCCGTATGTGATACCAGTGAGCTGCCTGCAGAGCAAGTGCCCTACCCACTATGCTATCTCTCTGGCCCTGTCCACACACTTCAGTACCTAAACTTAGGATATGCCTACCCGTACAGAGTGTCAATTTTCTTTCTCATCTTCATTTTCTTTAAAGCAAACAATCCTTATGTCACCAGACAAACGGAACATTTTCCTCACTCCCTGGTTTACAGAAGTTGCTGGGTTTACGGAGAAACAGTGAAAGAAACCCAAGCCAGTGCTACCATAAACACGGGACCCGAATCCCAACCATGAGGCAAGAAGATGGGAGACAGATTGCTGAGTTGGAGGGACATTGGGGTCATTGGTGGAGAGGGATATTGTGGTCATTGGTGGGATCATTGAAATCCCTGGCAGTGGAATTAGCAGGGAGAACACTGGACATCAGGATCCCAATTGTCAACAATTTTGTTAATCGTGATGTCCAACTGAAAATTAAATTTTAAAAGAACAGATTAAAAAACAAAAAGAAGCTACTTGGTTCTTTTGTCTGCGCAAGAATCACGGAGATTTCTCCCACGAAAACCATAAGGGCTTTTGAAATCCTTACTGGACTTCGCTCCTTCTGATGGGCTGTGACTGTCAAACTGTCAGCCAGATCTGGTGTCAGCCTTTGGGTTAAGGAGCTCTTCCCGGCTGTGACCTCTCACTGCCTCCTAGAATAACAGAGCAAACCTGGTAGTTTTCTCCCGAAGAAGCGAAGCCCAGGCCAGGGGTAGCTTGCTGATAGCTCATCACAATATCCCCAGGTGATCTGGGTTTAACCTAAGTCTGTCCAGGTTTAAGGACAAAGGGTCTTTCCAGGTTTTCTCACCCCCCCCCCCCCCAATAAGTCACAATTCAAGTGTTTCATGTCAGGGGCTGTAAACAAGAATGAAAATCTTGTTTTTCTTTTCCTAAACTTTCTGTGGGCAAATCCAGAATAGGAAAAAGAAAGAAAGAAAGAAAGAAAGAAAGAAAGAAAGAAAGAAAGAGAGAGAGAGAGAGAGAGAGAGGAAGGAAGGAAGGAAGGAAGGAAGGAAGGAAGGAAGGAAGGAAGGAAGGAAAAAGAGAAAGAGAAAGAAAGGAGGGAGGAAGGAAAGTAGAAAGGAAGAAAGGGAGCGAGGGAAGGAGGGAGGGAGGAAAGAAAAAGAATAGAAGGAAAGGAGGAAAGAAAGGAATGAATGGAAGAACCAAAGGAAGAGTGGAAGGAAAAAATGGAAGAAAGAAAAAAGAAGGGAAGGAAGAAGGAAAGCAAGCGAGCATCTTGAAGTTCTGTTGCACTGAGATCTAATTCTCAGTGCAAGCCCCTTTGGAATCCAAAGGCCAAGCACTGTGGCTGCCCACGAACCCTGAACTCGCTCTCTGGATGGCATCTCAGCCCCGAGCCGCACACACAGCCTTTCCCTTCTTCACTTAATAGAATTAACAGAATGCTGGTGAGGAAAGCAGAGCTAACCAGTAAATAGTAACTGGGCAAACAAAACATCTCGTGGCTTATCTCAGCAAAAGAACCAATATTTGAGGGGTGGGGGGGGCAGCACTTGACTTGTACACACCTGGCGGGGTTCAATCCCTGGCACCCCATACAGTCCGTGAACCCCACTCACTCGCTCGGACTATTTTGCCAGGACTAAGGGCTGAGCACCTCTGAGTGCCGAAGCCCTCCCTTCCCATCTCCAACCCCATCCCCCACCCCCATCAAATAAAAGAAAGGAAAAAAAGAAAAGAGAGGTTCTGGGGAGGGCACCTGGAGATACTGGTGATGGGAAAGGTCCACTGGTGGAGGGATGGCTGTTGAACACTGTACGACTGAAATTCAATCATGAACGGCTTTGTAATGCTATAAATAAATAAATAGATATTTTTTAAAAAGAAAAGAGAAAGGAAGAAGGAGGTCACAAGGGCATAAACCCCACAGTTCCAGGTGGGGTGGGGACCATTCCGCCCCACCCAAAGGGAAGAGTTTTTAACTGTTAAGTTTTGCTTTCTGTCTTGCAGGAGGAAAACCCTCCCTTAACATCCTGAACTTCCTCTCCCTCTGCTAAAAGTCTTTCGGACTTTAATCATCTCCCTTTGTTCTTCCTAACTGCCCAAGGCAAGTACATAAAGGGTCTTAAGCTCTTTATTTTCCCCCAGGGCAGCTTGATTCACTGGTCACAGAAGGCTTCAGGCTCTCAGACAGTACTAAACTGCCAACTACAAACTAGGTACAAGTGAGAAACTGGCGTTAGGTCCTACAGGTGGATAAACCTTTGATGCCGTTGATATTTTTGGTTTTTCTTTGCTTTGTGCTGTGAGGGCCTCTTCTGGCAGTGCTCACGACTCACTCTTGGGCTCAGTGTCACTGGGACCATATGCAAAGCTGGGGGTCTGGGAAGCCCCGAAAAGGCAGGGCTCACCCCCAAGCTGTCTCTCTGGGCTGCGAGGAAGGCTGGGCTCATCCCTGATGCTGTCTCTCTCTCTCTAGCAAGGCTATTTCCTTTTCCTCCCACCCGTCCTGGTTCTTGTTCGGTTGTGCACACGCTGCAGTGCTCAGGGCTTACTCCCGGCTCCAGGATCAGGGTTCACTCCTGGAAGTTGCTGGTGCCTGGGATCAAACCCAGGTCAGTCACTTGCTAGTCAGCGCCTTGATCTCTGAACTCTCTATCCAGCCTCGATATTTGTTGCATTTTTCTGCTTCACAGTCATTACAACGTTATTTCCTCTAAAGAAACTAACTGTCTTTGGGGTGGGAGAGACAGTCTAGGGGTTAAGGCGCTGGCCCTGTAAGCAACAGACTCATTTTATTTCCCAGCATCATACGGTCTCCAACGCTTGCAGTGACTCAAACACCACCAGGAGCAAACAGGAAATAAAAGAAATAATTGCCAGTACATGATAGTTCAGGGTTTTCCACAAGATAAATGAAGCCTATAGATTTTTTTTTAGATTTAATTTTTTGTAAATTTAGACACAGTGACTTACAAAGTTATTCATAGTTGAGTTTAAAGAATACTAGAGGGGCTGGAGTATTAGCACAGCGAGTACGGCATTTGCCTTGCACGCGACCAACACGGGTTCGATTCCCAGCATCCCATAGGGTCCCCCGAGCACCGCCAGGAGTAATTCCTGAGTTCAGAGCCAGGGGGAACCCCTGAGCATCACTGGGTGTGACCGAAAAAGAAAAAAAAAAAGAATCAGTCCCACCACCTGTGTCAAGTGGTGTAGAAACTTTTTTCCCTAATATTTATTTATTTATTTATTTAGGGTCTGGAAGGGCTGGAGTGATAGCACAGCCAGTAGGGGGTTTGCCTTGCACATGGTCAACCCGGGTTCGATTCCTCCACCCCTCCCGGAGAGCCCAGCAAGCTACCGAGAGTATCCCACCCGCACAGCAGAGCCTGGCAAGCTCCCCGTGACGTATTCGGTATGCCAGACACAGTAACAACAAGTCTCACAATGGAGACATTACTGGAGCCTGCTCGAGCAAACCCATAAACAATGGGAGGACAGTGCTGACAGTGGTATCGTGCTCCAGGGGCTGCATAGTAGAGAGGGGAAGGTGCTTGCTTAACTCGCACACACCCATCTGTGTTCAATTGCTGGCCTCCCATATGGTCCCCTGAGCACTGCTGGGGTGATTCACGAGCGAAGGGCCAGGAGTAATCCCTGAGCACCTGAGCATCTCTGGGTGTGGCCCAAAGTCAAAAAAAAGAAAGACAGAAAAGAAGCTCATTTATATCGGCTCTATATCTACCCTAGCTAAAGTGTCCTTCCTAGAGTGAAATAAAGTTAGGGCCTCGGGCATATTTAGAGATGTGACCTCTCATTTCAGCCTCTTGAAAATGTATGTATTAGCACTTAGAAGAATAACAGAAAAAAAAGAGATTAGCTGTCTAATTACAGATTTCACACATAATCTGTCAATTGGCTAAGTATGTGCTGAATGTCATTACAGTGCTTAGTGAAAGGTGGGTAAAGCCCCTTCCTGATGCGACTTCTTCCTTCCTTCCTTCCTTCCTTCCTTCCTTCCTTCCTTCCTTCCTTCCTTCCTTCTTTCCTGTCTTCCTTCCTTCCTTCCTTCCTTCCTTCCTTCCTTCCTTCCTTCCTGTCTTCCTTCCTTCCTTCCTTCCTTCCTTCCTTCCTTCCTTCCTTCCTTCCTGTCTTCCTTCCTTCCTTCCTTCCTTCCTTCCTTCCTTCCTTCCTGTCTTCCTTCCTTCCTTCCTGTCTTCCTTCCTTCCTTCCTTCCTTCCTTCCTTCCTTCCTTCCTTCCTTCCTTCCTTCCTTCCTGCCTGCCTGCCTGCCTGCCTTACCTACCGTACTGTCACTTTAAGAAAAGTGGCCCCGATGATGCTTTCCTCAAAATGTCACAGGAGTTAAAAAACACAAAAATGAAAGTAAATAAGCAAATAAGACAAGGAGTTGCTCAAAGGAGATAAATTTAAGAACACTATCCATATTCTCACTTTTCAAGCAGGCTTAAACAATTCAACTTTAAAAAAATTGCATCACTGTGAGATGGACCCTCCCAAAGCTAGTCATGATTGGGTTTCAGTCACACAATGTTCCAACACCCATCCATCAGTATACATTTCTGAACACCAATGTCACCAGTTTGCAAATACTTTTGCAACTTTGAGCCTTTTCTATGGTGACACAAAACAGCTACAGTCAACACACAAAGCCATGAATATTGCTGTGTTCTAATAAAACTTTATCGATGGACTTTGAAATTTGAATTTTAGGTAATTTTCCTATGTGACAAATAGGATTCCTTTTGATTTTTATTTTTAAACCATCGATTTATGTAGTACTATTGTTAATTTGTATGTTTTGGGGCACAAAAGAAATTATCCCTGTATCCCCCTGGGTTCTTCAGAGGCTAAAAAATAATCAAATTAGCATAGGCAGATTGATAAGAGAAAAAGTAAAAGAAATTCATTAATAATATGTGTGCCTTCTACACAACAGGGAGAGGTTCAGAAAAACTGAATCCTAGACATGGCTTAAATATCTACCATTTAGATAAAGTCGAAGTAGGGGGGTAGGGGACAGTCAGTTATGGTGACCCTAAAGAAAAGAAAGATATGTAGATTTGAGTTCCTTCTTCTCCAGGGGGAAAAGATAAAGGGATTAGATCTTCCTGGAAAGAGCTCTTCCATTGTATATGTAATTTTTTTTTTTCAAAAATTAACTTCCACTCAAACTTCAGAGTTCCTCTCAAGAAATCTAGCATTGGCCTGAAAGTAGACTATAGACCGAACATGATTGCCACTCAATGCCTCTTTTGCAAACCACAGCACCCAAAAGGAGAGAGAGAACAAAAGGGAGTGCCCTGCCACAGAGGCAGGGTGGGATGGGGGGATGGGGGGGTGGGAGGGATACTGGAATTAGTGGTGGTGGAGAATGGGCACTGGTGGAGGGATGGGTACGCAACCATTATATAACTGAAACCCAAGCACAAAAATTTGTAAGTCTACAACTGTGCCCATGGTGTTTCACTAATAAAAATTAAAAAAATAGAAACATGACTTCTATAGATAAGCTATTTAAATAAAAAAAATAAAGGTGTTGCTTTTAAGGTTTACCCTTGGAAAAAAAGAAATCTAGCATTGGCTAAAGACATATTTGGGTCAGGGGACAGATAGTATCAAAGAGACTTACAAATCCTCAGTGTTGGAATACAAACAGATTCCCAAGCAAAGTGAGAGGTGAAGAGGTGAAGACATGGACAAGATGACATGAGGACAATGGGGTGCGGGTGTGGGGTTTCAGGCACTTTGGTGGCAGTGGGGTGCAGTAACTTTGTACATCAATACCAAGAATATTGACAGTTGTTTTTGTTTGTTTTGTTTTGTTGCTTTTTTGGTCATCCCCTGTGATGCACAGGGGCTACTCCTGACTCATGCACTCAGGAATTACTCCTAGTGGTGCTCGGAGGACCATTTGGGATGCTGGGAATTGAACCCGTGTCAGCTGCGTGCAAGGCAAACGCCCTACCTGCTGTGCTACCACTCCAGCCCTGAATATTGACGCTTTGGAAACTGGTGTTGGGGAGCGCAAAGGGGTGCATGTGACTGGCCGGGGCTAATCCCCAGTACCTCACACATGGTCCCTCTGGCCCTGTCAGAAGTGATCCTGAACACACAGCTGGGGAGTGAGCCCTGAGTGCTCATGGAGTGTGGGCCCAAAGACAACAAACAGAGCAGCAAATGAACTAATCAGTCTAACCCCCTATATTGAAACCATGTCGCCTAAGCACTTCTACAAATTCAATTAAATGAACAAAGACACACTTTGGGGATTACAAATCACAACCATCCTGTTATTCGTCAATTGCCTCGAGCAGGCCCCAGTAACGTCTCCTTTGTCCTAGCTCCGAGACTTTAAAAAAAAAGTGCCACATTCAAGGCTCTTTCAGAGTTAGGAGAATGAGACCCTTCATTGTTACTGGTATTTGGCATATTGGGTACACCATGGGGAGTTTGCCAGACTCTGCTGTGTGGGCAGGTTACATTCGGTAGCCTGCCAGTTTGTCCAAAGTAGGAATGAGATGATAAGATGTCGCGTGGCCGCGAATGCGGCCTCGCGCTTCCGGGAGCTGGGTTTTATAGTCTCTGAGTCTTGGGGACCACTTTGGGGATGGGATCTTTGTTTCTTTGTTGTTTTGTTGTGGGGCCACACCCAGAGGTGCTCAGGGATTTACTTTTGGCTCTGAGCTCAGGAGTCACTCCTGGTGGTCTGGAGGCACACTATGGGTTGTTGGGAATTGAACCCAGGCCAGCTGAGTGCAAGGCAAGCACCCTACCTGCTGTAACTATTGTTCTGGCCTCTGAGGTTTTGTACCCCATACACAGGTCACACAAAAAGTAAGTTTCTTGAAGGCCAGAGAGACCTGGGTTCGATCCCTGGCATCCCATATGGTCCCCTAAGCACCACCAGGAGTGACTCCTGAGTACAGAGCCAGGAGTAGCCTCTGAGCATCACCCAAACCAATAAATAAATCAATCACTAAGTATCCTTCCTGATTTGACTCAGTGGTCAAGGTTCACTGATCTAGGAGATGGGTTAACCAATAGATACAAGTTTGGAAACTTGATACCTTGTTGAAAAACCAGGGCAGGGAAGCAGAGCCCAGCAAGGGCTAGGGACATGGTCTAGCAGAAGGAATGGTGACGTGCTCTAGGCAGCCCCAAGGGCGGAGGGAAGAAACCCCAACTCTATTCCTACCCAGAAGCCCTTGGGATCCACTTGCCAAGAATCTTCTTTGGCAAGATTTTTATTTTTTCCTTTTCTTTTCTTTTTCTTTTTTTTTGCTTCTCTGGCCCATTTCTCTAAAATTCCACCATAGTTTCCACCCTGTCTCTGAGCAACAAGGAATCTGACTCCCCACAGCTCGAGCAGTTTCTTTGTAGGGAAAAAGTATCACTGCCCCTGTGGTCAAATCACAGATGAGAAATTTTAGAGACAGCATCTTTGATCCACAGCCTATTTTTGTTCATTTGTTTGGGAGCTCAGGAATCACTCTTGGAGTGCTCAGGGAATATAGGAGCTGATATAAAATATGAACCAGGTTGTGAAAAATAAGTGCCTTGCCCAATCTGCAACCTATTTTGATGGACAGTGAGATGGCTAAGTGGATTATGAATTGCACCCTGGGTTATGATTAACTGGATTATGATTTAGGTATTTTTTTTGTCTTCTGAGACACTGCCTGAAGACTTTTGTTTTGGATTTCCATTTATTTTATTTATTTATTTTTAATGTTGGGGTCATACCCAGAAGTGCACAGGGGTTACTTGAGGCTGTTTGCTCAGGAACTGCTTTTGGTGGTCCTTGGGGGACCATGTGGTACCCGGGATCAAACCTGACCCTCCTGCCTGCAAAGTCTACCCTCAGCCTGTGGATCTATCTCTACAATTCTAGTTCTGCTTTTTACCTTATTAGTTTATTATTAGTTTTGGGGCCACACTCTAAGGTGCTCAGAGATTAGTCCTGGCTCTACACTCAGGAATCAGTCTTGGTGGACTCAGAGGACCAAATGGGATGCTGGAGATCAGAGCTGGCTTGGCCACGTGCAAGACAAACACCCTACCTACTATACTATCTCTCCAGCTCTATTATTATTATTATTATTATTATTATTATGTTTTGCTGTTCTACTCTCTGGTGCTCAGGGCTTACTCCTGGATCTGTGCTCAGGGGTCACTACTGGTGAGTGCTGTGTATGTGGTGTTGGGATTTGAACCTGGGTCAATCGTGTTCAAGGCAAATATCTTATCCATTGTACTACTGTTTGACACCTTAGCTCTGATCTTTAAAAATTTTTGTTTGGGGAGCTTTTATTTATCAAGTATTGACAAAACATTTACTCCTATAAAACAGGCCAAAGAAATAAAAGATACACCAGACTACCTTTAACTCAATAGTCAGAGGGAACATGTGCTCATTTATTTTCATTTTCCTTGTATTAGTGCTCTGCCATAGGTTTCCTGCCCATCTTCAAAGCAGAACATAATGACTCACCGGGTCTAATGGTGATCACAAGTCTGCTACAATGCCCCCTGTGTCCCTCACTTCTTGCCACTGGGCTAGAAGCTAGTGGCAGTCAGCAATCCGCAGAATTTGATCCATTTGATCCAATATGACTCATTGCTCCAGTCACCAGCAATGAGACTCTCTTCAGATTGGGCCAGGGATCAAACCCAGATCAGCTGCAAGCAAGGTAAGTGCCCTATCCACTGGACTCTCTCTTAGGCTTTGGGACTTTCTTTTTTTTTTTTTTTTTTTTTTTGAATTTGCTGCTTTGGATTCTTGAAATTGGGTTTTTTTTTTTAAATGTAGGAGTACTGCTATTTATTCAGCCACTGATTAGCTGATTGAATTGGGCATGAACTCCACCTTACTTTTTGTTTTTTCCTAGATTTATTTATTTATTTATTTTTCTTCTTATATTTATTTATTGAATCACTGTCGGAAAAGTTACTAAGCTTTCAGGTTTAAGTCTCGGTCATACAATGATCAAACACCTTTCCCTTCACCAGTACTATTTTTCACCACCAAGAACCCCAATATACCCCCCTCCCACCCCTCCCAATGCCTGTGAGACAGATAATTTCCACTTAACTCTTCTCTACATTGATTACATTCATTATTTCGACAAAAGATGCACCATTATTGTTTAGAATTCCCACCCCCCCCCCCACCCCCCAACAATCAGAATTGCTGAAAAGGCATTGTGAAATACTTTGTTTTCTATAGCTGGTTATGAGAATCATATAATGTCACGCGGCCACAATTTTTGATTGAAATCGTGTTTTTATACTAAAAATGGATGTTACTATTAAGTCTTTAAATGATACAGAAGAGGCATATAGGTCCTGGAAAACACTGGCATTTGCCAGACTAATTGGAAATGTCTCAGCCCGAGTAAGGTGATTTCATTGGACTGACAGAGTAAACCCCGATGATAAAGACTGATCTAGAAATAGTGTACTTTTTGTTGTTGCTGCTGTTTTTGGCCACACCTGGTGGTGCTCAGGCTTACTCCTGGCTCTGTACTCAGGAATTACTCCTGCTTGGTAGACAAGATGGGATGCTAGGAATCAAACCCGGGTCAGCCACGTGCAAGGCAAATGTCCAACCTGCTGTACTATCACTCTGGACCCAGAAATAGTGTATCTTAATTTGGACTCAGGAAGAGTCACTTAAGCATATTACCCGATCAATTTTCACAACCAAATGCTAGCCTCAGGGTGTTATTGAAGTGTCGTGATTCAGAATAAGATTTTTCTCATTCATCTGAGTTCAAAAACAGAACAATGGGGTGGCAGTTTGCAGACCTTTAATTCATGGTGGGAGGGCTATACCCAGTGGTGTTCGGGACTTACTCCTGACTCTGCTCGGGATCACATATGTGTGCTGGGTGTTGTACCCTGGTAAGCCACATTCAAGGCAAGTGCCTTAGCTGCTGTACTATCTCTCTGGTCCAGGCTTAACCTCATTTGGGGGATCATTTTTGGGGTACGCCCAGTGGCACTCAGGACTGATTCCTGACTCTGTGCTCGGGTTACTCCTGGCAGTGCTCAGCACACCATATGTAGTACCAGAAATCAGTTTCAGCGGCTGTGTGTAAGGAAACGCCTTAATCTGTGCTTCTCTCCAGCCCAGGGGCAGTCATTTTAAGCTCTGTGCTCCAATTTGCAATATTTTTACAAGAGTTGTCCTGATGATTTGCTCGAACAGGCCCAGTAACGTCTCCATTGGAGACTTTGTTGTTACTGTGTCTGGCATATCGAATACATCACGGGGAGCTTGCCAGGCTCTGCCGTGCGGGCGAGATACTCTCGGTAGCTTGCCGGGCTCTCTGAGAGATGTTTTTGTTTTATTTATTGGTTTTTGGACCACACCCAGCTGTGCCAAGGTTTAACTCTCAACTCTGTGCTCAGAGGTCATTCTTGCCAATGCTCTGGGACCATATGACATGCCAGGGATAGAACATGGAGCAGTCATGTGTCAGGCAAACACCTTTCCACTCTACTCTCTCTCTGGCTCCTGTGATGATAGATTTCACAAATGCTTCGTTCTGAAATCTCAGTACAGAAGCTAGTGAATGGTGAGTATTAAATGGCAGGTAGCAACATCCTTAACTAAGAGATGAGCTGAGTCCGTGTGTTTCTCTAACTTGCACAAATTCACCTGGGTGGAAAGTGAAGAGAGCTGAGGTTTGAAAACAGCCTAAGCTGAGAGTCCTTGTACTGAACAACCACATTATTATCTCCATCACCATTAGCCTTGTTTTATTTCCATAATGAATGGTCTCAGCAATAAGCTAAAGGAAACTCTTAGCAGACAGACAATGCCAGGTGTGGGCACATGGGCCCTGAGATTTATTTATAGTCATAATCACAGACAAGAAAAATATGTAGGACTGCAGGGAGGGCCCGGGGAGCTGAGTGCATGTTTTGCATGTGGAAGTCCCAGATTTGATCCCTGATACCGGGATCACTGCAGGAAGTGACCCCCATATCCTGAACTGGGAATGACCTTTGAGCACTAATAGGTATATGCCACCCACCCCACTGCCAAAAAAAAAAAAAGGCAGAGAAATGATAACTTTCTCTAAATATGAGGAACTTTGGATCAAGTTGTCCGTTTCGTCTCCCAAACTAGTTTATCTTTTTATTGGCCACACCCCATGATGCTCAGGGCTTATCCCTGGCTCTGTGCTTAGGGGTTATTCCTGTCTCTGTGCCCTGGGATCACTCCTGGAGTGCTCTGGAGCCCATAGGGGCATGGCAGGAATGAACCCGGTTGGTATTTGGGGGAGCTGTGAGCAAGGAAAGAAGCTGCCCTCTGTACCCCCATTCTTAAATTCTGGTGGGGAAAAATAACACAAAAAACTTACAAACTAGTGGTATTTATTTATTTATTTTTTATTTTTATTTTTATTTTTTGCTTTTTGGGTCATACCCGGCAATTCACAGGGGTTACTCCTGGCTCTGCGCTCAAGAATTCTTCCTGGCGGTGCTCGGGGGACCATATGGGATGCCGGGAATCGAACCCGGGTCAGCCGCATGCAAGGCAAACGCCCTACCTGCTGTGCTATTGCTCCAGCCCCAAATTAGTGGCATTTAAAAAATAAATTAATTTATTGGGCCAAAGAGTAAGCCCAATGGTTGTCTTCTGCGTTGCCTGCAGGAGCCGTGGATTTGCAACTTGGCATCACATGGTCCCCTGGACGCTGTGGAAAATTGCTAAGAGAAATTTTCAAGTAGGGTTCAGAGAACATTTCCCTGGCACTTCCAGCTATGGCCCCAAAACAACAACAGCAAAATGTTAATTTAGTGTACATCTAAACTATCGATACCACCATTTTTGTAAACATACAACGTAAACTACAATAATTAAATTCCAAAACCATATATGAATGTATTGAGGTAAATTGAGTACACAAGAATATAACATGTGCCTAAGTCTTAAGGATGCAATGCAGTCACACCATGTCTACCCCTCAAGTGTCAATAATCCTCCATCATATTTCATAACATCCTTGCCTTCTTCCCTTCCCCTGCATGGATTCGGTAAACTCACTTCTGTTGCCAGACGCTACAAGATTTTTTTTCCCATTGGATATTGTCTATCCCCTTGCTTGCTTTGTGTGTGTGTGTGTGTGTGTGTGAGAGAGAGAGAGAGAGAGAGAGAGAGAGCACTCAAGGGCTATTTCTTTTTCTTTGAGGATTCATTTCGGGCTGGTATTTTATTTTTCTTTTTGGGTCACACCCGGTGATGCACAGGGGTTACTCCTGGCTCTTCACTTAGGAATTACTCCTGGTGGTGCTGGGGGACCATATGGGATGCTGGGAATTGAACCCGGGTTGGCCGCGTGCAAGTCAAACGCCCTACCCGCTGTGCTATCGCTCCAGCCCCTTGGGCTGGTATTCTGGGGAACCATGCAATGCTGGGGGTTCAACCAGGGATTCCCACATTCCTAGCATGTGCCTCAGTTCATCTGCTAGGCCCACTTTGCTTCTTTCTGCTTCACCTATGGCGCCTAACAGTGAGATCATTCAGTGTTTGTCATCCCCCTTCAAAATGATTTTGCTTATCTCGATCCCCCCTCCAGTTTTATCTACGTTATAGAAAAAAGCAGCACGTTATCGTTTCTTATAGCTGAGTAGTGCTTTATTGTGTATTGATACCACATCTTCTTTATTGATTTCATCTGTCCTTGAGCACTTGCGCTGTTTCCAGAGAGTGATCATTGTAATTAATGCTGTAGTGAACAGAGGCGTGCGAATATATATTTGAGTTAGTGTTTTATTTGAGTTGGGATAGGTACTTTGGATGAACGTGCTGGATCAGTTGCAGTTTCTGTTTGTAAGTTTTTGAGAAACCTCCGTTGGGTCCTTCGTAAACACTGACTCAGTTCGCATTGCTGGCAGGGAATGAGGCTTCCTTTCCCCCCATTTCCTCACACTGGCTCTAACCACTGCTCTGAGGTGAGATCTCATTGTTGTTTTGATTTTCATTTTCTTGCTTTTTTTTTTTTTTGCATCTCACCCGGTGATGCTCAGGGGCTACTCCTGGCTCATGCACTCAGGAATCTCTCTTGACGGTGCTCAGGGGACTATATGGGATGCTGGGGATCGAACCCAGGTCGGAGGTGTGCAAGGCAAATGCCCTACCCGCGGTGCATCACTCCAGTCCCTTCTTGCTTTTTTTATGTGTCTTTTATGTGTTGGCCATCTCTGTGTATTAAACTAGTGATTTATATAGAAGGATTCCTTTCAGTTCTGATAATGGTGCTTCTCCTGAAAGTCCATGAGCCAAAAACTACCTATGGGGCAAGTTGTGGGCCTGACTTCCGGAATCAGTGTTTGCCTGGGAGCTGGGGCGGCCCTATTGCAGTTTGGAAAAGATGTCCTGGTACCCACATGCTCATCGTCACCAGGGTTCCATCTGGAGAAGGCGGGATGCAGCACCTACTCCCTCTGGAACCTCCCAGTGATATCGGCTCTGTTTGGGACCTAGAGCATTCTCCGGGAGCTGTGGGGCCCTCCAGGCAGTTTTCTCCTTTGTTGCTGTGTGCTTTAAGATGGCGCTGTGGTCACGCGACATCTCCTTATATACAAAGTGATCAATGGAAAGTAAATCATCCAATGCTTCTCCCTGAAAATCAGGCTTAACTCTTTTGCAGACCACAACACCCAAAAGGAGAGAGAGAACAGAGGGGAATACCCTGCCACAGAGGCAGGGGGGGATGGGGGGGATGGGGGGTGGGAGGGATTCTGGGATCCGTGGTGGTGGGAAGTAGGCACTGGTGGAGGGATGGGTATTCGAAATAAATAAATTTTAAAAAAATTTAAAAGAATCTACCTGATTTTCTACGCACATTATTTTGTCTCCTTCCTGATTTCCTGATTTCAGTCCTCTAAGGGGCCCGTTGGAGGGGAGCGGGTTGAGCTTTCCTCCCCGCCCCGACCAGGGCTCCGGCAGCCGAAGACCTCCAGGACCAGCCACCACCATGCTGAGACCACTCTCCGCACACATGAAGGTACTGGCAGAAGGACAAAGCCACGCGGGTTCCGGGGCCGAGATCTCCAAGCCTACTCGAATTGGAGTCGAGCATCCTCCACCCAGATCCTCCAAATTCCAGTAGGCGGGGTTCACACCCACCACCTGGCCCCCTGGCGCCGTGTAATCCCATCAACGGCCAAGACTCAGAGACTATAAATTCCAGCTCCTGGAACCACGCGGCTGCGAATGCGGCCGCGTGATATCTAATCAGGACATCTTTTTGTGACATCTTAGTATCTCATTCCTACTTCGGACAAACTTGCAGGCTATCGAATGTAGCCTGCCCACAGGGCAGAGTCTGGCAAACTCCCCGTGGCATACCAAATATGCCAAATACCAGTAACAATGATGGGTCTCATTCTCCTAAAGAGCCTTGAATATAATCTCAGGGTTAGGATGAAAGAGACATTACTGGGGCCTGCTCAAGGCAATTGACGAATAACAGGATGATGAAATGAAAATGAAATGAAATGAGTCCTCTAAGGAGAAGAGAAACAGTTCACTTAGGCTAGAAGCACCCACCACAGTAGACATCTATGATAAGCATTTAGTGAATATTAATCACCTTTAAATATAAATATAGTTAGGATGTTGTTTAAGAGTTGGTCAATGTTAGCCTACACTTATTTTTATAAATAATTGGAAAATGACTATGCCCAATAATTTATATATTGTCTCTGCCTACTTTCATGCCACAAGAGCAGAGTTGAATAGGTGTGACAGTCATATGTTCCTCAAGGTCAGAGATATTTACTACCTGGTCTTTTGTGGAAAACATTTTTGTAGTTGAAAAAAAATTTACATCAGCCAAGGTGAACTTAAGATCTAGCTCTTCCTTTGCACAAGACATTTAAATTTTTTGTTTGCTATTTTTGGTCACAATATAATGGTGCTCAAGGGACCACACGTCGTGTGAGGATTCAAACCTGTATGGAGTCACTTATTAGGTGACAGCCTTAACTTCTGTCCCATCGCACTAGCCCACGCATTTAACTTTTCTTTTTTGGGGACCGGGGGGGGGTGTCACACCCAGCGATGCTCATGGGTTACTCCTGGTTCTGCACTCAGGAATTACTCCTGGTGGTGCTCAGGGACCATATGGGATGCCGGGAATAGAACCCGGGTGGGCTGTGCAAGACAAACACCCTCCCACTGTACTATCGCTTCGGCCCCTGCACTTAACTCTTCAACCTCTGTTTTTATTTCTTTTTTTATATAATTTAATTTTATTTTTATAAAGTCGTTCACAATATTTAATCACGTTTCATATTCGAACCCCAATTCACCACCATTGCACCTTTCCACGACCATATTTTGAATGTTTCCATCCCGAACCCCAAACCCAGCTCCCAAAGCAGAACCAACATAATTTATTTTGTAATGCTTGCTATGAATAATCTGCTAAAAATTATCCAAAAAAAGGTTTCTTAGAGGAAAGTGTGTGAAGATTGTTGTATTTCACCCAGGAGCCCTTAAGCATTAAGTTATTCTATAAGGGATTAGTAACATGTTTTTAAAGGTTGAGTCTTATGTGCATATATATATATACATATATATATATATATACATATGTGTGTGAGTATCAGTATAAATTTATTTATATATTTCCTCCTAAGATTGGTTGCCTTCTTTTTAAAACTCCGTCAAATGTGGTGTGCTACTTTTGGTTTATCAGTGATGTAAAGTGTGAGATGTTTTGGCCACATGGTCCAGAAATAGATCCACTCCTGGGTGAGGCCTGTCTGAGTGTGTGGAGAGCGGCTGTGGGTGTGGCGGTGGCTGAGTCCTGGAGGTTTTCTGCTGCTGGGTCTGGCTCTGTTGGGGTAGGGTGGGGCACTCACCCCCTACTCCTGGGTTGCCCCTAATGAGACAGTCTGGATCAGGATCTGGAGACTTGTCTATGGTGTCAGTGGAGCTAATTTTTATTTTATTATTATTATTATTATTATTTGCTTTTTGGGTCACACCCGGCAATGCACAGGGGTTACTCCTGGTTCTGCACTCAGGAATTACTCCTGGCGGTGCTGGGGGACCATATGGGATGTTGGGAATCAAACTCGGGTCAGTTGCGTGCAAGGCAAACGCCCTACCCACTATACTATCACTCCAGCCCCGGGGTTAATTTTTAAACGAAAGAAACTTCAAAAGCAAAGACATGAAAATCACATAGAATGGATTGCTAGTTTTGAACCCCCAATCTATGTAGTTTGCTGTTGTAATAACTAAATTTTTTGAGCATTTCTCTTCTGATTTATATAGTTTATATAATTTATATTCATATTTATGTTTCTGTTCTATTTATCATATAAAAAGATGAAGCTTAGCAAATCTCAATTTTTAGCCATTTTTACCTATAAAAATTTATTAAAAATTTAAATATTAACCACATATGTGTAAACTTATACAAACACACAAACACATTATAAGTAATATTAAACTAATAATTTTGACATTCCACTGGCTGTACTTCTAGGGGTTAATCATGTATATATTTATTATTTATTTTATTGAATCACTGTGAAATATAGTTATAAGCTTTCTTGTTTAAATTACAGTCATACAATTATCGAACACCCATCCCTCCACCAGTGCACGTTCTCCACTACCAATCTAATCTCCCCAGTATATGCTCCCTTCTCACCCTCCCCCTGCCTCCATGGCAGACAATTTCCCCCACACTCTCTCTCTACTTTTAGGCATTATGGTTCGCAATACAGATACTGAGTCATCCTGTTTTTCACGTACCAACTGAAGATAGGGCCCAGAGTGCTAGTACAGAGGGTAGGGTATTTGCCTTGCATGCAGCCAACCTGGATTCCATTCCTGGCATCCAATATGATCCCCCAAGCACCACCAGTAGTAATCCCTGAGCACTGCTTCGTGTGGCTCAAAACAAAACTCAAACCTAAAGTGAAGGTAATAGCTACTCACTTTGGCTACTCTTTTCGGTTGTTATCATCAAGATAAAAAGCGACAATATACGCAAATGCAAAACTGGCACGGTCACGGTCCTCCCGTTGTTCATCGATTTGCTGGAGCGGGCCCAGTAACGTCTCCATCGTGAGACTTGTTGTTACTGTGTTTGGCATATCAAATACGTCACGGGGAGCTTGCCAGGCTTTGTAGTGTGGACGAGATACTCTCGGTAACTTGCCGGAGTCTCCGAGAGGGGTAGAGGAATCGAACCCGGCTCACCTGGGCTGGCTGCGCGCAAGGCAAATGCTCTACCGCTGTGCTATTGCTCCTACCCAATGTAAAACATGTATTCTTATTAGCTTGTTATTTTTTGAAGGGGCTATTGGGCCGTATTTGTGGTTCTCCCGACTCAGTCTCGCAAGCTGGGGCTCACCCTCGCAGTGCTCAGGGAAGCGGTGGCATCAGGACTGGAACCCCGCATCCCACGTACAAAGCACGCGCTTAACCAAGTGAGCACTCTCTCTTGCCCCTGCGATTTGTTTTCTTTTCTTTTTTTTTTCTTTTAGCTTTTTTGGGTCACATCCGGCAATGCACTGGCATTACTCCTGGCTCTGCGCTCAGAAATTCCTCCTGGTGGTGCTCAGGAGACCATATGGGATGATAGGAATTGAACCCGGGTCGCCCACGTGCAAGGCAAACGCCCTACCCGCTGTGCTATCACTCCAGCCCCTACGATTGGTTTTCTTAGCAGGAGGACTAGCAGCTGTAAATCGTTTCCCTATGCTGACGTGTTGTTTCTCAGAGGCAGAGGCCGGGGCAGGGAGTTCACAGAGCCCGAATGCACGCTTTGCACCTGGGGAGCTCCGCCTTGAGCCGCAGAACTTCAAGGAGTAAGGAGTGACCCCTGACCACTGAGCAAGAAGCAGAGCCTGAGTCCCATCAGGTGTACCCTCTACCCCAAAGAAATAAGCTCAAACTAAACTAGCGCAGTGGATGACCCTCGCAGAAGCACCTGCCCACAAGCCAGCGTGTTGTCCTCCCCTACACCCCGGGGCCAGGGGGCCCTAGCACTTCTGCTCCTTATGGTCCCCAACAGCAAAAGCAATTTCAGTCCCCCCACTGCCAGGTGTGTGAAAGCACTTCAGCTAGAGTGCGGAAGTGAGTCATTCTTTCTCCTTCTCCTTCTCCTTCTCCTTCTCCTTCTCCTTCTCCTTCTCCTTCTCCTTCTCCTTCTCCTTCTCCTCCTCCTCTTCTCCTCCTCCTCTTTCTCCTCCTCTTCCTCCTCTTCTTCCTCCTCTTCCTCCTCCTCCTCCTCCTTCTCTTCCTCTTCCTCTTCTTCCTCCTCATCCTCCTCGTCCTCCTCCTCTCTTTTTTGGTTGTTGTTGTTGTTGTTGTTGGGCACACCTGGTGGTACTCAGGATTCTGGGATTGAACTCAGGTGGGCTGTGCGCAAGGAAGTCCCCCAGAACCACTGGAGGGGCCAGAGAGATAATGAGAATCTAAGAGAATTCTGGGATATGGTCACTGTGGTTGAACTTTGATCAAATAGCTTCATTTGAACCTTCACAGTCAGGGCATTGAGGACCATTCATTGTTACTGTTTTTGACATATCGAGTACGCCATGGGTAGCTTGTCAGGCTCTGCCATGTGGGCTGGATACTCTGGGTCGCTTGCCGGGCTCTCCAAGATGGATGGAGGCTTTTGGAACAGCATCTAATTACCTTTACAGGTGTTCCTAGTCAGGCATATAGGTGGGTATGATATTCTCAGTAGCCTGCCAGGTTCTCTGAGAGTGAGAACTAGAGAATAAGAGGTCTTCCGGGAGCTTGGTTTTATAGTCTCTGGATGGCCTTTGATGGGATTACAGGGCAGTTGGTGGGTGTCTAGTTACTGGAAGGTGGGGGAGCTGGGTGGAGGAGGCCCAGTCCCGAACCGAGCAGGCTTGGAAATCTCAGACCCGGGTCTCTCACACCTGGGTTCCTCTGATGGTTCCTCGTCCAGGTGTGTGGATAGTGGTTTCAGCATGGCTTTGGCTGGGTCCCGGAGGTCTTCAGCTGTTAGGGCTCTGCTCAGGGCGGGGAGGGAAACTCAACCCTCCTCCAAGGGGCCCTGGTGAGGACAGCCAGATGCGGGGACAGGAGACTCTGCCTTGTTCTCTTCCGGGAGCTTGGTTTTATAAATGTTGAATAATAATAATGAATTCAGAAAAAAACAGGCAGGAGCTGGAGCAATACTCCAGTGGGTAGGGCATTTGCCTTGCATGCGGTCAACCCGGGTTCGATTCCCAGCATTCCCCAAGCACTTCCATGAGTGATTTCTGAGTGCAGAGCCAGAAGCAACCCCTGTGCATTGCCGATTGTGACCACAAAAAAGGGAAAAAAAGCAGAGGAAATAGGCAGAAAGACTCTAAAAACTGTCTATTGAAGAATCCCAAATCCATTTTTTAAAAAATGGTGGTGTTGGTGGTGTTGGTGTTGGTGGTGGTGGTGGTGGTGGTGGTGGTGGTGTGTGTGTGTGTGTGTTTAGGTTTCTGGGTCATACCCACTATCTCTCAGGGATCACTCCTGGCTCTGTGTTCAGGAGTTACTTTTGGCAAGCTTGGGGGGCCATATGGGATGCTGGGAATCAAACCCGGGTCAGTCACACGCAAGGCAAATGCCCTCCTCGCTGTCCTCTTGCTCCAGTGCAGGTACGGGTTGGGTATGAGGACAACGCTCCATGTCTTAAGTGAATGGGCTTCCAGGACTGTCTGCAGAACCCACTTCAGGCCTTGGTGTTTAGAGTGGGTCTGTCAGCCTTGCTGACTCTGGCGTCCACAGCTCCCGGGCAGGTGTGCCCAGATCCCCGCTATAGCCCTTCCTAACCTCTCTCATCCCAGGTCCTGCCGAGGGTTTTATTGGGTTGACTACCAGCACCCCTCAAGTGGTTCCATATGCCGACCCTGGCGTTACTACCCTTCCCCACTGCTCCTTGACTGAGGGTTCCAAGTCTTTGCAGACTTTTAATCTGGGTTCCTGCGGCGTCCCCCCTTGGCTGCACGCGGCCTAATAGCCTTTCTTCCTCCCATGGTTCTGTTTCATGGCCCTGCTCGAAAGCAGATGCTCTGGCTCCTTCCACAGCGAACACTGCCAGTTTCATGGCATTTTCTTGCTGCTTTTGGCTGGAACTCTCAACTTTCTCAGGCCCGATTGTAAGGCACCATGTGGGACGGACCCAAGAGGAAGAAGGAGCTGCCGGGTCGGGGGAGGGGCGGCCGTGTGGAACATGGGAACTGAGGCTGAATTTATTCCCAAGCCCTCAGAAACATTTTTTTTCTGTCAACTCAGTATTCATCCAAGTCGGCTGTCACACGATTACCACGGGCACTTTTGCAAGGGGACGAGAAGGGGATTGATCAGTGGAGACTCGTTTGCAGGAATGCAGTTCTCAGGGCCGTGTTTGGCAGCTGTCCTATCTGCTGTCTTCTCTTGCAGGTCTCTTGTTTACCTCTCGGGGAGCAGCAGCTACTGGTCCTTTCCTTCCCTGCTGCCTTTCAGCTGTTCGGCTGCTGCTGCAGTGCTCATCAGACCCTGGCCTTGATTTTTCATTCATAATATATGACTTTTTTTTTTTTTTGCTTGCTTTTGCGGGCACACCTGGCAGTGCTCAGGGATCACTCCTGGCGAAACCCGGTAATCATATGAGGTGCCGGGGATCAAACCCTGGGGGCTGTGTGCAAGACCAACGCCATCGTTCTGGCTCCAATGTGGGCCCTTTTACAGCGAACACAGGATGACCTTTGAGGATGCTCTTTCTCCTTTTCTTTCTTTTCTTTATTCTTTTTTTTTTTCTGATTTTTGGGTCACACCTGGCAATGCACGGGGGTTACCTCTGGCTCTGCAGTCAGGTGTTACTCCTGGCTGTGCTCAGGGGACCCTATGGGATGCTGGGAATCGAACCCGGGTTGACTGCGCGTAAGGCAATTGCTCTACCCGCTGTGCTATCGCTCCAGCCCCATCCCCTTTTCTTCCCACCTTCTCCTGTTCCCCATTTGCAGCAGCATCTTTTAGGAAAGAGGCCTAGGAGATCATCTCTCATCGGCCACCCTCCAGAACTCACGGCTGCTTCTCCCGGAAGGGAGCATAACATGAGGTCCCCATAGCTGTGCCACTGGACTGGACTCTGCGCCAGGCTGTTTTCACTCAGGGCACCCCAGAGCGGGGGCAGGTGAGGACCCTTCCCATCCCAAGGGACCCAGCCCCAGCAGCTGACCTGAACAAGCCAACCACCGCCACACTCTAGGCCACTCCCTGCCTGCTTGGGCCAAGTCTCAGGCATCAGTGAAGTCCTACAGAACCCAGATAATGCGGAACTTTGTGACCTTAGACTCTGGGCTCAATGGACCTGGAAGCAGAGATCCTCTGCCCTTTTCCCCACATTCTCCAGTGACCCATGGGTCACTCCCATAAGCCACCTCCTGCCAACGCCAGATAATCTCGTCATTGGCCACCATCCAGAACTCACGGCTGCTTCTCCCAGAAGGGAGCATAAAATGAGGCCCCCATAACCATGCTTTCTTTTTATAAGCCAGCAAATGGGTGATGCCCACTCTGGGAAATGAGGCAAGGCTGCTGACTCTGTACCGTGTGCCCTATGGAAGGAACACCTGAGGTTACTCTGCAGCCCTGAAAGATGGACCCGGAAGGGGACGCCAAGCTGCACACCTGTGGCTGTTCCCCTTTATTCTCTGCCACTCATTCCCAGTGCAGACGGTTTTGCCTCTCAAGGGAGTTTGGGCCATGTCTGCAGACACTGGTCTTTATCTCCGCTGGGAAGGGCACATCCCGTTGGCATGCTGGAGGCAGAAATCAGAGCTGTCGCCGACTATCCTACAGTGCTGGGGACAACAGCTCTGTCCCCCATGGGACCTGTCCTAAAAAAGAATAATTTGATTCCCAATGTCAACAGGGATCAAATACCTATTTTAAAATTTTTTTAAATTGAATCACTGTGAGAAAGACCCTTACAAAGCTGTTCATTATTGGATTTCAACCATACAGTGTTCCAAAACCCATCCCTCCACCAGTGCACATTTCCCAGCACCAGTGTCCCCAAGTTCCTTCCCATCATCCCCCAATCTCAACCCACTGCCTGTTTCTATGGCAGACAAGTTTCTTCTCTCTGACTCTCCCCCCCCACCCCATCTCTGTCTGTCTGACTGTCTGTCTCTCCTTTTGGGCATTGTGGTTTGCAATATTGATACCGAAAGGTTATCAAGAATATGCCTTACCTACTTTTAACCCTCAGCTCTTGTCCAGCATGGTCCTTCCCAGCTATTATTGTCATCCTGGTTTCTTCTCTATCTTACCTACCCTCAGACCCACACACACTTGTGGTTAGTTCCAACCACTGACCAGTCGTAACCCCTATTTCCCCTGGACATGGGTATTTGTCTTCTACTATATATATTTTTTATATATTGCAAATAAATTCAGTCATTCTGTATTTGTCCACTGTACCATTTCTCTGGCCTCTAAATTTCTATTTTTATAATTATGATAATGATGCTACATATATGTATGTATATATATCACTATCTTAATTTTTGGAATTTTTTTGGGGGGGGCATACTTAGTAGTGCTCATGCCTACCCAGGCTCAGTGCGCGGGTTCCTCCCAGCAAGTCTTGACACATGTGGTGTCAGGATAGGACATGGGGCTCCTGCAGGCAATGCATGTGCTTTCATCCTTAAATTCATCCCCTTCTCCAAAATCATCATCTTTATTCAAACTTGGGGAGATGCAAAGTTATACCAATCTCATGACAAACTTGTCAGTGGGGGAGTGGATATTCTGTACTTCAGAACACATAATTCCTTGTCTTCTTCCATTTGTTTGCAAACCTTATTCACCCTGTTCCCAATACCCTCCCATTGTGGTCCTTTATTGCTTTAGTACTAATATGACATTCACAGTGAATGAAGTCAATCTCTATAGTGACTGCAAGACATGCAATTACTACAGCTAACGGTCATCACTAAGCTTCACTTTTATTGCTTAAGATAAATCTATTACTTGTTGATCAACAATAACTGAAAGAAAATAGTGCAGTATAGGTAAAGGTAAAGGTAAAGGCCCTTCCGTTGATCGTCAATTTGCTCGAGCGGGCCCAGTAACGTCTCCATTGGAGACTTTGTTCTTACTGTGTTTGGCATATCGAATACTCTCGGTAGCTTGCCGGGCTCTCCGAGAAGTATAATGGAAATAATCCTGCAGGGGGAGATGAAAAATACATTACTATTTGGCTATAATCTAATGCTCTGAGCTTGGAGAAACTATTTTATTTTGTGCCTCTGTTTCTTCATCTGTGGTTCTTATTTTTTATTTTTTTTTTATGGGTCACAGCTGGTGGTGCTCAGGCTTACTCCTGGCTTTATACCCAAGGATCATTCCTGGTGATGCTCAGGGCTTACTCCTGGCTCTATACTCAGGGATCTTACTCCTGGTGGTGCTCAGGATTTACTCCTGACTCTATACTCAGGGATCACTCCTGGTGGTGCTAGAAATCTAACCAGTCCACACGCAGAGCAAGAGTTCACTGCACTCTTGGTCCAGTTCAGTTTCCTAATTTGTAAAGTAAGAAAGAAAGCCTTAAAGACATCTTTTAATTATTTTATTTAAAAAAAAATTTGGGCCACACCCAGCAGTACTCAGAGATGACTCCTGACTCTGATCAGGGGTCGCACCTGGCAGTGTTTAGGGGGACTATCTGCATGCCTTGGATTCAAACCATGTTTGAGGTGACAGCTGTATGGAAGAAAAGACCTTAACCTCTGGACTATCTTTCCTGCCCCTATGGTGTTTTTTACATCCCAAATTCAAAGTCCTTTGACTTGAAACTATGGACAAAATAGAAATTTTATATGGATATGAGAGATATTTATACTCATAACTTTTTTGTTTGTTTGTTTTATGTTTTTTGGGTCTCACTCAGTGATACTCAGGGGTTACTCCTGGCTCTGTGCTCAGGAATTACTCCTGGTGGTGCTTGTGGGACCATATGGGGTGCCGGGGATTAAACCCAGGTTAGCCACTTGCAAGGCAAATGCCCTACCTGTGGTACTATTGCTCCGGCCCCTTGGTTTCGTTTTTGTGTGAAGGCCACACCTGGCAATGCTCACATGTTTCTACTGACCCCCAGTAGAGTTCAGCCAACCATGAGGCACTGATACTGGAACCCGGGCTTCCCGCATGCAAAGGAAGTACTCAGTCTGTGCAGTCTATGGTGCTATCTGTCTGGCTCTATACTTACAACTTTTGAATTGAAGGAAAGAGGGTTTTTTTTTTTTTTTTTTTGCAAGCAGTCACAGCTGGTGGTACTCAGGGCTTACTCCTGGCTCTGTGCCCAGAGATCACTCCTGGCAGGGCTCGGGGCTATCCCATGGGATGTGGGAGATTGAACCCACAGCAAACACTTGCAAGGTAAATGACCTACCTGCTATACTATCACTCTGGCCCAAGAAGGAAAGTTTTGACAAGCCCTTAATTATACATCTGATTTTTGGGTATAACCAAAAACCCCACCTTAGATCTTGAAATAATCAATG
Source organism: Sorex fumeus (assembly GCF_029834395.1). Taxonomy (NCBI): domain Eukaryota; kingdom Metazoa; phylum Chordata; class Mammalia; order Eulipotyphla; family Soricidae; genus Sorex; species Sorex fumeus. Next base: position 9,446,349 of record NW_026606059.1, on the reverse strand, counting down.
ATTTTGCTTAAATAGTAATCCACTGCCGCCTCCTAATGAGTTCCCTACCCATTTTGTGTTCAAATCCGAGTGTGAAGTCATTTGCCACGCAGATACCAATGAACATTTGCAGAGAGTGCTTTCTAGAACTTACACTTCATGATGTTTTTTTTTAAAAAAAAAAAACCAAAAAACCCCCATCCCAGACCAAGTTATTCTGTTGTATAAAAAGAAGGAAGAATAATATGAAGTTTACATGAGCAACTTCAAAGTCTAATGGAGAAAGAAGGCAGGATGTGGTTCTATTTATTTAAAATTGTTTAACTTTTGAGGTCCAAGAAGTGATATGAATACCAAAAGGAATGATTTCCAGGAGGAAGAGAAACTTTTGATGGTTGGCCTAATAAAATAAAACGACACATTAGTGAAACTGAATTCAAGAACGATTCCAGCACTGCGCGCAGATGAGCCGGCGAGCTGGAGTGCGGCCAAGCCCAACGGCTGCGCGCAGCGGACCCACCATGTGTTATGCGCAAACCAGACCGTTGCTGTGCGGGAAAGACCAGCCAGCTTTCAGGGCGAGCTGCTGCCATAAAACACACCAGTGATTTGGTTTTCCGTGCGTCTAAGGCGCTCTTATTTTGATGCACAGGACCTCTTTGGAACCCAATTGTCCAGAGCACTTTCCTGAGTGACTGGTTCATGAACGTTTTACCAGAAAGGTCACATTCTGCATGGTTGTTGTTTTTGTCACTGCAAATCATGTCTTTACAGTACAGACACTGGGGAGGAGGGGGGGGGGATATTTTAAATCTTAAGGAAAAGGAGACAAAATGCAGATCAAAGGACTCCATGAAGAATAATCTGCCTTTAACAATTTTCATGGATCAGAAGCCTCTGGATGTTGTCTGTGAAAAATCAAAGTATCACGGGATCGCTCAGGAAAATGGGGGGGAAAAAAAGGAAAACAGAAATGTCAGAGCTTCATTTTTACGTGTGGCCAGAGAAATTCCCACCTCCTATAAAACACCTACGTTCTAACACCTAGTGTTTGCTTTGGAGACTGACAAAGAGTTAATACAGCTTGTTTGGCATCAGATATCGGTATAATGGGCTTTTACTGAAGTAATTAAAATTTGTTTATAATTAATACAGATGAATTGGTTTCTGCACAATAATAGTTAGGAGATTAACAAAGGCCACATTTTGGCAACAAGACGACATTCTTTTCCAAGTGCTGTGGGACCTTATCCAACGAATGTCTGTCCAACCCGGCTGATTCTTCAGAGGTGCCATATGGCACCGCTATGCATTATGACTTTTTTTTCTAAAAGGCAGCCATATGACATAACTGATCTTTAAAACGTTGTCAGAAGGCATTACCTGGGTAGGCTTTGAGCTGCTTTCCAAAAACTTAGCAAGCACAGGGGCTATTAATTATGAGCAAAAGAAATGTGCATGCGTGCTCTGGAAACTTGGCACCCTTTTCTTTCTCAGTCACAGCTGATCATTTCTCAAGCCACGCTAGATGGCAAAGTAAGGAGGCTATTTTTTTTTTTTTGCTTCAAGAGCGGAAAAAAACCCACATATTCTCTTTTAAAACATGTACCCTGCAATTTCATTATCAAATACCTGTGCCGTTGATCCTAACGTACAATTATTTAGTTTCCTGTAATGTCACAGTATTCCCTGATTTTTTTTCTTTTTCTCAATTTCTTTCTCTTTCTTTCTTTTTTTTTTTTTAAGAAAAGGAAGCAGAAGCTATTTGCAGCTAAAAAATTTAAAACAATGTTTTGGGTGCACATTTGGGGACTGGGAGTATGCTTTGTATGCGGTGAACTTGGTTTTGCTCTCCTGGATTGCATGGTCCTCTGAACACTGCAGGGAGTGACCCCCAAGGAGCACAGAGTTGGGAGTATCTCCTGAGCACTGCTCAGTCTGCTTCCTCTCCCCCCCCCAAAAAAAAACCCATTCTAGCTATGGTGGTAGCTGTTTCTACCTGTCACCTAAACCTTCCCCACTGAATTTTGCATTATAGAAAAATAAATAGCTCCACTTGGGGTGGGGTGGGGTGGCCCACCAGCCCATGCTCAGGGGTTATTCCTGGCTCTACACTCAAGAATTACTCCTTGCAGCAGTGCTCAGCAGATCAAGTGGGATTCCAGGGATCAAGCCCGGCTTGACCCTGTGCAAGATAAGCACCCTACCCACTGTACTATCTCTCCAGCCTTTAATATATTGTTTTTCGGTTTCCCCAGAAGACTTACAGGGTGTAAGACACTTGCTTTGTCCACAGCTGACCCTTGTCAAATCCCTGAAACTACAGATAGTCCCCCCCAGCACTTCCAAGTGTGATCCCTGAGCACAGAGACAGGAGTAGGGTCTGAGCACTGCCGTCCTCTCCCCAAAGAAGACTCATTTGTGCAGGAGGTCAGGGGAAATAAAGGGAACAGACAGTGAAAACTTTCCATTTTAGTGGGCTGGGGAAATAGTACAGCAGGTGGGGCATTTGCCTTGCATGCAGCTGACCTTGGTTCAATCCCTTTTGCACCCCATGTGATCCCCTGAGCAGCACCAGGAGTAATTCCTGAGGACAGAACCAGAAGCAACCTCTGAGCATTCCCAGTTCTGGCCCCCAAACAAACAAACAAACAAATAAGAAAAGTTCCATTTTATTTGTGTGTTTAAACAAGTTGGTCGCACTGATTTCCATTTATAATCACCCTTCGGCTGAAAAGTGCAGAAGCCCATAGAATAAGAAAAGGAAAAGGGGTTAGAGAGGGAGTACATGGGTAGGGCGCTTGCCTTGCACAAGGCTGACCTGGTTGGATCCCTGAGCATAAGTTTCCCTGAGCCCCGCCAGGAGTGATCCTTGAACACAGAGTCAGGAATAAGCCCAGAGTATCGCCGGGTGTGGTCCAAAATGAACAACAGCAACAGCAACAACAAACTCACAAAAAGCCCCAATGAGGAATGTGGAAGTGGATGGAATTGGGGTGGTGGAAGCTGGCTGTAGCAGTAGAGGCGCCTCTGGATTCAGTGCTCCCTTCTCATAATTTAACTTGTTTCCCCCACCCCTATTTGAGTATCTCTCATCACTTGCATCCCAACTCAAGGAGAGTAAAATCACTGTCACTGTCACTGTTCATCGATTTGCTTGAGCGGGCCCAGTGACGTCTCCATCGTGAGACTTGTTGTTACTGTGTTTGGCATATCGAATACGTCACAGGGAGCTTGTCAGGCTTTGCTGTGCGGACGAGATACTCTCGGTAGCTTGCCGGGCTCTCCAAGAGGGGCGGAGGAAATCGAACCCGGCTCGGCCGGGCTGGCTGAGTGCAAGGCAAACGCCCTACTGCTGTGCTATTGCTCCAGTCCGAGTAAAATCAATCTCCTTCAAATGTGTCCCTGTCCCTGTCTTCCTTCTCTAGAAATCCTTCCTTTGGCATCATTAGTTCGAAAATGTTGAGTCATCTATTAAAATAAAAAATGGTGGTCACACCTGATTGTGCTCCGGTTCATTCTGCTGCCGACCCAGGGGACCACCTGGGGTTGGGGGAATCACTCGCAGGTCAGTCACTTCTCTCCATCTTCTTGCAGTCATTTATGAAAATTAATTTTTTTTCCTGTTTGGGTCACACCCATTGATGCTCAGGGATTCCTCCTGGCTCTGCCCTTAGGAATTACTCCTGGTAGTGATCAAAGGACCACATAGGATGCCAGCCAGGATTGAACCCAGGCCTGCTGCATGCAAGGCAAATGCCCTAGCCGCTGTACTATCTCTCTGATCCCCTTGTTTCTTTTATAAACTTACCCTTTATGCCAACCCTTGGCTCATATTCCTGCTCTACTATTTTTGTTTGTTTCATTTTGGGGCCACACCCAGTAGTGCTCTGGCTCCACTCAGGGATCACTCCTGATCATGTTTGGAGAAGCAGATGGGGTGCCTGGGATTGAACCCAGGGCCGTCTGGGGCAAGGAAAGTGCCTTATTTGCTGGCTGTACTGGGTCTGACCTCCTGTTCTCCTTTCCTTGGTCAACGAGGTGCACCCTCTGCCTTCGAACTTCTTCCTCCTTCTCGGTGCATCCTCTCGGTGATGCTCTGGGGCGGCCCTCACTTGTGGGTGAGAGACAATTGTCAGGATTGGTGCTGGCTAGTTGTTAAACCCGAGATGGCTGGCAATCAGCCAAGGGGACAGTATTTGCACCAAAGAGATTGGCAAACTTGAAAAATCAGATTCCTCTTCCCACAGAGAGCCTGTTGCAGAGCAGTTTCCAGAATACCATGGAGTTCTCACTTACCAGAATGTTCTCTTTCCCAAGCCTCTTTCTTGCCTCATCATCCCTTTCTGTTTTCACATATCAGCAGAGTGAGATCTTTCTCTAGTCCTAGCAACCAGCAGGCCAGGGCATAGGGGGGGAGGAATGGGGAGAAGAGGATCAACTTAATAATAAAATCTGGGGGTACAGTTAGTGTGGCATGCACACATGGGTATTGAGGAGACGCTGTACTCCCCAAACTTACATAATAACATAAGTGAAGGGCCTGGAGAGATCCACAATAGGTAGGATGCTGGTCTTGCACTTGTCTACCCAAGTTCAATCTCCAGCGCCCCAGATACTCCCACAAGCCCCACCAGGGGTGACCCCTAAGCACAGAGCCAGTGAGGTGTGGCCCCAGACAAAACGAACAAAATAAAAATTTCCTTTCTAAAATAAAAGCAAATCACCCTTTAAGGTACTTCCCCGAATGTGGTTGAGCCTGGTTCAACCCCTGGCATGGCATATGGTTCTCTGAGCACTGTCTCAGATTTGGGGCAGGAGTCACTGTCACTGTCATCCCATTGATCGTCGAATTACTGAAGCGGGCACCAGTAACATCTGTATTCCTCCAAGCCCTGAGATTTTAGCAGCCTCTTTATACTCCTCTTTTTCCAAAGATTGGAGGCTCTTTTAGGGTCAGGGGAATGAGACCTGTTGTCGTTACTGTATTTGCCATATCAAATACGCCATGGGGAGCTTGCCGAGCTCTGCCCATGTGGGAGGGATAATCTCAGTAGCTTGCCAGGCTCTCCAAGAGGCATATATTTATATATTTCTTTCTATGATTTGTTGCCAACACTCTGAACCCCACTAGATATGGTGTAGTAATTGTGGAAAATGGCTAGGAAGTGTCTTATAATGAGTCACGTGGCCGCAAAGTGGCTGCATGATCCAGAAAGCGGCCTTGATCGTGGCAGTGGTTGAGTAGTGGAGGTAGGCTGCAGGGGCTGGGTCCCTTGGGGTGGGGAGGGCTCTCACCCACCCCACAGCCTGGTGTGGAGTCTGGTCACATGGTGCTGGGAGCCTCCTTTTATACTCCTGTTTGGGAGGAGCATTCTGAGCTCTGGAGGGTGACTAATGAGGAGATTATCTGGTGCTGGCAGCCTGTGGCTTATGGGTGATCCCAGAGTCACCAGAGACTGGAGAAAGCAGGCAGAGGATCTCTGTTCTGGGTTCCATTGAGTCCAGGCAGGAGTAGCCCTAAATATTACTGGGTGTGGTTCAAAAACAAAACAAAACTGTCAAATAGGACAAACCTGGACTCCCTGTTTCTCATTTCTTCATGACTTTTATCCAATAAACTGATAGTTTAGGGGTCAGAAAAATGATATAAGACAAGTTGCCTTGCATGCAGCCGACCTTGGTTCAAATTCCTGGCACCATACTTGGTTACTTGAGCACTGCCAGGGGGCACTCCAGAGCACAGAGCCAAAAATAGCTCCTGAGCACTGTCCCATGTGACCACTTCTCATGAACTGATATGTTATCATTTTAATATTTATTTGTTTGTCTTTGTTTTCTCTGTAATAGAACATGGAATGAATATTTACATGAGTCAATACTTCATCAAAATACTATTTATGGGCTGGAACAAGAGTATAGCAGTAGGGAACTAGTTTTGCACGTGGCTGAAACATGTTTGAGCCCTGCCAGGAGTGACTCCTGAGTGCAGAGCCAATAGTAAACCCTGAGCACTCCCGGGGGTGTGGCCCCCAAACAGAACAAAGAAATTAAAAAAACAAACAAACAACGTTTCATATTCTGTAGATTCTTTAGTGATGGACTAATATTTAGATAAGTATCAGAGAGATAAATGGAAAAATAAGGAGAAATAGTGGAGGGGGCTACGTCCTAGAGCACTCAGAGGCTACTCTTGCTTCTGTGCTCAGGCTGGTTCCTGGAGGTATTTGGTGGACCATGGGTGCTGGGGATGGAGCTGCTGTTAGCCACACCCAAGGCCAGCTCCTCATGCCCATGACATCTCACTGGCCCTAGGACGATTCTGTTTCTTAGCTCTACCTGCTCTAGTCAGTTTGCCCTTGGCCCCGTGCCCAGAGGTTGGTCCTGTCCTTGCTTGGGGACCTTCTGCTTTCCTGGGATCCAGCTGGGGCTGCCATGTTCAAGGCAAGCATCTTAACCCCAGGCTCTCTGACCCCACCCAAAGGATATTTGAAATGTATTTTGGGGTCCAGCCCAGAAGTCTTTGGGGTTATCCCTGACTCAGGGCTGGGGGTGGTCCTCAGAGGTCTCGGGGCGTTGTGTCTTCCCTGAGAGGGAGCAGCAGACTCTTGCATGTCAAGCCTGTGGGCTAGCTTCCCGGCATGGGGACATTCTTCCTCCCCTCCTAGGACACCTCCTCTTGCTCCCCAGCCAGCCCTCAGGAGCTCAGGGAGGAGGAGAGGAGGCCTAGGGGAAGGCTGCTGCCGATAGCACAGCAACACCTCCCAGGCTACTTTCCCCACTCATTGCTTCTCCCGCTACACAGCCCTGAGGAGAGGTGTTGGCATGGAAATATTTCTTTCAACGGAAGTCTGCTTTCTGCTTCCAGACCACTACCCATCCTACCCCCTCATCCGTTCCAATTCAATTGATCTTTTGCCAAAGATGGAATCATTGGTGAATTACAAAGCTCTTCATGACTGGGTTTCAAAGGAGCCATGTTCCAACAGCAGTCCCTTCACTGTGTCCACTTCCCACCACCAGGGTCCCCAAGTCTCCCTCTGCCCCCAATCTGCCTCTATGGCAGACAATTTTCCTTTTTATGTTAGGCACGATGGATGGGTGACAATCCTAGGACTGATAGGGCCTCATGTGGATCCCTTTGCCACCTTTCAGCACCCAGTCTTCCTCCAGGGTGACAACTGCCTGCTGTCATTTCTGATGTTCCCATCCCTGACCTATTCCAACACACTCTCGCCACCCCACCCAACTTCTTGCTAAAGACTCATTCTCCTGCTCTTCACTTACGTTGCACGTTAGTTATTCCCCTAGTATATTTCTTTACGTGCCACATATGAGAGACATTCTTTGTCTATGGCTATCCCTCTGACTAACTTCACTGAGCATGAGGCCTCAGATCCATCCACTGAGCACCAAAGGCCACGTGATCTTTCCTTATACCTAGCAGTATCCCTTTGTGTCTCCCATGGCTTTTCATCCCCTCCCGTTCCTGGGAACTGGTTGTTTCCAGACTGGGGCTGTTGGGACAGTGCGGCAATGCACACAGCGTGCAGACGGGGTTTCTGCAGTGTGCTCTGGGGCCCTGGAGGCATAATCCCAGAAGTGGAACCACTGGGTCTTATGGCAGCTCAGTTCCTAGTTCTTTGAGAAATGCCCATATTGTCTCCTAAAAAGACATTTGAGTTGGAGATTTCTTCTCTCTCTCCTCCTTTCTTACTGCCTCCCTCCCCCATTATTTTACTCTCTCTTTCTCTTTTTTGTTCTCTCTTTCTTTTTCTTCCTCCCTCCTCTTTCTACCTCTCTCTCATTCCCTTCCTCCCTTCCTCCCTCCCTCCCTCCTTCCCTCCCTCCCTCCCTCTCTCCCTCTTTTCTTCCTTCCTTTCCTCTATTTATTAATTTATTTTGCATTGCACCAAAAATGCACAGGGGTTACTTCTTGCTCTGCTCTCAGGAATTACTCCTGGCAGTGCTCAGGGATCCTGGAAATCGAACCCGGGTTGGCCCCATGCAAGGCAAACACCCTACCCACTGTGCTATCACTCCAGCGCCCTTCCTTCCTTCCTTCCTTCCTTCCTTCCTTCCTTCCTTCCTTCCTTCCTTCCTTCCTTCCTTCCTCTTTTATCCTTCCTTCCTTCCTTCCTTCCTTCCTTCCTTCCTTCCTTCCTTCCTTCCTCTCTTTCTCTCTCTCTTTTTTCTGGGCCAGGGATGGTAAGTGGTCTTCCCATTGTACTATCTGTCTTTCCCCATCCGGTGGGAGGTGTCTGATTCCTTGCAATGTATCAGGTAGAATCTCCTTAGAGAAGAAGACTGACTAGACAGCACAAGGCAAGTGACTCAACTCTGTTCTCTTTCTCTCTCTCTCTCTCTCTCCCGCCCCCCTCCATGCCCTTCTTGTTGCCAGCCAATTATGTGCCCCACACCTTTGAGCCATCTCCCCACTCCAGATTTAATTTTCTAAAAACTGTACCAAATGTTCTCTTGGCACTTTGCTGTCTTCAGTTGAGCAGATAGTAGAGCAAGGTGAGTGACTTTCAGTGACATCTCTCGGTCCTTCCAACAGGACACTGGGACCAATCGGAAGCCAGCTTCCCTGTCTTTGTCTCTTCTGACCTTTCGGAAGGCAGAGATAGGTCATCAATATTCTTCAGTTTGGGTTTATGCGATATGTCTCCATGATTAGATTTGGATTATGCATCTTGGCAGCAATACCACACACACTCTCCTGACCTTCGCGTGCATCTCACGGGGAGGCGCAGGGGGTAGTTTGTCCCATTAAAGGTGACACTTTGATATATTGGTTAAGGTGCTGTCTGCCAGGTCTCTCCACTATGAAGTTACACTTTTTCTCAGTTATCTATAGAGCTACTTTGGTACTGTATACTAGTTCCTTCTCGAACTTTTATCCAATAGTTTTATAATTAATTGTTGATTGTAGCCTAAGTAAATTATAATGGTTGCAAGATTAAAAATTATTTTATCCCTTCTGCATCTAGCATTATTGTTAATTTTAACATTTATTTGATTGGGGGCACTTTTTATGTTTGTTTTGGATCCCTCTTGGCTGTGCTCAGGGGTAACTCCTAGCTTTGCTCTCAGGACTCATTCATGGGATTTACATTTAATACAGGCATGGAGGAGGAAGGGGTTTGGCTATGAGAAAGGCAAGAGCCTTAACTGCTGTACTATCTGTCTAGCCCACATTCTTTATTTTCTTAGTTTGGGGTCCACCCCTGGTGGCACTCAGGGATCATTCCTGGAGTTGTTTAAAAGACCATATATGGTCACGTATTAAATCTGGTCAAACAAACTCCTTATCCACTGTGCAGTTTTCTCCCATCCCTTTTCATTTAGCGGTAGAAATACAAATGAAATAAATAATTTTTTTCTTTGGGTTTGGCCACACTCACTGTGTTCAGGTCTTACTCCCAGGGATATTGAAGTGTTTGGGGGACCATATGGGGTGCTGAGGATTCAACCCAGGTCAGCGGTGTGCAAGGCAAGTATCCTGCCTGCTGTACAACCTCTCTGGTCCCTATTGTCCATACTTTATTTGACAGTTTATGGTCTGTCATTGTCTTTGTTTATCTGATCCTAGCATGCTAAAATGTTCCTAAAGTGATCCTAAAATGCTCCAAATTTGGTCTTTGTTTATTTGTGTGTTTAAGAGTCCCACGTGCTTCCACAAGGCTTAATGTAAAGGCCTGAGTATATGGTACAGCTCGCGCCTGTGCATCCAAAGAACTCTGGGTAGCCCTGCTAGGGCTGAGGGTGGTCATGGTCGTACCCTGTGATGCTCTGGGGACTGTGTAGTCCTGGGAATTAAGCCTGCTGCATGCTGGGAATGCAGAGTAACTGCTGTGCTAACTCCCAGCTCCAAATTCAGTCTTTAAAATAAACATATCTTTTCATATCTGCTTCCCCCTCCCCCCCCACCCCATGTCAATTTTTCTTCATGTTTTAGTGTGATTTTGACTTTTGGGTGTGTGTGTTTTGGGCCACACTCAGCGGTAATGCCTGACTCTGAACTCAGGAATCACTCCTGACTGTGCTCAGAAAACCAACCACAGAAGGTATTGAGGATTGAACCTGGGCTGGCCGTGTTTACTCCTGACTCTGCAAGGCAAGCACCTTCCCCACTGGACTATTGCTCCAGCCCCAGATTTTTGTCCTTTAATATGTACTTGATTCTTGATGGTGATAGATCTTGTATCAGAAATTTCTCAAATGATTTATGGTTCCTTTTAGCAAAAAAAAAAAATAGCATTTATTTATTTGTTTACATATGTCTTTCTTTTTTGGTTTTGTTTTTGGGTAGCAACTGGTGGTGCTCTGGGCTTACTTCTGGCTCTGCACTCAGGGATCACTCCTGTTGGGGCTCAGGGGACCATATGGGATTTCCAGAATGAAGCAAATGCCCTTCCCACGGCCCTATCTTTCCAAGCCCTGCTGATGTATTTAATAAAGAGCACACTCCGTGGTGGGGGGGTGGATTGCTGCTTGGGATCAAACTGAGGGCCACCCAAGGGCCCGTTGTCTGTTTTGATAGTAGTTACCTCCTGTCCCAGAGTGGTCTCACTAAGCCAAGATGCGCCTCAGGTGTAATTGCTACAAAAGCATCATTTTATCTGGGTCTTTTCAGCAGACAGAATGGGGGAGAAAGAAAGAATTCAAAGGAATCACATTAGTATGCCTTGTTGCATAAGATTTTTGTAACTCTTCTTTATGCATTCACATTTGTATCTGGATGATTTTGCTTTTGTTTTGTTTTGTTTTGTTTTGGTTTGGTTTGGTTTGGGAGCCACACCAGCGGTGTTCAGGGTTTACTCCTGACTCTGCACTCAGGAATTGCTCCTGGCAGAACTCTGGGGAAATTCTATGGTTCTCGGGATTAAACTTGGGTTAGGTGCGTGCAAGGCAAATGCCCTACACATTGTATTGTGTCTCGGTTCCACGGATGCTTTGAAAATCATGAGTTAGAGGACTGCATGCATGGTATTATATGCAAGACGGCCTCCCTCCCTCCCTCCCTCTCTCCCTCCCTCCTTTCCTCCCTCCCTGCCTCCTTCCCTCCTTCCTTCCCTCCTCTCCTTCCCTTCCTTCCCTTCCTTCCCTCCCTCCCTCCCTCCCTCCCTCCCTCCCTCCCTCCTTCCTTCCTTCCTTCCTTCCTTCCTTCCTTCCTTCCTTCCTTTCTTCCTTCCTTTCCCTTTCTTCCATTGGGTGTTTATTGACTCTATCTTTTTCTTCTTCGATAACTGCAAGATATTTCATGGTGTATAAAAACAGTAGTTTAAGTTACATATGAACATTCAGATTGTTTCCAATATTTTGTCTAGACATACAAATATCTGTTTGCAATTATACATTGTGTTTTCAGGGCCACTTTCAGTGGTGCTCAGGGCTTACCTCTGGTATCACGCTTAGGAATCACTCCTAGTTATGCCTGGGAGACCATATGTGATATTGGGGATCAAACCCAGGTCACAGACAAAATGGTCATTTGTTCTTTACTATCTCTCCAGATTTTAAATAGTAAATTTTAAGAGTTCGATTTCCTGGCTTAAGGTTAATTTTATAATTTTTAAATTTTATAGCTTGGAAGCTATAAGTTCAAGGCTATCTTTAGGCATTTATATCGCATGCTCTAAATGCTCAACAGAATACACGATGGAACAGCATTCTTTTATGGCAGAGATGGAAGCACAAAAGGATGTGAATATGAGTAAGGGAGGACAAGAATCTATTGATACTGGACTTAAGATAGAAAAAGGGCAGCTTCTAAGATAGTTCTACCTTCAAGTCTAGCTGCGGTAGATATTTCACTCATGCAGTAATGTGTGTAGAACATGCCCTTTTGCCCAGTGTCATTCAAAGCACTGGAATATAGTCACAAACAAAGGAGACAAAGGTAGGTCTGTTTTGGTGTTAGCAGAAGTGTGGTGACAGTAGGGAGGAGGAGAGGAACTCTGTGAAAGATGCTCACGAGGTACAAACTTAGTCAAGCAAATAATGGGACTACAACATATAGCACAACTCTAGTTAACATTGCAGCGTGGTGAATAAGAAAGTTAAGAGAAGAGACCCTAAGGGTTCTTAGGATCACAGTTAAAAATTTTTTTTCTTCTTTGTGTTCATACGAGATCATGGATGCCAATTAGACTTTTCCTGGCAATAATCTCACAAAATATGTAGGTCAAATCTCTATGGTTGCTGGCAGGTAAATAGTGATATAAAGCACTTACTCATTAAAGCAGGAAAAAGAGAAAGATTGTTTTTCCTGGAGGATACATTCTCTGTGGAGTTGACATAAGTCTTATAAAGCCAACGCGCAAATAAAGATGAAATTTCAGCACTTCTCTACGCAAAAATGAGAAAAGTGACTTGGATGTGGAAGGACATTTATCATTTTAATCAAGGTGCTAGAGAAGACCATATATAGAGGTAAACTTTAAACAGAGATTTGGAAGATATGACAATAAAAGGAGAAAAAAAAGAGATTTGAAATCTTTTACTAATTACAGAGAGGAAAAACAATAGAGTAAAGACACAGAGATGGGGTGGTCTTGATGGGTTTTAGGAACTAGATGTAGAAGAAAGTGCTAGGGCAGAGTATGGTGAATAATCAAATACACAAAATATTTGTATTTAGTTCTAAAATTGGCAAGTCAAGGGCAAGTTCAATAGTGTAGCAAGTAGGGCACCTGACTTGCATGGAATCTATCCTAGTTCGATCCCTAATACCTTATTTGGACTCCATATCACTGCTGGGAATGATTCCTAAGCTCGGAGCACAGAAAAATAAGCCCTGAGCATAACTGAGTGTGGCCCCAAAACAAACACACAAAATAAATAGGTAACTCATTGGAAAATTCTGTTGCTTTCATCTTTTTATTTTAAAATATTTTTATATGATGTTCTGGGGATTAAACCTGGGTTGGTCACATGCAAGGCAGACACTCTATCTGCTATGCTATCTTTCCAGCCTCTGTTTTCTTACTAAAATTTTTGTTTACTCTTTTTGGTTTTTGGGGTCATACCTAGCTAAGCTCAGGTCTTACTCTTGGTTCTGTGCTCAGAGATCATTCTTGGTGGTGCTCAGGAGACTGCCTGTGGTGCTGAGGACCAAACCTGAGTTGGCTCACCCACTGTACTCTCCTTCTGGGCCCCATAACTTAATTTCCAATATCATACTGGAGCGATAGCACAGCGGGTAGGGCGTTCGCCTTACAAGCGGCCAACATGGCCGACCCGAGTTCGATTCCTCCGCCCCTCTCGGAGAGCCCGGCAAGCTACCGAGAGTATCTCGCCCGCACGGCAGAGCCTGGCAAGCTCCACGTGACATATTCGATATGCCAGACACAGTAACAACAAAGTCTCCAATGGAGACGTTACTGGGCCCGCTCGAGCAAATCGACGATCAACGGGAGGGCCTTTACCTTTACCTTTTATCATACTGGCTGGCAGATGGGGAAAACTGTGCGAAACTAGAGTGGAGCAAGGACCGCTCACTGTCAAAGACCACTCACTGTCAGCTGGGTCCAAAAAACAGTCATATTGGGGGTAAAAATTGAAGATCATGCTCCTAGAACTGGCTAGTGATTGCAGAGTGTGAAGGATAGAAATTAGAAATGATGTGTAGATTTTACGGTAATCAAATCTATGGAATGAGGCAATTGCGTTTTTTGACAAGCCCTCAGAGCTATAGCCCGACTAATGGCTTTATGTCATCAGAATGCTTATTAGTTAATGCCTTGTCAACTTGCTGCATCCTTGCTAGAGAGTTCTCTGGAAATGTGTGGGGAGAGGAAAATATGCAAGCTATGCGAATTGACAAAAACAGAATTTCCCCTAGAATGACCTGTGATAAAACTAAGTCAGCTTGTAATGAATCAGCAGTTAATTCGTTCTCTCTCTTTTTTTCCCTCACTTAGCCACACGTTTTCCAGCCTCCGTGCAAGGGCCCTGACCCTCGCGGTACTCACAACTATCTCTAAGATGTACAATTGTTACATCGAAGTTATCATCTCATGACAAAAGAAATTAGAGTAATTAATCTAGTGCATATATAAATACACAGGATAGCAGGCTTTGCTTTCTTTTTTTTTTTAAATTTTTTATTAGTGAAACACCATGAGGTACAGTTGTAGATTTTCAGATTTTTCTGCCTGAGTTTCAATTATACAATGATCGAGTACCCATCCCTTTACCAGTGCCCATTTCCCACCACCATGGATCCCAGTATCCCTCCTACCCCCATCCCCCCCATCCCACCCTGCCTCTGTGGCAGGGCATTCCCTTTTGTTCTCTCTCTCCTTTTGGGTGTTGTGGCTTGCAAAGGAGGCATTGAGTCTCAGTCATGTTTGGTCTATAGTCTACTTTCAGCAGCATCTCGCATCCCGAGCGAGTCCTCCAAACATCCTTTACTTGGTGTTTCCTTCTCTATCTGAGCTGCCTTTTCCCCCAGCATGAGGCTGGCTTCCAAGCCCTGGAGCAGACCTCCTGGTATTATCTCAATTATTCTTGGGTGTTAGTCTCCTATTTTGTTGCTTTATGTTCCCCAGATGAATGCAATCTTTCTATGTCTATCCCTCTGTTTCTGACTCATTTCGCTTAACATGATACTTTCCATGTAGTACCACTTGTATAGCAGGCTTTTCTTTATGTGGTGATACTCGCTAAATTCTCACCAATGAATTTCTTTTCTTTCTTTAAAAATTTTTTTTAAACCCCAGCAGAGCTTAGGACTTACTCCTGGCTCTGTGCTCAGAGATCATATCTGGCCGTGCTCAGGGGGAGCATATGGGGTGCCAGGGATTGAACCTGGGTCTGCTTCATGCAAGGCAAGTGCTCTACTCACTGTATTATCTCTCCAGTCCTATCTAGCTCCCTTTTAAATAGGAAATTGTTAGTGTTCATTGATATAAATGCTTGCACCAATGTGTACATCACTTTGTATCATAGGCAAGGCAGTTCATGGGCTAAGGCAGTGATTCTCAAAATACGGTCCTGTTTTTGTTTGTGGACCACATCCAGCAGTGCTCAGGGGTTACTCCTGGCTCTTGAGCTCAGGGATCACTCCTGGCAGTGCTTGGGGGGACCACATGGGATGCCAGAGATCGAACTTGGGTTAACCACCATGTGCAAGGCTACCCTAACTGTTGTACTGTCACTCTGGCCCAAGATATGATCCTTTGAATTTCAACATTAGCATCTCCTGGAAACTTGTTGGACTTGCAACATTAAGGAGATTCATTCTGTATCTGCTAAATCTAAGAGAACATGGTAAGAGCATAGCCGTCACTGTTCTCACAAGCACTCCAGGCAGTCTTATACTTGAAAAGAATGATAAAAATTGAACTTCAAGATATGTTTTTCATTCATTCATTTAGCACTGACTAGTTAAATGGGCTAAGGCTTCCCCTGGAGGAAGTCTCGCATATCACTTGGGTCTAGTCAGACAAATGTTAGTTGCCTGCTTACTTGATTGGTTGCCTCTTGTGCCATTTCTGGTGAGTTCAGGGGTAACTTCTAGCTCTGTACTCATTCCTAGCGGTGCTTGGGAGACCATATATGGTCCTGGGGACTGAACAGGGCTCAGTTGCTTGCAAGACAAGTGCCTTAATTCTGTATTATCTTGTGTCCCCAAACAGTTGCTGCTTAAAATATTCAGAGCAGATGAAACTGTGTTTGTGTTTTATCATAACCAGCAATACTGAGGAGTTACTTTGGGCTCTGCACCCAGGAATCGCTCTTGATGGGGCTTGGAGGGCCATGTGGGATGCTGATACTCAAATATGGTTTGGTAGCATGCTAGACAAGAGCCTTACCTGATGTACTGGCCCACAAATTGAATGCAGAAATTAATGAATACGGGAAAGGAAGCCCTGTGAAGACAACAGAGGACAGCGAGCCACCTCAGAGAGGAGCAGGAGCCAAGTCTCACAGGAATGGTGATCACAGAACACTGGCATGATCGGTGGTTGGGACCAAGGAGACATGGCCTGGCTCTGGGAGGTAGCTGGAGGCACAAAGGAGTGGGAAATGCTGCCCCATAGTTTCTGGCCACAGAGCGATGGAAAAGCACTATCACTGTCACTGTCCTCCCGTTGTTCATCAATTTTCTCGAGCGGGCCCAGTAACGTCTCCGTTTTGAGACTTGTTGTTACTGTGTTTGGCATATCGAATATGTCACAGGGAGCTTGCCAAGCTTTGCTGTACAGGTGAGATACTCTTGGTAGCTTGCTGGGCTCTCCGAGAGGGGCGGAGGAATCGAACTTGGGTTCTCTCACTCCAGCGCATGGAAAAGCACATCCTGGCTTTTTTTCCCCTTAAGTGAATGACCGTGATATACAGTTACAAAGCTTTTATGTTTGAGTTTCAGTCATACAATGACCAAACATTCACCCCTTCATCAGTGCACATTTTCCATCACCAATATCCCTATTATCCCTGTCCCATCCCAACCCTCCCCCTGCTTCTATGGCAGACAATTTCTTCCATATTCTCTCTCTACTTTTTTTCATGATGATTTGCAATATATAGAAACTGAGAGACTATCACGTTTGATCCTTTATCTACTTTCAGCACACATCTCCCATCCTGAACGATCCCCCTCCAACCATCTCTGTCTTAGTGATCCCTTCTCTATCCCAGCTGCCTTCTCCCCCAGCTCATGACACAGGCTCCCAACTATGAGGCAATATTCCTGGCTCTTGTGTCTACTGTCCTTGGGTGTCAGTCTCATACTATGTTATTTTATATTCCACAAATGAGTGCAGTCCTTCTATGTCTGTCTCTCTCTTTCTGACTCACTTTACTCCGCGTGATGCTCTCCATGACCATCCACTTATAAGTAAATTTGATAACTCCATCTTTTCTTACAGCTGTATAATATTCCATTGTGTAGATGTAACAGTTTCTTTAGCCAATCATCTGTTCTTGGGCACTTGGGTTGTTTCCAGACTCTGGCTATTGTGAACTGTGCTGCAATGAACATTCAGGTGCAGATGTCATTCCTACTGTGGTTTTTGGCACCCTTAGGATGTATTCCCAGAAGTGGACATCCTGGCTTCTTGCTTCCTTCCACTTCTTCTCAGTCCCTCCATTGCTTCCGGTCAGCAGGAGACCCTCTGTCACGTACCTGCTGGGGACACTCCAGTGGGTGCTGAGCAGTCAGAGGGCAAAGAGTCTGGCCTTACATTCTGCACAGTCCTGGCTAGGGATTCTGAATATTACCTGAGGCCTCCATGCCACTATCTTTACTTGCAGACAAAAGTTGAGAAATAGGTGCTAGAGCGATAGCACAATAGGTAGGGCATTTTCCTTGCATGTAGCCAACCCGGGTTCGATTCCCATCATCCCATATGGTCCCCTGAGCACCACCAGGAGTAATTCCTGAGTGCAGAGCTGGGAGTAACCCCTGAGCATTGCCGGGTGTGACCCAAAAAGCAAAAAAAAAAAAAAAAGCTGAGAAATATTTTCACTTCATACAGTGTGTTAGGAGTCTGAATTCACGAGGAACAAGGAGTTTTGCAGAAAAAAAAGTCCCAATTTATTTTCTATTCTGTCATTGTAATACATTTGTATTCTTTCCAAAATGAATGAGATATTTAGCATGAAAAGATGTTCCAAGTGCAAATAGAATAGGTGGATTAATTATACCACATTTACTATCAATTCGTTTTTTAATACTGACTACAGTGATTTAAGCTTCCAGAAAGCTAAGCACTCACACAGATCATGTCTCCAGAGCCTGTGTGCTTTGTGCTGATCAATAATTATTCTGTTAATTATGGAGATATAGGGAAAATTAGGCCATTTATAATTCTGCATGCATAAGAACAACTCTTCAAAGCTGAAAATACCTTTCTGTTTAGGTTGGCTTAATGCTCTGGAAGATGATTAGACCATATCCCCAATTAATCTTTTAGCAAAAGTCTTCCTTTCTTATTTTCTCACTAAGAATATTTTATTTTGAATAAGTGAAAAACTAAAACGATCAGAATCAACCACAATATCACCATGCTATACACAGGAGGAATATATATATATATATATATATATATATATATGTTTATCATGTTGATAGTGATTAGCGATATCTGCCTGAATATCTACCTACTGGTTGTCTCTCTACCTCCAATGAGATTGTTCATTCATTTAATAATAAGTGCACGATTGTTTCTTCCGTTGTGGGGATAAAAGGATGTTAAATGAAAACAAAGTCTGGGCAGGGGATATATGCAGTGGAAGAAAGCATACCTTGCGTGTATGTGGCCCTGACTTGGGTCCCCAGCAATTCATAAAGAAAATTAAAAAGAAATCTGTGTACAGGAAACAGTTGCAGGACTGATTTTGAACAGACTAGTGGTGACTAGGCTCCACGTGTTAGTCGGTGACCATGCTTTCTGATTAGTTAACTTGTCAGAGTCTGTGTTTTATCTGTTAGCTAGAACTCATTTCATCTGTCTCACAACTATTTGAGAATTAAGAGTAATTGGGGCCGGGGACCAGCTTAGTGGCAGAGTACTTGCTTGTGGGTATTTATGAGGCTCTGGCCCTTGGCAGCACAAGAACAAAGAAAACAAAGCAGCTGAAAGAATAATAAACATTTGTACGGGTCTCATGCAGAGTCGAGTAGTGAAGGTGATTACACCAAGAAGGGTTGGTCTCTTTCCTAAATTTCCTGCATAGTTTCTTTCCCCAGATAATTTCATTCTTTCATTTGCTCTGTCTCTCTCTTTCTCTCTCTGTCTCTGCGTCTCTGTCTCTCTCTGTCTCTGTCTCTCCCTTTCTCTGTCTCTCCCTCTCATTCTCTCTCTGTCTGTCTCTGTCTTTGTCTTTCTCTCCATCCATGTCTCTGTGTTTCTCTCTCTCACTGTCTCTGTCTCTCCCTCTCTGTCTCACTCTGTCTGTCTCTGTCTCTTTCTCTCCGTTCTTGTCTCTATCTCTGTCTTTCTCTGTTCTTGTCACTGTCTCTCTCTGTTCTTGTTTCTGTCTCTGTCTCTCTCTGTCTCTCCCTCTCTCTGTCTCTGTTGCTCCTTCTCTGTCTCTCTGTTTCTGTCTCTGTCTCTGTCTCTGTCTCTGTCTCTCTCTCTCTCTCTCTCTCTCTCCCTGCCTCTGTCTCTGTCACTCCCTCTCTGTCTTTATCTCTCTCTCTCTCTCTCGGTTTTGGGTCTACACCTGGTGATATGCTTGGGGATCACTCCCAGGGGACAGGAGCTAGACCCCGGGACTCCTGCACACACAGTACACACAGCGGCCTCTTCTGTCACCCCCCCCCCCCCCACTACCACCACCACCACCATCACCACTATATCTGCTTTCTCATACCTCCTCTCCTCTCCCAGGACTTTCTCTTAGTCTTCCTACATTTTGCACTGCAGAAAGAGAAGAGCCTTTTCTCACTGTGTTTTGCTCAGGTTCTACTTGGACATGGACTCATCCATCCAGTGAGCAAACACGTTTCTTGAATTTCTGCTATATTCCCAGCCCTCTTGCGATGGGCTCTAAGCCATTCTCCCCCGGCACTGACAATTACCATGAGCAGGGATTGGCAATTAACAACCAATTAATAATAGGCCATGTAGAGAGGAGAACTCGGAGGACGGATAAAACAGGAGGAAGGGACCGTGGCGGCTTGGGGCCCTGGGCCGGCACCTGAGGCCGAGAGCACCTGCTGGCCAGGCTGCCAGGTGCATGGCTGAGTGCCAGGCTGGGTCCCACGTGCAGGGGAGGGAGGCGGATGGGAAGGTAATGAGGGAGGGAGAGCGGGACAGTAATAGAGAGTGAGTGGGACCTGTTCCAGTTGGGTCTTGGGGTCAAGTGCAGTGCTCCCATTTTCATGCTGAGGGATGAGTCATGGGCCAGTGATAGTCTGACTTTAGATCCCCAAATTTCTCTCTGGCTCCCGGGCAGTGTCTGGAAAAGACAGGGTCAGAGCCAGTGAAGTGTCTGTCTAGGAGTGTCGCTGGTGGCTTCATCATTTTGTTTTTTCTTTGATGCCGAAGATTGACCCTGGGCAGCGGTGTGCAAGGCAAGCGCCCTACCTGTTGTGCTATTTCTCAGTCTTTCCCTCCCTCCCACCCTCAACCTCGTAACTTTTTTTTTGTTTGTTTATTTTTTAATTTAATTTTATTTTTATAAAGTTGTTCACAAAAATTTATTACATTCAATATTTCAACAAAAATCCCACTACCATTACACCTTCCCACCACCATTATTTCCAATTTTCCCAACCACCACCCATCCCTACCCCAATAGTGGGCCCTAAATAATTTATTTTGTATTGCTTATTATGAATAATTTGCTAAAAGTGATCAAGAAAGGTTTCCTTAGAAGAAAGTGTGTGAAGACTGTTGGATCTCATCCTGGAGACATTAAGCCATTGTATAAGAGATTACTAACATGTTATTACAGCAAACCTTTATTTTAGAAAGGTCCTATAATAGAAATGGCCTTGGAATGAAAATGAAAATATAATGTGTTTCTTATGAATGCATTTGATCAATGTGTCCATTTAGTTTTTTTTTTAATTAGTGAAACACCATGAGGTACAGTTGTAGATTTACAAATTTTTGTGCTTGGATTTCGATTATACAATGATCAAATACCCATCCCTCCACCTGGTAACTTTTTAAAACCACATAATTCATTTTTCCAGGAGCTGAGAGATATGGGATTTATGGGCATCCAGTCAGCTAACAGGACAGGCACAGCTACAAAATTAATATCTATGATTACCACAGAAAAGGAGATGATTACCTGAGTGGCAAAAAGAATTCAGTGATGACAAAAAGCTCTGGGTGCATATGCTGATTACAAACAAGGTCACTAAGGATTAAGTTAGAAGCAGCATCTGTGTTCAGGTTCTCATAATCATCTTAAAATAATGCATCTTCCATTCTCTTAAGTGTCTGGTCCTGTCCAAGAAACATACAGTTATCATGAACCCTCCATGAGGTTGTCCTCTCTCTGCATTTTATCAGCAGACTTCACCAGCATGAAGAATGAAAGCGACGTAGGGCTTCTGAGGGGAGTTTTAGATGGGCAGCGGGTCACATCAGAGGAATTACCAAACTCTCCACAACTCTTACTCATTTGCTCTGCTTCTGCCTAAATAATACTTTCTCTGGAAGCTTGTCCTTGATTCTTGGGTGCCACATGAAAGTATGTTCTTGGAGTGCCCTATACTACACCTTTCAAAAAGGTTAACATTGATTTGCTTGTGTAACTGGTTTGTTCCATGTCCCGGAACTGATCTCACATTTATTTGATCAATGTTCTATCCATGACCTGGCATCCAGAATGCACTAAAAACATGGGTTGTGTGTTTAGGACAATATCTTAACATTTATCTTTCTCTTATCATTCTTCCTTCCCTTCTAAGTTTCAGACTATGCCAGACTAAGAATAGTCTTAGAACTTTTCCAAACATACACTCAAACAAAGCAGAAAGAGAAAATAAATTACAGTGAGATTTTTTGCTTTTGTTTTTGTTTGGGAATCATACCCAGCGATGCTCAGGGGTTGCTTCTGACTCTGCACTCAGGAACCCCTCCTGGCTGTCTTGGGGAACCATATAGGATGTGGGAGATGGAATCACAACTGGACACATGGCAGGCAAGTATGGCTCTGGTCCCCAATCATAGGAAGCTTTTATTCTGCTGCACTGCCTCGGTACTGATACACCTTTCTGAAACCATGCTCTCGGTAAGCATTTGCTCATCACGGTATTATCTTAACAAGGACCAGTAGTTATTTGAATGTTACCATCATGCCATCATTTTTCACTGCGTTTCATAGGTCCAGTGCTCCAGTGGCAATTCCTTGAGTATTTTCCTGATGAATACAGTACATTGTCACTCACTGATCCTTTTTTTCCTAGGGATAGCCTCTGAGTATTAAAATATGATCAAATCAGATGAATAAAAGGGGTTTAGACTGGTATCCATGTCAAATTGAAGCAAAGGTACCCAGAAAACAAATAAAAATAAAACAAGCTTAGATGCTGGGACTTTGCTCTCTGTTGTATCAGGAAGAAATGAAAAAGCCGATATTACGTGTTCCCTACTCTCTCTTCTTTTTTATTCTCCATTAAACTTACTTTCTGTTGTCCATTTAGTACCAATTAAACAGCTCTAATCAAGATCACTAAAGACTTATGGCATTCCCAAATTCTGGTACAATACTCAGTCTGTGTCTTACTTGAACTTCTTGGCCTTTTGTACCAATGAGTCCTCGAGTGTTTTCTATTTAGCCTTTTGGGTCACATCCAGTGATGCTCAGGGTTCACTACAGGGAGGATCCTGCCTCTGGCTCTGTGCTTAGGGTTCACTACAGGGAGGGTTCAGGGGATCATGTGGGCTGGCTGGGTTGGCTATGTTCAAGACAAACCCATTTCCCGCTATTCTATCACTCCAACCCCTGAAACATTACTTCTTTTGGGGGGACCTCACACGGCAGTGCTCAAGATTTACTCCTGGCTCTGTGCTCAGGAATCATTACTGGGAATCATATGGGGTGTCAGGGATTAAACCTGGGTTGACTGCATGCAAGGCAAGTGCCTTACCCACTGTACTGTCTCTCTAATGCCCCTGAAATATTTTCTTGACATCACCTGCAGGCAACCATGAAGATAGGGAACAGATGACTTCATTTACCCCAGTGCTGACCTGACCTTTCTTCTTAGATGACAGATCTAACATAGGTGGCTTTCCCCTCCAAGTTTGCTCCTCTTCCTCACCCCCCATTTCCGTTAGTCACAAGCCTTGGTGTACTCCTTTGTTCATCTATTTTGTTTCTTTCGAGGCCATACCTGCTGTGCTTGGGGATTACTTCTTATTTTTTTCTTTGCTTTCTGGGTCACACCCAGCAATGCTCAGGGGTTACTCCTGGCTCTGCACTCAGGAATTACTCCTGGAGGTGCTCAGGGGAGATATGGATGCTGGGAATGGAACCCAGGTCGGCTGTGTGCAAGGCAAACGCCCTACCTGCTGTGCTATCGCTCCAGTCCCTGGGACTTACTTCTTGTTCTGTGCTCAGGGATTAATCCTGGTAGTGCTCTGGGGAGCATTTGTGAAGCCAGGGAGATAGAACCTAGGTCAGCTGTGTGCAAGGCAAGGAATATGAGTATACCCTCTCTCTGTCTCCCCATTTAATTTTTCCTACATCTGTATCCCAGCAAAATCTCTTGTATCTCTCTCCAAAATGTGTTTTGGATCTCTTTCATTTCACTTAGATCCCTGATGAATATCACTTTTCTATCTAAAATAGCATGTACATACCCGAAACACAGTTATAAGTTACTATTATTTCAATAAAAAGTAAAAAATCATCTGTTTGCCTTTCTCTTTTCTATTAACTTTTATTCTCTTCCCAGTACTTGTTAGTTCTTTACACAGTTCTATTCTTCCTAGTATGCTTTTTTTTGATGTTTACTTATGCTCCCAATTAAAGACAAACTCCATAAAAGCTAAGATTTAATTTGTTCACTGAATTCTCAGTACCTAAAGCAAAGCCTTGAAATGGAGTGTTAAGTATCTATTCAATGAGTAGATGAAGAAATATACAGATTGCTAGAAATGGTGGCAATGTAATATAATTACATAAAAAATTCCAAAGAATTTGTGTCTTAAGTCCACAAACTTATTTCTGAGTGCTTATATGTCTCTGACACTGTGCTAAGTGGTGGTGCTATAAAGAGCTGTGAAAAAATATTTCTATTGTCTTTATTCTGGAATGATAAACTTGAAAACTTACACTGGGTTTTCAATTTTGTCTATTTATACTGGAGTTATATATACTGGGATTATATATTGTAACAGATTGATTAACCCTGCTCAACATGAAAAAATTTAGTTCTCATATTTTGACCTCAGATGAAAGTAATGATACTTAAGTTTATAGATTCTGATTGTATTCAAGGTAGATGAAGAACTCCCCACCCCCAACCCTGCCCCCACCCCCTCTCTGATGCTGCAGGGAATTGAAACCAGGGTATCACATAAGTGAGTCATGTGCTCTGCCACTGAGATATACAGGCTGAAAAAAGGTTACAAGAGACCGCAAAAGTCATCATCATCCCCATCCAAAAATGGGGCAATGAAATGAACAGAAACTTTTTCAAAGAACAAATCCGAATGGCAAAAAAGCACATGAGAAAATGCTCTACATCATTAATCATCAGGGAGATGCAGATCAAAACCACAATGAGATACCATCTCACACCTCAGAGACTGGCCCACATTCAAAAGAACAAAAGCAACCGATGCTGGCGCGGATGTGGCGAGAAAGGGACACTCCTTCACTGTTGGTGGGAATGTCGACTGGTTCAGCCCTTCTGGAAAACAGTATGGACGATTCTCAAAAAATTAGAAATTGAGCTCCCATTTGACCCAGCAATACCACTCCTGGGAATATATCCCAGAGAGGCAAAAATGTATAGTCGAAGTGATATCTGCACTTGTTTGTTCATTGCAGCACTCTTTACAATAGCCAGAAACTGGAAGAAACCTGAATGCCCAAGAACAGATGACTGGTTAAAGAAACTTTGGTACATCTACACAATGGAGTACTATGTAGCTCTTAGAAAAGATGAAGTCATGAAATTTACATACAAGTGGTACAATATGGAAAGTATCATGCTAAGCGAAATGAGTCAGAAAGAGAGGGATAGACATAGAAAGATTGCATTCATCTGGGGGATATAAAATAACAAAATATGAGATTAATACCCAAGAATAGCTGAGATCAACACCAGGAGGATTACTCCATAGCTTAGAGGCCAGCCAGGTATTCTAGGGGAAAGAACAGTTCAGATAGAGAAGGGAGCACCAAATGGAGGGTATTTGGAGGATCCTCCCAGGAGGGGAGATGCAGGTTGAAAGTAGACTGGACTGAACATGTTTGCCACTCAATGCCTCTTTTGCTGAACACAACACCCAAAAGGAGAGAGAGAACAAAAGGGAATGCCCTGCCACAGTGGCGAGGGGGTTGGGGGGAGGAATATTATCCTGGTGGTGGAAAATGGGCACTGGTGGAGGGATGAGTATTTGATCATGGTATGACCGAAGTCCAAGCACAAAAATTTGTAAATCTACAACTGTACCTCATGGTGTTTCACTAATAAAAAAAAAGTCATCATCATCATTATCATCGTTATCTTCTTCTTCTTCTTCTTCTTCTTCTTCTTCTTCTTCTTCTTCTTCTTCTTCTTCTTCTTCCTTCTTCTTCTTTCATCCTCTTCTTCCTCTTTTTCCTCTTCCTCCTCATCCTCCTCTTGCTCCTATTCTACCTTCTCCTTATTCTCCTCCTCCTCCTCTTCTTCCTTCTGCCACTGTGAGATACACAGCTGCAAAGCTGTTCATGATAAGCATTTAGTCATACAATGTTCCATCACTCATCCCTCCACCAGTGTACATTTCCTAGGACCAGTCCCCAATTTCCCTCCCATCACCACCCACCCACCTCCATCCTGGCCTGCAGACATCTCTCTCTCTTGTCTCTCTCTCTCTCTCTCTCTCTCTCTCTCTCTCTCTCTCTCTCTCTCTCTCTCTCTCTCTCCTCTTTTTGGGCTTTGTGGTTTGCAATACAGATTCTGAAAGGCTGTCACGTATATCCCCTTACCTACCCAGTCTCCAAGCATCACGACTTTGGATCTGAGCACTGAACTGTCTATCTGGTTCACATCGCAGGCAAGGCTACTGGGGAACAGGCCCTGAACCCCCAAATACAACTGAATGTGTCCTCTCTATAAGAAAATGCACACGCCACAGCCAGAGTTACAGTACAGCAGGGAGGCAGCTTGCCTTGCACACAGCTGACCCGGACTTGATCCCTGGCATCCCTTAGGGTCTCCTGAGCCAGTGGAGTAATCAATCCTCGAGCACAGAACCAGGAGTGAGTCCTGACCAATGGTGGGTGTGAGTTCCCTGCACCACCGCCACCCCAGAAAGATCTTGTAAGTGGGGAAATAAACCACACTATGTTAAGACTTAGGAGCTAGAAGAAAGAAAAGGTTTGTGATGTTTCTCCTTTTTTCCTTATTTCTTTTGACTTATTAATAAACCATAGAGAAAATTGGTCTCATCTCTGTTTATTCTCTAACTCCTGCAGATTAGGAATGCGGTTTTAAGCAAACTATTAATTTTAACACAATTATATTTCAATAAAGTATTCCTGATTTCCTATGGAGTTTATTACAGTGGGGGGTTACTTGAATTAAAAATAGTTTTGTGGCACCATTTGTCGCACTTTATAATAGACTAAATTATATGATAGAATGCAAACAGAGTGAGAAAGATCTTAAAAGTAATTTATCCGCTCCATGTTTGAATCCCCTTTTTAATACCCTTGTCACATAATCATCTGTTCATTTTGCTTGAACACCTCCAGGAATAAAGAATTCACTTTCTTTTTCTTTCTTTCTTTCTTTCTTTCTTTCTTTCTTTCTTTCTTTCTTTTTTTCTTTCTTTCTTTTGCTTTTTGGGTCACACCCGGCGATGCACAGGGGTTACTCCTGGCTCTGCACTCAGGAATTACTCCTGGCAGTGCTCAGGGGACCATATGTGATGCTGGGAATCGAACTTGGATCAGCCGTGTGCAAGGCAAATGCCCTACCCCCTGTGCTATCGCTCGAGCCCTGACAACTCACTTTCTTAAAGGGAAGTTCATTTCAGTTTTTGGACAACCCTAAATTTTCACAAGGTTCTTTCTTATTTTGAGTTAAAATTTATTTAGAGCTTTCATCTAAAGATATTCCTACTTCATGGTAGAAGCATTAACTCAAGTTAGGTTCTTGCTTTGACATTTTCTTTCATCCTCCTCTGCTTTTTTCTCCAGCATAGCTGGTAGGGCGTTTGCCTTGTACGCAGCTGATCTGGGTTCGGTTCCTCCGCCCCTCTCAGAGAGTCCTGCAAGCTACCGAGAGTATCTCGCCTGCACGGCAAGGTACTGGTGACATATTCAATATGCCAAAATCAGTAACAAGTCTCACAGTTTGTTGTTAGATGTTACTGGTGCGTGCACAAACAAATCGATGAACAACGGGAGGACAGTGCTACAGTGCTACAGTTATTTTATACACCTAACTTCTGAGTTAAAGAAAAAAACAAAATGAAAATATTGAATGATTTAGGAATGAGATAGCAATAGTTTCTGTCATAAACTATAAACTCTTCCCTTAGGATTACCACGAGGAAAAATTCTTCAAATGACTTTACTTTTTAAATAAGACAAGTTGAGAAATCAGTGAATTTGGGCTACCAAGGAGAAAAATGCATAAAATGACTTTATTTTTAAAATGAGATAACTTGAGAATAAATGAATTAAACATTTTACACACAATGCTAAATAAGCAAGTGGGATTATCTATAGCACTGTAGCACTATCCTTCTGTTGTTCATCGATTTGCTTGAGCAGGCCCAGTAATGTCTCCATTGTGAGACTTGTTGTTATTGTGTTTGGCATATCGAATACGTCAAGGGTAACTTGCCAGGCTTTGCTATGCGGGTGAGATACTCTCGGTAGCTTGCCGGGCTCAGTTAAAACATTTTGCATGATGAAAGAAACTCAGAGAAGCTATTTGCCCAAGATATATCAGATAAAGGACTAGGATTCAACATTTATAAAGCAATCAAAAAGCTTGACAACTAAAAACCCAGTACCACCTCCAGAACATGGAGAGACATGAATAGATATGGAAGAGCTGTGATAACCAATCAACAAAGAAAAAGTGTTTATCATCACTTAGTATCAGGGTAATGCCAATAAAAATGACAATGAGATATCATCTCACACCAGTGACAATGACAAATATAAAAAATATATTGGCGCCTGAGCAACAGTAAAATGGGTAGGGCATTTGCCTTGTACATGACAGACCAGGGTTCAATCCTCAACATCCCATATGGTCCCTCGAATACCACCAGGAGTAATTCCTGAGTGCACAGCCAGGAGTAACCCCTAGGCATCCACTGGATGTGACCCAAAAAGACCCCCTGCCAAAATAAAATTAAAATATATATATATATATATATATATATATATCACTTCACTTAATCACTTAATCCCCGTTATTCATCGATTTATTCGAGCGGGTGCCAGTAACGTCTCCATTCATCCCGGTTGCGTGCTAGCGTAGCCCAATGGTATCTGTTCGTTTTAGGAACATGTAGAGCCTCAAACCGATCATTTAGGGTCTTGACGAAGAAGTCTGACCATCTTATAGGTGGGCGTCCACGTGATCTTTTGATGTCTCGTGGAATCCAATCAGTAATGGCTCTAGTCCAGCGGTTGTCTGTAAACCTCATTACATGTCCAGCCCATCTGATTTTTGATGTTTTGGCAAATGAGACAGCGTCTCTGATTCTTGAGCGTTGACGAAGATCAGAACTCCGGATTCTATCTCTCATTTGAGTGAATCGTGATATTCCAAGCATAGTTCTTTCGATTCCTCTTTGAGAGACCCGAATAGTGTTCTCATCCTGTTTTCGTAGGGTCCAGGTCTCTGAAGCATATGTTAATGCAGGAAGAATAGTGGAATCAAAGAGATGTGCTCGTAGTTGGAGGTTCTTTGTCCTTTTAGTTATTTCTTCAATGCTCTTGAAGGCATTCCAAGCCGCTCTCTTCCTCCTGCGTAACTCAGGTGCCAGGTCATTCATCATGTTGATTTCTCGACCTAAGTATATATAACTGTTGCATTCGGAGATGGTGGTTCCGTTGAGAGTGAATGGAGCGTCAGGAACAAGGCTGTTTCTCATAAACATTGTCTTCGTAAGATTCAGCTGTAGTCCAACCTTTCCACACTCACGGTCAAAGTCCGCAAGCATTTGTGCCGCTTGGCTGATGTTTGGTGTTATTAAAACGATGTCATCAGCAAAGCGGAGGTGGTGTAGTTGCCGATCATCTATCTTCACTCCCATGTTTTCCCATTCTAGTCGTCGCATGATGTTCTCGAGGGTGGCACTGAAGAGTTTTGGTGAAATGGTATCACCCTGCCGAACCCCTCTCTTGATATGGATGATTACTTCTTTGTAGAATGGTGAGATCTTGGTAGTGAATCCGCAATAGAGCTCACGAAGGATCCTGATGTATTGAGTTTGTACGCCCTGATTGGCTAGGGCTTCCATGACCGCTTCCGTCTCAACAGAATCAAAGGCCTTCTTTAAATCAATGAACGTTAGACAGAGTGGCATCTTGAACTCCCGAGATACCTCAATGAGCTTGGTTATTGTGTGGATATGGTCGATGGTACTGAATCCTTTTCGGAATCCAGCTTGTTCACATGGTTGTCCTTCATCTAGTGTTCTGCTAATCCTATTCAGGATGACTCGAGTGAATAGTTTGTAGATGACAGACAATAGGCAGATTGGGCGATAGTTGCCAATGTCGTGGATGTCTTCTTTCTTGTATAGTAGTACAGTCTTGCTGGTTTTCCATTGGGATGGAACCTTGCATTCAGACAGGTAGCGTGTGAAGAGTCGAGCTAATGTATTGATGAGTACTGATGGTAAGTTCTTCAGGTGTTCAGGTCTGATCTTGTCTGGGCCAGGTGCTTTTTGTGTCTTTACCGACGAGATGGCATGTTGGATTTCGGAAGGGAGAACATTGGGAACGACATATCCATCATGTGGTATGTGGTATGTGGGCAAGTGGATGTGGCTATTAAAGAGATCTGAGTAGAATTCATGAATAATCTTCTCCATTGCCCTTCTGGAAGATGTGATAGATCCATCATGATGTCGGAGGGCAGTCATCTTGGTTTTGTAGTTGGTGAAGGACAGGCGGGCATTACGAATGTTTTTCCCAGCTTCTGCTGCATCTACCAGTACTGCTGCTCTCCTGTTTTTGAGGTCATCCTTGATGGCTTTTCTGCACTGTTTTGCCAGTTCGGACGTTTGCTTGTGGTTGCCTGAGGCACGTGCCACGCCACGTTGGCGAATAAGTTCAAGAGTGTTCGAAGAAAGACGGTTTTTTGTGGTTATCTCTCTCTTGGCATTCCTTGCACAATCATGGAGGTGCTGAATCATTCGATCATATTCCTCATCAATGTTGTCAATGACGGCATCTTCCCATGTTGCTGCAACAGAGCCAAAGAGTTCCCAGTTGGTGGTTGTTCTGGGAGTCTTCTTCTTAAACCTTGCATTCTTTTCTCCTCGTTCTGTGAGGTAGAATATTGCACGAAGAAGACGGTGGTCTGATCCCGTTTGGAATTTTGGGACAACAGCAACATCGGTTAGGCAAAATCGCCGATTGAATATGATGTGGTCTATTTCATTGTGGAACCGTCCATCGGGAGACTCCCATGTCCAACGTTTAGATTCAGCCTTTTGGAATTGTGAGTTACCATGGAAGGTTTTGGTTGACATGATGAACTCAGACAGTCTGTCACCTTGTTCGTTCCATTCCAGGCCATGGGTTCCGATGTGGAGTTCATCGACTGATCTTCTTGGTCCTATCTTGGCATTAAAATCACCGACAATGATCTTGTAGAAGGTGTGATCTTCTTTATAGAATTTCTCCAGCTCCATGTAGAATTTCTCAGTTTCTTTTTCACCATAACTGGATGTTGGTGCGTAGACAACAAAGATAGAAACTGCCGGTAGTGAGCCACATTTATTCAAGTGTAATCGTCCGATTCGGGTTGTTAGGCATTCAAATGAATCAATGCTTGTGACTAAGTTTGTGTTGACAAGGATACCGACACCACCGACGCCTCTTTTATCACATGTTCCAAGGAACAGTTCTTCTCCAGTGTCGAAAACAGCATGATGGGATTGATGTCTTCTCGTTTCGGTCAGACCAATGATGTCGTACTTGATCTTTCGTGCTTGTACCATAAGGTCTTCAATGGATGCAGCAGATGCCAGCGTACGAGCATTAAAAGTACAGACGATCATTTTTGTCTTCCTTCGTTGTGGCAGCCTAGGTCGGCCTTGAGATTTTGTCAGCCTCTCCCTTCTCATCCTTCTCAGTGCTGCCATGTCGGTGAAGCCTTCAGGGTCAGGTGAATGAGACCAGTTGTAGTTACTGGTTTTGGCATATCGAATACACAGCGGATAGCTTGCCAGGCTCTTCCGTGCGGGCGGAATACTCTCGGTAGCTTGCCAGTCTTTCCGAGAGGGATAGAGGCTTTTGGGGTGACCTCTAATCACCCTTGTAGGTGTTACCATATTTGAACCCTATCAAATATGGTACGACAATTCCAGAAGATGGGTATTTAGTGTATTATGATGTGTCGCGCGGCCGCAAGCGGCCGCGCGGGTCCGGAAAGCGTCCTGGAGTGTGGCGACGGCTGGGTAGTGGAAGTCGTGTCCATCAATGCATCCATCGAGGACCTGATGGTACAAGCGCGAATGATCAAGTACGACATCATTGGTCTGACCGAGACAAGAAGGCACGAATCTCACCATGCCGTTTTCGACACTGGAGAAGAATTGTTCCTCGGAACATGCGATAAAAGAGGTGTTGGAGGCGTCGGTGTCCTTGTCAACACAAACTTGGCCAAGAGCATTGATTCATTCGAATGCCTAACAACCTGAATCGGACGTTTACATTTGAACAGATGTGGCTCACTGCCTGCAGTTTCTATCTTCGTTGTCTACGCACCAACATCTCATTATGATGAAAGAGAAATCGAGAAGTTCTACATGGAGCTAGAGAAGTTCTATAAAGAAGACCACACCTTCTACAAGATCATTGTGGGTGATTTTAATGCCAAGATAGGACCGAGAAGATCAGCTGAAGAACTTCACATCGGGACCCATGGCCTAGAATGGAACGAACAGGGTGAGAGACTGTCAGAGTTCATCATGTCGACCAAGACCATCCATGGTAACTCACAGTTCCAGAAGGCAGAATCTAAACGATGGACGTGGGAGTCTCCCGGTGGACGATTCCACAACGAAATAGACCACATCATATTCAATCGACGGTTTTGCCTGACTGATGTCGCTGTTGTCCCAAAATTTCGAACGGGATCGGACCACCGTCTCCTTCGTGCAAAATTCTACTTCACAGAGCGGGGAGAAAGGGCTGCAAAGTTTAAAAAGAGAACTCCCAGAATGACCACCAACTGGGAACTCTTTGGTACTATTGCGGCAACATGGGAAGATGCCATTGTTGACAACATTGACGAGGAATACGATCGACTGGTTCAGCACCTCCATGAATGTGCGAGGAACGCCAAGAGAGAGATAGCCACAAAAAGTCGCCTATCTTCGAAAACTCTTGAGCTAATTCGCCAGCGTGGTTTGGCGCATGCCTCAGGCAACCGCAAGCTAACGTCCGAGCTTGCAAAGCAGTGCAGAGATGCGATCAAGGAAGACCTCAAAGAGAGAAGAGCAGAAGTACTGGTAGATGCGGCAGAAGCCGGGAAAAGTATTCATAACGCCCGCCTGTCCTTCGCCAACTATAAGACCAAGATGACTGCCCTCCGACGTCCTGATGGATCCATCACATCCTCCAGAACGGCAATGGAGAAGATTATCCATGACTTCTACTCAAATCTCTTCGATAGCCATGTCCACTTGCCAACATACCAAATTCCACAGGATGGGTATGTTGTTCCCATCGTTCTCCCCTCCGAAATCCGACACGCCATTTCGTCGGTAAAGAAACAAACAGCACCCGGCCCAGACAAGGTCAGACCTGAACACCTGAAGAACCTGCCGTCAGTACTCATCAATACACTGGCTCGGCTCTTCACTCGCTACCTGTCTGAATGCAAGGTTCCGTCCCAATGGAAAACCAGCAGGACCGTACTACTGTTCAAGAAGGGAGACATCCATGACATTGGCAACTATCGCCCGATCTGCCTATTGTCTGTCATCTACAAGTTGTTCACTCGAGTCATCCTGAATAGGATTGGCAGAACATTAGATGAAGGACAATCATGCGAGCAAGCAGGGTTCCGCAAAGGATTCAGCACCATCGACCATATCCACACAATAACAAAGCTCATTGAGGTTTCTCGGGAGTTCAAGATGCCGCTCTACTTAACGTTCATTGATTTAAAGAAGGCCTTTGATTCTGTTGAGACGGAAGCGGTCATTGAAGCCCTAGCCAATCAGGGCATTCAAGCCCAATACATCAGGATCCTCCGTGAGCTGTATTGCGGATTCACTACCAGGATCTCACCATTCTACAAAGAAGTGATCGTTGATGTCAAGAGAGGGGTGCGGCAGGGTGATACCATTTCACCGAAACTCTTCAGTGCCACCCTCGAGAACATCATGCGACGATTGGAATGGGAAGGAATGGGAGTGAAGATAGATGGTCGGCAATTACACCACCTCCGCTTTGCTGATGACATTGTTTTAATAACACCAAACATCAGCCAAGCGGCACAAATGCTGGCCGACTTTGACCATGAGTGTGGAAAGGTAGGACTACAGCTGAATCTTACGAAGACAATGTTTATGAGAAACAGCCTTGTTCCTGACGCCCCATTCGCTCTCAATGGAACGACCATCTCCGAATGCAACAGCTATGTGTACCTAGGTCGAGAGGTCAACATGACAAATGACCTGGCACCCGAGCTGCGCAGGAGGAAGAGAGCGGCTTGGAACGCCTTTAAGAACGTCGAAGAAATAGCTAAGAGGACCAAGAACCTCCGGCTCCGGGCACATCTCTTTGATTCCACTGTTCTTCCTGCATTAACATATGCCTCAGAGACCTGGGCCCTATGCAAACAAGATGAGAACGCCATTCAGGTCTCCCAAAGAAGAATAGAAAGAGCTATGCTTGGAATATCACGTTTCACTCAAATGAGAGAACGAATCCGGAGTTCTGACATCCGTCGACGATCAAGGATCAGGGACGCTGTCTCATCTGCCAAGGTGTCGAAAATCAGATGGGCTGGTCACGTAATGAGATTTAAAGACGACCGTTGGACTAGAGCTGTTACTGATTGGATTCCACGGGATGTCAAGAGACCGCGTGGCCGCCCACCTACCAGATGGTCAGACTTCTTCCTGAAGATCATGAACGATCGGTTTGAGGCCCTTCATGTTCCCAGAGCGAACAGATGCCATTGGGCTACACTAGCACGCGACAGGGACAAATGGAGACGTTACTGGCACCCGCTCGAGCAAATCGACTAACGGGAAGTTAAGTGATTAAGTGATTAAGTGTTTCCATATGACTCAGCTATTCTGTTTCTAAGTATCTACCTCCCAAACAACAACAACAAAAGCATTAATTAGAAAGGATATACACATAGCTTTGTTCATTTCAGCACTTAATACAATAGTCATATTGTTGTAACAACCAAATATCCAACAACAAATAAAGAAGTTGTGGTGCACACATACAATGGAATACAATGCGGCAGAGTGTAAAAAATAAAATAAAATTGTAGAGTTTGTAGCAACTTGGATAGGATTGGAGGATACCAGCTTGAGCATAAGAAGCCAGAGGCAAAAAACCAGTACTATTTTGGTTTCCTCATATTGGATGAGGTAATAAAGAAGCACTTTCGTTACTATTCTATTATTTGAATTCAATTAATTAATTATTTTGTTTGTTTTTGAGCCATACCTACCAGTGCTCAGGGTTTCCTCCTGACTCTGCACTTGGGGGGTCACTCCTGGCGGGGCTTGGGGACTAGAGGTGGTGTTGGAAAAACAACCCAGGTTAGAGGCCTGCAAGGCAAAGACCCTACAATTATACTACTGCTCTGGCCTACTGAATTATTTTAAAATAAATAAATACATATGTACATATATAATTTAATTTAGAAAAAAGAAAACTTATATGTAGTTCTTGTTCAACTGAATCTTATGATTCTATTGGCATGCAGTTGAATTTGATTAATCTGATAATTAGGTACTTAGATAATTGTGCATTCGCAGTTACTGATTTATCTGCTAGCAAGGAACTCAGTGTTTATGTAAACTGAAATATATAGGATTAAACATGTAGTAGTATTTCATATATACTATGGAGGAAACAAATTCAGATACATTCCAGAATCACCATGTGAAATGTTCGTAATATTTAAAATTAAAAAAAATTTCTTTATCTAGACAATATATGATAGCAATAACATGTTGCATGGATGATAGTTTATTTGAGGAGGAAGAGAGAGCTAGCACAAGTAATTTGAAATAAATCATTTAAGCAGATGCATATTCATTCAAAATAAGTAATTAAACCTGTTTATACAACAGTTATAATTTACCTGGTTCTTTCCGACTGATAGGCTCTATCACCGTATAGAGTTAATTTTGTAGCCATATTCTGCAGACCGTGGTTTGATAGAAAATCAGAGAATTTCCCCAGCATTTCTTTTCCTTTTGTTCGTCATGATGAATCTGATTGATTGACACGTGTATAATAAGTAACTGTTGCGAAAAAGGAAAGTTCTTTGTTCCTATCAAGTGTGAGGTTAAACAGAATGGATTAGTGCATTTATAGTAGCAATTTAGCCCAGTGACCAAGATGTGGCCCAGTGATTGGGGTGTCTGGTACACAAATACTGCCTCAGCCAGGGCATGAATGCCAAGGAAGTGTGTCTGTAATGAACAGAAAAATCCTGGTGACAGAAACTTGGGGAATGCTAAAGGTTATAGGATGGCAAAAGGAAGGGCGCATAGTCTAAAACACAGAATCAGGCTATAAGTATATAACTGACAATAGAAAAGAGCCTTCAAGTTGGTGACCTGGAACTGAATCGGAATAGGAAGATGAATTCTTAGAAACGACCTCATTTTGCATGTATTCACTTTCTAGACCCTTTTCTTATCCTCAGAGTCATAATTCAGTTATAAACGGCTCAAAATACCACTTTGTCAAGCATACAATTGGGTCTCAACTCTTGGTATATTGGTTTCGCTTAGAAATTTGCTTAACATTTGGGTCTGGAGAGAAAAACCGCAGACCACGGTAAGTCTCTTGCCTCAAACATGGCCAACTTGGGTTCAATCCCTAGTGCCCCATATGATTTCCTGAGCAGGAGTGATTCCTAAACGCAGAGCCAGGAGTAATCCCTGAGCATCATCAGTGCTTCCCCCAAAACAGCAACAACAACAAGTAACAACCACCAAACAAACAAACTAAAAAGAAATAACAATAAAATTTAGTGTACTACTTAGTCAATTTGTTTCAGAGGGGAAAAAGGGAGAGGTTTATCTGTTTATGCAGTCACTGGAGTACTGAACTTCTCTGCAATTTTTTTTTTCCTTTTAGGAAAGGAGCTGTGACAACATGCACCTATTATATCTCTTTGCCAAATCTACTCATTCTATGTACATATCCATCATCAATACAGATTTAGGTTTGTGGTTTATCTGGTTTATGTAAAAATTGCTTTGTAGAATCTGCTTCCTAAGGGAGAAGGATGTGACCTAGTGAGAAAATATGTGATTTGTATATATGTATACAACCTGGGTTTGGTCCCCGGCACTGAAAAAGACAAACAAAACAAAACAAAACCCCACAAAAAAAAACAACAAAAAACTGAATATTTCTAGGCCAGTGATAGAGAGCTCAAAGTGTACCTCTGTATGTGGGAACTCTGTGGTTTATCTGTTTTATCTCAATCCCTGAGACCACCTGCTTCCTTGAACACCACGAGGATTGATCCCCAAACACCAAGCCGGGATCAGTCTCTGAGCATGACAAGGTGTGGTCCAAACAAAACCAAAGAGACAGAAAAACCCCAGACCATGCAAAAAATCTATTTCCCAAAGGTTATTAAAAAAAAATACCACCTTAACTTTAAATTGTTTACATAAAGGACCTAACTCAAATAAAGCACTAACATTTATTTTATGCTGGCTTTTCTAGATAAGAATTAGAAAAATTTTTGGCCACACCCAGCTGTGCTCAGGAACTTACTCTTGTTTCTGTTCAGGGTTCTCGGACTGAATGTGGTACAGGTGATGGAACCTTGGTCAGTCCTGTGCAAGACAAGCATCTTGCAGATTAAGAATTTCTTGTTCGGGGGGCTGGAGTGACAGCACAGCGGGTAGGGGGTTTGCCTTGCACGCGGCCGACCCAGGTTAGATTCCCAGCATCCTATATGGTCCCCTGGGCACTGCCAGGGGTAATTCCTGAGTGCATGAACCAGGAGTAACCCCTGTGCATTGCCGGGTGTGACCCAAAAAGCAAAAAAAAAAAAAAAAAAAAAAAAAAAAGAATTTCTTGTTCGGAAATGCTTCTTCTTAGAGGTAATATTAGTGTTGTGGAATTATTCGGTTTTGAAAAATCCATTAAATCACTACCCCCCCTCCAACCAGTGGTGGTTTGATTTTATTTTCTTTAGTAGATGCTTTATAAGTTTTAAACAGAGATGATAAAATTAATAGAATGCTGTTTACTCTAATTCATGCTATATATAGATTCAGTTGGTCTAAAAAGATTGTTTGGTTGAATTTACACAAGTTTAGCAATGTGTGCATTAAAGCCGCATTTCCCCAGAATAAAGAGTTGATTTCTCCAGCCCTAAAACACACCAGGAGTTAAATACCACTTATCCAGTCAAATAAGAGGTATTTTTTGAAGCAGTACAAAAGGAAAGAATAGACAAATATAATGGTCCAGTGATTCCGATAAATACAAATGATCCAAAACCTTCAATCCAGGAACCAAGAATAAGTAATGCCCACTTTTCCTGAATTCCCCGGAGAAGAAATCATGGGAATAATTGTAGTGCTGGAGAAAAGCTTAGCAAATAAGAGTCTGGCTAGGTCTCCCACACAATTTCATGCGAAGCAAACCAGAATTTCCAGAGCCTCACACGGGGTGTAGGTGAGCGCTGAAGTTCTGATTGCTCATCTGAACTTGGCAACCTTTGGCTGCCTGCCCGCCTTCAAGGCAGCCCTGTCATCTCCTGCATGAAACAGAATGAGGTGATCTGAACCTGGGAGTCTATTTCTTCCCGAGATGCTGTGTACAATTCCTATTAATTTTAATGAGAATTATGTTTGCACATCGAGGCAGGAGAAATCCCTCTGGGAGGAATCTTGCCCTTGGATGCATACGCGTAATTTCCATTAAAGGGGCGAACCCCCAGGGGAACTATACATGGAGGCTGGAGGGCAAGTATTGACCCTCTGCATAAAAAAACATGGCACAAATCACCAGGTCATCTTAGCCTTGTAGATGACGGAAGTGGAAGAGGTAAGCAAGAATTTCTTTAAAACCGAATTTGGTATTCCGTTGAGGTGGATGTTTCACAGAACTACCTTGGGTTTGTGTGAAATGATTCTCGGACGACGGAATCCAATATTATTTAGGCTAAAGAACGGTAACCAAACTGAAGGGACCGGTAGCGTGTTTTTTAAATGAAATGGAAATGAAGGGGACTTGCAGGGAGTGCTAATGAAAAAACCGACCTATGTCACCACTTCTGCTTCCAGAGGAAGTGTGGGAGATTATGGACCATTTAAGTCTTTTCACCAGCGACTCCTGTGTGAAAACTTTTTAAGTGGCCCTAATATAGAATGAATAATCTCAGGGCAGAGATCTGTTTGAAGGAGATATGATTGATGGTCTATCATTCCTAATTCACTGTTTATACTGGTAGCAAGCCTACTGGGAAAATACCTCATTCATCAGGGTATTAGTGAATTCAAGCAACGTATGGCACCTTCATTTTAACAAACTAAAGGAGAAAAGCTAAATGGAGGAAATTGACAACCATCTCTGATTCTATGATAATGCAATTAGGCTGCTCCTCTCCAGAGCCTTTGCTAATTCACAAAACAGCTTCAGTCGGCAGGTCATAAATATATGATCATTTTTCACACTTTGAAAAGTAATGATGCCTTGACACGAATCAATAAATCTTGGTGAAGTCCTTTATACTTTTTGTGTTCAGCATGCAAGTCAGTTTTAAAACTCATGTGTATTAAATCTGACTTGCTATCCAGCCTGTGTTTACATAATCTAATTTAACAAAGTCTCAAATAAACGTGTAAATGAAGTGTTTATAGTAAGCACAAGGAAAGTTTCCCTTTCATTGAGAAAGTGTGATATGGTGCATCAAACTATTTTAATTTGCACCCTGAAATACCCATATTTGCAAATGTGCCACATACAGAGAGCTGTTGCTCTTAAAATTTGGTAGTTTCTATATTGAGCTTTGCATGTTATGCTCAATAGATGAATAAAAAAATCTACTGCATATGATACAGTATGCAATACATTATTTATCTAAAATGATTCCATTGCAAAACATTCAGAAAACAGTAACTATCTTCCAGGTTAAAAAAAAAAAGAGTGTGTTCATCATTCCAAAACAATTGCATAAAAATACATGGCAAACATATATACATGTATTAAGTAGCAAATATACACAGCAGCACTGCATTTTCCTACCAGTCATAGTTTTGCATGCCCTACAGGGAATAAGAAGATGGACAGGCTAATGAATACAGCAGGTAGCACGCAGTCGAGGTTTGCTTAAGAATGAATTATCAAACAGCTACAAATTGCCAATTTAAAGAGGTTATGCTATACAGTACATAGCATTTTATTTTTTATTTCTGGAATGGCTGACAATTTTCCTGGATGAAACTGAAATGATACTAAATCATAAATGTACCTGCTGTGCTGTCATTCCCATTAAACTCCCCTTTGTTTTGTTTATTCACTGTTCATGGTTGCAAAAAAGAAAAAAAATGATGTGCTTTCTAACAGGGGTGGACAAAGCAACACTTTCATCAAAGGCCTGGTTGACAATATATTTTTAAATTAAAAATAAAACAATTGGCACTTGGCTCATGAGTTTTTTCACAGTCATTTGGGATTGTTGATGAAAATAAATATTGCATAGAAAATTGTTTCTGAAGTGTTCATGCATTCTGCTTCATCTCCATGATTTGATATTGCTACAATGAGTAATTGATATGATGTACTAGGTATAAATAGATGGTGCTTTCACAACACACCATCAAGGGACATCGATTCCACTGATTGAAATTTCCATCCTGTCTTGTGCTCTGTTACCTAGCCTTAAGCATGCATGGTCTTTATGGGCACCCTAATACGAGCAAAAGTGGGCAATGGTTAACACACATCACAGGCTCTTAAAAGAATCTGTTTTGAAAACCAGGCCGCCAAATTATTAACTTTCTCATAAAGATGACTCGGATATACCACTTTGAGGACTCCATTCAAATACACACAAAGAGAGATCAATGAGACAACTGATATGACGAAGGGATTTATTTCTTTTGTTTGGACAACTGCTGGACGTTTTTGTTTGGTTTGTTTTTGGGCCATCCCTGGTGGTGATCAGGGTTTACTCTCGGCTCTCAGGGGATCGCACCTGGCGGGCTTGTGGGATCCTATGGCTGCTGGAGATCAAACTGGGTTGGCAGCGTGCAAGGCCAACCTGTGACCTGTGCTGTCACTGTGGCTTCAGGCATTTCTTGTCACAGTGGATCCTAGCATTATTTGGGGTCAAATTTTCAGCAGTTCCCTCCCCCCGAAAAAACCATCTTTCCTTCAAAACAGACAGTGATGAAAAGTCACCAGAAATTGCTCCTTTGATGATTGGACCGAATTCCAAGTCAGCCTCTAGTTCTATCCGTCAGGCCTTCTACGTATTTTTCGGAAGGTTCTCCCAAGGAGAAGATCTGGATTAATGATGTCATTTAGGGAGGATTTAGTGACAGTAGGTCGGCCCTCAGCTGAGTGACAAGAGGAGGGAGAAAGTAAAGCAGTGGGGAGGATGTGACCGAGGCTGGTGGGGCAGCCGGGAAGCTGTGGGGTCACTGTGATTGGCATTGTCACCTTCCCCATTCATCAGCGAGGCCAGACTTCCCGAATCATTTAGCAGATGGGGCAGAGCGTCTGTCTAAACACCTGATCTGAAGCCATCCGTCATCTGATAACGCCAGGGCCGGCTGCAGCTGCAGGGCCCAGGCTCAGGCGGCTGTGCTCCCCTGATAGGATTTGCAGTCCTCCACTGGACCATGGAACAGGTGGGCGCTGGAGAGAATGCAAAAATTACCATGTGTTGCGGGGATTAGAGTCTGAGATACTCATCCCCCACTTGAATACCAATCAAAGCCACGACAACCCACTTCAGGCCTGCCTGGGAGAATCAGATGGGAAGAGAAAAAGGGAAACCCGAATTTCCTGCACTCCAACAACTCGTTTCCTTTATATATATTTTTTTTCAATTTATTTTCCCTGTTTCCTTTTCTCAATGTATTTTTTATTGAGATCACATTGATTTATTTTCAATAATTTTTATTTTTTACAATAGTACCATATGATTATCTTAGTTTTATTTGGGAGTGGGATGAGGAGGTCTTTTGTTTTGCTTAAAATTTTTTTTTAATTGAATCACGATAAGATGATTTCACAGATACAAAGTTGTTCACGATCGGGTTTCAGCCAGAGAATATTCCAACATCTGTCCCTTCACCACTGCACATTTCCCCCTACTAATGTCCCTAGTTTCCCTCCTGCCAGGGCGAGGTGTTTTGAATCACATTCAAATGTTCTCATGGACCACTACTGGTGGAGCTTGGGGGAAAGCTGTTCTGGGGATCCGAGCTGGGTTGGCTGAGCGCAAGGCAAATGCCCCATCAGCTGTTTTATCTCACCATCCTGATAATATCATTTTATACTTGCAGTATTGCTACATCACACCTACACCAGAATGCCAGGACCCCACCACCATTTTCCCAAAGTCCCTTCCCTCCCTACTTCTTAGCAATCTTAATCCATAAAGTTAGAATGCATCTTAACATTAGTCTCCTGCCTGCATTGTTTTTGCTAAACCAATGAACGGGAGAGGAGATTTTTCCCCAAAACTTAACTTTGAAATAAGATTGAAGAAAAAACAAAGAGTAGGGCATTTTTAAAAGGGGGGAGGGAATAAAGGTACTCTCTAGGGAATCATCACAAATCGTTATTTTATGCTCACCATGGAGAAAAACTAATGCAACAAAGAGACTCAGACAAAGAGATAAATTATGCATACTTAAACTGAAAGTGTTTATTGCCATGTGAAATATAATTATGCTGATTTAAAATTTTCTCTTCTCAGACAGTCTCGAGAAAGGCTTATTGGGATGAGGGCTCACCTTTCGCTGAATACCAACGCTTTTTTTGTTGAATTCCCTAGAAACCCAGAAAACGGGGCGTTGAGAGGGTGACTTCATTTCTCACCCTGATGGACTGTTCTGCAACACCATCCCTTTATTTATAAAAATTAAACCCCTTCAATTGCAGAGTCCATAACTGAGATAACAAGTTAACTAGTGAAGACATAATCCTCTTATGTCCTTAGTGGAATAATATAAAGCAGTTTATTCCACTTAGCCTATGACACTTCCTATTGTCATGACTCGTAGCAAGGATCTATTCTAGTTCATTCTTTGGGTCCTGCCAGCAGCGATCAAATGTTCTCACTACCCCTACCCCCTGCTTCATCTCAGATGCCTGACTTGGTATCTTCACCTTAAATGACTTGCGTTTCCCAGAAAACTTTCCATGGACCTGATATAGCCAATGTTTTGGGTAAAACCATGTCTAATGCAGATTGCACATCCAGTTTCCATTCTCCCCTTACGCTTTCTGTTTGAATCTCTCTCTCAGAGACCCATATGAAAGTAGCTGTGTGCTTATACTTAATCGGAAACTGTAAATGATTATTCAAACATAGGAGAGCAACAAAGACCACAGCCCTTCTAAATTGATGAGTAATTGTACCTTCACTTTTTTCTTTACCCACACTAATAATACATTTTTTTTTATGTCCAGAAGATGATAGAATCTTATGAAGATGTATCTGAGAAGAACTAGTGAAAGACAGATGAATAAGAACTAAGAAGGCAGGCAGAGTCCAGGGAGATAGGTTCATGGGCTGGACACGTTTTGCTCAGGCTTTAATCTCTAGCACTTCATGATTCACTGTGGCAACACCAGGAGCCAACTCTGAGCACAGGGCAAGGAGTAGCTTCCTCCAGCTTCCAGCGCTGCTGAGTATGACCCAGAAAAGAAAAAGAATGAAGGAAATGAAGAAAAAGAGAAAGAAACAGAGCGAGAGAGAGAGAGAGAGAGAGTGTGTGTGTGTGTGTGTGAGAGAGAGAGAGAGAGAGAGAGAGAGAGAGAGAGAGAGAAGCATCCATAGTTTAAAGATGGAATTTGTAAGAGCAAAGAACATGGAGGACAGTCCCAGCTGTATTCCAATTTTTGAATCGCTGAAGCCCACTAGATAGTTATTTTACCAAACTAAGTTAAAAAACTAACACAACACTCACACTCATCAAAACGGCATGGTATCGGAATAAAGACAGACACACAGATCAATGAAATAGAATAGAGAGCCAAGGTCATGAAAATTGAAGTCTCATTTCTGGTTGGAGGGAATGCTCTTTGGTGTAACGTCAGGAAATTAGGAATATGACTAAACAGAATATATGGTCAGTTAACCGTAACAAACAGCCTAAGTACATGAAGACAAGCAAGAAAAGTCTCTCCCACAAGTGATCCTAGAAAAAATGGTTATTTATTATTTTGGCGTTTAGGGCCACACCCTTCAGTGCTTAGGGCTTACTCCTGACTTGCTACTAGGGATCAGTTCTGGCCGGGTTACGGGGAACCATATAAAATGCCAAGGACCGAACCTGGGCTGTCTACTTGTAAGGCAAGTGTCCTACCCACTATCCTGTCTCTCTAGCCTCATTCTAGTTAGCCTCATGGCTAAACAAAACAAAAATGGTCTCTCTCTCACACCTATATTCCCAGGTTTATTAACAATGGATTAAAGACTTTTCTATCAGACCTGTATCCATTAAATACATTGAGGAAAACAGGTGAAAGGCTCCGAGTTACTGACCTCAGAGGAGTCTATTTATCTATTTAGGTTTGTTTTGGGGGTTACACCCAGCGATGCTCAAGGGTTACTCCTGGCTCTGCACTGAGGAATTATACCTGGTAGTGCTCAGAGGACCTTATGGGATGCCGGGGATCGAACCTGGTTGAGGTGAGCATGCAAGACAAGCACTTTATCTCCTGTACTATCTCTTCAGCTCCCGCACAGAAGAGTCTTTATTGAGATGTTCAGCCAGCAAAGAAAACTAAAGCAGAAATAAAAGACACTGTGTTAAACTAAAAAGATTATGCATGACAGCAACAACAAAAAAATAGGCCCTGAGTAAAAGTATACCCTGCTCCATGGGAGAAAATCCTACATCACATGTCACATATCAGACAAAGAGCTAACCTGAAAGATTATATAAAGCAGTCACAAAGTTCAGTAACAAATATAGACATTTCCCCAGAGAAGAGATAAATGGCCAACAAGCACATGAAAAGGTGTTCATCATCGATTAACAGGGAAACACAAATCAAAACAATAGCATCAGCTCATACAAGTGAGAAAGATGCTCAACAAAAAAGAGTGAAAAGAACCAGGGTTGGCCGGAAGGTCATGAAAAATAAAGTCTCATTTCTGACTGGAGGGAATGTGTCTGGTCTAACTTCAGGAAATTAGGAATATGACTCAACAGTGTTCATTGCCACGTTAATCACAATACCCATGATCTGGAAACCACCCAAGTGCTCAACAGAGATGAGTGGATAATGAAACTGTACATACACACACACACACACACACACACACACACACTGAAATACAAATCATCTAGAGGAAAGGTGAAAACCTGCAGTTTGCTGTGACCTACGTAGAGCTGGAAAAGCATCATATTAAGT
This sequence comes from Sorex fumeus, assembly GCF_029834395.1. Lineage (NCBI taxonomy): Eukaryota > Metazoa > Chordata > Mammalia > Eulipotyphla > Soricidae > Sorex > Sorex fumeus. The sequence goes on along the minus strand of NW_026606059.1, from coordinate 9,401,694 downwards.
GAACTGAATCAGGAGGACTCAGATAATCACCCAATAATCTTGCTCTTATGTGAAAGTAAAGAAACAAAGCAGAGGATAAGCAGTCCCCAACAGATGCAAGCTCTGATAGTGACAAAGAACAGAGATATGCAGTGACAAAGGAGAGGAGGGTGTGGTCACAGAATAGTGTGGCGGGCCAGGGTGTGGGGTGTGTGTGTGTGTGTGTGTGTGTGTGTGTGTGTGTGTGTGTGTGTGACTGACTTGCCAGTGGGGCTGGTGTAAGCATAGAACAATAATACAAAAGTATTAAACTCAAGTAACTAAATAATTTTAAGAAGAAATTATATACTTTCCTGTGATTAGTCACTTTTGAAACTTTAATTATGTACTTTTATTAAATTTAGAAAATGAAATCTATTATGGAGTATAAATAGGTAATAAAAAAAAAGCATGATCATAGTGAGATCTCTATTACTGGCTGTTAAAATTGCATAGTAAACATTGTATAACAAACAATGAGATCATTTATTTGTAGTAAGCAGTGGATATTTTTGCATTTTAGCTCAATAATGTTCATTGAGAGTTTACTTTGTGCAAGTTACCCTGCCAGGGTAGATAATAAAAAGATGTTTAGAGCCAGAGAGATAGTAATGGGAAGAAAGTACTATCTGTCCTGCCCTGAAAACAATTTTTTCCCCCATAATATAATTGTACTGTTTTCTTTCTTTTTTCTTTTTTTTTGCTTGAATTTTGTTTTTGGGTCACACCTGGTGACACTCAGAGATTACTCCTGGCTCTGCACTCAGGAATGACTCCTGAGGCTGCTCAGAGAATCATGTGTGATGTTGGTGATCTTACCTGGGCCGACCATGTGTAAGGCACCAGGCCACTCCCGCACAGCTGAGAGACCCACAGGGCTGGAGTAATACACAGTGGGTAGGGAGTTTGCCTTGCATGCAGCCGACCCAGGGTCAATTACCAGCATCCCATAAGGTTCCCCAAGCGGCATGAGGAGTAATTCCTGAGTGCAGAGCCAGGAGTAATCCCTGAGCATCACTGGGTGTCACCTAAAAAAACAAAAATAAATAAATAAAAGTAAAAAAATAAATAAAAAGAGAGGTCCATCATTTTCATAATAATAAACATAAGAAGTCTGAGGCCAGGATACGAGACCCTCCTGTCTTAGGCAACATCTGATTTCTTTCCTTTCTCTTGGTTTTGTCCTACATTTCAAGTTTCTATTTTGTGTTGAACTTGCTTTTTTTCATATTGAAAAGATGACATTTCCCCATGAGCCAAAAATAAATGGGAATTGAAAAACAGAAAAAAAAAAAAGAAGTCTGAGGCCAAATAACTTAATTTTGATCATCCTAAGGGAAACTTCTTATTTTTTATTTTCATTTTATTTTTATTTTAAAAAATTAACTGGAGCGATAGCACAGCGGGTAGGGCGTTCGCCTTACACGCGGCCAACATGGCCGACCCGAGTTCGATTCCTCCGCCCCTCTCGGAGAGCCCGGCAAGCTACCCAGAGTATTCGATATGCCAGACACAGTAACAACAAAGTCTCCAATGGAGACGTTACTGGGCCCGCTCGAGCAAATTGACGATCAAAAAATTAACACTGATTTGCCAAGTTGTTCAGAACATTGGCTTAGGCATTCAATATTGCAACACTATTCGCACCACTTGTGTGACCTTCTCTCCATCAATGACCCCAGTTTATAAAGGAGATTTTTGTTTGTTTGTTTTTTGTTGTTTCTTTTTTTTGGGGGGGTCACACCCAGCGATGCTCAGTTGTTACTCCTGCCTGGCTCTGCACTCAGGAATTACTCCTGGCAGTGCTCGGGGGACCATATGGAATGCTGGTAATCAAACCGGGGTCAGCCGCATGCAAGGCAAATGCCCTACCCACTGTGCTATCACTCCAGCACAAAAGGGAGATATTTTTAATCACAAACAATGGTTATTTAAGAGTCTTCAAATCATAGAAGTAATTTAAAGAAAGTTGGATGTATAACGTAGATTAAAAGGGAATCAAATGCTTGTCATCCATGGTAAAAATCTTCTCAACATGGAACAGATATTTGAAGGAACCTAAGAAAAAAACTGAATAGATTTTCCTTTTTTCCTTTTTTTTTTTCTGGGGGAGGAGGGCAGGCCTAATCATCCTCAGGACCTACTCCTGGCTTTGTGCTCAGGGATCGCTCCTGGCAGTGCTCAGGGAACCATACGGGGTGCCAGCGAATGAACTCAGCTCAGTCACATGCAAGGCACATGCCCTATACACTATACTATTCCTCCACCCATTTCATTTTTCTTTTTAAGGTAGAGTGACTAGATATAAAAGGATATGTATTAATAGAGTCTCCTGCCCTCGCGTCTGGCTGTCCTCACCGGGGCCCCTTGGAGGGGAGCAGGTTGAGTTTTCCTCCCCGCCCCGACCAGGGCTCCAGCAGCCGAAGACCTCCAGAACCAGCCACCACCATGCTGAGACCACTCTCCGCACACATGAAGGTACCGGCAGAGGAACAAAGCCACGGGGGGCCTGGGGCCGAGATCTCCAAGCCTGCTCAGATCGGGGCTGAGCATCCTCCACCCAGATCCTCCATCTTCCAGTAGGCGGGGGTCACACCCACCAACTGGCCCCCGGGCACCGTGTTATCCCATCAACGGCCAAGACTCAGAGACTATAAAACCCAGCTCCCGGAAGCGCGCGGCTGCATTCTTGGCCGCATGACATCTCATTATCTCATTCCTACTTTGGACAAACTGGCAGGCTACCGAATGTAACCTGCCCGCACGGCAGAGTCTGGCAAACTCCCCGTGGTGTACCCAATATGCCAAATACCAGTAACAATGATGGGTCTCATTCTCCTAAAGAGCCTTGAATATGGCACTTTCTTAAAAATCTCAGGGCTAGGATGAAGGAGACGTTACTGGGGCTTGCTCGAGGCAATCGACGAATAACAGGATGGTTGTGATCGTGATGTATTAATAAAGAGCTTCAGTTGTTTTAAAATGAAAACGACCAAATAAACATTTGTTGCTTGGGGTCAGGGCTAGAGTACAACATAGTATGATAGTACAACTGTTTTGCACATGCCAACCCTGGTTTGTTCCCATCACCCCATATGTTCCCATGAGATCTGCCAGGAGTGACACGGAATAAGAGCCAGGAGTAAACCCCGAGCATCTCTGCCTGTGACCCCAAAACAACAACAACAAATTTGGAACACATTTGGGATGGTAAATGGAAAGGCTAGAGAAGTTTGGACTGTTTGATCTGGATATTAGAAGAATAAAAGCTGATTAAGAGAACATTCTCCATCTGCACAGAAGACAAAGCAAGGGGAAATGAGCTGAAATTGTTTTAGACAAGGGTGAGTCAAACATGTCTCAAGATGATTTTGAGTGAGGTGACCTATTAACAGGGTTCCACTTAAATGACTGATTGGATCAATTCGGCAAACAATCTATGGCCAGTTATTTTGGCGAAGAATGCTAATGTAAGGCCTCTGATTAGAAGGAAGTACTCCTTTAATTAAACATCAGGGCATAAACTCAAGTGAGATTATAGACTCTATCCCTAAAGGTCTTTCAAATTAAAGTAGACAGCTATATAGATTAAATGATCTAATCCATCAATGAATATTTATTTAGTACCTACTTTGTTATTTACACTGAACTATTCAAAACAAGGGGCTAGATAAGAGAATTATGTGAAATAACTGATAGCCTCTAAATTATGTCCCTCTCATAAGATTTGTTTTAGAGTATAATATTACTTGGAAATGGGGTCTTTGTTGGGTTAAGATGAGATCATCAGGGTAGGTTCTAATAGGCTAGAACTGGAGTCATTATTAGATAGGTCAACTAGGGGTAGTAATGGAGAAATAGCAAAGAAGTTTAGTTGCCTGCCTTGCATGTGGTTGACCTGGTTCAATCCCTGGCACTGCGAATGCTTGCTCGAACATCTCCAAGACTGACTCTTGAGAACAGAACGGGGAGTAAACTCTGAGCACAGCCAAGTGTGGTCAGAAAGGTCAGTGTGTGTGTGGGGGGGGGGGGGTTAGGGTGTAGGGGTGGGGATATGAGGGAAATTCAGAGACAGAGGATGGCACAAATGCGAAGAGAGAGGTCTGGGAGGATGGTGCTTGGGATCAGAGCGATTCACACATAAATCCCGGGGTGCCCAGGGTTGCTGTTGCTGGGGTTCTCTGAGAGAAGCTGCTGCATTCTCCAGGCTCTGATTGGGCCGACACAGAGCGCTGGTGCCGGTGAGGGTCCAAGGGCCCTGCTGAATAGTACGTGGAGATGGTGGAGTGGAATCCTTCTCAAGCTCCAGTTAGCTTCCTCTTCCTAAACATACTAGAAGACAGTTCCCATCCCTGACAACTCCCTCCTCTTTGTAGTGCATGAAACGAATGGTCATTGCATCTTCCTCAGTTGCATATGCAAAGCATTCATCTGTACAAACATGCACGGATTCCCTGAAAAATGACTAGAACTTGTAAAAGCTTTTACAACATCCTGACTCTGCTAGACAATAGAACCAAATCCCCTCATCCGCTCTCCAGAGCTTGTTCTCCAGCCAGTGTGAATGCACATTCTCCCCAAATTGATCACTTGATCACTTGACTTCCCGTTAATCATCGATTTGCTTGAGCGGGTGCCAGTAATGTCTCCATTTGTCCCTGTCACGTGCTAGTGTAGCCCAATGGAGTCTGTTTGCTCTAGGAACACGAAGAGCCTCAAACCGATCGTTCATGATCTTGAGGAAGAAGTCTGACCATCTGGTAGGTGGGCGGCCATGTGGTCTTTTGACATCCCGTGGAATCCAATCGGTAATATCTGTAGTCCAGCGGTCATCTCTAAATCTCATTATGTGACCAGCCCATCTGATTTTTGATGCCTTGGCAAATGAGACAGCATCCCTGGTTCTTGATCATCGACGGAGGTCGGAACTCCAGATTCTTTCTCTCATTTGAGTGAAACGTGATATTCCAAGCATAGCTCTTTCAATTCCTCTTTGGGAGACCCGAATAGCGTTCTCATCCTGGTTGCGTAGGGCCCAGGTCTCTGAGGTGTATGTTAATGCAGGAAGAATAGTGGAATCAATAGTGTCCGGAACCAGAGGTTCTTCGTCCTCTTAGCTATTTTTTAGACGGTCTTTAAGGTGTTCCAAGCTGGTCTCTTCCTCCTGCGCAGCTCAGGTGCCAGATCATTTGTCATGTTGACTTCTCGACCTAGGTACATATAGCTGTTGCATTTGGAGATGGTCGTTTCGTTGAGAGCGAATGAGGTGTCAGGAACAAGGCTGTTTCTCTCCCCAAATTAAGGGTTTTTATGACGATCAAGTCCCTGTTTTCCACTGAACTCTAACTGTTCCTCTGTGGATAACAGACAAGACCCATAAGAGAGACAAAGAAATTAAAAAATAAAGCTAAAGAGGATGGCACCGCAGCACTGTCCTTCCCAATAACATATCCATCGGGAGACTTGTTGTTACTGTGTTTGGCATATTGAATATGTCACGGGGAGCTTGCCAGGCTCTCCGAGAGGGGTTGAGGAATCAAACCTGGGTCAGCCGCATGCAAGGCAAACACCCTACCAGTGAGGCTATCGCTCCAGCCCAAGAAAGAGGATGGCATCTAAGGAAAAAGGGACTGCATTTTAAGTCTCTGGGTCTGCTTCAAGCCCGCTCCCTCTGAGACCATGTCTGGCCTCTCTGACTCGTTGAATCATTGATTCATTATGCAAGTCTACTGAAACTCCTCCATTGCACACTATCATCTTTAATTCTCTCCATTCCTGGGTGGTTTGCTTGTTTGTTTTTTGCTTTTTAGACCACACCCCAGGGTGCTCAAGGCTCTGTGATCAGCAATCACCAAGGGGAAGTGCCTAGGGGACCATATGGGAGTTCGAATCTGGATTGGCCGCCTGTAAGGCAAGTCCCTTACGGGCTGTGTTACAGCTCTAGCCCAAACCCCTCAGTTGAAGTAGGGTTTTAAGAGGACTGGCTGCTCTTCCCTGTTCTTCCCTGGCCTCTGCTTGCAGGGCTGCGTTTCAAAGGTGACCCTGAACTTTTGAAGTTGGGAATCATCAAAGGCATGAATAGAGGTTCTTAGATAAATCGGCAAACTTTGTTCCCTGTTCTCGGAATACTGGGATGCCCACTCCAGATCCTCTTGGCTCCCACCTTCAGGTTATTCTGGACCTTGGTCTCACCTTGCTCACGCCTGACCTTCCCTTTGACCCCTGCTCCCAACCCTTCCTCAACCCCCTGGCCAGCCTCTTCCTCTCCCAGCCTCTGGGGTTGGGGGTGGAGAGAGATGCTGACTCTCACCTAGGCCCAAAACAGCACTGGGAGATCAATCACCTTCTACACAACTTCAACTTTTTGTTTTTTTCTCCTGAGTAGTTTGAAACTTTGAATATTTATTTGCCTTATCTTATCTACTTCGCAAGCTTGCTTGCATTTTCTTTCTTTCTTTCTTTCTTTCTTTCTTTCTTTCTTTCTTTCTTTCTGTCTTTCTTTCAATTTCAGTTAAAATTTCATCTGGTGGAAGAAGAAAACGTTCTAAGTTTGGACTGGACTTCAAACATCCCAAGAATCGTGTTTAAAAATGTGTAGGTGATTTTTTTTTCACTTCAACTATAATAATTGATTGAGAGACCACATAAGCACAGATGTGCTAAAATCTGCTGTGTTAATACACAAAATTAGAATTTCACATAGAGTTCAAAGAAATCTTTGTTAAGCACTTCAAAACCAGCAGTGAAGAAGAAATTTTGCAATTACATACAGTGAAGCACGCGAAGACGTTAAAATTCAATAATATAAAGTGTTTTGATACAAATGAAAGGGAAAGTATGATTAATTAAGTTTAACATGTATTTTAGCCACCAATTTTTATCTTGTTTCCAAACCTCAAATTGCTAATAAAGTTATTATTTACAAATTGCCATCAAAATGTTAACTAATTACAATAGCTGCAAAACCCTATATTAAAAATAATTATTGAAGAAGTAGTTACATAAGTGGAACTTCAGGGTATCATACTGATTAAATTTTTTTTTTGGCTTTTTGGGTCACACCTGGCGATGCTCAGGGGTTACTTCTGGCTCTGCACTCAGGAATTACTGCTGGCAGTGCTCAGGGGACCATATGGGATGCTGGGAGTCAAACCCGGGTTAGCTGTGCAAGCTAAGGCCCTACCCCAATGCTATTGCTCCAGGTCCTTATACTGAGTAAATCTAGCCAGGAGGGAGACAGACACCAAATAATCTCTCAGACGTGGGATAGGAAGAAACTTGCACTGGGAATAACAAATGGGCGAAGGTTCTAGAACACGAGAATGAGATTGAATCCTGAGTGTACCAGGAGTCAATGGCAGTGGGTGATGGCAGAGGAACCTGAGACAGTGGTGGACGCATGTGTATCCAGGCGGGGTGTGTGGTGTGGGGATGTCACGTGCATGAAACCCTACTATTAAAAGTATTTCCTGGGCCCAGAGACACAGTACAATTGTAGGGCACTTGCCTTGTAAGCAGTCAACCTGAGTTCAATCCCCAGCATTCCATATGGACTCCCATGCCCACCAGGGGTAATTCCTGAGTGTAGTGAGTGTAACTCCTGAGCATGGCTCAGTGTGGCCCCACACCCCTAATTAAATGAAGTATTATAAATGTCTGTGCTTAAACAATTTAATAACTAGGGGCTGGAGAAATAGCACAGCATTTGCCTTGCACGCGGCCGGCCTGGGTTCGATTCCCACCATCCCATATGGTCCCCTGAGCACCGCCAGGAGTAATTCCTGAGTGCAGAGCCAGGAGGAACCCCTGAGCATCGCCAACTGTGACCCAAAAAGCAATAAATAAATAAATCTTTTAAAAAATTTAATATCTATTTTTGTGTTTAGGAAAATACAGCGGCAGTTTTTAAAATTCAGGAAATAGTAAAGTCAAGATTACCAAACACAGTAGTGATTTCCTCTACAGGACCAAAGATTGGGCTGAAGTCAATCAAACCACAGCAATTTTACATTTTTTCCAAGGGATATCTACATAAGGTGACAGGACAACCATGTGCATAACAAATTGGAACAAATTATGAAGAGGTATTAAAAAGTGCTTTTCTCTACCGCTATGAAAACACCTGTTGTATCTGGAGGCATGCACTGTTTCACATTACCTTGTGTGTTATATACAATCTTGTGGCAGGCTAGAGATGTAGGCCAGGGGCTAAGGTTCTTGTCTGCATGTGGTTGACCGTAGTTTGAGCCCTGCCACCCCATACGGTGTCCTGAGCACTATCAGGGCTGTTGCATGAGCACAGAGCCAGGACTTAGCCCTGAGTGCCACCAGATGTGGCCCCCCAACCTAACCCCCCAACAAAAAAAATAATCTGTGGAATTGTTGGAGAGAAAAAGGAAATGTTCCTGTTCCCTGCGTGGTTCTTTCTGCTTGTTGGTTTGTTTTTGTCCAGGGGTCATACCCAGCTGGGCTTTGGCAGGGGAGGGGAGTATAATGGAATTGAACCCAGGTCAGCAGAGTGCAGGACAAGCACTCCACACCCTACCTGCTATCTTATCTTTCTCACTTCCCTCTTGGCGCTTCATGGGGGACAGATAACCAAAGAATCAGAATGAGACGATAAAAAGTAAAAAAAAAAAAAAAATCCCATGGTGTTTTTTCTTTTCTCTCTTTTGGCTTTTTTGGGTTATACCCAGCAATGCACAGGGGTTACTCCTGGCTCTGCACTCAGGAATTACTCCTGGTGGTGCTCAAGGGACCGTATGGGATTCTGGGAATCGAACCCTCAAACCCGGGTCGGCCACCTGCAAGGCTAATGCCCCCTACCCACTGTGCTATAGCTCCATCCCCAATAATCCCATGTTTGCCTTCAGTATACTTGGGATAGAACTTGAAAGGCTGACTACATTGCCACGTGATTTCAGACACTATCTTCAGTAATTCACCTGATACAGAAGATCTGTTATGAAGAAGGGGAGGAAAAAGGAAATTAGGAGGTGGGGGGGGGAGCACAGTAAACAAGAGAATGACTGTCATGCAGATTTGTCTCACCTCCTCCATTGAACACAACTAAGTAGGTTAGATCTTTTGATAGTAGAGGAATTTTCCCTTAAAAAGAGCTTATTTGTAATACCCATTTCAAAAGCAACCCCCATTCAGCCTTCAGAATCTCTTTCACAGATACAACCTTTTGCCAAAGGATATTTTTTGGAGTGGCAGAACTTTTGGTCCTTTATAATATCAATAGATAAATTAACTCTCAGGAGAGTTTAAGGGATTTCACCAAATCATACAATTAGCTTTTGAAAAAGGAAGAGTGGAGTTAGAAGCCCATTTTTCAAAATCAGTATATCATGATTTACACAAACTGTCAGTGATCCTTTCATTCACACACTGTTTCAATATATTAATATGTCAATACATTCAATGTTGTTTCAATATATCCACCACCAAGGAACCTTTTTCCATCAGTGTCCCAAGAACTGAATCCTCCCGTTCAATCTTTTCCTTTTCTCTCCCGGTAAATTCAGTCCTGTGGGCCTACTCTCCAGCTCTGGTACCTCTGACCTTTGACCTTTGACTGCTTGTTGCTCTCTCTCTCTCTCTCTCTCTCTCTCTCTCTCTCTCTCTCTCTCTCTTTTCACATCCCACATTCCAGAGAGATCTGTCTGTGTCGATTGTCCTGGCTAATTTCACTCAGCGTGATGCCCTGTGCTCCTGGTCAGCTTGGGTGGTGCCAGAGATAGAATTTAGGTTGATCACATACAAGGAGAGTGCCTTACTGGCTGTACTATCACTGGCCTGATCATTTATGGTTTTTTTTTTCTCTTTCTTTTATTTGTCAAGAAATGTAGAACTTTGTTGGTCTTTCTAAAGAGTCAGGTTTTGCATGAAATCTAAGCTGAAGCCACAGAGCTTTGTAATGTGTCTGGGTGGGTGGGTGTGTAGAGGGCGGGGACTGTGGGCATACTGGTGGAGGGACGTTGACATTGGAGGTGGCATTGATGTTGAAATAGTAGCACCGTGGCACTGTCCTCCCGTTCTTCATTGATTTGCTCCAGTGGGCCCAGTAACATCTCCATTGTTACTCATTGTTACTGTGTTTGGCATATCAAATACGTCACAGGTAGCTTGCCAGGCGAGATACTCTCAGTAGCTTGCTGGGCTCTCTAGCGGGGTGGAGGAATCGAACCCGGCTCGGCCTGGCCCTGGCCGCCCGCGCACAAGGCAAACGCCCTACTGCTGTGCTATTGCTCCAGTCCTGTTGAAATAGTAAGTAAAGTAAGGTAAAGGTCCTCCCGTTGATCATCAATTTGCTCGAGCGGGCCCAGTAACGTCTCCATTGGAGACTTTGTTGTTACTGTGTCTGGCATATCAAATACTCTCGGTAGCTTGCCGGGCTCTCTGAGAGGGGCGGAGGAATCGAACTCGGGTTGGCCATGTTGGCTGCGTGCAAGGCAAACGCCCTACCCGCTGTGCTATGGCTCCAGCCCAGTTGAAATAGTATGTGCCAAAATCTACAACTTTGTAAATCACAGTTCTTCAATAAAATTAAAAAAAATTATATAAAAAAATAAAAGCAACAGCAACAGAAGAGTCGGGTTTTGGGGGCCAGCGCAATAGTGCAGCAGGGACGACATTTGCCTTGTGCATGGCTGCCCGGGTTCAATCCCTGGCACCCCATATGATCCCTGAGCACAGAGCAGGTGTTAAGTCCTGAGCACTGCAGAGTATTCACCCCATCCCCACTGCAAAAAAGTCAGATTTTGGTTTCATTTATTTTTCCTTATTGCTTTTCAATAATGAAGGCAGTAGAATATTATTTAATCAAATAATTGTATTTATTAGACATCTGTGGGCTGGAGCCATAGCACAGTGGTAGGGCGTTTGCCTTGGGCGCGGCCGGCCTGGCCGAGCCAAGTTCGATTCCTCCGCCCCTCTTTGAGAGCTCGGCAAGCTAACGAGAGTATCTTGCCCGCCTGGCAAAGCTGGCAAGCTACCCGTGACGTATTTGATATGCCAAACACAGTAACAACAAATAACAATGGAGACGTTGTGAAGAACAACGGGAGGACAGTGACAGTGACAGACATGTGCAAAAAATTGCTTTCGTTTACCCCTTTAAGCTGCTATAAAGACCAGGTGAGAGCTTTAGACATGTAAGCTCTGAGCCATCTCTTAATTTTGGTGATTACAGAAAATTACTGGGCGTACGATTGATGAGAATTATTAAGACAATGTCAGAAAAATGGTTACTAGTCAAATGGGATTGGAAGGCCTGTGATGTAAAGCTTCTTCACCACATTCTGATGACACCTCTTTATTTATTTATTTATTTATTTGCTTTTTGGGTCACACCTGGCGATGCACAGGGGGTTAGTCCTGGTTCTGCACTCAGGTATCACCTCTGGCAGTGCTCAGGGGACCATATGGGATGCTGGGAACTGAACCCGGGCCAGCTGCGTGCAAGGCAACTGCCCTACCCGCTGTGCTATTGCTCCAGCCCCTCTTTAACATTGGCTACTTTTTCCCCCCCAAGTACATTTCCCTAAAATAACTACTTTAAAAATTTTCCTTTCATGTTTTCCCAGGTAAAGGTAAAGGCCCTCCCGTTGATCGTCGATTTGCTCGAGCGGGCCCAGTAACGTCTCCATTGGAGACTTTGTTGTTACTGTGTCTGGCATATCGAATACTCTCGGTAGCTTGCCGGGCTCTCCGAGAGGGGCGGAGGAATCGAACTCGGGTCGGCCATGTTGGCCGCTTGTAAGGCGAACACTCTACCCGCTGTGCTATCGTCTTATAGTACAATAAAACAGGCTGGAGTAATAGCACAGCGGGTAGGACAGTTGCCTTGCATGCGGCCAACCCGGGTTCTAGTCCTCTATCCCTCTCGGAGAGCCTGGCAAGCTACCAAGAGTATCCTGCCCGCATGGCAAAGCCTGGCAAGCCCCCCGTGGCGTATTTGATATGCCAAGAACAGCAAGCAGAAGTCTTACACTGGAGACGTTACTGGTACCCCTCTCTAGCAAATCGATGAACAACAGGAGGACAGTGCTACGGTATAAAAAACAAAGAGTCAAAACAGTGTCCATTGCTTCAGTATATGTAGTTCATATAGAACATGTAGTTAAAATGCTGGGGACACAGAACCGACAATAGCACAAGCAGATAGCTGGGGAGTTGGCAGCTATCGCAACCTTTGTTTGAGGCCCAACAACAAACGCTTCCTGGAAGCCCTCAGGCATGCACTGGTAGAGTGACCCTGAGGCCCCAGCACTGCTCAGCCCAAGTGGCATTGCTTCACCAGGTCCAAGCTCTGACGCTGTCATTCAGCTTACCTGAGTATCACCAGAAGTAGTGCCATCACAACAGACCACTGTGTGAGAGCTCTTAGAATAGTGAGACTCTGTGTGTTCACTTCATAGGAGTCAATAAATTTTCATAAGATGAGATGATAGACGGTGAAGACCTTTTCTGTATATATAATTTTGTGCGCACCTCTTACTTTCTCTCTCTTGTGTTATAGAGAAGATAGAATTCATCTCTCTGATCTCAGGATGCTCAGAGGGCATTATGTGGAAGATAGCTCTCATTAGCAAAATTGTATCAGTCCCAAAGAATGTTTCTTTGAATCGTTACTTGGAAATCTGTGTGTTAGCAAAGGCAATTCTCCAGCCTCCTTGTTGAGGGATGGTCTTGTGAGCACAACAGAATTATGTTTTCCCAGTTGATTGCATTAAGTCTTAGAGTATAAAAAAACAGGCCGGAGCAATAGCACAGTTGGGCTCTGAAACCACTACTTGTTTATGGGATCTGCTAGACAGTCCAGAGAACAAGTATCTTTCAGACTGTGCTTCCTGCTACCTCCAAGATCGCATCTTTCAAAGGAGTATCTAGTAAGAGTAGAGATCCATTTTCATTTTATAAGCAATTTTATTTTTAAGTACTCAATCTGAAATCTTAAGGGGCCAGTACAATGAAGGCATCACTTATTATTTTTATAACCATCCATTAAAAATAGGCTGTGAATTACTACCTGATTTTTATTTTATATGCTAAAAACAGACGGTCCAGGAACAAATGTGCCCAAGTCATGAAATTTGATAAAGGGAGGATCTTACGTTTAAGATGCTGCTATTGAAACATTCATTCCCACCCCCCCACACTCCCCACCGCCAACCACCCCCAGCATTTAAGTGAACAGGCAAAGATAGACCTGCTTAAATGATGCTGAAATGACTGCTTAAGTAATTGGATCCATTGTCAGGGGCTGTCAGGAAGAAGGTCGTAGAATACCACAACTCACTGGCTCTATCTCTGAGCTCAGTGATAAATGCCAGGCACAGTTCACTCAGTCGGCTTACCTCCTTAATGATATGCTGAAGTGTTAAAAATGGAGTTTTTCTTTGTCAACAGTACATCATGTATTCTTCAATTGAGTGGCAGTTTTCCACTCTAATTTGGTTCTTGGATTTTTTTTGTTGTTGTTGTTGTTGGTACATGAGCTTGCTTTGTTCATAGCATCAGCTATGACTAGTAATTGTGAATTTTGAAAAAATAGATGCTTGATGAAAGAAGAGTAGCCAAAATCTTGAAGTTTAAGTACATACTACCAAATACTGGGTAGACTAACTAGGAGTTCCTTTCAAATTCAATCTCCTCAAGTATAAATTTCTAAGTACACTGTCTTCTACAAGGTGTGGGGAGGATTATTAAATAAAGGGACATGGGTCAAAGACATAGTAGGTTCTCAAAAGTATGTTCTCTGGTGGAGTTCATGCCCAATTCAATCAGCCTAATCAATGGCTGAATAAATAGCAATACTCCTACATTTAAAAAAAAGTACGTTCTCTGACTCTAGAAATTAATGTCTCAAAAAAAATTAAAGTTGATGTCTGCGATGTTCACAATAAACAATGACCGGTTTTTCTATTAACTGCAAAATTGACAAACATTAGAATGCTTATCCATTCAGCTATCATGATCGATAGAATTATAACAATTATCAATAGAATGGATAAACATTCTATCATTTAAATAGACGTGAAAGATTCTCTTAAACATAACTATGAGGTCCAGACCCATAGTTCAATGGGCAGGGCCCTCTTGGCATGCAGTCTACCTAGGTTTGATCCCCAGCATCCCATACGGTCCCTGAGCTGACCTGAGAGCAGAGGCAGGAAGAACCCCTGGGCCAGGTGTGGCCCCAAACCAAAACCAACAAACAAGACATAAAATGGAGCAAAAGGCAAGTGAGAAAAAAAATGCAATGTAAGCAGTGTTTCATTTTCTGGAAGGTGCAAATCTATATAAGCAAGACTAATTTTATTTTAGATGATCTTTCTGTCATGTATGTCTATTTGCCTATGATAAAAAGAGAAAGAAGGGAAAGATGAACGAAAAATGTAAGATAGTGGTGGTTACTGTAGCAGGGAAGGAGAGGGTGGCCTTGGAGACATCAAAAGGGACTTCTAAGAAACTGGTTTGAAACATTTTTTTAAAAAATATGACAATGCTTTTATCTTAAGTCTTTGAAAGAGTGTTTTTTTTAGAGCAGCTTTAGATTCAAAGAAAATAGAAAGGAAGAAAATTTCCCATTATTGCTTGTTTTCACACATCTACATCCTCCTGGTCACACTATCCCCTACCAGATTGACGCATTAATTCAGTCAGATATGTTAAGCCATTTTATAACTATTCGATCAATTTATTTTTAGGTTTCTTAAAAATGAAGTGAGGCTGAATCTCCCCTCCTTCCTGGGGTTCAAGGCCAGGTGTGATGGCTACAGGTGGCAGAGATGCTGCTTCTGTGCTACTGGACATCGCCAGGCCTCCTTGGCAGTTCTCGAGCACCTCAGGGGACCATGCAGTGCCAGGGATCCAAGCAGGCTGGCAGAACGCAAGGCATGCCTTGATTCTGTCCTCACTGCTCACCCCCAGCCTCTTTCTCTGTTTTGCTTTATTTGCTGTGCTGAGCATCAAACCCAGGGCCCCAAACAAGGCGTGGCAAGTTCCCTACCATGGAGCAACAGTACTGGATGCCATCTTTAGAAGGTCACATTTCAAAGTGTAATTTGTGGTGATTATACAGCATTACGTGGTAAGGGTTGGGGACCAGTTCCATGAGAGAGGACCTGGTCGGCGGGTGTGACTGTCAAGTACCATCACTGGGACCACCCCACCTGCTAAGGACTATCCTGGTGACACAATCACTTAGGATCCCTGGTGCCACCACAAAATGTGTCCTCTCTGGCCTACCACAACTAGTGTGACCCCCGGGAGCACTGCCAGAAGAGTTCGGGCAAGTACCTCAATGAAAAATTGTGCCACTGAGGGAGCATAGAGCCACGTGCACCGTTTCTGTTATCACCACCACAACCGGGAGGGCCCGGGGTCATGCTCCTGTGGGAAGCTACACAGGCTGCAGTCTTAGCAGTCCACGGGGTGTGATGCTAAGAAAAAACAGACAGAAACCAGACAGGACAGGAACCCCAACAGACTCCCTGAGGCTCACCGTGGAGCTACGCAGCACAGTCTTAGCTCTCTCATGTGGCCTCTGGTCCTGGTCCAGTATTGCGAACACACACACACACACACACACACACACACACAGAGACAAATACATATTCATACACACACATACACACATACACACTCATACATACTCATACACACACATAGAGACACATACTCATAAATACATACATACACATACACACATACACACATATGCACACATACACAAACATACACAGAGACACAGAGACACAGAGACACAGAGACACATACACACACAGACACACAGGCACAGGCACTCAGACACACAGACACACATAGACACACACACCACATGAATCTTCCCCCCAAAAAATCCAGTGACTTTTTCCTCTTTCTTTCTTTCTTTCTTTCTTTCTTTCTTTCTTTCTTTCTTTCTTTCTTTCTTTCTTTCTTTCTTTCTTTCTTTCTCTTCCTTCATTCCTTCCATTTTCCCTCCCTCCGTCCCTCCCTCCCTTCCTTTCTTCTTTCCTTCTTTCTTCCTTTCCTCCCCCCCTCCCTCCCCCCTCCCTCCGTCTCTCCCTCCCTCCCTCCCTCCCTCCCTCCCTCCCTCCCTCCCTCCCTTCCTTTCTGCTTTCCTTCCTTCCTCCCTCCCTCCCTCCCTCCCTCCCTTCCTTCCTTCCTCCCTCCCTCCATCCCTTTCTTCTTTCCTTCTTTCCTCTTTTCTTCCCTCCCTCCCTCCTTCCCTCCCTCCCTCTCTCCCTTCCTTCCTTCCATGGTGTTGAGGGCTTACTCCTGACTCTGTGCACAGGGATCACTTCTGGCGGGTCTGGGGTGCCATATGCTGTGCAGGGGACTAAGCAGGACAGGTGGAGTGAAGCAAGCTCATCGCCTCCTGCCATTACCTCCTGTACTACTTCAGCCCAAACCCAGTGACAAGGAAAGAACAAAATAAGATCAATGCTTTAAATAATGATGGACTACTTTTGTTGATATATTTTATTTTTAAAATATTTATTCTTTTCCTCTTCTCTTCTTTTCCCTTTGTTGTTTGCTTATGCTGTGAATATCAGCGTTTGCAGGTTTGCACACACTTTGTTGCAGTGCGTAGGTTATGGCAAACACTCTTGGACCCTAGGACCCCAAATATCAGCATCCTTGGGATTTCACGTCTCCTGTGGCCTGCCCCAAGAATCAAACTTATGATATCATGCCTTGCAAAGAAAGCACATTTCCACTGAGCCAATTCTCTGGGCCCCAAATGTGAACTATTTGAAGTAAAGAAAAATCTTCCACTTAAGTCCTTTGAAGACTGACAAATATTGGCTTGCAATGTTTTAAAATGTTTATGCAAGCTCATAGGATTTATACCATTATTATTATGAATCTCAGAAGAAATTAAACTTCAGATAGATAAATAATAAAGGGGGAAATGATAAAGCATGTTCTAAACAGAAATATGGTCAGTTGCAAAGAAATTACTAGATTTATAGAAAATTAGATTCTTATATGACCACTGTGAGATTTCAGTTCTTTTTGTTTAGTTTTGGGTCACACTGGGATGTGCTCTGGGCTTATTCCTGTCTCTGCGTTCAGGGAATCACTTTCAGTGGGCTCAGGGGACCATATGGGGTGCTGGAGATTGCACCTGGAGGGGTTGCATGCAAAGCATGCATCTTACCCTCTCAATTTGCTCTCTGGTCCTGATGGCTTTTTTAAAGAAAAAAAAATTTAGAGGGATCTATAGAAACAAAATTAAAAAAAAAAATTCTGGGGCTGGAGTGCTTGTACAGTGGGTGGGGTGTTTGATTTGCATGTCGCTGACCTGTGTTCGATTCCTGGCATCCCATATGGTCCCTCAAGTTCACCATGAGTGATTCTTGAGTGCAGAGCCAGGAGTAACCCCTGAGCATCACCGGTTCTGGTCCCCCAAAGAAAAAAAGAAACAAAAAAATTTTGTAATAAAATTATGACTAGAGTAATAGAAAAATAAATTACACAATCCATTTACTGAAATATTATAAAGCTATAATATTAGAACATCAAAATGATAAGAAAAAGGAAAACTACCTTAGACTTATCTACAATAACTTTGTAAATCATAGCCCTTTCCTTAAGCAAAGATAAATGATTAAAAAGAAACGGTCTACTAATAAAGTTAATTAAAAAAAGTAGAATGTGAAAGTATAAACCCATCAATATTAATATTTTTCATGATAAATATTGGTAGGCAACTCATGTGAAAACCAATGAGTAACTATGAATAATTGTTTCTGGGAGTTTTGCTTAGTGTCACAAATTTTACATTATTATGTAAGAAAGTAATAAGCCATCACTTAGAAATATTCAAGAGTGCAAGGCTTGAAATGTGAAATTCAAAGACTGCTTTATTTTTGTAGTCAAATGATTCATGTTTTTGAAGATTATTTTAAAATACCAGGAGAATAAGAGGCTACAAAGTTGTATGCATTCAAATTGTAACATTCTGGCGTTGTCAAATCATTCGTCTTCTCCAGCAATCATGGTTTTGCCAACTGCATTATTACAGTTGTTAACCGAAATTCTGATCTTTTTAAGGACATGTGGTTCGTGTTAGTGCCCTTAAACCACACAGCAGCACAATTATTGCCCTCCACTCACACACAATGAGAAAGAAAAACTGTTTATGTATTACTTCCTTAATAGGGGGGCCAAAAATCCCAGCTCCGCAGACTCACTTTTTGTTGTGATAAATTATGAATAGAAAAAAAATTCTGTTTCAAGTCCCTTGCCCTGTCTGCTTCCTTCCTTATCACTGATGTCACTCTAGCTGCAGTGACTGGGAGGTGCACACCTGTGCATGCAGTTTTAGTTGTGTTGCTTGCTGGCAAGTGCTCATGAGTCTGTGGTGTTTGCCAGGGGTTGCTGCAATGCTCACATATCTGCTTGCCAGGGGTTATACTTCTTCTCATTTTCCTTTTTGGGTCATACCTGGTGATGCACAGGGGTTACTCCTGGCTCATGCACTCAGGAATTACTCCTGACAGTGCTCGGGGGACCATATGGGATGCAGGGAATAGAACCCGGGTTGGCCCCGTGCAAGGCAAACGCCCTACCCACTGTGCTAACACTCCGGCCCTGGGGTTATACTTGTTGACCACGGCCCTGCCTCATCTCTTTAGCTGTGGTGACTGTGGAAAGATCGGGCTGTGACGTGGCTGCAAATCTCTGACGGTGCATGTGGTGACAGAAGGCAGAGCTGACATGTCAGACTCAACACAGGTGGGCACCAGGGATTTGAGCTTCCGCCTCTCCTCCTGCAGGGAAGACATTCAAACACCTGTGCTATTCCTCCAGGCCCCCAAACCTATTTTTTTGGGAGGCGGGGATGGGTTTCACCTGGCGGTGCTCAGGGATTCCTCCTGGTGCTATGCTCAGGGCTCGATCCTAGCAGGCTTGGGAGACCCTATGTAGTGCTGGGGATTGAGTCCAGGTCAACTGAATGTAAGGCCAGTGCTCTACATGCTGGATTATAGCCCCAGCAGCACCTTAGAAAAATAGTTTCAGAGCATTTTTTCCTCCTCCCTAAAAAAAAAAAAAGAACAGGGAGAACGCAAGTATTAGTTGTCCTTTTAAATTTAATAAGGCATAGAATCCGGCCATCATAAACCTTGTATCTCTCTTACTAGATCAAGTTATCCATTCGACTCGATCAAGTTATCCAATGGGAAAAAAAAAACATGCTTGCCTTTTTCTTTAATCAGAAAGTGTACTAAATGTTCTCTGGTAGTGGTAAGGACAAGGTTACAGGGCATGGATAATACGGGTTTTGCTAATATGCTCATTTTTCAGGGACTTCAGAGATACAATCCAATCCCAAATTGAAAACTTGGGCAAGATGAAGGGATTTCCTCAGGGTGAGACCAGGACTCGGACTCTTGTCCCTGACACATCATTTGTTCCTTCTAGGGCATTCTTAGCTCTTGACCACTTGCTTTCACCCTGACTTTCTGAAAACTGAGTTCACACAGTCTGCAATTTGGGAGCTGAACCGGTATTTCTTTGAATGTTTGGCTCAGTCTGTTTCCAGATTTGGAGAGCTTTGAAGGACACATAGTTTTTGAGGGGACAAGCAATGCAACCCAGAAATATTTCAATTAAGGAGGACAGGAGACAGAAGGCAGTCAGAGAAAACCTGCCTCCCTCCTCATCCCCTGCTAGCGTGTTGGCGGTGATGTTTGTATGTAGCTCAGTCATTGAAAACCACGCTTGTATGCTTTTTTGTTTTTTATTTTTTGGGTTATACCCAGTGATGCTCAGGGGTTGCTTCTGATTCTGCTCTTAGGAACTAATCCTGGAGGTGATGAGGGGACCAGAGGGGATGCCAGGGATTGAGTACAGGTCAGCAGCATGCAAGGCAATCCAACCCACAGTACTATCTCTCCAGCCCATATTACCTTTTTCTTAAATAACTTGAAAGTATTCTTTAAGATTTACCTTTGTGTCCTTGTAGTCAATCTTTTTTTTTTTCTTTTTGGGTCACACTTCACAATGCTCATGGGTTACTCCTGGTTCTGCACTCAGGAATTATTCCTGGCAGTGCTCAGGAGACCATATGGGATGCTGGGAATCGAACCCAGGTTGGCTGCGTGCAAGGCAAATGCCCTACCCGCTGTGCTATCACTCCAGCCCCCTTGTAGTCAATCTTTTTGGAAATACTCTGCCTTGAATTGGCTTCCTGTGCTTCCTTCCTCACTTATGTTTTGCTTCCCTTTCACCATTCTGGGATTTCAGCTCTCCGTAAGGAATTGGCCTTAAATCTTTACCTTTGGCTCTGCTGCTCAATGGTTAGCGCACTGGACTTTTAACCTACTCTAATTTCTAATCTTTACTCCCGAATTGCCTTCCTATGAACACAGGCTAAGACTGTTCTGCATCCCTGCTGTCGCCGAGTGACTGGAGAGAGGAATTTATAACAGAAAAGCTCTCTAATTTCATTCACGAGGCATAAAGATGAGGAATTTAAGGGAGAAATAAATTTAACCACAGATAATAGTTTAGGTTAAATTGTTATGTGCTAACAATTAAGGATGAGTGAATAAATTTTTCTTTTGTAATCAAGTAATCATTTTCACTTATATTTTATTCAGTTGGTATCAGTCTTTATTGATTGGAGATACTGATGAATGGAAGATTCATACAATTCACGAGCGATGTTCTATCTCCTTTGTTAAAACGAACAGTTTCTCTTTATTCCTGCTAATGCATTTGCCTTAAGTTTGAAATTGCCTGATAATGCCTTGTCAGATTTTCCTTACTCCTCATGGTTTTTATTTTTGTTAAGATTTTTTTTTATTTCTAATCCTTGTGATCTCTTATAAAGCAAGCAAAATAACTGACTTTTGGATTTTTTTTTAATCTAAATTTTTGCTTCTTTATTTTTTTTTCACAATATTTGATCACCTGTAATATTCGAACACCAATCCTGCTACCATTGCACCTTCCCACTACTATATTTCACTTTTGGATATTTTGTAAGATATTATAATCTTTGTCTCTAACAGTTCAGTTTAGTATATTTATTTTACTTTATTTTTTATTGCTTTTGGGGTCACACCTGGCAATGCTCAGGGGTTACTCCTGGCTCTGCACTCAGGAATTACTCCTGGCGGTGCTCAGGGGACCATATGGGATGCTGGAAATCGAACCCAGGTCGGCCGTGTGCAAGACAGCACCCTACCCGTTGTGCTATAACTCCAACCCCAGTTTAGTATATTTAAAGCATTTATTTCTGATTCATTTATTTGTTTTTATGCATCTGTTTAAAAATTTCTTTCTTTCATATTCGTCTTCTATCTGCAGTTTTAAAATTAAATTTTTATTTTAGTGTTTATTCTCTGGGCTGGAGCAATAGCACATCGGGTAGGACATTTGCCTTGCATGAGGCCAACCCAGGTTCGATTCCTCCGCCCCTCTCTGGGAGCCTGGCAAGCTACGGAGTGTATCGCGCCCACACAGCAGAGCCTGGCAAGCTCCCCGTGGTGTATTCGATATGCCAAACACAGTAACTAGTGTCACAATGGAGACGTTACTGGGCCCACTTGAGCAAAATCGATAAACAACGAGAGGACAGTGACAATGGCAGTTTATTCTCTATTTTAAACTTATTTGAAGGGCCAGAGAGATAGTACAGGAGGTAAAGCTCTTCATTTGCATGCAACCAGCCGTGATCTGATCTTTGGAACCACATTTAGTTTCTCATGTCCCATCAGGTGGAAAGTATCATGCTAAGCGAAATGAGTCAGAAAGAGAGGGACAGACATAGAAAGACTGCATTCATCTGAGGAACATAAAGTAACAAAATAGGAGACTAACACCCAAGAGTGACCGAGATTAGTACCATGAGTTTTTCTCCATGGCTTGGAGGCCAGCCACACATGCTAGGGAAAAAGGGAGCTCAGATAGAGAAGGGAGCACCAAATAAAGGGTGTTGGGAGGATCCTCCCAGGATGGGAGAAGCATGCTGAAAGTAGACTATAGACCAAACATGATTGTCACCCATTGCCTCTTTGGTAAACCACAACACCTAATAAGAGAGAGAGAGAACTAAAGGGAATGCCCTGCCACAGAGGCAGGGTGGGATGGGGGGGATAGGGGGTGGGAGGGATACTGGGATCTGTGGTGGTGGGAAATGGGCACTGGTGGAGGGATGGGTACTCGATCATTGTATAATTGAAACCCAAGCACAAAAGTTTGTAAGTCTACAACTGTACCTCATGGTGTTTCACTAATAAAAAATAAGAAAAAAAAGTCCCATCAGGAGTAAATCCTCTGCACAGTCACGTGTGGAGCAAAGGAACAAGCAAAAATGAATTTACTTTACAAAAATGTAATAACAGGCCGGGTGGCAGGAGGGAACATAGGAACAATTGTGGAGAGAAGTTGACAGGGTTGGTGGGATTGGTGCTAGAATATTGTGTGCCTTAAACTCAACTAAGTAGTAACTTTGCAAATAATACTGCTCTAATAAAATAAAAAAATAGCACTGTAGCAGTGTCCTCCTGTTGTTCATCGATTTGCTTGAGTAGGCCCAGTAACGTCTCCACTGTGACAATTGTTACTGTGTTTGGCATATCGAATATGTCATGGGTAGCTTGCCAGGCTTTGCCGTGCAGGCGGGATACTCTCGGTAGCTTGCCGGGCTCTCCAAGAGGGGCAGAGGAATTGAACCCAGGTCGACCGAGTCGGCTGCGTGCAAGGCAAATGCCATACCTGCTGTGCTACCGCTCCAGCTAATGCAATAAAAAATGAATTTTAAAGGGTCTAAATTAAATCCATTCTTGGGAACTCAGAAATAGCTCACTGGGAGAATCACTACCTTATAGGCATGAAGCTGCAAGGTCAGTCCCCACATCACCTCACGTGTCCAGTGTGATCTTGGTGGCACTCTTGCTTGTCATATATCCCTTCAACCTCAGCAAAGAGTCCAGTCTCCAGTTCACTGTGACCAGGGATGTGTGACCTGCCTCAACACTGCATGAGCAACAGTAACAGCAAAGTGGCAGAGAAGAAAGGAATCCAATATTTAAATATTTATAGCCTCCTGAGCAACTGGAATATGTTTTTGCACAGTTTCGTATGTACAAAACAATTTTCCATGCCTTTTTATTAATGCTATGTTGATCTTGGGCTGGAGGGATAGCACAGCAGTAAGGCTTTTGCATTGCACACAGCCAACATGGCTGACCCGAGTTTGATTCCTCCGCCCCTCTCAGAGAGCCTGACAAGCTACCGAGAGTATCTTGCCTGCACGGCAAAGCCTGGCAAGCTCCCCGTGACATATTCAATATGCCAAACACAGTAACAACAAAGTCTCCAATGGAGACGTTACTGAGTCCTCACAAATAAATCGATGAACAATGGGAGATCAGTGACAGGGATGTTGATCTTACTTTCCTCTTTATCAAGTAAATATCAGAGATGTATCAAACGTGATTTTAATTAGTTTTATCACATTTTCTTTTTTGTTGTTTTTCTGATTTTGTGTGTGGGGGTGGGGGGCACACTCAACAATGCTCAGGGGTTACTCCTGGCTCTGCATTCAGAACTTATTTCTGGAGGTGTTTGGAGTGTTGAGGATCAAACCCCAGGTTGGTCACATACAAGGCAAGTGCCCTACTCACTGTGCTATCACTCTAGCCCCAAGTTTCTCATTTTTAAGGCTTAAGTAGCATTGCCTGGTAACATTTAGACATTTTAGGTGTGCTTCTTTATGTGCTACACTAAATTCTCCGCTCTTCTCCACCCTCCCTAGTCCTGAATTCAGTAAAAGACTTTATTTAGGGAAAGGCAAAGGAGAGAAACGTGAAGGAGGAGAAAAGTGGAGCAAGGGAACTCCCAGATCATGAGAGGGGTCTCCTGCAGGAGGAATCCAAGAAAGGCTGAACCCCTCTCCCCTTTACATCTTTTTAACAAAGGTGGGTGACCATTTCTTTATTATGATCCATGATTGTGGGCCATTAAACCGGGGGAAAGGATGCTGAGATGATTCTCTTCTGGTCTTGAGAAGGGCCCAGGTGATCCTAGTTCTCAGATGCCGCCCACACCAGTGGATTCCTATTTTTTTTTTTTTGCTTTTTGGGTCACACCCAGCAATGCACAGGGGTTACTCCTGGTTCATGCACTCAGGAATAACTCCTGGCGGTGCTCAGGGGATCATATGGGATGCTGGGAAACGAGCCCGGGTCAGGCCACGTGCAAGGCGAATGCCCTACCCGCCCTACCTGCTGTGCTGTCACTCCAGCCCAGATTCCTATTTTTTTAAGGGAGAAATTCCTAATCTCGCGTTGCCTGTTCCCCTGTTGTGTCTCTTCAGCCGTGGCACGGAATAGTTGTGAAGAAATCTTCTATCTGGCTTCCTGCTAAAACGCGTTGAAGTTTGAGCCTGCAGGTGGAGAGTCTACTGAAAGAAGTGATTTCAGGTGTCTGTTCTTGGCCCCCCGGGGAAGACAGGTGTAATGTCCAATCCAGGCTGCGCCAGCATCTGTACCTTCCAGCACGGGCACTGGGGGGAAACGCTGACCTACATCAGGTAAGTCACCCCCCTTTTTTCCCCCACTTTTTGGGTCACACTGGTGATGCTCAGGGGTTAGTCCTGGCTCTGTTAGTCAGAAATTACTCCTGGCGGTGCTCCGGGGACCATATGGGATGCTGGGAATCGAACCCAAGTTGGTCACGTGCAAGGCAAATGCCCTGCCTGCTGTGCTATCGCTCCAGCCCCCATACATCAGGTAAGTCCTCACCTCAGCTCGGGTGCTGTGGGTCTGTCACCTCACAGAAAATATTTTCAGGAGGAGGAAAAGTGGTGAAACAAGAGGTTTTTTTTTTTTGTCTTGGTACTAATAATGATCTTTATTTTTTTAAATTAAAATATTTATATGTATACTTTACATTTTTATTAGTGAGACACTATGAATTACAGTTGTAGACTTACAAATTTTGTGCTTGGGTTTCAATTATACAATGATCAAATACCCATTCCTCCACCAGTGCGCATTTCCCACCAACACGGATCCCAGTATTCCTCCCCCCCTCCATCCTCCCCCTCCATCCCACCCTGCCTTTGTGGCAGGGCATTCCCCTCTGTTCTCTCTCTCCTTTTAGGTGTTGTGGTTTGCAAAAAGGCATTGAGTGGCAATCATGTTCAGTCCATTGTCTACTTTCAACATGCTTCTCAAATCCAGGGAGGATCCTCCCAACACCCTTTAATTTGTTCCCCCTTCTCTATCTGAGCTGCCTTTTCCCCTAGCATGTGTGGCTGACCTCCAAGTCATGGAGTAAAATTCCTGGTACTAATCTTGGACATTCTTGGGAGTTAGTCTCCTATTTTGTTACTTTATGTTCCCCAGATGAATGTAATGTTCCTGTGTCTCTCCCTCTCTTTCTGACTCATTTCGATTAACAGGCTACTTTCCATGTAGTACCACTTGTATGTAAATTTCATGACTTCATCTTTTCTAACAGCTACATAGTACTCCATTGTGTAAATGTACCAAGGTTTCTTTAACCAGTCATCTGTTCTCGGGCACTCAGGTTTTTTCCAGATTCTGACTATTGTAAAGAGTGCTGCAATGACTTATTTAGAAAGATGTGAGGGAAGAGAAATGGAGAGGTGTGTGTTCACGAGAGAACATGGGCTTCTCTAGAGTGGAAATAGAAAAGTGAAGAAATGGGAACATGCAAGAGAGATCAGAAATGACCAGAGCTATCTCGTTATTTAATGGAGAACGTGGGCTTGAAGAGCAGCCGAAATGCACTGCTCTAGTGTTTCTTACTCTAATCATCCCTTTAGAGATTGAACCCAGCTTGGATTTTTGTGAGACAAGGTTCTTAAACCTTAGACTATCTATCCAGCCCCTCAAAACATTATTACATTTTATGTTTTTTTTCTTTGCTCTTTGACACAGATTGTTTGTTTGTTTTGGGGGCCACAGTGGGAATCTCAGGGGTTACTCCAGACTCTACACTCAGGGGTCACCCATGGTATGGCTAAATGTGGCACCAGGGATTAAACCCGGGCTGTGTATATGTAAGGCAAGGGTCTTACCTGCGGTGTCATCTTCCTGATACTGATTCATGCTGATAGATAAATGTACTTTTAAACTTTTACACATATTGGTATTTTCTTATATTCTATTGTTAACTTTTAGTTTAATTCATTTTGTGACCAGAAAGTAGACTTATAACTACTCTTTCTTTCTTTATTATAAATAAAATGTGTACAGTTTTTTTCACTATTGGTCTAATATAGTGATTCTGAAAATTTACCCATGGCATAGTGATTTTTTTTGTTGTTGTTTATTTGGTTTTTGGGCAACACCCAGCAGTGCTCAGGATTTAATCTTGGCTCTGTGCTTAGGGCTCACTCCTGGCAGGGCTCAGAGGACCCTGTGCAGTGCCAGGAATCGAACCTGCATCAGCCACATGGAAGACAAGAAACTTTATCCCTCCCTGTACTGCTTCACTAGATCTAAGGTGGAATGAGAAATTGCATTTCAACCAAGTTTTTCGATCATGCTGATGCTTCTGGCTCAGGGCCTGTATCTTGAGAACCAAACTCGCCTAAATATTGTTTTGTCACTATGTATAAGGGATGTTTATTTATGTGTCACAGGTATTATGAATGCTTCATAATTCTTGCACAACGTTCTTCTGGATCTTAATGAATTTACAGCAGCCCACTATCCTGATGGAAACTCACCATTCAGCTCAGAGTGTGGTGGAAGACTCGTATGGCTAACCGAGCTAATAAATCCACCATGATAGTCAGTACCCTTCATGTTTATGCTAAAACTGCTACTCCCCTAGAGATTTCATAGTTCGATAGATTAGCAAAGGCTTCACACGCTGTCATGATTTAATAAGATTACACTTCAATCTTCAATTCCAGTAACGTTCCAAGTGCTCGAGAACTATTATAACCACAACACCATCATAAACTGTCTACTAATGATCTCTCTCAAAGACAAATGCATTTGAAGTATGAACCATTAGACAAAACAAGAATTTTAGGCACATTATTTTGCAGAATTCTAAGAAAGTGGTGGTTCATCTTACATGTGCTTCTGCATTTGATTCCATATATCATGTACTAAATGGAAAAAAAAAATTTGTTCCCAGATTTGTTCCCAAGAGTTCACAATTTTATTTCATTGTTAGATGATAATGTATCTCTCATGTTCGAAGACAGCAGAAGTCAAAAAGGAAAATAATAGCAAAATTGACTAAATAGGAGTTTCACCGGAAGTCTGTGCATCATTTTTCTCGGTGAAAGAGTGTTATGTCATCCAGTGGCTATGTTGCCATGATCTAAACGAGATGCGTTATTGCACTTATTAGAGCTCTTCGGCATTTTACCTTGGAACCTCCTCTCCCTGCGTACTCTCCTTTGAGTTAAATCAAGGCACAAGGCTAAGAAAAACATTCTTCATGCGTTGTACTTAGTCACACCCTTCTCTGCTGCCTGGCTAGCCTAGACTCCAGTCTAATTTGCTGATGAGCACAATCAGGAGAGAATGATCCGTTACATTCATGTTAAAGAGCTGTAGCAGGTCAGTTGTTTCCGGACAGTTCCATGCAAAGGTTGCAGTTCAGGGTGATAGGAACTGGGTGATAGTATCCTCCTGACGTTTGTGCAGTGCCTCTAACAAAGAAAGGCTTGCTACTTTGTAGTCCTAGAAATGGCTGAACTTCCCTGCATCTTTCCATTTGGACCAGCTTGACTGTTTGTATCTAAAGCGCTTAATAATTCATAAGCAGAGCTTATGTAACTGGCAGTTACGATGCACAGCATTAACTTAGATGCAATCCTGGAGTTGAAGGGATGATAAAGGGTTTCTACATTTATTATATTTCCTCTCACTTGATTTTAAGGGTACATTTAAACTTCAGCCAGTAAACTCCAGAGCTCTGAAAACCAATTAATGATTTAGTTAAAGGAGTCTACAGCAGCATAGAGGAGACTGCTTGGTCTCTCTGAGTACGGGCAAGACGTTTCTATGTGGAAATTTCCATTTTAAGTTATATTAATATTTTAAGCAATAGGTAGGTAAAACATAAGCCTTTCAAGAAGATGAAATGATAGCAGGGCAAAGGAAGAATATTTGCCTCATCTGACATTGAAAGGGGTATTTAACTAGGATAATACAAACTTGGCTCTGTTGCCTCTTTCTAGGAGAGCAATACATAAACAGAACATTAAGGTTTATATAGCATTCAGTAAACTGTAAAAAAAAAAAACCAACTTGAAAGACTCCTAATTTTTCATCCAAGTCTGCTGTAAGACTCAATGAAATCTCAAAAGCATGACTTCTTTTCTTAAGCCCAACAGCTGACTTCAGAAAGGTTATTGAGGGGCTGGAGCGACAGCTCAGCGGATAGGGCATTTGCCTTGCACACGGCTCACCTGGGTTCGATTCCCAGCATCCCATATGGTCCCCCAAGCACTGCCAGGAGTAATTCCTGAGTGCATGAGCCAGGAGTAACCCCTGTGCATTGCCAGGTATGACCCAAATAGAAAAAAAAAAGATTATTGAACTAACAATAGGCATTTTTGAGTAGATCACTGAAAAAAAAAAAGAATTTTCCTTATGACAAGAGCCCTCCCCACCCCAAGGGACCCAGCTCCGAAAGTCTTTATAAGATACTTCCTACTCATTTTTATGCCTCTCAGAGAGCCCGGCAAGCTACTGAGAGTATTCTGCCCGCACCAGCAGAGCCGAGCAAGCTCCCTGTGGCATATTCAATATGCCAAATATAGTTACAACAATAGGTCTCATTCCCCCGACCCTGGAAGAGCCTCCAATCGTTGGGAAAAGACGAGTACAAAGAGGCTGCTAAAATCTCAGAGCTGGGAGGAATAGAGAAGTTACTGGCGCCCACTGGAGTAATTCCACAATCAATGGGATGACAGTGATCTAGTGATGACAAGATAGGAAAAACCTTTTTTCCTAGGATGGAGAGGGGCAGGGAGGGGAGGAGAGGGACCAAAGAGGAGGGAGTCCCCCCCCCACACACACACACAACCTAGCACTGCTAGATTGTGATATAGGAATAATCCTTGAGCACAGAACTTGGAGTATGTTCTGAACACAGCTGGATGGAATCCCAAAACTAATTTTAAAAACATGGGCAGTGGGAAGAGTGAAGGAAGAGGGTGGGGGGGGGGGTGATCCCGAGGGGACTGGCACAAGTGGGAGAAAAGAAGACCAGAGTCTAGACAGAGAATCCATTTGGATGCCACTTCACTAGGGGCATAAATCCCTAGGAATGGCTCCTTTCAAAAGCAGAGACGCGCATAGATGAAGCGTGCTCACCTAATGATTTGAAGCTGACGGCCGCTCTTGCCTGCACCATTATCATAAATTGCGAGCTTGGCAAGGGAGCCTAACCAAGGAATCCACTCCTGAGGGCAACTCATCTGACAGTTTCTTTCCTGCGTGGGCTTAGACACATGTGCGGCCGCCCTCACTGGCGTCTTGGTCAACACAGATTCATTTTCACTCACTGGGTCACTCCCAGGGCTGCTATGTTACCGCCACATGAGTCCTTGTTTCCCCTAGTTTCTGTCTCTGAAGGGAAGACATAGAGAAAGTCGAAACGCAAGCCTAAGAAAAATAAATACTTGGTCAGGTTTGGACATGGTTTTCTTTAATGTGGGTATAAAAATACTTTAGCCAGGGCTAATTGTGGGCCAGTTACTTACGTCTTCAAAATTAAGTGTCTAATTACTCCCACATGGTCTAATTGTGGCAGCAATTAACTGCAGGTGCAAACATTGTACCTGCAGCTGAGGAGAGATGTTGCCCCTCCCCCTCCCCGAAAACCAGTTTCCTAAGCAGTCATCCACTTACTGAGCCACAAACACTTGAAGCTGCCTTTTTTTTTAAATTTTCAAGCTATATTTGTCAAACGTTTTAGTATTAGAAATTACATGAAAGTATTCATTGCATTTTGTATTGTGTGTGCAATTTCGATGCAATAGAATAATCTTTTTTTTCTTATGTTTTTTTCTTAAACAAAATCTCTGTTAATTTCTGAATAAAGGGGGAAAATGCCTTGAGTGGTCTATATTTGATAGGCTCATTTTTGCAGAAGATGATAATAGAAGGTTTTGTTGGTGATAGAGTTATAATTTGGTACCAGCTACCTTGGGCAGAGTTGGCTCTGTGCAAGGTAAATGCCCTACCTGTTATACTATTGCTCCTGCTCCAATAACTTTTTTTTTAGGATAATGGGTTTTTTTTTAGATTTTTTAAATGAATAACTATGAGATACAGTTACAGATTTATAAACTTTTGTGATTACAATTACATTTAAGTCATACAATGATCGAGTACTCATCCCTCCTCCAGTGTTCTTCACCTCCAATGTTCTCAGTATCTCTCCTGCCAACCCCCCTTCCCATCCGCTCACCCCTGCCTCTGTGGCAGACACATTCGCTTTCACTCTCTTTCTTCTTTTGGGTGTTGTGGTTTGCAATATGGGTACTAAGTGGTCATCATGTTTGGTCCATAGTCTACTTTCAGCACACTTTATAATTTCTATAATTAAAAACATTCTACATTTTTTTATGAGTCCTGGGATGTAATTCTAGACTCCTAAGACTGTACTTACTGAGTTTTTATCAAAGACGCTTTTCTTTAATATTGATAAAGGATCCCCTAAGGAATTTTGCTTGTCTCTGTATGAAGCACAAATGCATAGATCAATCTTTTCTGAAGAAACACCAGGAGTCATTGGAAGTATTGATGTAGCATTTGCTCGAAAAGTAAAGGCCCTCCCGTTGATCGTCGATTTGCTCGAGCGGGCCCAGTAACGTCTCCATTGGAGACTTTGTTGTTACTGTGTCTGGCATATCGAACACTCTCGGTAGCTTGCCGGGCTCTCCGAGAGGGGCGGAGGAATCGAACTCGGGTCAGCCATGTTGGCCGCTTGTAAGGCGAACGCCCTACCCGCTGTGCGATAGTTCATTAAACATACTTTTCTCAGTTTGAAGATATGCTTAAAGATATGTTTATATGCTGGGGAGGATGATTATTAGTAGCTACACAATAGTTAAGGTAGCACTTTGGTCTCCAGTGGCAGATTCTTAGTTCATGTTTGTTTAAAGAATTTTATATTTTCAAATTGTAGTCTAGGGCACATGATTACAGTATTAATTATGAATATTTTTGGATTTTGAGGAATAAGGGTACTCACCTTCATCATCACCAAAGTGCCCACAACCATTCTCTACTCTTTCATTTTTCTTTTTTTTGCTTTTTGAGTCACACCCAGCGATGCACAGGAGTTACTCCTGGTTCATGCACTCAGGAATTACTCCTGGCAGTGCTCGGGGGACCATATGGAATGCTGGGAATCGAACCTAGGTCGGCAAACACCTTACCCACGGTGCTATTGCTCCAGCCCTCTCTACTCTCCTTGTGTGGCTTTAGTGTGCCCTCGCTACCCCCTACCTTCTCCACCTAGGTAATGTTTTTCTGCCACATTTTTAAAGAGCTATACCTGGTCATCCTCAGGGATTATTCCTGACTCTGGGCTCATGGTTACTCCTGGTGAATTAGGGGGCCCAGGGATGGAACCAGAGTCAGCGAAGTGCAGGGCAAGTGCTTTTCCTGCCATACTATCTTGCCAGTTCCTTGATAATCATTTCTGCAATCCAAGACCAAGGTATTGTTATCATAAGACATTGTTTATTCCATTGTTTTGTTTCTCTATAGAAAATAGATGAATGAGATATCTCCTCTTT
Organism: Sorex fumeus; assembly: GCF_029834395.1. Taxonomy (NCBI): domain Eukaryota; kingdom Metazoa; phylum Chordata; class Mammalia; order Eulipotyphla; family Soricidae; genus Sorex; species Sorex fumeus. The sequence continues at coordinate 9,369,893 of NW_026606059.1, read as the reverse complement.
GTCCTCCTGACTTATTTTGTTTAACATGATACCTTCCTTCAGGGTCAGGTGAATGAGACCAGTTGTAGTTACTGGTTTTGGCATATTGAATACACAATGGATAGCTTGCCAGGCTCTTCCGTGCGGGCAGAATACTCTCGGTAGCTTGCCAGTCTTTCCGAGAGGGATAGAGGCTTTTGGGGTGACCTCTAATCACCCTTAAGTGATTAAGTGATGATACCTTCCATTTATCTCCAAGTTGCAATGAACTACAAGATTTTCCTTTTCTTATAGCTGTGCAATAACCCATTGTGTATGTGTGTGTATGTGTGTATTACAGTTTTATTTTATTTTATTCTTTTGCTATACTCATTTATGCTCAAGGCTTACTCCTGGCTCTGCACTCAATGATCACTCTTGGCAGTAACAGGAGACCATATGAACGGTCAGGGATCGAACCTGGGTTGGCCACATGCAAGGCAAGTGCCTTACTCACTGTACTGTTTCTCTGGTCTCTATACCACACCTTCTTTATCTGTTCATCTGTCATTGGACATTCTGTTTGTTTCCATATCCTTCCCATTGTGCTTCACACTGCAAAGAACATAATGGCGCACATATCTTTATGCATTACTGTATTTGTGTACCTGAGGTAGATGCCAAGCAATAGTATCCCTGGGTCTTGTATAAGTTCTATTCTTGAGAATTCTCCAAACTATTTTCACAGAAGCTAAACCAGACAACAATCCCACCAGCAGTGAAAGAGGGGTCCTTTTCACCATACCCTCGCCAACAGTGGTTGCTTACAGTCTTTTATATTTGTTATATTTGTTTGTTTTTGTTTCAGGGCCATACCTGACATGGGGTTGTCACTAAATGCCATGCTGGGACTGGAACTGGGGTCAGCCTCATGCAAGATAAGTGCCTTTAACCCCTGTACTATATCCATTGAGTCTTTTCCTTTGGGGTGGTGTGCGTGTTTTACCTGATTGTGTTAAGGGGACCATGTATGATACTGAGGCTCAAACTGGGGTTAACTGCTTGCAAGTCAAGCACATTAACCCCGTACTATCCCTCTGGCCCAATCCAGTCCTTTATTATTTCTTTTTATTGGTTGTACACCTGGAAGAATTCAGGGATTACTCCTGACTCTGAGTTTAGGGATCACTTCCAGTGATGTTCAGGGTTCAGCACCTTATGTGGTTTGGGGGATCAAATTCAGGCTGACCATGAGCAAAGAATGTTCCCTACCCACTGTACTGTCACACTGACTCCACCATACCATTTGTTGATGGGACTTTTCTTGCTCCATTTCATGTACCTAGCTCCTTTGAGATACTTTAACTGCCTATAAATCTGAGGGTTTATCTCTAGACTCTCAGTTCTATTCCACTGGCCTGAGAATCTTTATTCTAACACTGCACAATTTTATTGCTGCAAGTTTATAGTATAATTTAATGTCAGAGTATGGATTACTACCTCCAACTTTTTTTTTTTCTCCAAAATGATGTTGGCCATTCTGGAAGTTTTATGGTTTCACACAAGTTTTAGTAGGACATTTTTCTAAGCCCTTGAAGAACTTCATAGGAATTCTGTTGGGTATTACATTGACTCTGTATAATGCTTTCTGTTAGGAAAAGAATGTTTTAAAAGTTAATGGTATCATCTTTGGAGATGCCCATATTCTCCTCATGTTGTATTTTGGAAGAAAAACATTCTATTTCAAACACAAAGGGTACACATCTCAATCAGTGATTATTGTTCCAATCTTCCTTCCTTCTCTCCTTCCTCTCTTCTTTCCCTTTATTCTCTTTTTTCCCTTCCTTCCCTTCCTTTCCCTCCCTCCCTCTGTTCCTCCCTCCTTCCCTTCCTTCCTCCCTCCCTCCCTCCCCTCCCTCCCTCTCCTTCCTTCCTTCCTTCCTTCCTTCCTTCCTTCCTTCCTTCCTTCCTTCTCTCCTTCCTTCCCTCCTTCCTTCCCTCCTTCCTTCCCTTCTTCCCTTTCTTCCCTTCCTTCCCCTCCCTCCCTCCCTTCCTTCCTTCCTTCCTTCCTTCCTTCCTTCCTTCCTTCCTTCCTTCCTCCTTCCTTCCTTCCTTCCTTCCTTCCTTCCTTCCTTCCTTCCTTCCTTCCCTCCCTCCCTCCCTCCCTCCCTTCCTTCCTTCCTTCCTTCCTTCTCATTTTTTCTCTTTATCTCTATTTCTTTTTCTTCTTTGTTTTCCTTTTTGTTTTGGGGCGGGGGGCACACTGGCAGTGCTCAGGGGTTACTCCTGGTTTTTCCACTCACGAATTGCTCCTGGCAGTTCTTGGGACCATATGGGATCCCAGGGGTCAAGGCCAGCCTCGTACCTGCTGTACCATGGCTTCAGCCCCCTGTTCAGCCTCTCTATCTCTAGACGTGGTAACTGCAGTAAACTGTGTGCTGCCCAGATTGTTCCATCGGCACAGGGCATTAACTCCCTCAGTTGCCAGACACATTGCCTTCAGTTCAGATGCCAACATATGAAATCAAGATGTGGCCTAATTAACTGCGTTCCTTCATAGCTGAGCCCCCTCCCCGCAAGTGCTCTGTCAACAGTTACTGTCCTGCCTACCCTCCCACCCTGTCTCTGGGGGCAGCTGTACTCAGCGAGCGGAAGAGGGAAGCGGAGAATGACTGTGACTCCTTTGCCTCCGTATGGAACAAATATGAAGGCCCATCCGGTTTCAGAGGTCCTTAGGGGATTCGCTGCAATCTCACTTCTAACTGCTTTATCATTCTGCCTCTCTCTCCACCAGGTCTGCTTTTCCTTACTCATCAGTTCCCATTGCATCCCTAATAAAATACTGGCACTCCAATGTTCAGCTCGGAGACTGTTTATTCCCAAGAAAATCAACTTAAAAAAGCCTAGGAGTAGAAGTCCAAGGGCGCGTACCAGGGAGCAGTGCTTCCAGAAACTTCTATTCTCTTTGGCAACACTGCTCTTTAATAGTTTGTATGCGCGTGCGTGTGTGCGTGTGTGTATGTGTGTGTGTGTGTGTGTGTGTGTGTGTGTGTGTGTGTGTGTGTTTCCTTAAAGCCTGCACATTTAGGCTTTGCAGATGGGCCATTTTAGTAGAACTTCTGTTAACATATTTCTAAATCTTTTAGTGCTAAACCAAGCACCTAATACTAATTCTACTCGGCTATTGCTAGGCCGTGAGATTATCGCCCAGCACAGACTCCGAAACAGCATGTGTTGAGAGCTGAGGAGTTAATGGGGAAGACCATCTTAGCGAGCACACACTAAACCATCTGCAAAACTTCAGTCTCAGAATGCAAGTGACCGGGTGACTGCACTCTCTAAACACAAAGGGGAATGTTTCAAAAGTCAGGCGCCAAGAATGATTTGTTTTGCACTTAGTAAATCCCTTACAAAGCAGTCAGATATATGGATTGATCTCTTGGAAGGTTTGCCCCGCTGTCATGCACACACGAATATATGGCCCTAGGGGATTCTTCCATTTCCTGGGAAGATAAATGGTATGTGGTATACCCCAAAGCTTGGCATTTACAAGATGGGGGGAGATAATTTGGGGTTTTCTGAAGTTCTGTTTGGGAATGCTAAAAGAGGTTACAAGGGCAGAACTATGGGAAAAAACTAAGATTGACAGATGCTAGAGAATATCAGGAAGGGATCATCTTCTGGTCCTCTGGTTGCACCATTAATTCATTCATTCATTCATCTATTCAGTATTTCTTGGCTGAGCTGGAAAGTTTAGACATTAAGACATTAAGACTAGCACTAATTTGGGGAGCATCTGGTAAAGGTATACACACGACTGATTTGACTTAACGATAGCTCTGACATTCTAAGCACCACACTCTTACAGCGTCTACCTTCCCTCTACTAATAAGACCTGGGAAAGATACAAGTAAAATAATAATTTTGTACAGATTGTCGGGCCTGGGAAAATCCTACTTCAGGAATATTGGACTAAGAGTTGATACTTGGTCAAGTCACGTGGTATAGGAATAGGGCTTCAAAGGAGCAGAGAGGTAGGCTCTTTGATCTGAGACAGACATAGATTGGGGGCCTGCAGATTGCAGTCTTCTTCTAAGACTTACCTATGAATAATCTAAATGGTGTGCAAATAAAGCATTTGTTTCTTTATTTAGGGTTTTAGGCCATACCTGGCAGTGCCTAGGGGTTACTCCTGTGTCTGCACTCAGGAATAACTCCTAGCAGTGCTCAGGGAAACTATATGGGATACCTGGCATTGAACCTGGGGTCGGCTGCAGGCAAGGCAAGTGCCCTCCCCACTGTACTACAGCATCAGCTCCTGAAGTTTTTTTTTTTTTTTTAATATAATCCCTACTGTTAGGAGACTTCTGTGGTTCATTTTTGTAGCTCTTCCTTGATTTTTGATGGTCTCATCAACTTTACAGGTAGGTACAATTCTTGGTACTTTGCATTCTAAGTACGTCATTGTGATGCAGATGGAAAAAATTCTAAAAAGTGTAGAAACTTACTGATTACATAAGAGTGTCTGCACTGTATAAAAAACAATAATGTGTGTAGTGATGAAGTCAAATAGAGTCCCTCCTCTTCATTGTTGGTGGGAATGACGACTGGTCCAGCCTTTTTGGAAACAATATAGGCATTCCTTAGAAAACTAGAAATTGAGTTTTCCTATGACCCTGCAATACCACTTCTGGGAATATATCCTAAGGGTGCAAAAAAATCACAGTAGAAATGACATCTGTATCTGTATGTTCATTGCAGCACTGTTCACAATAGCCAGAATCTGGAAACAACCTGAGTGCCCAAGAGCAGATGACTGTTTAAAGAAATGTTGGGACATCTACACAATGAAGTACTATGCAGCTGTTAGGAAAGACAAAGTCATGAAATTTGCTTATAAGTGGATGGTCATGGAAAGTATCATGCTAAGTGAAATGAGTCAGAAAGAGAGAGACAGACATAGAATGACTACACTCATTTGTGAAATATAAAACAACATACTATGAGACTGACACCCAAGGACAGTAGACATAAGGGCCAGGAATATTGCTCCATAGTTGGAAACCTGCTTCATGAGCTGGGGAGAAGGCAGCTGGAACAGAGAAGGGATCACTAAGACAATGATGGTTGGAGGAATTGGTTGGGATGGGAGATGTATGCTGAAAGTAGGTAAAGGACCAAACACGATGGCCTCTTGGTATCTGTATTGCAAACCATAATACCCAAAAGTAGAGGGAGAGTATGGTGGAGATTGCCTTCCATAGAGGCAGGGGAAGGGTTGGGATGGGGGAGGGATATAGGTATATTGGTGGTGGAGAATGTGCATTGGTGGGGGGATGGGTATTCGATTATTCTATGACTGAAACTCAAACATGAAAGCTCTGTAACTATCTCATGGCGATTCACTATCACTATCCTCCTGTTGTTCATCAATTTGCTTGAGCGGGCACCAGTAACGTCTCCATTGTGAGACCTGTTGTTACTGTGTTTGGCATAGCGAATACATCATGGGTAGCTTGCCAGGCTTTGCTTTGCTGGCAAGATACTCTCGGTAGCTTGCCGAGCTCTCCGAGAAGGGTGGAGGAATTGAACCCGGGTTGGTAGGGTCGTTTGCGTGCAAGACAAATGCCCTACTGCTGTGCTATCATTCTAGCCACAGTGATTCAATAAAAAATAAATAAAAAAAGAGTCCCTCCTCCAAAGGAGCATGGAGATGACATTAAGTAAGAGGTTTAGGTGAACAGGAATCACACCCAGTATGTGGTTCTATAAGCATGGCATAAGGGTTCTTGTCAGATTGCTGTGACTCTTTGGGATAGAGTTTGGAGAAGTGCAGTGACTTTCCATATGCATGAGATGGCATGATTCAGTAAGGATTTTCTTTCTTTTCTTTATTTTTGAGCCATACCTGGCCTTACTTGGGAATTAATCCCAATGATGCTTAGGGGAGGGGACCGTGTGTTTCCAAGAATCAAACCTGCATCTCCTGCTTACCAAGCATATGCTTATGGGCCAAAGATACAGCACACCTGAGTGGGTAGAAACTTAACTTTTATGTGGCATATTCAGTACCCCAGCAGCCCATATGTTCTCCTGTCCTGCCAGGAGTGACCCCTGAGCGCAGAGCCAGGAGTAAGCCCTTCCTTCCTTCCTTCCTTCCTTCCTTCCTTCCTTCCTTCCTTCCTTCCTTCCTTCCTTCCTTCTTTCCCTCCCTCCCCTCTCACCCCTCCCTCTCTTCCTTCCTCCCTCCCCCCTCCCCACTCCCTCCTCTCTGTCATTCTCTCAAGTGGTGCTCAGGAGGATTGGGGGATAACTTCCATGATACTCAGCCAAACAGGCTGGCAGTTCAATGCTGGTGCCTGAGGCTATGATGGTGTCCCAGTCCTGCAGCGTTTGGAGGCTACACTTGGCGATGCTTCATTTTCCACACTGATATTCTTTTTTTTTTTCCTTTTTGGGTCACACCCGGCAATGCAGAGGGGTTACTCCTGGTTCTGCACTCAGAAATCACTCCTGGCGGTGCTCAAAGGACCATATGGGATGCTGGGAATCAAACCCGGGTCGGCTGCGTGCAAGGCAAATGCCCTCCCTACCTGCTGTGCTATTGTTCCAGTCCCACACTGATATTCTTGATAGCACTCTGAAACTGTATAAAAACGTAAAAATAATTATTGTGACTCTGGCACTGTATGCACTGATTTTAAAAACATATTTAAATGTGTTCTCTATGCGTTTATTCATTTTATTATCTTCTGATTATACCTCCACTTTAGGAGCTTTTTATAAAATAGCTGATAGATTTCTAAAGCTTTAAAAATACTGTATATTTGTGGTTTTAGAATATAATCTCTAGAGAGCCTTGGTTTATAAGCTTTTGAGTTACAGGAGACAGTGCATGCTACTTAAGTAGCCAATTTGTATTCTTTGATGAAGATGATTTTTGACTTTGATGACTTGACATATAAATAGGAGGAGGTATTATTATTAATCCTTTCCCCATAAGGATTCTTCTATCTGATTGCGTTCAATAATGTTCCATGAAATTAACTCATCTTAGAGCGCAGTAGAGAGATCAGAAAGAAGTAGATGGCTAATGAAATCATAAGTTATGAAGCTAATCATAGATCTTCTTTGGTAGCCAGTTAGAACTCAGAAAAGATCACATCACAAATGAGAGAACATTTGGTAGCTGGAAATCTAATTTTAGCCATTCTTGAGGAGAGTTGCTAAATTTGATGAATCAACTAAAGAGTGAGTTTGCTGATATGGATCAAGTTTTTCTTTTGGTCAATGTTACTTTTAGGAAGTATGGGATTACTCTCGTGCTCCACAATTTTAAGGAGTATTACGTGATCATCAGGAGTAAATATGTAGTCGATTTATGTAGAGATGCAGTTCCTTAGAAATGAAATATTTCTAGAAATTAGTCATAGAGTGGTTGATATGAATGTGCCTTAAAAAGTATTAAATTAAATTGGGAACTGAGCATGTATTTTCTAAGATACCCTGATCAAAAAAATACCCAGTTATTAGAATGTGATTTACCCATAGGTAATTGCTTGGTTTTAACATGTATGAATATCATTTGCATCCATTTTCTTGCATGAATCAGGATTCTTGACTAAAGCAGCAGTCAAAACATAATGAATCATCTCCCTTTTTTGGCCAGAAGGTAACTTTTGCCTCTTATTTTCTTGGCTTAGAACTATGAGCCAGATAACATTGCCCTTGTATACTACAAATTTGGTTTAATTTTTGCACATACAAAGATTAGTTCACACAGATATGCACACCTTTTCATAAAGGCATGCTTACCTGGATTACTCTGTTTTATCTAGATAGTAATCCATGTGCCAGTCTGCATAGAGAGAGAACTCATAGACTGGTTTAGTGAATGAGAGCATGAATTTTGGATCAGGCACACTTAAATTTGTGTCATAGTTCTACCACTTATCACTGAGAAATGGTTTAATGTCTAAATAATATTTGTACCCTTACCACCAAGTTGTTAGTGGATTGAATGAATTGTCTCACATTAGAAACTCATCATAGAAACTGGGATACAAAAATCATTACCTATTGACTATTCTTTTTTTTTTTTATTTTGCTTTTTGAGTCACACCTCGTGGTGCACGGGGATTACTCCTGGCTCATGCACTCAGAAATTACTCCTGGCGGTGCTTGGGGGGACCATATAGGATGCTGGGAATCGAGCCTGAGTCAGATGCATGCAAGGCAAAGGCTCTATCTACTGTGCTACTGCTCCAGCCCCACCTATTGAATCTCTGTGAGATAGTTACAGGCTTTCACGTTTGGGTTACAATCACACAATGATCAAACACCCATCCCTCCACCAGTGCACATTCCCCACCACCAATATCCCTGGTAGACCCCTCCTTTACCACCCTCCCCCTGCCTCCATGGCAGACATGATTCCCCATGATCTCTCTCTACTTTTGGGCATTATGGTTTGCAATTCAGACACTGAGAGGCCATCATACTTGGTGCTTTATCTACTTTCTGCACACATCTCCCATCCTGACCGGTTCCTCCAGCCATCTTTTTCTTAGTGATCCCTTCTCTATTCCAGCTGCCTTCTCCCCTTTGCTCAGGACTCGGGCTTCCAGCTATGGAGCAGTCTATCTGTCCTGTGTATCTACTGTCCTTAGGAGTCAGCCTCATGTCAAGTTGTTTTATATTGCACAAATGAGTGGAATCCTTCTATGTCTGTCCCGCTCTTTCTGACTCATTTCACTTAGCATGATACTTTCCATAATTTTAGGTTTTTCAATGGAACTGGGAATGGGCATCCTCTGCCCATATCGCTCTCCCCACCCCCCTTTCCAGCAACTCATCAGTCACATCTATAAGCCACCTCTGGCTGGTGTCAGATAATCTCTTCATCAACCATGATCCAGACTCTCATGCCATTCTCTCCCAGAAGGAAGCATAACATGATGCTCACCATAGCCATGTTGCCAGAACCCACATCAGGTTGTCTCATTTGGGTGCCCCGAAGGGGTGTGACCTCTCCCTGCCCCCAAGGGACCCAGCTCCAACAGCCGAAAACCTCCAGAACTCAACTGCCACTATTCAGCCATTCTCCACACACTCGGGGCCGAGTCTCATCCAAGAGTGAATCTATTCCTGGACACTTTATACCACACACCACACATATTCCAACAGTACCATACCACATATGATGGGGTTCAAAGTAGAAGGCAACCAGTCTTAGAGGGAAACATATATATTTTTGACAGATATATATGTATATATAAGCACATAAGGCTCAACCTTTAACAGCATGTTAGTGATCACTTATAGAAGGGCCTAATGACCCTTGGGTGAAATACAATAATCTTCACATTCTTTCCTCTAAGAAAACTTTTTTGGAGCATTTTCAGCGTTTTTTAAAAATAACAATACAAAATAAATTATTTTGGTTCTGCTTTGGGGAAGGGGTTGAGGTTTTAGAAACATCCATAATATGGTGATGGGAAGGAGTAATGGTGGTGGGATTAGTGTTCAAATATTCATTGTAATCAAACATTGTGAACTGCTTTATAAAATAAAAAAAATTCGGGATTCCTTTTTTTTTTTTGGACCACACCTAACAGGGCTCAGGGGTCCTTTCTGGCTCTACAATCAGGGATCACTCCTGGTGGGACACATATGCAGTGCTGGGGATTGAACCAAGGTTGACTGAGTGCAAGGCAAATGCCCTGCCCATTTTTAGTAACTGCAGCTCATGTTTTGATAATTCTTTAAAAAACAGTTTTTTCGGGGGGGGGGCAGGAGAGGATAGAGGGAATAAAGTAGTTCTTCAGCCATACTCTGTGGCCTAAGGATCTGTGCTGAGAGGTCATCCCTAGTGGTGTTTGAGGGACCTTCTGTGACACTGGGAATTGAACCAGGATCTGTTGCATGTACACAAAGCAATTGCTTTAATTCTTGTACTGCTTTATCTGATACTGTTTTGATAACTCTTATTAGAACATCCAAGCTGGAGCGATAGCACAGCAGGTAGGGCGTTCGCCTTACAAGCGGCCAACATGGCCGACCCGAGTTTGATTCCTCCGCCCCTCTCGGAGAGCCCGGCAAGCTATCGAGAGTATTCGATATGCCAGACACAGTAACAACAAAGTCTCCAATGGAGACGTTACTGGGCCCGCTCGAGCAAATCGACGATCAACGGGAGGGCCTTTACCTTTACCTTACCTTATTAGAACATAAGGTGATTACTTTCACTTAGGACTTTATTAGGATCACACGATGATGTTTTTGGTCATAGGATGACATGGATATCACTGTATCGCTGTTAACCCGTTGTTTGTCGAATTACTCGAGTGGGCACCAGTAACATCTCTATTCCTTCAGCCCTGAGATTTTAGCAGCCTCTCCTTACTCATCTTTCCCAATGTTTGGAGGATCTTTTAGAGTCAAGGGAGGGAGACTTGCTATCATTACTGTTTTTTGGCATATCGAATACATCTCGGGTAGCTTGCCAGACTCGGACGGGTTACTCTTGGTAGTTTGCTGGGCTCTCTGATATATGTGTGTGTGTGTGTGTGTGTGTGTGTGTGTGTGTGTGTATATATTTCTCTCCATGATTTGTTGCCTAATGTTTGAACCCCATCAAATATGGTGTGGTAATTATGGAAAATGGGTCAGAAGTGTCTTATGATGTGTCACGAGGCCGCAAAGTGACCGCGTGGTCCAAAAAGCGGCCTGGAGCATGGCGGCGGTTGAGTAGTGGACGTCGACTGCTGGGGCTGGGTCCCTTGGGGTGCCCCACTCTGGGGTGCCCTGAGTGAAAACAGCCTGGCACGGAGTCCAGACCTGGATATATTTCAGTGACTACATGTTAATTAAGAATTAACATGCTTCTTTCCCACCGCATCCCAGCCAACAAAGACATTGTTTTCTTTTTTATGTTCTTCATTCATTGTTTGTGTAGTTGGTTGAGCTACTAGGACATTTCTAGATAGAGGGTCTAGCACACGTAAAAGACAGAGAGCAAAGAGAGTGTGGAATTGCAATGAGAAATGACGAAGTGTTGAAATAATTGCAATGTAGTATGCAGGGATGGTGAACGCCAGGGGGAACTGCCTGGTTACCCTCCAAGAAATATCATAGTCGCGACCTTCTTAATGATTGGAAACCAAAGCTTGACTCCCTCGGAGTGAAATGTCTGTGTCTATGCCCTTTGATATCCTATCCTGTCAGCTTAGCCACATGGGTATTTTCCTCTCAGGCATTCGGCATCTGCAGGAGAGATTCTAGAAGCCTTCTTACAGCCCATTAGTCGTCAAAGTCTGGATTCTTACTCATTTTTTTTTTCTTTCACAAGGATCTTTGCAATAGGTTGGCACTGAATGCCCTAGGATAATTGCCTTCTTGCTGAGACTTGTGGGAAATAGACGCCACAAACATTTGCTGAAATAATATTTGTTGGTCATCACACAATTACATGTCTAAGGAAGTAATGTCTGGGGGAGAAGAACCAAGCTGTGCTCCGCTCTCTGGGCTCTGGTAGATGGGCTTCCAGGCCCAGAGATGGAATTTAGTACATTTTAAAACCCATCTTCACGGTAGTGACTGACATATAGAAGGAATCAGTATTCTTAGGACTTCCTCCAACCTTCACTTGCTGTTGAAGATAATACACCCCCTCCCGTGATGCCTCTCTGGAAAGTGAATCTGAGAGTTGTGATTACGACATTGATCCCAACTCGAACCATGTCAGCTCCCAGTTGTGAAAAATTAGTACTTTCTACATTACGGTAGTATTTCCGAATCAAAAGAGCAGGCAGGTGTGAGGCTACTTGTGACAAGTACCAGCTGCAAAGTCTTAATCTAAAGATGAGCTTTCATTAGTATAATGCAGCTCTAACCGAGGACAAGACAATGTAAAGAGAGAATGTGTGTATGCCGGTTTCCTAAGGAGTTTTGTCTAGAACTCACAAAATGGATTGTTCGTCTCCCCGTGCGGAACTGCCGGAGCGCAGAGAAAATCAGGAGGGAATGGAAAAAAATTTATAAGCCTCACAATGGTCTCCAGCCCTGCCCCTTCATACTGAAGGAAGAAAAGAGTCATGATGACTTCAGCAGCTTTTGCTGTTTCTTCTCGGAAAGGTTTAGCCTGGTGCTTCCTGCATAATCATTTTATATGCATTTTCATTTCTGGCCCAGTGTCATGGCTGCCTGCAACATTGTTCAAAGGAATGTGATAATGTGTGGGAGAAGGTTTTGTAATTTACAGATGCTGTGGAGTATATGTTGTGTTCTTTTTGGCAGCGTCTGTACGGGAAGATTTTAGACAGCAGTATAGTGAGGTGATTCAAAATCCTGGGCAAATCATTTGTGCTTCATGGGGCTTCATCTTCCTCTGTTTAAGGGAAAGAATCACAGATCTTAGCAGCTGGGGGCTGTGAGGAGTTGGACCTACAGGACAGCCTGGGCAGGGGGCACAAAGGGAGAGACGAGGTCAGGCTTGATTCCACCTCCAACCTGTCTGTCTAAAGATTAGTTCCTTCAGTTCCACTGATGAACTCAGGAGTGCTATAAAAATTAAATGGGGCAATATATATGTAGAGCATTTCTTACTTCGGCTAATTACTATGATTATGTTTTTTAATTTGGGGTCTTTTGCTTTGGGGGCTATTCCTGGAGGTGCTCAGGGGACCACTCAGTGCCAGGGATTGAATTGGAACCTCCCACATACAAAGCATGTTCTCAGCCCCGTGCAGTATCTCCAGACCCCAAATACTGCGAAGGCAGTAACCTGTGAGCTAGTTTTTAGCAAACAGCACATGCATGCAGTAAGGATTGTGTTAGTTGCTCTAGTCCACTGGAGGAACAAACCCCTTTGCATTTATATCTTTAGAAGGTGGCATCACGCACATGCTAGGGCAAAAGGCAGCTCAGATAGAGAAGGGAGCACCAAATAAAGGGTGTTGGGAGGATCTTCCCAAGATGGGAGAAGCATGCTGAAAGTAGACCATAGACCAAACATGATCACAACTCAATGCCTCTTTTGAAAAACACAGGACCCAGAGAGAGAGAGAACAAAAGGGAATGGCTTGCCTCAGAAGCAGGATGGGGTGGGGGGATGGGGGGGTGAGAGGAATACTGGGATCTGTGGTGGTGGAAAATGGGTACTGGTGGAGGGATGGGTACTCCAACATTGTATAATTGAAACCCAAGCACAAAAATTTGTAAGTCTACAACTGTACCTCATAGTGTTTCACTAATAAAAATTTTTAAAAAATTAACTAAATAAAAGGTAGCATCAGAGATCTATAAAGTTGAAAGATAACATTGATATTTCTATTTTTATATCTACAAAATCTCAGAAAAAAAAAGCTAAGAATACAATGCAGCCACTCTGGGTCACCGGAAAGGAGTTTCTTCTGTTTTATTTAGTTGCGTGGAAACTATCGCCTCATTCTGTATGGAGTGGGTCTCAGCTTTAGTTAGTAGTGATGTGCCTTTATTTTTATTTTATTTTGGGCACCATGGTTTGCAATACTGTCAATGATAGGATTTCATGCACAACACAACCATCACCACACATTCTCCCAAAGTGTCCACTTCCATCCACTATCGTCACAGTGACCACCCCTACATCCCCTCTCCCCCAGCCTAATCCTCCCCTTATCCTTCCCCTGTGGTAACTTTCCTACTGAAGGCCAGTTGTGGGTTTCTCTGCTCCTTGGGAAATTCTAACATAACAGTGACATCTTTCTCAATGCCCCTGCCTTTTTTTTTAGGGGGACAACCTCTGGTTAGTGCTCAGGGCTACCTCCTAGTTCTGTGCTTAGGGGGTCACTCCTGCTGATGCTCAGGAGACCCTATATGCTGCTGGGTTTAGAATTGGGGTTGGCTGCATGCAAGGCAAGCTCCCTTCTCGCTGCATCTTTTGGGTCCCATAGGGTGTCTACTCAACTGTCAATTCATGTGAGAGAGTTAAGGTGGTTTTGTCGATGCCAGTAACTGAAGCCTCCGTACATGGTGGACATTCTCTAGGCCATCTCTGAGAAAAGACCAAGTTCTCCCTGAACTTCAGCTCTTGAGACATGTTTATTATCCTCGTTAGAGGGAAGTTTCCTGAGGCTCCTGTTTGGGCTTCCAGGTCTGGTTTTTCATTGTAAACTGATGTGACCTAGATGACACTAACACCTTGAAGGGTTCTGGTGGCAAGCACACATGTATATTGCCACTCAAATAGAGCATCACTACTTCTCTTTGACTTTCTTTTTGTTTTTCTTTTTTTTTTTTGAGGGGGGAGGGGTACTTACCTTGTGGTTTTGAGGGCTTACTTCTGACTCTGTACTTAGGGATCATTTCTGATCATGTGCAGGGGACTGATAGTATGAGACACCAGGGACCAAACTCGGGTCAGCCATGTGCAAGGCAAGTGTGCTACTTGCTACATATCATCTGTCCCCCAAAACATCCCTGTTTCTCATGCACCTTGTCTTTATTGAGAAAACTTAGTTTTTGTTACTTGAGACAATAGAAACGGACTCTGCCTAACAAGAGAAACCCCAAACCTCCGTATAGTATCCCATTGTAATATTTTTTCTTTTTTTTCTGTTAAGTATTATTTTTTTCTATTTACAGTGGTGTCCACGCTATTCACAAAACTCTTCCCCTCCCCCACTCCCCTTCCAGCACCCTTGGTAACCTCAGTTCTGTTGTCAGAGCCCAAGGGTTTATTTTCATTGGAGACGGTCCATTCTCTTTCAGTTTCTTTATATAACCCATGCGGGTGAGATCATCCAACATTTGTCCTTCTCCCTCTTGCTTATTTCACTTAACATGACACCCTCTAGTCTCATCCAAGTAAGAGACAAGCTTTCATTCTTTTCTCCTCGCAGGGTAGTCATTGTGTATCTATACTAAGGTCTTGACCCACCCATCTGTCGTTGGTTTCTGGGTTGTTTCCAGATATTATGATTGTAAATAGTACTGAAAATAGAGGTGTGCATGTGTCTTTTTGAATCCGTGTTTTTGTATTCCTAGAGGAGATGCCAAGGAATGATCACTGGATCATGTGTAGTTCTATTTTTAAGTTCTGGAGAAGTCTTAGTTCTGTTTTCCACAGAGGCTGAACCAGACAACCGGCCCCACCAACACTGACGGACTCTGTGCTTCCTTTTTCACTGCATTTTCACTGCATCACTGTCAGCATTGTCCCCAACTCTGCCAACTTTGGTGTTTTGAAATAAGCTCATGGTGTGAGGTGGCAATACTTTTTTTTTTCACCTATTGTCCACTGTCCACTGTCCTCCCGTTGTTCATCGATTAGCTTGAGCAGATAGGGTTTTTTTTTTCCTGTTTGTTTTTGGGCCAAACCAAACCAAACCATGTTTAGGGTTTGCTTCTGACTCTGCACTCAGGAATCACTGCTGGTGGGCTGAGGGGGCCATATTGTGTGTTGGGTCCACTGGATGCAAAGCAAGAGCCCAACCTGTTGTCCTATCACCTGTCTTCATTCTTTGGAGATTTTAATGAGAATTGCTAATAGAAACCTTCACTGATATGACTTTCACTTCCTTTTTCTTTCTTTACTCTCTTCATTTACATGTGGATGAGCTATGAGGAGCTTTGGGGTGTGTGGAGTCTTAGATTTCTTCTTCAAAACGTTTTTAAATTTTAAAATCTATTTTTTCCCACTTTAAACACTGGTTTAGAAAGTTGTTCATGATGAGTTGTGACAGAAATTCAGTATCCCAACCCCAATCCCACCCCCAGCCACCTTCCCTCCACCATTGTCTCCATTTTTCCACCACCCCCTATGTCTGCCCATAGCAGGCCCACAGTCATTTATTTCATATAGCTTGTTGCCACTAAGTGGTTGAACAAATGGAATGGAATGAACAAAATAGATAGCACAGCAGGTAGGGCGTTTGCCTTGCAAGTGGCCAACATGACCAACCTGAGTTCAATTCCTCCGCTCCTCTTGGAGAGCCCAGCAAGCTACCGAGAGTATCTTGCCCTTACAGTGAAGCCTGGCAAGCTCCCTGTGGCGTATTCGATATGCCAAATACAATAACAACAAGTCTCAGAATGGAGACGTTACTGGGCCCACTCGAGCAAATCGATGAACAATGGGATGACAGTGACAGTGACAGAAGAGAATTAATGAAAATTGTAGCTCACAGATGTACCCAGCCTCAGCAGCCGACCTCCACTACCCAACCGCCACCACGCTCCAGGCCTATTTCCACATGCTCCAGCATAGCCTCATATATGAGTGAACATATTCCTGGAGAATGTGGCTGCGACATATATCATAAGACACTCCCTACGCATTTTCCAGAATTACCACACCATATTTGATGGGGTTCAGACAGTAGGCAATAAATCATACAGGAATATATCTACATCTGTCTGTCTATCTATCTGGGCTGGAGCGATAGCACAGTGGTAGGGTGTTTGCCTTGTGCACAGCCAGCCTGGCAGAGCTGGGTTTGATTCCTCTGCCCCTCTCGGAGAGCCCGGCAGCTACCGAGAGTATCTCGCCTACATGGCAAAGCCTGGCAAGCTCCCCGTGTCATATTCAATATGCCAAACACAGTAACAACAAGTCTCAAAATGGAGACCTTACTGGGCCTGCTTTAAGATATATGTAGAGCCTGGCAAACTAGCTGTGGCATATTTGATATGCCAAAAACAGTAACAATAATGGGTCTCATTCCCCTGACCCGGAAAGAGCCTCCAATACGACAGCGTTGGGAAAGATGAGTAAGGAGACTGCTAAAATCTCAGGGCTGGGATGAATGAGACATTATTTGCGCCCGCTTGAGAAATTGATGAACAATAGGATCACAGTGACAGTGACAGTAGCTCACTATGGGGACATTAAGTGCTTGTCTGAGGGTTTACTAAGTGCTTGTTGCGAGTTAAGCCTCCTGTTAATGTTTTTGTTAGCTGAGATTGGTTGGCTTCTACATGGAATCCCATCCAATCTGTTGTGCTACTGCTGGATGTCAGTGTTGTAGATGTCATGGCCATGTATTCCAAAAAATCCAGAATATTTAACTTCTGCCAAAGCATGGCAATAGCTCTAGGGTGTGGGAGCAGGCCACTGGACCTTGGTGGGGTGGGAGCTGGCCTGCCCCACTCCCAAGATTGTCCCGGGAGTCTCAGCTGGGAACAGGTAGCAGAGACATTTTCATGCTAGTTGATCTCTTTTGAGATTTACTTGAATCTCTTGAACAAAGCTGGTAGATGAAGTTGTATTAACCAAATTTGAGGGTTTTTTTTTTCCCGCTTTTTTGGGTCATACCTGGTAATGCTCAGGTGTTACTCCTGGCTCATGCACTCAGCACTCCTGGCAGTGCTCAGGGAACGGTATAGGATGCTGGAAATCGAACCCGTGTTGGCCGTGTGCAAGGCAAACGCCCTACCCACTGTGCTATCGCTCCAGCCGCCCTAATTTGAGTTTTTAAAATAAGATTGAGATGAAGAAAGATGGAAATGTCCCACTAAAGAACATTCCATTTTTAAATTCGAAAGCGTTAACTACTCTCCACAACTTACAAGTGGCTCCTTCAAAAATGTGGCTCACTGTGGTTTTCTTTAGCTGCACGCATTTTATGAAACTGATGTAATCTTTGGTACTAATTGCCAGTTTTTGAGAAAAGGTTGTTGATATAAGAGAATGTCATCATTTCATTTTTCCCTAACTATACTTCATTCTCTATATTGCATTTGCTCATAACACAGAATAAAAACACACACTGGTAACGTTATGAAAAGTTTCCCACTAGAGTAGAATAGTTACATGCAGGAATAAAAATAATACCTACATTTCAAATGGAAATGATTTATGAACCTGCAGGACTGGGGTTTTGGTTTGCCTCAAAGTATTTGGTAACCCAAATAATGTCTAGAAGTTGTACACATTCGGGAAATACTATTGAGATATTTTTCATGCCTTTTTGCTAGTTTGTTAAAGAAACACTTCCCCCACTGGAAAAAAAAGGTAGAACTTGAAGTGAGTTTTTCGTAGACTCTCTTTTGAATCGAAAAAATAATTATTTTGGAGGCAAAATTTTGTTCTTTAATCGCCCATTTTTAAAGATATTTTAAGTCAATTTTTTACAAGTTATTTTTTTATGTACTTGAAAATAGCATTCATTATACAAGTTAAGGATAACAATGAGTGGTATTGGTTTTGGAGCTAAGAAAAAGTGTAACATCTTGTTACACTATTTCATGTAAATTAAGAAAATTATATCTTTATATATTTTTACATTATAAAAATCAAAGTTATAATTTGCAGTTGACAACTAAGTTCAATGTTGTCTTTTTCCGAAAGCATTTCCTTAATCTATAGAAAAATGTTTAAAATATTTACTTTTATTTGTTTGTTTTGGGGCCATACCTGGTGATGCTCAGGGCTTACTCCTGATTCTGTGCTCAGGGTTGACACCTGAAAAACTTGGATGGAGGTCCACATGGGGTGTCGAGGGTCAAACCCTGTTTGATCATGTGTAAGGCAAGAGTCCTACCCATAGTACTATTGCTCTGGACCCACAATATTTCAATTTTTTCTTAATTGTATTTTTATTAGTAAACACTTGATTGTTTTAGTTCTTGGAGGCTGAGAACTAGAGCATGCATATCTGTCAATATTACCATGTTTTATGTAGATTTTTTCACTTGTGAGTAAGACTCCTTAGAAGACTTACTCAGCTGAGTGACAAAGGTAAACATGTGTCATTTCAGTTCAAATCTAAAGTGAACTTGATAGAGGACTGGAGAGATAATAGAGCAGGTAGGGTGTTTGCCTTGCACACGGCCCACCCAGGTTTAATCTCAGAATCTCATATGGTTTCCTGAACAGTACCAACAATAATTCCCGAGTGTACAGCCAGGAGTAACCCCTGAGCACTGCTGGGTGCATGGCCCAAAAACCAGACAAATAGGGAAAAAATATGAACTTGATCAAGCATTCTGTCACATGCTCTCATGGCTGCTGAGGGCAACTAGTTAATCCAATAACTTTGTATTTATTTATTTATATATTTTTGCTTTTTATTGGGGGTCACACCCGGCGATGCACAGGGGTTACTCCCGGCTCTGCACTCAGGAAGTACTCCTGGTGGTGCTCAGGGGACCATATGGGATGCTGGGAATTGAACCTGGGTTGGTCACGTGCAAGGGAAACACCTGCCTGCTGTGCTATCTCTCCAACCCCTTCAATAGTTTTTTAAAGAAAATTACTGCGTATTTTTGGTTATGTTCTCTAAGGTTGTAGTTTAAAATGATAAAATCCTAATATGCTATGACATTTTAAAGCATGCATTCCTAATGATAGATACTGATGCATACTATTTATGTAATTTTAACCATTTGTTTATACATGTATATAATTACATTACAAAACATAATTTATAAATTAGAAGAATTCAGTGGGATCAAATAGAAATACTGTCTCAGGTGTAAAAATACTGAGATACTATCTCAGTGTAAAAATATAAATTTGGGCACAATCCTATAACTTGTATGGATTTGTGGCTTACATTAACTCGTCCTGTCAAAAATCATAAAGCCCAGCTCTTTACTTTGAGATTTGCTTGGCTGGCTCATATCTATATCTTGTTTTGTAGCAGATGGTAAGATCATGTCAGGGTAAAAGAGTAATAGCTCTGCCAGTTTTTAAAAATTTTGCATGTGTTTGGCAAAATATCAAGTCTGTCCATTTACTGTGCTTTTTTTGTACTTTGAGGAAGGAGGCACTTGACTTTTTGGTGAGATTTGTTTAGCTAATCTTAAATTATATCTGTAGACCAACTTACCTCTATATCCCAAGAGTACAGCGTGTTGTAGTATGTTTCTGCAATGAATACATGTTCCCCCTGTCTTCTTGACGAGGTCTTGCATAGCAGATATTACACTGAAATTATGTATGGCTTTTTTATTTCACTTCTACCTTCTGTGATTCCAGGGATCAAACTTAGGGTCTCACATATGCAAGGTGTAAGTTCCACCACTGTACCATATACCAGACCCACACTTGAACTTCTGAATTAAGTGTGCTTAGATAAGTATGCATAATTTTTATTTATAATATAGTAACACTAACAGACTTGTTGTCTATAGGTAAACGTAAAAGGTAAAGGCCCTCCCGTTGTTCATCTATTTGCTCGAGCGGGCCCAGTAACGTCTCCATTGGAGATTTTGTTGTTACTGTGTTTGGCATATCGAATACATCACGGGTGGCTTGCCAGGCTCTGCCATGTGGGCGAGATACTCTCGGTAGCTTGCCGGGCTTTCCGAGAGGGGCGGAGGAATCGAACTCAGGTCGGCCATGTTGGCTGCATGCAAGGCAAACGCCCTACCACTTTGCTATCGCTCCAGCCCTGGCCGTTATCTATAGATGAAAAGCAAATATAGGGTTTGGGGATATGACTCAGTGACAAAGCTCATCTCTTGCATGTTAAAACCAATGTAATTCTTACACTGCGAACAAACACAATGAAGAGATAAAAAAGAAATATAAAGAAGTGACTTATTACTTACTGATCCAAACAAAAGTAAAGCAAGCTTTTATTCTATAAGATCAAAACAGTACTTGCCAGAGGGTTCCATGGAATCATTATAATGGCTTAATATTGAATTTATTATTTTTTATGTGCTCTTTTTTTTTTTTTTGCTTTTGAGGTCACACCTGGTGATGCACAGGGGTTACTCCTGGCTTCGCACTCAGGAATCACTCCTGGTGGTGCTCAGGGGACCATATGGGATGCTGGGAATCAAACCCGGATCACCACAAGCAAGGCAAACATCTTACCCACTGTGCTATCACTCCAGTCCCTTATGTGCTCTTTTATATCTGTTATTAAGTGGGCTTACATTGTGTACTCCTTTCAAATTTTTGAGATGGCATAGTGTATGTAAAAGAATTCTATGATAATAGACTGTAATATGTGTTTATTTATGAAGAAAGTATACATTGTTGTGATTAAACATAAATATTTATTATAAATGTGAAGCTATTATATTTTAATTGAAGATATTAAGAGATTCACCATTATAGATTGTTTTGTATTTTTTACTTTGCAAAACATTTCTAGGGACTGAAAACCTTCTGATACATTTTACACTTTGTAAGCAAGAATGGAGAAATAAAAAATGACTACAAAAAACAGGTGAATACAATAAGCGATTATTTTTAAAACTTTCATCTTGTCTTCTCTTTTCAGAAGAAACTGGACTTAGGAATCTGAGCTTGACTTTCTATTCTCTTGGTTCTGCTTTATTTGGATCTGCAAACTTCCCCAGTGGACTTCTATCACAACTCAGAATCTCAAATGTAATGAACAAATGATCGTTCTAAGAGGTACCGATTTTCTTAAATGTGTTACTTGAGATGAAAAGCAGGCCCCTGAATAGGGTCATTCTCTCAGAGCTGAGCAGGGATGTACAGAAAATAGCCAAGTTCAGAAATTGTGTTTTCTGTTTCCTAAAGCATCAGCCCTGGGTAGTAGCTGACTGTTTGCTACCTTTTTCCTGTTATCATACTTTACTAATACTTCTGTTGTAAATAGCACCGATACATTCCTGTATTCATTAAAAATTGAGTTTATGCATTTGTGGAGTATAGAATAACATAACATGAAGCTGACAACCAAGGACAGTAGATACAAGGGCCTGGAGGATTGCCCCATAGCTGGAAGCCTCCCTCATGAGTGGAGGGGAGAAGGCAGCTGGAATAGAGAAGGGATCACTAAGAAAATGATGGCTGGAGGAATCTGTCGGGATGGGAAATGTGTGCTGAAAGTAGATAATGGACCAAACATGATAACCTCTCAGTATCTGTATTGCAAACCATGATGCCCCAAAATAGAGAGAGAGCATGGGGAATATTGTCTGCCAAGGAGGCAGGAGGAGGGTGGGAAAGAGGGGGTATACTGGGGATATTGGTGGTGGGGAATGTGCACTGGCGGAGGGATGGGTGTTTGATCATTGTGTGATTGTAACCCAAACATGAAAGCTTGTAACTATCTCATAGTGATTCAATAAAATTTAAAAAAAAATGAGTTTATGTATTTTTGAAGTCACGAAGTGAATATACAATTTTTTTCTGTCTTTCATAAATTTACTATAGCAGTACCTACTATTTTTGCTAGAAGTGACTATATTGATTTGAAAGCAGAAAACATTCTTTTCTCTTGCAAAAACTATTGAACGCCTATTGCTTTGAGGTGAGCCTGGTGGAATGATAATTGCATTTACATTTTGGTTTCAATTTCGATTATTCTAATTTATTAAAACATTTTTGTACATGCAGTAGTATCTCATTAAGTCAGACAGTCCTTGAATGATATTAATTAAAATGTATAAAATTTACCTTGAAAACTCATTTAATTTTACAAATTATGCTTCTCCATGATAGTATCCCTGGAGCTTCATCAAGTCTCTGATTTCTAATAATTATGAAGAGAAGAGAACTTTTAATAAAATAAATAAAACCTTTTCACAGTTATAGCAGAATAATATTGCAACACTTATAGTCAAGTATCACTTAGATAATTTCATGGGGATCTATAGATATTCACAGGGATATTTCATTCACTCTGCATTGTGTCTGCAAGGTGTCAAGTGATACACTAGGTCTGGTATGTCAAAGTTCCTATTCTTGCTGTTGTTGTCTGTCTTTGGGACACATCTGGCAGTGCTCGGGGCTTACTTCTACTCTATGCTCAGGGACACTCCTATAGACTGGGAGACCATATGGAGTCCAGGGATGAAACCTGGGCGAGGGCCCTACCTGCTGTATATTCTCTCCAATTTCCAATTTTCATGTCGAAGACTCTTTAGCAATGGGTACTATGGTAGGAATAAATGTAATGAGGACCAGATGGCAATAATGAGGTCCTACTGATATTCAGAGGATAGGATATCTGAGATAGGACAGGAAGAAGTTTCCAGAGAAGTCTTTAAAATTTTTTCCATTTTTTTTAATTGAACCATATTGAGATACAGAGTTACAAAGTTGTTCATGATTGGGATTTAGTCATATGATGTTCCATATCCACACGATAACCAAGCTCATTGAGGTTTCTCGGGAGTTCAAGATGCCGCTCTGTTTAACGTTCATTGATTTAAAGAAGGCCTTTGATTCTGTTGAGATGGAAGCGGTCATTGAAGCCCTAGCCAATCAGGGCATTCAAGCCCAATACATCAGGATCCTCTGTGAGCTGTATTGCGGATTCACTACCAGGATCTCACCATTCTACAAAGAAGTGATCGTTGATGTCAAGAGAGGGGTGCGGCAGGGTGATACCATTTCACCGAAACTCTTCAGTGCCACCCTCGAGAACATCATGCGACAACTGGAATGGGAAGGAATGGGAGTGAAGATAGATGGTCGGCAACTACACCACCTCTGCTTTGCTGATGACATTGTTTTAATAACACCAAACATCAGCCAAGCGGCACAAATGCTGGCCGACTTTGACCGTGAGTGTGGAAAGGTAGGACTACAGCTGAATCTTATGAAGACAATGTTTATGAGAAACAGCCTCGCTCCTGACGCCCCATTCGCTCTCAATGGAACGACCATCTCCAAATGCAACAGCTATGTGTACTTAGGCCGAGAGGTCAACATGACAAATGACCTGGCACTCGAGCTGCGCAGGAGGAAGAGAGCGGCTTGGAACGCCTTCAAGAATGTCGAAGAAATAGCTAAGAGGACGAAGAACCTCCGGCTCCGGGCACATCTCTTTGATTCCTGCATCTCTGTTCTTCCTGCATTAACATATGCCTCAGAGACCTGGGCCCTACGCAAACAGGATGAGAACGCTATTCAGGTCTCCCAAAGAAGAATAGAAAGAGCTATGCTTGGAATATCACGTTTCACTCAAATGAGAGAACGAATCCGGAGTTCTGACATCCGTCGACGATCAAGAATCAGGGATGCTGTCTCATTTGCCAAGGTGTCGAAAATCAGATGGGCTGGTCACGTAATGAGATTTAAAGACGACCGCTGGACTAGAGCTTTTACCGACTGGATTCCAAGGGATGTCAAAAGACTGCGTGGCCGCCCACCTACCAGATGGTCAGACTTCTTCGTCAAGATCATGAACGATCGGTTTGAGGCCCTTCATGTTCCCGGAGCGAACAGATGCCATTGGGCTACACTAGCTGCGACAGGGACAAATGGAGACGTTACTGGTGCCTGCTCGAGCAAATCGACGACTAACGGGAAGTTAAGTGATTAAGTGATTAAGTGATGTTCCAGCACCTGTCCCTTCATCAGTGTATGTTTCTCACCACCAATGTCCCCAGTTTCTTTTTTGCCTTCTCCCTCTCCTCTATCTCGATCTCCCTCTCTCCCTTTCTCTCTTTCTCCCTCTCTCCCTCTGTCCCCTCTTTTGGACATTATAGCTTGCAATATAAATACTGAAAGGTTATCATTTATATCCCTTTACCTACCTTCAGCCCTCAGTTCTGTTCAGAGTGATCATTTCTAACTATTGTTGTTATTCTGGTCCCTTCTCTATCCTAACTGCTCTTTGCTTCCCACTCACTGTGGCAAGCTTCCAACCATGAACAAGCTCTCCTCTCCTGGCCCCTGGTTTTTTTTTTTTTTTTACCTTGGATATAGTCTCATATTCTTTTTTTTTAGTATCCCCAAAATGAATGCAATTGTTCTATATCTGTCCCTCTTCTTTTTTTTTTGAGTAGTTAAAGAAGATTTATTTATTTATTTATTTTACGTAGGAGTACTGCTATTTATTCAGCCACTGATTAGATGATTGAATTGTGCATGAATTCCACTTTACTTTTTTTTCATTTTTAATAATTTTATTTATTGAATCACCGTGAGAGCAGTTACAAAGCTTTCGGGTCTAAGTCTCGGTCATACAATGAAACACCCATACCTTCACCAGTGCCCATTCTCCACCACCAAACACCCCAGTATACCCCCATCCCACACCCTCCCCCTACCTGTGGGGCAGATGATTTCCACATTACTCTCTACTTTGATCACATTCAATATTTCGACACGTGACCCACCATTATTATTTGAGATTTTACCCCAACATTCAGATCTGGTGAAAAATTAACAGTAGACAATTTGTGTTTTATTGGTGGTTATGAATAACATATACTGTTGCGTGGCTGCAGTAGGGCCATGTGATTTTGAAATTCTGAAATTTTTAACACTTAAATTTGGAGGAATATCTGCCAAAAGCCACTGGGTTTCAAGATTTGCTCCTGAGTCTCTGGGATCATGGCCATTGAGCAGCTTGATCAGGAGCCAGAGAGGCCGTTCGTGGGTGATAACTTGGGGTCTTGTTGGGGTGGGGAGGACAGGCCCGGCTCCACCCCCATCCCGTGAGGCCCTGCGTGACTCATCACTGGGGGCCCAAACCCGACTGTCCAGTGGCCTCTGAAGGATGGCGGCCACTGGGCCACCAGGGGGAAGAGGCCAAGGCATTAAACCTATTCCCACCTGGGTTGGCCCAGCACCGGTAGCCTACTGCAGGGACCAGACACATTTCTACCAAAAGCCGCTGGGTTTCGAGATTTGTTTCTGAGTCTCTGGGATCATGGCTATTAAGCAGTTCAATCAGGAACCAGAGAGGCCAGGCCTCCAATTATATAGCTGAGCTGGAGGTGGTTTGTGGATGTGTTTCCTACATACCTAACTTTTGGCTGTTTACTTTCTTGATAAACTTTGCCCCAAGTTTTTGGGATCTCGCCAAAGGCACAGCAGAAATTTTGGGGTATCTGGAAGTCTGAAGATGCCATCAGGCTGCTGATACACTCACTTCACAGGTACAGATTGACCTGCTGGCGGCACCATACCCCCTTCTGTCCCTCTTCTTACTCGTTTCACTCAGTTTGATACTCTCTATGCCCATCCATTTATAAGCAAATTTTATGACTTCATTTTTCTTAACAGCAGCATAGTATTTCATTGTGTAGATGTACCACAGTTTCTTTATCCAATTGTCTGTTCTTGGCTACTCTTTATAGACATCTTTTACAAAGAAGAAAATATTTCAGCGTAACTTTATAGTCTACTTAGTTGAAAAGCTTATCTGGTAGAGGATACTTTGCCAGCATTACACTGTTTGGCAAACGGGGGAGTTAATTTTGTGTGACTAATATATTGGATCAGTGAGGTAGCACAGAAAAAAAATGAAGGCAGTGTAAGAAAACTAGGATACAGGCATCATAATCTGAATGTGATGCTGGATATGTTTGGATAAAATAAACTCCTCAGGACAAGGGTAAGAGAGTTCATCCTTCTGGGGATTGAATAATAGGCACTCTTATCTATTTATTTGGACACTGTAATTTACAAATTTGTTCATAATAGTTACTTCAGGCATACAATGTTCCAACACCAATCCCACCACCAAAGTTCTTTTCAATGTCCCCAGATTCTCTCCCATCCCAACAGCCGCCCCCTTGGCAGGTATATAACAGATTCATTTCATATGGCTTGGTCCACCAAAACATAAGAATAGGAAGGTGGAATTATCAGAAAATAAATCAAAAGTCAATTTGTGGTTAATAGTTTTATATGATTATAACCTAAGTGATTTTTATATAATTATAATTATATAAATTTTATATGATTATAACCTAATATATAATACATTTATATGATTATAACCTAATCCCATCAATGGCCAAGACCCAGAGACTATAAAACCCAGCTCCCAGAAGAGAACAGCACAGAGTCTTCTGCCCCCGTACCTGGCTGTCCTTACTGGGGCCCCTTGGAGGGGGGCGGGTTGACTTTCCCTCCCCGCCCTGAGCAGAGCCTCAGCAGCTGAAGACCTCCAGAACCAGCCACAACTATGCTGAGACCACTCTCAATACGCATGAAGGAACTGGCAGAGGAACATAGGCATGTCGGTCCCAGGGCTGAGATCTCCAAGCCTGCTCGGATCGGGGCTGAGCATCCTCCACCCAGATTCTCCATCTTCCAGTAGGCAGGGGTCACACCCACTAACTGCACCCGGCGCCAGGTAATTCCATCAATGACCAAGACCCAGAGACTATAAAACCCAGCTCCTGGAAGTGCGCAGCCGCATTTGCGGCCACATGACATCTTATTATCTCATTCTTACTTTGGACAACCTGGCAGGCTACTGAATGTAACCTGCCCACGTGACAGAGTCTGGCAAACTCCCCGTGGCGTACCCAACATGCCAAATACCAGTAACAATGATGGGTCTCATTTTCCTAACCCTGAAAGAGCCTTGAATATGGCACTTTTTAAAATCTCAGGGCTAGGACGAAGGAGATGTTACTGGTGCCTGCTCAAGGCAATTGACGAACAACAGGATGATTGTGATCGTGATCGTGATAACCTAAGTGATCAAAAGAATTCAAATATGTTAATGCAATAGAATATGATGCCAGGTCTAATTTACATAGATGAGTTTTCAACACTGGCATCTAAAGAATAAATTGCATTATATTTTACTTTGTACTTGGATCTTATTAGAGTAGTTATCATATAGAGATTACCACATCTTTCTCTACTTCTCTCTCATAAAGAAAACTTTAAAAACTGTGCTAATATATTTTAGAGTTTACATGACATAGATTAAGTAGGTTTCACTAAATGTAATTTAATAAGAGTGAAGAGAATAAAATTTAAAGGAGAAAATCTGAATAGGTCTATAAAAGTACAAAGTGTTTTATCCTAAGAAAGGAAATATTGGTTTCATATTAGAAAATATTATATTATAGATACTGCTTGGGTTGGAGTGATAGCACAGCGGGTAGGGTGTTTGCCTTGCACGTGGCCGACCCGGGTTGGATTCCTCTATCCCTCTCAGAGAAACATTAAAGCAATATCTTAAACATTCTTGACTGAATTGGGACAGTGCAAGAGAATGAAAAGTTCAAGTTGTGCTTGAATTGTATGAGCGCTTGTTACATTAGCCATTTACTGCTTTTTGTGACACAACTCAAACTTTCATAATCTCATGAATCTGTGAGTCAAGTAAACATTTTTCTGCTGTGGTCTGGGTTCATCTGTTTTTAGGCTAATGTAGTTGGGGCAATTGTCCTTTGTTTCTAGCTTTCTTTGTACCAATTGTTGTGTTACTGCTAATAAAAATGTATATTTGATCTTCATCTTATGTTTTGGTCACAGATCATCTAGAACCTTTTGAATTTTTTTTACAATGATTTAATCTTATATTTTCTGTCACAGAATATTTCAGAACACATTTCAAAGACCATTTTATGTTTGTAAGTTTTTTGGGGGGGGTATAAGCTAATACTGTACATATTTAGAAGTTTTATATAATGTTCACATAAATGTTCAAGTTTTAACTTAGATGAAATAAGTACAAATTAATTATAATTTTACAGATACAAAATCATTAGCTAAAGAAAATTTTCACAAATGGGTTAAAAAGTGTAAAATAGAAACAATTCTTTTTGACAGTGTCAATAGAACTAAATTACTGTTTTTCACAAAAGAAGCTAATTTGGTTAAGATAAAAGAATAGCATTCATTTTAAAAGTTGAACTATTCCATTGAAGTCGCAGAAGTTCGGTGAAAGAAGTGAGAAATAGCTTATTATTCTTATGCACATTCAGTTGCTTAGAATGAGTAGGATAAATCAAACTAAGGGAGGAAACGTTTGGTATAATAGAAAATGCATTGGATAAAATGATGTTTGGAAGTGATTTTCTAATTGTAATTCAATCTAGTATTCTAAATTATTGTTATCATTACTATTTTAAGCCTCTAGATGTGAGCTGTAAACCCAATTCAGCAAACTCACTAGCAGGATGATTTTATATAAGTGTTTAATTTTTTTAACTTTATTAAAACACCATTGCTTGTAAAGCTGTTTCTAGAACAGTTATGGGTCTTTATGTTTTACCAACCCCAATACCTCAGTGACCTTTCTTCTACCACTGTTCCCATTTTCCCAAGCACCCCTGAGCCGGCCCCCTTGGAGATATACAATAATTTGTTTTATATTGCTTGTTACAACTAAATGGCTACAGGAATCATTAAAAGAAAGTTCAGGAAAAGAAAATTTGTGAAAATTGTTATATCTCACCATGGGGTTGTTAAGTCTTCAAGGATTTACTAAACTGTTCATTGCTACTTGCGTCTCTGGTATTATTTGTTTTTATTTGTTGAGTTTAGTTAGCTTCTACATTACTTATTTAATTTGGTGTGCTTCTTCTACTGGGATTTCAGTACTGTGGAATTTGAAGGTATTGTGAAGTCCAGAAATTTCAGGATCTGTAGAATTGGGATGAGTCTGCAGAGATTCTTAGTCATGGAGCTAGGCCATAGGCCATTGGCATGGTGGCAGTTGTTGGGGTGTGAGTATGGCTGCCAGGGCTTGGCCCACCCTCCCTCTTTCCCCATGGAACCTCAGAGTTTTCAGCAAGGGAGACTGACATGCCCTTGAATTTCAGGTGCTTTGCTTGCATCTCCTTAGAGATTTAGTTCATGAATCTGAAGAGCAGAGCTGCTGGGTGAGTCAACATGGCGGTGGTTATAACTTTTGGAATTTTTTTTAGTGATAAAGCTATAAAGGTGTCCTCTGTTATGCTAATAAAAAAATTTGTAAGGGGCCTCAGGTTTAGGCTGGTTGCCAGAAGAACCAACCACATGATTAGAGAGGGGGCTTCCAGGAAGAGGTGATTAATGCACAGGAAGTTGAATTAATCTGCAGTGGTCAATGATTAAATCCAGCATGCTTATGTAAGAAAAGTTGCATAACCCTATTTAAAGTTTTAGAATTCCTGGAGCATGCAGTTGCAAAATTGGCCGCATCACATCTCATACTTTATGCCACTGATATACCATGAGTAGCATACCACATTTGATGATGGGGTGGAAGTACTGTTTAAAGCACCCCATGTGGTCCACCAAGCCTACCAGGAGTGATCCCTGGGTTCAGGGGCAAGAGTAATTGCTGAACACCTCTGGGTGTGCCCCCAAAACAAATGAAAAAAGAAATAGAATTGGGAATAGCAATGCAATGTACTATACTGTGGTATCATTATATGTTTAAACATAAAAACAATCTTTGGAGTCTTAAGCAAAAAGTGATTAATTTTTCTGTACTGTATCAATGTGCAATGTTGAATAAGTTTGTAGCTCCGAAGATCAGCCAAATGATAATTAAGCCTCAATTAGTCTGATTTTAACAAAGAACTATAGCTCTCTAGGTTTTTTGCACTGGATTGCTTCCAGGAAGCCCCCACCCCCGAAAATTATTTTTCAGTCATTAACTGGAGAGGAGGTATGGGAATTTAGTTTGGAGCGAAAAAGTCATTAAAAATAAATTTTCCAATTAAATGTTTTATTTACTTGGTGAAATTGCAGTAAAGTCATGATTAATTTGATAAAAGTTACAAGTACTTGCTATCTTATGGTTACCTAAACACCAGTTCCTTCCTTCCTTCCTTCCTTCCTTCCTTCCTTCCTTCCTTCCTTCCTTCCTTCCTTCCTTCCTCTACAAGGGGTTAATATACAAGATATATAAGATATGTGTAAAGCTTATTGAGAAAAACTATCAAACCCATCCAAAAATAAGAAGAGATGAACAAAATCTTCCTTAAGGGAAATATACAGATGGCCAATAGGCATATTTTAAAGAAATGCTCAGCATCACTAATCATCAGGGAAATGCAAACTGAAACAAAGAGATATCACTTCACACCAGCGAGACTGGCCCATACCAAAAAGAACAAGAATAACCACAATTTGTGTGAATGTAGAGAAAAAAGAACCCTCACCCACTGCTGATGGGAATGTTACCTGATTCAGCTCTTTTGGAAAACAACATGGACGCTTCTCAAAAAGCTAGAAATTGAGCTAGATACTGTGACTCAGCAACTCGACTTGCAAAAATGCAATTCAGAAAAGACATTTGTGCTTCCATGTCCAGTGCAGCACTATCCACAATAGCTAAAATCTGGAAATGTTCAACACTAGTGTTTCTGATCAGGAATTACTGGATAAAGAAACTGGTGTCCTGCTCAACTATGAAAGGAAATCTTATCTCACTTATCTGTGGTATACAGAAGAATAGCAGGAGGGAATTCAAAGGATCAAAGGGAGAATGACTAGATTGCCCCTGATCAAAGATTACAGAAATGAGGACAAGGAAAAAAAGAAATTGAGGGTCCAGGGAGGAAGAAGAAATGGACAGGACGTAGTAGGGATCAGGGTCCTTGCGCACTCTCGTGATAGAGGTAGCATATATGTTTCTGTCTAACCTATAGCACTGTAGTACTGTCCTCCTGTTGTTCATTGATTTGTGCGTCCGGGTACCAGTAATGTCTCCATTGTGAGACTTCTTGTTACTGTTTTTAGCATATCAAATATGTCACAGGTAGCTGGGCAGGATACTCTTGGTAGCTTGCAGGGATCTCCGAGAGGGACAGAGGAATCGAAGCCAGGTCAGCCACATTCAAGGCAAATGCTCTCTCTCTATCTACTGTGTTATCGCTCCAGCCCATCTAATCTATAGCGCCAACAATACTGAAAACATAAGATCCAAGCTACAAAAACCAAACTTAAAAATGTGCTTATAAAGGAGGTAGGCTGGCGGTGGGAGGGACGAGAGACATTGGTGGAGGGAAATAGACTCTCATGGTGAGATTGCTGTTAGAACATTCACTTGATCACTTGACTTCCCATTAATCCTCGATTTGCTCGAGCAGGCACCAGTAACATCTCCATTTGTCCCTGTTGCATGCTAGTGTAGCCCAGTGGCGTCTGTTCTAGGAACACGAAGAGCCTCAAACCGATGGTTCATGATCTTGATGAAGAAGTCTGACCATCTGGTAGGTGGGCGGCCACGCGTTCTTTTGACATCCTGTGGAATCCAGTCGGTAATGGCTCTAGTCCAGCGGTCATCTCTAAATCTCATTACGTGACCAGCCCATCTGATTTTCGACGCCTTGGCAAACGAGACAGTGTCCCTGATTCTTGATCGTCAACGAAAGTCAGAACTCCAGATTCTTTCTCTCATTTGAGTGAAACGTGATATTCCAAGCATAGCTCTTTCTATTCTTCTTTGGGAGACCTGAATAGCGTTCTCATCTTGTTTGCATAGGGCCCAGGTCTCTGAGGCATATGTTAATGCAGGAAGAACAGTGGAATCAAAGAGATGTGCCCAGAGCCGGAGGTTCTTCGTCCTCTTAGCTATTTCTTCGACGTTCTTGAAGGCGTTCCAAGCCGCTCTCTTCCTCCTGCGCAGCTCGGGTGCCAGGTCATTTGTCATGTTGGCCTCTCGACCTAGGTACACATAGCTGTTGCATTCGGAGATGGTCGTTCCATTGAGAGCGAATGGGGCGTCAGGAACAAGGCTGTTTCTCATAAACATTGTCTTCGTAAGATTCAGCTGTAGTCCTACCTTTCCACACTCACTGTCAAAGTCGGCCAGCATTTGTGCCGCTTGGCTGATGTTTGGTGTTATTAAAACAATGTCATCAGCAAAGAGGAGGTGGTGTAGTTGCCGGCCATGGATATAATGGTGCCTTCGTATTTAAGCTTTTAAAATGTAAAATAATGTGAAATATAATTTTGAAAAAGAAAAAGACAAAATCATGCCATTTGCCCTTACATGAGTGCAACTTGGTGCAACTTGAGGGTGTTATGTGGAGTAAGGTCAACCAGGAGCTGAATAGACACAGAACAATTTCTTTCATATGTGGGAAATAAAGATGCATTGTAAGCATGTAGCACATGGCCCTAACCAACAGAATCTGTGAAATTACCTATAGAAATGAGTCTCCTACGATGGGGAAATGGGGGTATAGTGTGGAGGTAGTTTGTGGGGGGAACCTCAAGACAGTAGTGGAGGGAATGCTGTATGCATGAAACCCTATCATTAACAGTGACTTAAAAACATTTTTAAGTTAGTTTAATTTCAGCTAATTTATTCAATGCAGTGTAAAATGTCATTATTTTTTATTATGGACTTTGACAATTTGATTATAAAATTTATTTGGAAAAGCATTAAAAACAAGAATATCCAGGAAAGGCCAAAAACACAGGAGCAATGAGGGGTAACCAATTTTATTAGATGAAAACATATTTTAAAGCCTCTATAATCAGAGCAATATGTGTTATCTCATGAATATATAGTTAAGATAATATAATGTAAAATACAGAAATCAATGAAATGCTTCATGTGGAAAGTGAATATACAATAACTGCTATATTAAATTACATGGGATTTTTATTAACTGAAGCTAAGACAACCAGATCTGCATATGAAAAAGTAGGATTGGAACTAATTCTCATGCCACTGCTATGTTGAATTCCATATGGATTGAGACATAATTATAAGTAATACACAGAAATACTAAAAAGAAATATGAGAATTTCTTCTGTAATCTGGGAGTGGAATAAACTTTACTAACCAAGGCTCAAAATCCAATGGCAATAAAGCATACATGAAAATTAATTAGTTAAATAAAAAACTTTTGCACGATATAAAAATTAGATATAAGTACTATATAAAGACAATTAGAAAACACCCAAAACTTCCACCAGAAGGTTAATATTCCAAATATAATAAGAGCTTCTAGGCCTGGAGCATTTGCCTTACACGTGACCAACTTGGGTTCGATTCCCAGCATCCCATATGGTCCCCAGAGCACCGCCAGGAGTCATTCCTGAGTGAAGAGCCAGGAGTAACCCCTGTGCATCGCCAGGTGTGACCCAAAAAGCAAAAAAGATAAATAAATAAAAATAAGAGCTTCTAAATAAAAGGAAAAGATAACTTTATGGACAAATGTACTAGAAATAGGAATTATTTATAAGTATAAATAATTCTTGGACATATGAAAAGCTGTTCAACCTTAGAAGAGAAATGCAAATACAAACTTGACTGAGATACCGTTACTAATGTGTTAATTAGAAAAACTATTTAAAAATTGACAGCGTAGCATGTTGGAAAGGCTCAGAGAAAAAGGAACTCTTAAATCTTATTGGTAGGAATTTGGTAATATGTAGCGAATTCCCATATGCTTTTCATCACCTGACCCTGATCCCCCACTTCTAGAAATATATACTTAATTCTCTTGTCTCTGGATATTTCACTTGTGCATTCATCCATTCATGGATCAAAGACTCATATGATATACCTCAACTTTAGATGGTCGCATCTGTTTTGAACATGTATAGAGTTTACTTTTTCATTAAAAGGAACCATATACAGCTAGCCATAGCATTTGCATTGTGTGAGGTATTTCAAGTTCCCTTGAAGGATCATTTAAAGCAAACAAGAATATACTTTAGGTTATGTGCAAAGAGTGTGCCATTTTATATAAGGGATTAGAATGTCCATGGATTTCGGTATCTGCATGGGTCTTGTTCAAATTTCAGTTATCAAGAGACAACTGTATTTTAAAGGTATAGTAACAGAAATGTAAAATATATTTATAAGAATAATGATTATAGCTCTATTTGCAGTCTTAATGAAAATTACCTAAATGTCTCTCATTATTAGGACCAGCAATAAACCATCTGCTAAAAGGTAAGGTCTCACCTTTAAATTAGTTTGGAGTGGGGCCACAGTGATAGTTCAGTGGGTAGGACCTTTGCCTGGCATATGGCTGACCCAGGTTTGATCCCTGGCTTCCCATATGGTACCCTGAGCATTGCTGGATGTGACCCAAGACAGGAAAAAGCAGAAAAATACTGTTTTGGGAGAGTTTTCAGGACATGTTAAGTGACAAAAGCCAGGCAGAAAAAAAGTACGTAGCATTCCTTTTCATGGTTATCAGATAACAGAAGACTAATGGGCTTATTTTAGGACTTTTCTGTTTATATTGAAGTTGGAAAATTCATTTTAGGCTCACAGTGACAAAACAGTATTTGCTATAAACTAGTGAGATGGTTCAAATGTCTATAAAACAGTACAATACTGTGTGACTTTCATAGTATTATTTTGAGACTTCCATGAACCCCGATTAAGATGATATGTCATTGTGATAATAGCACTGTAGCACTGTCCTCCCGTTGTTCATCAATTTGCTTGCGCAGGCCCAATAATGTCTCCATTGTGAGACTTGTTGTTACTGTGTTTGGCATATCGAATACACCATAGGTAGCTTGCCAGGCTTTGCTGTGTGGGTGAGATACTCTTTGTTGCTTGCTGGGGTCTCTGAGAGGAGCGGAGGAATTGAACCTGGCTCCACCGGGCCGGTCATGTGCAAGGCAAACGCCTTACTGCTTTGCTATCACTTCAGCCCTTGATAATAATTAGAAGGAATTCCTGTGATGTCGTCACTGGTCTCTGTATCAAGACATAGATGACAAGAGAAACTTATCCAGAGAGCTGAATGATCACATTTCTGTTCTTTATTCAATTGCTTTGTTCTTTATTATTTTTATTGAGGTACCGTGTCTTACAATACCATCATTTAAACTTTACATGCTTCATCATTCTAAAATCATACCCAAGGTAAGTTCACTCTCCACTCCCAGGTAAGCTCAATTCTGTAGACAAAATCTCCAGTTCCAATCACTCTGGCCATTTTATTTTTGCTCACTTATTGTGTTCCTTTCTATTACACATATTTAAGAATTTTTTATTGTGATAGCAGTGATACCTACCCACATGTTGTGAATAAATCTAAACTGAAATTCAACAAGACTTTATTATTATTTTTTAAATTATTTATTTTATTAAAAAAATTTTTAATAGTGAGACATCATGAGGTACAGTTGCAGACTTACACATTTTTGTGCTTGGGTTTCAATTATATAATGATCAAATACCATCCCTCCACCAGTGCCCACTTCCCACCACCACGCATCCCAGTATCCCTCCCACCCCCCCATCCCCCCCATCCCACCATGACCCTGTGGCAGGGCATTCCCCTCTGTTCTCTCTCTCCTTTTGGGTGTTGTGGTCTGCAAAAGAAACATTGAGTGGCAATCATGTTTGGTCTATAGTTTACTTTCAGCATGCTTCTCTCATCCTGGGAGGATCCTCCCAACACCTTTATTTGGTGTTCCCCTCTTTATCTGAGCTCCCTTTTCCCTAGTGTGTGTGGTTGGCCTCCAAGTCATGGAGTAGAATTCCTGGTACTAATCTCGGCCATTCTTGGTATTAGTTTCCTATTTTGTTACTTTATGTTCCCCAGATGAATGCAGTCTTTCTATGTCTCTCCCTTTCTTTCTGAGTTATTTCGCTTAACATACTTTCCATGTAGTACCACTTGTATGTGAATTTCGTGATTTCGTCTTTTCTAACAGCTACATAGTACTCCATTGTGTAAATGTACCAAAGTTTCTTTAACCAGTCATCTGTTCTCGGGCACTCAGGTTTTTTCCAGATTCTGGCTATTGTAAAGAGTGCTGCAATAAACAGACAATTGCAGATGTCACTTCGACTATACTTTTTTTGCCTCTCTGGGATATATTCCCAGGAGTGGTATTGCTGGATCAAATGGGAGCTCAATTTCTGATTTTTTGAGAATCAACCATACTTCAACAAGACTTTAAATCATTGTTAAGTTGATAAACACTTTTAAACTGTATTTCTTTTTTATAGATACATTTGAAGAAACTAATTGTATAAATTGTGCTACTCATACTAATTATGCTATTTAATATGTTAATACATTTTAAAATCTATGTGAGATATGTCATTAATACAAACACACAATTTAGTAAGACTGAAAAGAGTAAAATTTTAAAAATGTAAAGAAAACTCTGAACATGCCTATAAACATAATAAAATGTTTATAAAACATATCTTTTACCCTACAGTGGAAATGCTGGCTTTATGTTAGAAAATATTCTACTATAGATAATGTTTGTGCCTGCATTATAGGTAAAACATTTTAATAAAATATATGTCTATATAAATCACATGAATCCACATATAAAGAACATTCAATATAAATGAAACATTAACTCATTATTAAAAATGCATAAAACCCTAAGCAAGCTAGGAAACTGATCTTCTGTAGAGGTAACCATAAGTGACAAGAGCAAAG
Organism: Sorex fumeus; assembly: GCF_029834395.1. Classification (NCBI taxonomy): domain Eukaryota; kingdom Metazoa; phylum Chordata; class Mammalia; order Eulipotyphla; family Soricidae; genus Sorex; species Sorex fumeus. The sequence goes on along the minus strand of NW_026606059.1, from coordinate 9,332,936 downwards.
GCCATATTCTTTGGCAAAGTGCTGAGAAGTTTGATTTGTCTTTTAAAGATACTCTTTTTAATGCTCCTTGCAAAGCTGTATCAAGGCTATGAATCCCCTAAGTTGTTGCCTGTCCATGAAATTTTGTGTCATTCTTTCAAATCTGAATGATAATCTAGGTGGATAGAGTATTACAGGTGAGTTGTTCATGTCATTGAGTTTTTGTACGATTTCTTCCATTCTCTTCTGGCTCATACAGTCTCATTTGACAGAGATGCTGTGAATCTTATGGAAATTATTTTTTAGTTTTTTTTTTATCCCAGTGCTCTCAATATTCTGTCTCTGCCATTATGGTTATAATGTACCTCTGAGTTTTCTATTTGAGTCTATTTCTTTATTTTCAATTAATTCCTCCCCATTTATTTGTAAACCATGGTTTACAAAGTACTTTTATTTATGTACTTTTATGATACTTTTATTACAGGCATTCACTATTCCAACACCAATCCCACCACCAGCATGTCCCAATTTTACCAGCCACCTCCCCAAGTCTACCCTCTTAGTGAGTCCAAAATAATTTATTTTACATTGCTTTTTATAACTAATAGAATTATCAAAATATTTTAGTAAAATAAAATTTGTGAAAATTGTTACATCTCACTATGGAGTCATTAAGTCATTTTCTGGAGGTTTACTAAGCTGTTCTTAGTATTTGAGCCTTCTGTGTGAATGTTTTTGTTTTTTGAGCGTGGTTGGTGTCTGTGTTGCTTTCCCCATATAATTTGGTGTGTTGCTATTGGGATGTCAGCGTTGTAGAATTTGGAGGTGTTACTCCAGAAACTCCGGAGTATTTTACTGGGCCATAAGTTTACATGGAAATGGAAGTGGTTATGGAGTATGGATGTGGCTGCCAGAGCCTCCAGAAGTACAGGGTGAGGGGAGGTTGTTTGACCACACTCCGAGATGACCCAAGAGTTCTCAGTCTGATGAATGGTCTACCTGACATTTTCTGCAGTTTGGCATCTCTGCGGGGCTTAGTCATGAGCAGTGGAGCCAAGCCATTGGCATGGCGGCAGCTGTGGACTATGAGTGTGGCTGCTGGTGCTTTGGCAGGGTGGGAACTTAGCCTACTCCCCTTCTGCAGATACCTCTTGACTTCCCTGCTGGGAGACCAGTATACCTGTGAATTTTTGTGGCTAGTGGATCTCTTCCAAGATTTAATCATGAGTCTGTAAAACTAATGTGCCTGCATTAATAGGTAAAACATTAATGGGTCGATGGATGAGCTTACATGGCAGTAGTGGTGAGATCTATTTGAGTTTATTTATACTGGGATCCTTTGGGCCTCTTAGTTCTGGGTTTCTGTATTCCTCAACTTTGGTAAATTCTTATCTGTAGTTTCTTTGGTTGTTGAGTTTACTTTTCTTCCCCTTCCTCTCAAGGACTTGGAGGGTGATTTTTTAAAAATTTTTATTAGTGAAACACCATGAGGTACAGTTGTAGACTTACAAATTTTTGTGCTTGGGTTTCAGTTATACAATGATCGAATACCCATCCCTCCACCAGTGCCCATTCTCCACCACCATTGATCCCAGTATCCCTCCCACCTCCCTTCTCCCCATCCCACCCTGCCTCTGTGGCAGAGCATTCCCTTTTTCTCTCCTTTTGGGTGTTGTGGTTTGCAAAAGAGGCATTGAGTGGCAATCATGGTTGGTCTATAGTCTACTTTTAGCATGCATCTCCCATCCTGGGAGGATCCTTCCAACACCCTTTATTTGGTGCTCCCTTCTCTATCTGAGCTGCCTTTTGGACTTGGATAATTCTTACAATGATCCTCTCTATATTGTTCCTCTTGAGCTCATCCCATAGTTGTCTGGTGTGTTGCTCATTTTTTTTTCAGGCATTTTCTCAACAGTCTTCTATTGTTTTCTAGAGGTTTCTTGCATCTCATCTTAGATCTCTTTGATCTTTTCCTTTGCTGCTGGAATCCTGCTGCTCAGACCTTCTGTTGAATTTTATATCACCTATTGTATTCTTCATTTCTGTCATTTCTGACTGTATTTTTCTCATTTAATCTCCCATACTTTTTTTGTGTGTGTGCCTTGTTGACCAGTTGGGCCTCAATTTCTTTGAGCTCATGAAACATCCTCAACATAGTGTGCTGAAGTCATTCCCTGAGAGTTTTCAGAACTGCCTGGTACTGGTCGAGCCTTGACTCATTTATCTTGGTGGCTTCTTTGTGGTTCCCCCATTGCGTTTGCTGCCCTACTACTCTGCTGAGGGTGAATCTTTGGGGTTGTCTCCATTGGGAGTCTCTGAGATCAGACACAGAGCCACTCTTCCTTCACTGCCTATCTCCACACAATGCCAAGTGTGAATGTGATGAGTAGACCATAAACACAAGCTATGGCGAGCAAAGTTATGACGTGAGAAGTGGATATTGACCTGGAAAGCTGAATGAGCAAACAGAGGGTCTGAGGTGTGAGGTGGGCTTGTCACATGGAAGACTTACTAAACTGTTGACTCAGAGAAGCAGCATGATGATGTAGAGAGGAGTAAAGATTTGGGAATCAGAGCATTAATCATTCATTATTTCTATTCACTATCTGGATGAATTCACCATTAGCTCTTCCTTGAAAAAATTAGGGATAATTTACTTACCTTCCAGGGATTTTATAATAATTAAAGAACTTATAGGGTGCCTGGCATAAATGAAAGTATTCAATCACTGTAATAATTAATATGATTAGTTGGTGATGACTGTTGTCTGAAAAGCAGGAAGAGAACTTCAAATTTAAAATAAGAAAGAAGATTCAGAAAATTTAAATATGAAAAATTTGAGCTTTTACACACAGCTCATATAGTAAAAAATGCATGCTGTGGTATATAATGGTGACATTATATAATAGGTGTATGTCTCTAACTATTCTAAGAAAATGTAACTTTAGAGATAGAGAAAAGTAAGAAGAGTAACATACCAATATCTGTTGAATTGAAATTTTGGATACATACTGACTAATTAGGCATCCTCTATTTTTATACTTGACTAACATTTTTCAACTTAAAAATGCAACAACAATATACTATACATTACTACTTCTCTACACACATGGTACAATGGAAAGCTCAACAGAAAAAAAATGAAATAAAACTTGTAACACAATATTGTTTTTTTAAAATTTTTTATTAAAGAGCCACGATTAACAAAGTTACTGATAGTTGTGTTTTATTTTAAATTTTTTTGTTGAATCACCCTGAGATATAGTTACAAGCTTTCATGTTTGAGTTACAATTCACATAATGATCAAACACCCATCCCTCCACCAGTGCACATTCTCCACCACCAATATTCCCAGTATACCCCCATCTTTCCCACCCTCCCCCTGCCTCCATGGCAGATAATATTCCCCATACTCTCTCTCTACTTTTGGACTGGTAGTTGTGCTTTAGGCATACACTAACTCAACACCAATCCCGTCACCAGTGAAAAACATTAACATTTTAAAGAGAAGAAAAATAGTTTGCAGAAACTAGTGAATTTACAACAGAATATTTTAATTAGTATCCAACTGATATTACATATTAGCAATTAATTAAGTAAGTGCAATTTCTGGGACAGGAAATGTGTATATCTTAAGGAATATTTTTAGCAAGGGCTGGAGTGATAGCACAGCAGGTAGGGCCTTTGCCTTGCACAGAGCTGACCTGGGTTCAATTCTTCCACCCTTCTCAGAGAGCCCGGCAAGCTACTGAGAGTATCTCACCCACAGGGCAAAGCCTGGCAAGCTCCCCGTGACGTATTCGATATGCCAAACACAGTAACAACAAGTCTCACAATGGAGACGTCATTCGGCCCGCTCAAGCAAATCGATGAACAACGGGAGGACTGTGCAGTGCATTTTTAGCAAAATACCTCAATGCACGTTTACATCATCAGTCAAGATCTAAAGTGTAAAAGTCTCCAAAAGTAACCAGACCTAAGAAAACCAAATGCAACACTGACCTAGCAATAAGTGAAACAGAAACATCTCTAATGAGGATATTATATAAAATTAGCATTTCAAGGCAGTATTACAACATTTAATGGCATGATTCATTGTGATACAAGAAGCTTTGTGTGAGAGATGTTTTATTATTTTATGTAAATAAAAGTCGAAAAGATGTTCTTTCGAAGAAGCTGAATAACATCTAAATTCTCTGTGGATGAACGGAGGGAGGAGAGAGAGTATTATATGAAGAAACTTTTGAAGAAGTCTCAACTGAAGAAATCTTCAGTCTCAACTGAAGAATCTTCAACTGAAGAATTCTCTCTCTTTTTTGGTGGGGGTGAGGGTGGAAAGAACATTGAGCAATGCTCAGGGCTTACTCCTGGCTCTACTCTAAAGCATCACTCCTGGTGGGTTCAGGGGACCATATGGGTTGGGGATCAGCTCAACATTGGGTAGGCGACATTTAAGACAAGCCATTGCTGGATGTGGCCCAAACAAGGGAGGAAAGGAGAAAGAGGAAAGGGGAAAGGGGGAGGGAGAAGGAAGAGAAAAGTTATGCAGTGAGTGAAAATATTTCAAGATGTAGCAGAATTAGGTGCACACATGTCTTGGTAGAAGACATGCGATTCTGAGCTCACACACACTTTCTTCATTGTCAGAAGTGTTATGGCTTCACTCACTGGGAAGTTGGATCTTAACAGTAGAGTGGGGAAGGATCAGGTTGGAGAGTGACTTGTGGTATTCGACTAGGGACTAGAAAAACAAATCAAGGAAGTACAAGGAATGTCATGGTGGGGATGGTGGTGGAGCGGAAGCTTTTGAAGTGCATAGAGTGCATAAACAAGAGCACAAATCATAATTATACAATGATCAAGCCCACATATTTTTGCTTTCTGACTGCACCTGGTGGTGTTCAGGGTTATACTCCTGTCGATTTGTCTAGGCATCACTCTTAGCAGGACTTCAACCTACCATAAGAAGGTGCTGGGGGTTGAACCAGGGTCAGCCATGTGCAAGGCTACCCGCTTTATTATCTCTCCAGTCACCAAACCCATATCTTTATTTGTTTTTTTTTTTCTTTTTGGGTCACACCTGGCGATGTGCAGGGGTTCCTCCTGGCTCTGCACTCAGGAGTTACTCCTGGCGGTGCTCGGGGGACCATATGGGATGCTGGGAATCGAACCCGGGTCGGCCGCGTGCAAGGCAAACTCCCTACCTGCTGTGCTATCTCTCCAGCCCCAAACCCATATCTTTAAAGGGCTACAGTAAGTATCCAGGGAAAAGCATATTCCCTACTCCTTGAGAGATACGGAATTAGCAGAGAAAATTTATGTGGAGAGAAGAAATTCTTAGAAGAAAGTCGAGGTCAAGCCAGAAGAAATGAGATATAGCTGCCAGGTAGGGCCCGAAGCCCACTTTCTGAAGTTCCTCTTTGTGTTCCACTTTCTAGAGATGATGATGATGATGATGATGATAAAAGCACTGAATTTTAGCGCTTAACTTAAGCCAATTTGTTAACTGATCTCCTCTAAATGATTCACAGAGGGTCAAAAGTAGATCATATGCTCACCAATTTTCTGAGGCGAGAAACCACTAATATATTAGTGCCAGACTTGGGTCTGATTCATTCTGATTTTATTGTGATGGCCTTCAGAAAATTGGTAATTCTCATCAAAGAGTTAGAAGTTAGAAAAAAATTGGGATTGGAACTGCAAAAATAAAGATGGTAGCTAGATCTGAGTATCTGTGATTTTAGCCAAAGGATTTCTGAAGCAATAGTTTAATAAGTAAATATTGTTGAATAATTTTGATTTGTAGGTTTTTCAGTATTTATTATAGCAAATGTTTAATAATTCTTATTGAAATAATATGAGATTACATGTGTGATGAAAAGAATTGGTCCAAAGGAGAACTTATAGTAATGAAACACACTTGTAGAAAGAGTCACATGACTATAAATCAAGCTGGCAACAAAAAATTTGAACACAGTTATTTGTAGAGCCAAGGGCAACGTTGCAATCAATGACAAGTCCTGTCAGAAGAGCCATCGGGTAGGAATGACTTCTGGTTATGAAATTATACCTTCAGCTCACTGAAAGAAACTGCCTGAAGCTTCTATAGACAACATGACTTTGGGCATGTACTACGAGACCACTTTTGTACATCAGCTTTATAATATCTTTTGGTGTTTGATTGTATAGTCCTCTTGGAATTCGTTCCTACTTCAGAGGCATTTTAAGTAGTGTGAACATGTTAGAGTGAGATTCTAGAAAGCCGAGAATTTCAAGTGGACAGCACATATTAAGGACTTCTACTGTATGTTCTAGTGCTGGTAAGAACTTTACAATAAAGTATGCCATATTTGATTGCTTCAAGGCCAGGAAAAATTGGTGTAGCTACGCCTATACTTTATTTTCTTTAAGTATTTTCAGCTTTTTAAAACTTGCTAGAGAAGGGCCAGAGAGATAGTACAGTGGGTAGGGTGCTTGCATTGCATGTGGCTGACAACACTTTAATTCTCAGCATCCTATAGGGTGCTCCTGGGGTGATGAGCCAAGTAAATCCTGAGTTCAGATAAGATCAGTCACGTTTAGGGTGGTATGGTCATAGACAGATCCTGAGTTCAGAGCAAGGGTTTAACCCCTGAGCACCACCAGGTGTGAAAAGAAAAAAAAAACAAATTGGAAATAACACCCCCCTCCCCCCAAAATCCAAAACTAACAGAAACAACCCAGCTTGGTAGAGAATTAACACTCCAGTTACTTGCCACAATTTCTGAACCTTTCTTCTCTTGCCAGACCAACAATCAGAGAAATAGAGCAGGAAGGACCCTAAACAAAGCACACAACAGTTTGGAAACTAGAGCATTAACCAAGTGAACAGTACTTGGCTCTCCACTGACAACTCGCAGAAGGGACTTTGTTCTGTAACTCACAGTCACATCATTTACTGTTCTGTACACTTGCCATTCATGCAGGCAAGCTTCAAGCCCAGTTGTAACAAGGAGGTCATAAGGAGCAAGGGGGTGGTGACCAGAAACTGTAGGACTGATGTTAGAGTCACCTTTTGACGTCAATGACCCGACCTTTTACAAAGTCCAGCCAATTATTGAAATCTAAACGTCCTTCCAGGCTACTTAGAGACAAATGGTCCAGTGACGAGAAAGTGGGAACAGGAAAGGTGAGAACAAAGACTAAGAAACCCTACAGTGAAAATGAAGGGACGTGGGGAGGCATCCCATGTTTTGCCACAAAGAAAACAATTGCAATATACTTAAAATTAAAAATAAAATCAGAGAATGACAGTTTCAATGAATGAAGAACACCATGCATTCTGTAAATAATTGTAACTTGTTGCTTTTGGCTTCTCCTGACATTTTCAGTTAGGAAAACAGAAGTTCTTTAATTAAACTGAATGTATTCATCAGCTCAATTCTCTGAGAGTGCTATTTGGGACTCATGTGTCTAGAACTCCCTTTATCACTGGTGGGAGAGCCGCCAGTTTCAGGACAACAAAATAAAGGTCTGTAATAAGTAATTAGAGACGATTCTGTTACAAATTGAGTTAAAAATGTGGGTGCACTATGCAAGAGGTCAGTGGCTGAGAGCCCACCTCCCTGGCCTTCCCAGGAGTGGAACAAAGAGACAGGGAACCACAGACTGATGCTCAAAACGGCCCATTTAATGCAGAGCTGCTAGCCTTCTTATAGAATATCTGAGGAGATTTGAGGATTGCACGTAAGTGTGATTGATCATTTACAGAGGTAAAGTGTTTCGGTGGAAGCAATTCTCTTGAGATTAACTCAAGGAGACAGTCTGTCTCCCAGGGATATCTATATTGCTTTTTTCTTTTCCCTTTAATTGTACATATTAAACAATTAAATTTACTCCTTATTAATACTTTCCATTATTTGCACAATAAGGGATCACTGTATTACTGTCACTGTCATCCTGTTCATCAATTTCCTAAAGCACGCACCAGTAACGTCTCCATTTGTCCTAGCCCTGAGATTTTAGCAAGTGCCACATTGGAGGCTCCTTCAGGGTCAGGGGAATGAGACCCATCATTGTTACTGGGTTTTGGCATATAGAATACGCCACGGGGAGCTTGCCAGACTCTGCTGTGCAGGCAGGGTACACTCGGTAGCCTGACGGGTTCTCCAAGAGTGAAAACTAGAGGTCACGTGGCCACAAATGTGGCCGTGTGCTTCCGGGAGTTGGGTTTTGTAGTCCCTGGATCTTGGCCATTGATGGGATAATACAGCGCCGAGGGAGTTGGTGGGTGTAATACCTGGCTACTGGAAGATGGGGGATCTGGCTGGAGGGATACAGATTCCAACTTAGTTGTCTGGGCTCTGTGGGCAAGCAAGGCTTTTACCATAAATCCCAGGCTAAATCCTCAGGCCAGTTTAGCTCTACCTTCCCCATGGGGGATCCTGTCTCCTAAGTCACTTGCATCAGGACCATACTTTTATGCTTTCTAGACTGTCCCATTTCGATGCCTGGGTAGCTTTGCCATTTGTCCCGGTCCAACCCAGTCCAATGGCAAAACCTCCTTTTGAAGGGTGTTAGGAACTACGGCCTGAGACAAGTAATTATGATGGATGCTAAGGAATAGATATATTTCAGAGTCATCAACTCCCAAATATTAGGAGCACAGCATTAATGGTCTTTCTGTGTCTAAGCAAAGAATATTGCTCTGTAGCAAAATTAAAAGGGCTATAGGGGAAATAGGAAAGCAAGTAATTCACTACAAATACAAAATCCAGAGTGTCCTAAGTAACCAAGTCTGATCTGGGGAATATAAAACACAAAGGAAATGTTAAAGATAAACTTGGAGGATTAGGAGTCTTGTAAGGGCACTGTAAGTTTCTCGGATGGGCGGAAAACAGGAATTCACTGATGAAGCCTAAGGCACTTAGGGTTAATATTCAATAATACATTATTCCAAAAAAACCATTTAATTTCTTAAGTTTTTATATAACATGATAGGCTTGTAAACTCCAACTGCCTGGGGTGAATGCATCTCTATCATTTTTTTATTTGATTTTTTTTTTAAGAAAAAAAGTCTCTCCCTAAAAATTTTGGAGGCAATTACAAAGGAAAAATATGTACATTTGGAATCAAAGAATTGTAATTCATAACTATATAAGGTTTATGTAGAAAATTTAGCAGGTGTCCCATGATGAGGCTGTCATGGGTTTTAAAAAGATCAGTGTTAATTAGCTTAAACATTTTGGGCTGGACATAATTGATCACTACTTCTATTCTTTGGCAAAAAGTCTAGAATTATTGGCTCTCATCAATTCCTTGATCACTTAATCACTTAATCACTTAACTTCCCGTTAGTCGTCGATTTGCTCGAGCGGGCGCCAGTAACGTCTCCATTTGTCCCTGTCGCGTGCTAGTGTAGCCCAATGGCATCTCTTCGCTCCGGGAACATGGAGGGCCTCAAACCGATCGTTCATGACCTTGACAAAGAAGTCCGACCATCTGGTAGGTGGGCGGCCACGCGGTCTCTTGACATCCCGTGGAATCCAATCAGTAACAGCTCTAGTCCAACGGTCGTCTTTAAATCTCATGACGTGACCAGCCCATCTGATTTTCGACACCTTGGCAAAGGAGACAGCGTCCCTGATCCTTGATCGTCGACGGATGTCAGAACTCCGGATTCGTTCTCTCATTTGAGTGAAACGTGATATTCCAAGCATAGCTCTTTCTATTCTTCTTTGGGAGACCTGAATGGCGTTCTCATCTTGTTTGCGTAGGGCCCAGGTCTCTGAGGCATATGTTAATGCAGGAAGAACAGTGGAATCAAAGAGATGTGCCCGGAGCTGGAGGTTCTTCGTCCTCTTAGCTATTTCTTCGACGTTCTTGAAGGCGTTCCAAGCCGCTCTCTTCCTCCTGCGCAGCTCGGGTGCCAGGTCATTTGTCATGTTGACCTCTCGACCTAGGTACACATAGCTGTTGCATTCCGAGATGGTCGTTCCATTGAGAGCGAATGGGGCGTCAGGAACAAGGCTGTTTCTCATAAACATTGTCTTCGTAAGATTCAGCTGTAGTCCTACCTTTCCACACTCACGGTCAAAGTCGGCCAGCATTTGTGCCGCTTGGCTGATGTTTGGTGTTATTAAAACAATGTCATCAGCAAAGCGGAGGTGGTGTAGTTGCCGACCATCTATCTTCACTCCCATTCCTTCCCATTCCAGTCGTCGCATGATGTTCTCGAGGGTGGCACTGAAGAGTTTTGGTGAAATGGTATCACCCTGCCTCACCCCTCTCTTGACATCAACGATCACTTCTTTGTAGAATGGTGAGATCCTGGTAGTGAATCCGCAATACAGCTCACGGAGGATCCTGATGTATTGGGCTTGAATGCCCTGATTGGCTAGGGCTTCAATGACCGCTTCCGTCTCAACAGAATCAAAGGCCTTCTTTAAATCAATGAACGTTAAGCAGAGCGGCATCTTGAACTCCCGAGAAATCTCAATGAGTTTGGTTATCGTGTGGATATGGTCGATGGTGCTGAATCCTTTGCGGAACCCTGCTTGCTCACATGGTTGTCCTTCATCTAGTGTTCTGCCAATCCTATTCAGGATGACTCGAGTGAACAACTTGTAGATGACAGACAATAGGCAGATCGGGCGATAGTTGCCAATGTCATGGATGTCTCCCTTCTTGAACAGTAGTACGGTCCTGCTGGTTTTCCATTGAGATGGAACCTTGCATTCAGACAGGTAGCGAGTGAAGAGCCGAGCCAGTGTATTGATGAGTACTGACGGCAGGTTCTTCAGGTGTTCAGGTCTGACCTTGTCTGGGCCGGGTGCTGTTTGCTTCTTTACTGACGAAATGGCGTGTCGGATTTCGGAAGGGAGAACGTTGGGAACGACATACCCATCCTGTGGAATTTGGTATGTCGGCAAGTGGACATGGCTATCGAAGAGATTTGAGTAGAAGTCATGGATAATCTTCTCCATTGCCGTTCTGGAGGATGTGATGGATCCATCAGGACGTCGGAGGGCAGTCATCTTGGTCTTATAGTTGGCGAAGGACAGGCGGGCCTTACGAATACTTTTCCCGGCTTCTGCCGCATCTACCAGTACTTCTGCTCTTCTCTCTTTGAGGTCTTCCTTGATCGCATCTCTGCACTGCTTTGCAAGCTCGGACGTTAGCTTGCGGTTGCCTGAGGCATGTGCCAAACCACGCTGGCGAATTAGCTCAAGAGTTTTCGAAGATAGGCGACTTTTTGTGGCTATCTCTCTCTTGGCGTTCCTCGCACATTCATGGAGGTGCTGAACCAGTCGATCGTATTCCTCGTCAATGTTGTCAACAATGGCATCTTCCCATGTTGCCGCAATAGTACCGAAGAGTTCCCAGTTGGTGGTCGTTCTGGGAGTTCTCTTTTTGAACTTTGCAGCCCTTTCTCCCCGCTCTGTGAAGTAGAATTTTGCACGAAGGAGACGGTGGTCCGATCCCGTTCGAAATTTTGGGACAACAGCGACATCAGTCAGGCAAAACCGTCGATTGAATATGATGTGGTCTATTTCGTTGTGGAATCGTCCACCGGGAGACTCCCATGTCCATCGTTTAGATTCTGCCTTCTGGAACTGTGAGTTACCATGAATGGTCTTGGTCGACATGATGAACTCAGATAGTCTCTCACCCTGTTCGTTCCATTCTAGGCCATGGGTTCCGATGTGAAGTTCTTCAGCTGATCTTCTCGGTCCTATCTTGGCATTAAAATCACCCACAATGATTTTGTAGAAGGTGTGGTCTTCTTTATAGAACTTCTCTAGCTCCATGTAGAACTTCTCGATTTCTCTTTCATCATAATGAGATGTTGGTGCGTAGACAACGAAGATAGAAACTGCAGGCAGTGAGCCACATCTATTCAAATGTAAACGTCCGATTCGGGTTGTTAGGCATTCAAATGAATCAATGCTCTTGGCCAAGTTTGTGTTGACAAGGACACCGACGCCTCCAACACCTCTTTTATCGCATGTTCCGAGGAACAATTCTTCTCCAGTGTCGAAAACGGCATGGTGAGATTCGTGTCTTCTTGTCTCGGTCAGACCAATGATGTCGTACTTGATCATTCGCGCTTGTACCATCAGGTCCTCGATGGATGCATCTGATGCTAGCGTACGTGCATTGAAAGTACAGACGATCATTTTTGTCTTCCTTCGTTGTGGCAGCCTAGGTCGGCCTTGAGATTTTGTCGGCCTCTCCTTTCTCATCCTTCTCAGTGCTGCCATGTCGGTGAAGCCTTCAGGGTCAGGTGAATGAGACCAGTTGTAGTTACTGGTTTTGGCATATCGAATACACAGCGGATAGCTTGCCAGGCTCTTCCGTGTGGGCGGAATACTCTCGGTAGCTTGCCAGTCTTTCCGAGAGGTATAGAGGCTTTTGGGGTGACCTCTAATCACCCTTGTAGGTGTTACCATATTTGAACCCTATCAAATATGGTACGACAATTCCAGAAGACGGGTATTTAGTGTCTTATGATGTGTCGCTTGCGGCCGCGCGGGTCCGGAAAGCGTCCTGGAGTGTGGCGACGGCTGGGTAGTGGAAGTAATTCCTTGATGGTTTCTTTAAAAAACCACTTCGGGTTCTGTGTAAAGGTGTTTCACTCAATTTAAGGTATTTAAGGTAGTTTATATAAAGACACTATAAAACCCTGCTCCTGAAAGCGTGCAGCCACATTCGTGGCCACGTGACATCTTCTTATCTAGTTCTTATTCTGGACAACCTGGCAGGCTACCAAAAGTATTCTGCCCACACAGCAGAGTCTGGCAAACTCCCCGGGGTGTACCCAATATGCCAAAAACCAGTAACAATGATGGGTCTCATTCTCCTGACCCTGAAAGAGCCTTGAATATGGTACTTTTTAAAATCTCAGGGCTAGGACAAAGGAGATGTTACTGGGGCCTGCTTGAGGCAATCGACGAACAACAGGATAACAGTGATACAGTGATACAAAGACAATTAAATTTGTCATTAATGGCTGATGGACAACCTTTGTGGGGAGAAGGACACATTGGTAGGCCATATACAGTGCCAAGTTGGACAGGTTGGAGGCCTGCAAGGTGCCCTAACCACTCCATACCCCACCACCACCTGCCTTGGAAAGCAAAGTAACTATGCTTTCAAAGAATGGCTTCACAAACATTTCCTTTACACAGGTGGTTGTAAAAGTTAAATGACAGCGCATGCGACATGCTTAGACTCCTGCCTGCTACACGGTGAGATCTGAATGTATATTCGTTATTATTTTTTATGGTAGTGTTAAATCAAAATTATGGTGGACTTAAATTGAAGAGTAGATGAAGAGCAAATACTGCAGTATTTATCCACTAGTGTATGAATACAAGTCATATGGATATGAGTCATATTTCTCTAATAGAGTAACCAAAGAATGACACTTAATTCCATTAAATTCATTCAGCAAGGATATTCTAATGTCATAGTCATGAAGATTAATCAATATGTGAATTCACCGGTAGACTTGTAAAAGAAACGTAAAGATGAATTATTCGGCAGGAAAAAGCCTTTAAAGGTTTCTGTGGAATGAGAGTGGAAAATCTTCTGTTCAGTTTCTCCTCTAAGAATTCAAGCCTTCTTGGTGTCATGTATTTGGTTTGTTTGTGGGTCTCACCCCAAATAAACTTCAATATTCAGAGGTCTCTCTCGGGGAGCTAGCAGTCAAACCCAGAGCTTCACACATGACAAGCAAATGTGCCATCACTGAGTTGCATCCCTTGTACTAGACACCACATCTAAGGCTAAGTTGACGCCTTTGTGCCAGCTACACTGTCCGATGCATGTCCACAGGACACTCAGTAATTGCTGAGTGCGAAAGGAATGAACAAACTAGAGAGATCACAGTCACGGTCCTCCTGTTGTTCATCGATTTGCTCGAGCGGTCCCAGTAATGTCTCAATCGTGAGACTTGTTGTTACTGTGTTGGGCATATCGAATACATCACGGGTAGCTTGCCAGGCTTTGCCGTGCTGGCGAGGTACTCTCAGTAGCTTGCCAGGCTCTCCGAGAAGGGTGGAGGAATCGAACCTAGCTCGGCTGGGCCGGGTGCACGCAAGGCAAACGCCCTACCAAGATAATTTTATGCAAATCAGAGTTTATATGCCTCTCAGTTTAGAGTTACTTCCTTTTATTATTTTTGTTGTTCTTTTGACTTTGGGGCAACATCCAAAATCAGGGCTTACTCCTGGCTCTTTGTGTTTACCTAGTAAGGCTTGTGGGGGACTGTATGAGATACCAGAAATTATACCCAGGTCAGCAGTAGGCTAAGTGCCTTAGCCACTATATTATTTAATTTTTTTTAAATGTTAAAAATAAATATTTATTTAAAAGGACCAATTTTTTTTGCTTTTTTGGGTCACACCCGGCAATGCACAGGGGTTACTCCTGGCTCTGCACTCAGGAATTACTCCTGGCAGTGCTCGGGGAGCATGTGGGATGCTGGGAATCAAACCCACGTTGGCTGAGTACAAGGCAAAAGCCCTACCTGCTGTGCTATTGCTCCAGCCCCACCTGTATTATTTTTAACATGCCACTATGTGTTGGTAATCTTTATTTCACTTTCCCCTTTAATGTTGTCGCTGCCAACCCCAGGATCATGCAGAGGGGTGCCACCCCTTTGGTCACTGTGCTCTCACAGCCGCTGTGCTGTGAAACTGCTCACAGAGAGGGATACAGACAGGAGAGCGATGAGACTCCCTGGAGCAGAACTGCCAAGCCTGTTTAGTACCTAAAGTGGCACCAAGGCCGGGTAGCTTCCAGGTAAGTGCTCTATCTAGCATTTCGCATCAAGGGTCTCTGGGCTTGCAGGATATTCCAAGGAACCAGAGTATCAGACTAGGGGGTCAACGAGGAGATCAGAGTCACAGTCAGGGAAACAAAGGCTGAAAACACTTCCCTAAGCTTCAGAGCTAACTCTAAGACCCTGTATGTTAGTCAGCAGTCAAGTTTCACTGGGTCTTTATATTGTAAATAATCTTGCTTAGAAACAATAAAACGTTCCTTGAGAATCAGAATTATTATACAGAGCAGTACATCAGATTTTACTTTTTAAATTTTTTTGTTTGGAGGGTCTCACCTGGAAGTACTCACTCAGGGCTTTCTCCTGTTCTGCGCTTAGAGTCACTCCTAGTCAGGCTTGGAGGATCATGGGTGGTACCAGAGATTGAACTGGGGGTTGACCACGTGCAAAGCAAATGCTTTAAACTCTACTAACTCTCTGGCCCCTGTTCCAAATTTTAGTATCCATACAAGTCACTGGTGATCTTATTAAACAGCAGATTCTGCTGCAGTGGGTGTGGGAGGAATTGGAATTTCTGAATTTCTAAAGAACTTTGCATATGATGTTGATTCTTCATGTCCACGAGCCACGTGAATCAGACAACAAATGGAAAGTTGTAGACATGCTCCCTGGATGGTAAGAGAAGTCAATCTCCAGACAAATGCAGACACTTTCTATTTGAGTTCCAGGAGAACTCAAAGATTCTTGCTATTTAAGAGTTTCATGAAAGACCTATAGGTAGGTAGGATGTTGTCAGCACATGTAATTTGCAAACTACATTTCATTTACATTTCAATCATTATTTAGACATTGTTTGCTGCAGGTTGACTTTATGTTGACCTGGGGACCACTCACTACTTTCAGACTAGCCTATGATAGCACAGTGGTAGGGCATTTGCCTTGTACACAGCCACCCGGCCGAGCTGGGTTTGATTCTTCTGCCCCTTGGAGAGCCCGGCAAGCTACCAAGAGTATCTCGCCCGCATGGCAGAGCCTGGCAAGCTCCCAGTGACGTTTTCAATATGCCAAACACAGCAGCAAGTGTCACAATGGAGACGTTACTGGGCCCGCTCGAACAAATCGATGAACAATGGGAGGACAGTGCTACAGTGCTATTTAGACATTGTATAGACTCGCAAATCTTATAATAATTGCAAGAAGTATATCCTTACATATCCTGCACACACACACACACGCACACACACACACACACGCACAAGCACATGCACATATAAGGTATTTGTGAGACCTTCTCAGTGGTGCTCAAGAAGCCTGGTGGTACTGTGCTAATCAGATGTGGGCACAATGGAGAGAGTGAGGATGTGGAGCTGCTCTATGCCCTGCAGAGTCGGGGACCCTGAGGGTGGTTCCCATGGTCCCCAGTCTCCAGGGCTGCACCCATGATACTCAGAAGTTAGGATGTCACTTTTGTTTAAAATTTTAATAGTATATGGTTGATTCCTCTTGGAGAGCCTGGCAAGCTACTGAGAGTATCTCGCCCGCACGGCAAAGCCTAGCAAGCTCCCTGTGGTGTATTTGATATGCTAAATACAGTAACAACAAGTCTCACAATGGAGACATTACTGGTGCCCTCTAGAGCAAATCGATAAACAGCAGGGTGACAATGCTACAGTGCTTAAGTCATCTACTTACAGTCATGTTAAAGTTTATTACATTCATATACAAAGTTAAATACCAGCCTCCTTTCTGTCTATTCCACTAAAATTTCCAGGACCCTCTATAATTGTCATTATGTCAGCTCTCATCCTACCCTCTTTCTCTCCCACTGCTCTAAGGTTTGTTTTCTTCTTTTTTAAAACTTTATTTAAACACCTTGGTTGACGAAGTTGTTCTTAGTCCAGCTGCTAAGGGCTTTTGATATTTCAACACCAATCCCACCAACTGAGTAACCAACTCAACCACTGTCCGCATTTTCCTATCCACCCCCCACCAAGCCTGCCTTTTAGCAGTTGCGCAATAATTCCTTTTATATTTCTTGTTACAACCAAATGGCTAAAGGAATTATCAAAAATAATTTAGTAAAAGGAAATTTGTGAAAATCGTTTTATCTTGTATAAAACTCTGGGGGCGGCCAGGGAGAGGCCCCTATGGCTCCCCCCTCGCTGCCCATGTTCTGGGGGCCCCCGGCCGCTCTCCCAGCCAGGGTGGCCCAGGCCATGGGGGGCAGACGATGGGTGGAGGAAACGGGGGGGGGGGGGTGGGGGGCCAAGCCGGTTGGTTGATCAGATGCTGTTTATTCCATTCTCCCTACGCGCCTGCCCCAGTCTCTCTGAGCCCCCCATTCTAGTCTCACACTCCCCTCATTCCTGTCTCCTCCTGTCTCTCCCGCTCATCTCTCTGAGCTCCACCTCGCAGCCTGGGCTCTCTCTCTCTTTCCACGTGCCTCCTCCTGTATTCTTCTACATCCTTCTCCCTCTGTCCCCCTTGCTAGTTTTTCCCACTCCAACTTGCTGCCCTGCCTCTCTCTCATCCCTCCAACTCTCTCCAGCTCTCCAGTCTCTCCAACTCCCCAGCACTCTGGGCCAACCTTGTACCCAGTCTGGTAGCAAAATTAACATAACAAAGCTCTTCCTGACTGCAAGACTCAAGGGCAGAAACACCACCTGGGTATTCCACCTGGGTCACCACCTGACTGCCCAAGAGCAAAATACTTCTTAAGGTGTTTTTCTCCTTTCCTCTTATCCAACATCTTAATACTAGTTATTTTTGTATGGACACAGTAAGACATACACTGTGGCTTGTAGTGTAGCTCTCCTGGGAACATCTTGCCACAAACTCAGACTACAGAGCTCAGGCTAGATTAATCATTCCTAACCCTAACAGGGTCCGAATCTAGTTATTACTTTTTGGATCATGACAGCATTTGTCTATGAACAAGCTCTTATAGTTAAGCATTATGGCACTTTGGCCAGGCCCATCTCGATAGCACATAGCTTACCGCATGATGTGGTTCCATCCAGTCCCTTGTTGGGACCCTGCTTTTGGGGGTGCTAGGAAGTAAGGGCAGCTGAGGCTTAGGTGAGAGAGCAGATGCCCAGGAGGAAAATATCACCGAGAGTCAATAAACTCCCCCAAAAATAAAATAAAATAGATCCCATGTGCGAGTTACAAAAGCATAGTATTTACTGTCTTCTTGTGTCCATACAAAAAGGATATTGCTCTGAATAAACTATGCAAAGCACTTAGGGAGAAGAGAAAAACAATATTTACAAGTCAACAGAGCACAAAGAAAGAAGTTACAAATAAACACAGAGGAATGGGAGCACTGTGATGGGAACAACCCAATAAACCTAAACTACCTGAGGCTATGCAGGAAGGACAAAACAATGTTATTCTACAATATCTCACCACAGATAGAACAATAAGTTTCTGAGGCCTTACTAGGCTGTGAGTCACTGGTTGAGCCTTCTGTGTTACTGTTTTTGTTTGTTGAGTTTGGTGGCTTCTCCATTCCTTTCTCCTCTAATTTGTTGTGCTCCTACTGGAATGTGAGGGCTGTGGAATTTGTAGGTGTCAGCGGTTGTGTGTGCTGCAGGTTAGTCCAGAGACTGCAGGATCTGGGATGAGGCTGCAGAGATTCTTAGTGAAGCTGTGATTGTTAGGCAATAGACCGCTGGTTAGGTAGGGTAGGGTGTGACCGCTGAGGGCTTCAGTGCGATGTGGGCATGGCCCACCCTGTTCCCACTCATGCTTCCAAGGGCAGCCGGGAGTTTCCAGCAGAGGAAACTGATGTGTCCATGCATGACATTTGCTTGGCTCTCGTCCTCGGAGGATCATGAACATGATCTCAGAGGATCATCCGATCATGAACCTGAAGAGCAGGGCCAGTGGGTGAGTCCCCTGGAGGGCGATTGTCTTCAAATGTAATTTTTGAGTTGCTGAATCTGAATGATCTCATCTTAATAACTGTAGTGCACATAGAGGTGAGGCCAGTTCAGGCAAGATCTCATCCAATTCGACCCACTGATCCTGTGGTCCATCTGTGCGTGTGCAGAGAACACGGAGAGTGTGGGCTCAGAAGATCACATGGGGTGCCAGGGATCAAACCCAGACAGGCCACATGCAAAGTTGTACCATCACTCTGGCCCCTATTCTGAAGTTTTTGAAGAGATCTCCATATTACTCTCCACAGACATTGAACCAGAAGGCAGTCTCACCGACAATGGATGAGGCTTCGTTTCTTACCACAACCCCAGGAATTCTGACTGTTTCTGACCTTTTTGATATACATGTTTGTTTGTTTGTTTTTTTCCTTTTTTCTTTTTTGGGTGACACCCGGCGATGCTCCTGGCTCTGCACTCAGAAATTACTCCTGGCAGTGCTTGGGGGACTGTACGGGATGCTGGGGATTGAACCCGGGTCGGCCGCGTGCAAGGCAAACGCCCTCCCCACTGCATTATTGCTCCAGCCCCTCAATATACATATTCCTCATGTTCTTAAATTTCCCCACTCCAATTTTCATTTTCTTAATCATGAGTGACAAAGATTTTTTTTTTCATATGCATGATGGCCTTCATATATCTTTGACAAAGTTTCTGTTCATCTCTTTGCCCCTTTAGGGCTGGGGCCATTTGACTATTTTGTAGAGTTTTTGAGAGCTTTACAGATCTTGGATATCAGTCCTTTTTCTAATGGACTGTGTGCAAATACTTTGTCCCTTTCAGCAGGGTAAATTTTAATAGCTTGAGTTTCTTTTGCTGTAGCACACTGCATCTTATACATAGTGTTTGCACTCAAGGACTTCACATTTCCTCTGAGCAGGCAGGTTTAAAACTAGGAGCGATAGCACAGTGGGTAGGGCATTTGCCTTGTATGAGGCCGACCCGGGTTCGATTCCCAGCATCCCATATGGTCCCCTGAGCACCGCCAGGAGTGATTCCTGAGTGCAGAGCCAGGAGTATTCCCTGAGCATTGCCAGGTGTGACCCCAAAAAAGCAATAAATAAATAAAAATAAAACTAGGAGGGTTCTATAAACTTGACATTCATGAAATTAGACATTAGTCTCTGAAATCCAGATAATGAGGAAATCCTAATGAACAACATCCTCATATGATGTAATCAGGCCAAAACTTGTGACTCTTTCTCATCTCACTCTCTCTCTCTCTTTCTCTCTCTCTCTCTCTCTCTATATATATATATATTATATATATATATATATGTGTGTATGTATATCAGAAATGTTCAAGTTAGAATGAAAGACTCTGATCTCTGATATAGTCATTACCCCCTTCCCATTGGGTGAAATATCTACAAAAAATTAATATAGCAAAGACCTCTGCAACCAGATGTGCCAGTAGTTTTAGTCTCTGTCATTTATTAGACAACAGTAAGACTGAGGTGGTTGCTTTAAACTTTTGAAGAGGTTTGGACTCACTGACATATATGTATGTGTGTGTATTTTATATATATGTATATATAGTATTTGTATATATACATAGGGACTCCACACCAGGCTGTGGGGTGGGTGAGAGCCCTCCCCACCCCAAGGGACCCAGCCCCAGTCGGCCCCAAGTCGACCTTCACTGCCCAACCACTGCCACACTCCAAGCCACTTTCCAGACTGCAACGCGGCCATTACTAGACATTTTCTACTCACTTATGCCTCTCTCACGGAGAGCCCGGCAGGATACCAAGAGTATCCTGCCTGCACCGGCTGAGCCAGGCAAGCTCCCCATGGTATATTCGATATGCCAAATACAATAGGTCTCTTTCCCCTGACCGTGAAAAAGGCTCCAATTGTTGGGAAAAGACGAGTAAGAAGAGGCTGCTAAAATCTCTGGGCTGGGAGAAATAGAGCTGTTACTGGTGTCTGCTCGAGTATTTTATGACCAATGGATGACAGTGATACAGTGATACACTGATATATACATATGCAATGAATATATACAAATACTATATATACATGTATACACAATACATATCACTGTCACTGTCCTCTCGTTGTTTATCAATTTGCTCGAGCGGGCCCATTAACGTCTCCATTTTGAGACTTGTTGTTACTGTGTTTGGCATATCGGATACAGCCCAGGGAGCTTGCCAGGCTTTGCCATATGGGCAAGATACTCTCGGTAGCTTGCCGGGCTCTCCCACATGGGCAGAGGAATCGAACTCGGCCATGTTGGCCTCTTGCCAGGCAAACACCCTACCCGCTGTACTATCACTCCAGCCCATACAATACATATATACACATATAAATACATATACACATATATACATATATATACACAATTATATATATATATAATTTTTATTAAGAAGAATCTAAGTGCTGCATAGGAGGCCTAAAGGCTCTGCCACTGACCTTTGGCCAGGTGGTCTATGGTTCACCGTGAGGGCCTGAGAACACTCTATAGCCCTAACCCTGCAGTACCAGGATTCTTACGCCCAGCCTGGCAATGCTTGGAAACTCCAGGACCACATGTGGTGATGGTGATCACGTGGCACTGCAGATCAGACATGGGTGAACCTCATGCAAAACATGTGACCTCATCCCAGTACTATCTCTTCAGTCCTTGTACATTTCCTCAACTTTCCTGATAGCTACAATAAAGAAGATAAATTAGTCTGAGGATGCATCAAACATTGACAATGTATTAGTAAACATCAAGCCTATAACATATTTAGGCATCACTTAAAATTTTTAAATTGTGGTTTTTGAAGCCCTTTTCTCAGCTCTGATTGATTGTAAAGAGTCGGTCACTGAAACTCAAACATGAAAACTTTGTAAGTGTATCTCTCATGGTGATTCAAAAATAAGAAAAAGAAAAAAGTGTTGGTCTCTTAGAAATTTAATAGCACAGTGAGTAAAATGTAGTTTTGATTTTTCCCCGTGGTTCCAGGTAGAAGTTTTCTAGAAAATGAGATGGATTCTATTCTTACACCATACCTGCATCTAGTTCCTAGGCCTACTTTCGCTTCATCTGGGTGACCTATGCAAAGTATCTCTGAGAACTTGCCTACTCAAGATCCACATATTAAAAATAGACAATGGTGAAGCCATGTGATTTTGTATGATTGACGGATGACCAGAGCCCCTCATCACATGTATGTCATCCTAACTTCTGATTGCTTGGGCTCTCTTCATTTGTCACCAGTGTACTTTTTGTGGGCTTGCGTGTGAAAAATAATGCAAGCAAGCAGCTTCTTCAGAAGTTGAGAAAAATCCTCTATCCTTACAAATGCTTTCTCAAGCAACAGGAATGGTACCACAGGCTTTGAGACAGATGGTAGCCAATCCAAATTCAGTATGGTAAGCAGGCACCACTCAATAAAACTTTAATTGCTGCATATGGTATCTGCTAACTTGTTTAGAAAATGGATATGCAGCATTAGCTCAAAGCATTTAAATGGCCTGATAGCACTGGACAGCATGTTGGGCTGCCACCTGGAAGACCCAAATTTCCTAGCAGATGTAACAGGAGAAGAATAAAGCTGGTGGTTGATGGTCCTGGAATGGAGATGACACAGTCAGCACCCAGCTGTTCTCCCACCGTTGCTGACTCCTCTTGCTCTGGAGTCGCTTCCACCAGGCCCTGAAATCACTCATGTTGCTTACTCTCCTCCCAAAGAAAGGAAGGGGGAAAAAAAGAATACGAACTAAGCCATACCATAAGGCTGAACTGGGATGAGGTTCATGTTCCTACTACATCCTGGGAAACGAGGAAGATGCTTAAGAATGTAATTCAGGGAGGGGGGGGGGGAAGAGGATAAAGATCTGGATGGAGAATGCCCGACATATGTGCAAATTTGTGCCAAAGATGAGAGCCAAGACAGAAGAGAAGTTCCCTAGATCTGCAATTTATCATTCGCGTTTGTCTTGCTCGGGCAAATAATAAACAACGCTTTACCCAGGTTGAAGAGGTCACTTTATCAGCCCTCCGATTTCAGAGATGGATACAGGGTGAAACTGAGCGTTTCTCAAAACGGGGACTTTTTAACCTTCTCCTGCCAAGTTAGCATAATGAGGAAAAATGAAGTGGAATCTCAAGATCTCAGTCTATTTAAAGACTGGGGCTATGAAAGGAGAAACAAAATGAATTGTTTCTCAGAAAGAAATGGCAGAAGGATATTCACTTTTGCACGTCAGCGCAGTACACTTGCTTACCCCGACCTGAAGGAAGAAAACCCACAAACGAACGTGCCTCCCAGACACACAAGAGAGGCACTATTGATTCCTGACCTATAAATTACTCTCCATCAAAAAGGGTTTGGTGCAGACTAGGGGTTTGGAGTAGCCTGGGTACTTCTCAGCTGCAATCTGCATAATGTTTAGTATTCAGCGAGTTAAAGCAGGCAATGAAAGGGAACTGTCAACGCAATCTAGAAGATATAAAGAAATGAAGAGGAGGGGGGGAGAGCCGTATGCTAATAATCCACTCAGTAATTAAGTGAAGATCGCTGCCAAGCGCCACTGCCACTTTCAAAGGGTAATTTGTACAGGAAATCATAGAGTCATTGTCAAATCATTTCAGGATAAAAGGAAAGTCATCAACTGAGATAAGATAAATGCTGGGTGTCTGGCAGCCTGTGCCCTAGGAAATGCCTTTGCTTTAAATTTTTTTCCTTAAAAAAAAAAAAAAACCTTGCAAAAGTGGGACTAGAAAAAACTTGACAGGTTGAAATGTACATTTACTATTAATAATAGGGGCAATCTATGCTTGGATGCGTTTTTAAATAGGTTACTTGAACAAAATAATGGTAAAATAAATCAGTCCAGAGGACTTAACTTGTACCTAGTATACTGGATGTGATTTTTCCCCTTCCTCTTCCCTTTTTGCACTACAAAGTTTTCAATCATATCCTCTTTGCTTCCCTATTTTAGCTAAATTATAGTATTTTAAAAGAAGTCTTTAGCATTCTATTCTTTTGGGAAGACAATGCCTCCCTCGTTGGAAAATTAAATTTTTAAAAATCCAAGCACGAGGAAAATGATCTCCACCCGTGAGCTTCCCTCATACGCTTTTGGACTCTGAACATTTCTATTTTGATTTTCTTCTAGTTCCCCAAATACTGCAAAATAAATTTGTAAAGGCAGCTATAATTTCTTTCTATAAAAGTGGAGAGTAGAGCGGTTTCTAAAAATTCGGAGAATTCTCACCAAGATGAGATGATGTGCATTCTGTTTGTCGCTCACATTTACATGTTTCTTCTTCAACTAAGTCTGACTTAACCTGTGTTAGACAAATGTCTTGGAAAAGAATAAATTGATGCCTGCATTTGCGTACTTATTTCTACAGAGCTAAATTGATTCCTTGGATGAAATGTTTCACCCAAATATTTCCTTAAAATTGATGTCTTCTGTCATATCGCGAGAAAAGTTTGTTTGCCTTGGGGAAGCACAGCATTGCAGTGTCTGAAACTTCTTTTTAGAGGACTCGTCCTCATGACACTGCTCCATCCAAAATTCATGGACCAAAAAATCAAGATAAGATACCTAACCATCGGATGTGGAATGCAATTTGTTCCAAGTTTTGTTATTGTTTGTTTGTTTGTTTCCCGGGTTGCCTGACAAACCTTTTTCAGATGAAATCATGTATTTGATAATATATAATTAACAAGTTATCGATTTAATCAGCATTTAACGAGTGCCTCCTTTGTGCTGGGCACTCTATTGCTGCTGATTCTACCAGTCAGGAGTTTATTTTCACTGATAGGAATAGACAAGCCATTCATTTAGTTTTTCCCTCTCACTCTAGAGATAAGGCCTTTATGCATATAACTTTGCATCACAGGATTTGTTATTTGGTTCCTATGGCTAATTTAGTGTGAATTTCTGAACAATAATATGAACCTGCACGTCTTTCCTCCTTCCCATCTCCTCTTTAACTAACTCTCACTCCCTTTCTTCTTGATTTTCCTCCTTTGTCTCTCAGTCTCTGCCTTTTTGCTTTTTCTCTTTTGAAATTTTCTGCCAACCACTTAGCTGCCTGACCTGTTCACCTACCCATACAATTCTACTGATCAGGGACTATTAATAGATATTGGAGTATATGGGAATATTTTAGATACATTGATGTCCATACATAGATGTCAAGAAGTGAAGCATAGTTTTACAGAACCCTCCCCCCAACTCCTGACACACACAGACACACACACATACACACACCACACGATACACACAGCTATGCCCAGAGGTTCCTATTGGCCATTGCTTGAGATTGTTCTGATTTATGCTTGGGGACTTGCTGATGGTACAGATCAAACCTGGGGCTCCTGCATACAAGGTGTGTGAATATTAACCCTTGAGTGATCTTTTTGACTCGGTCATGGACCTTTTGAGTATAAAGGCATATAAAATAATACAAGATATTAAAGTTGAAAACATGAAAACTTGTAACTATCTCATGGTGATTCAATAAAATTTTAAAAAAAGAATTAAAGTTGAATAGGTGAATGCAAGAACTACATGATTAATAATAATTCTGTATTGCCACAACTCCCTTAATATATGTATGTGTAAGAAATTCATTTGTAATTTGTATAAGATTCAGCTTATTGAATTAAAATCTAAATTTTGATCCTGAATCAAAGTGTTAGTGCTGATTCAACAAAAGGAAGATAGGAAGAAAGAGAAAGGAAGGAAAGAAAAAGTAGTTACAAGCAAATAGACTTCCAACTAGATTCTATTTTGATATATATATATATATATATATATATATATATATATAATGAGTTGATTGTTTTCAGTCTCATGGTTTGGTTTGACTATTGTGCATTTAGATTTTACTAAAGCTTCTGAAATATTTAGTAGTTTCAAAATATTTCTTAATTTTGTACACAATGTCTGTTTATTTATTTTTTTCATATTTATTGCCACACCTGGCAGTGTTCAGGGCTTACTCCCGGCTCTGTGCTTAGGGATCACTCCTGGAAGGGCTCATATGTAGTGCTGGAGGTCAAACACAGGTCAACCATGTGCAAAGTAAGCGCCTTATCTACTCTATTATCTCTCTGACCTCTACTAAGCAGACTCAGGTGTACTTGGGGGTCATTCCCAGTGTTGCTGTCAGAAGAACTATGCAGTATTCTGGGTGAAACCCTGGCTTTCACATGCAAAGCATGTACTAGACTCATTTGGGTCATTTTTCAGCCAACAGGAAATATCCAGAACCAGCCACCACCATGCTGAGACCACTCTCCACATGCATGAAGGTACCGGCAGAGGAACAAAGGCACGCGGGTCCCGGGGCTGAGATCTCCAAGCCTGCTCAGATTGGGGCTGAGCATCCTCCACCCAGATCCTCCATATTCCAGTAGGCAGGGGTCACACCCACCAACTGGCCCCCTGGCTCCGTGTAATCCCATCAACAGCCAAGACCCAAAGACTATAAAACCCAGCTCCCGGACATCTTATTATCTCATTCTTACTTTGGACAAACTGGCAGGCTACTGAATGTAAACCTGCCGACATGGCAGAGTCTGGCAAACTCCCCGTGGCGTACCCAATATGCCAAATACCACTAACAATGATGGGTCTCATTCTCCTAACCCTGAAAGAGCCTTGAATATGGCACTTTTAAAAAAAAACTCAGGGCTAGGATGAAGGAGATGTTACTGGGGCCTGCTCAAGGCAATCGACGAACAACAGGAAATATTTAAAGCCTTTAAAATATTGTGGGGTCCAGAGAGATCATGATGGGCTGAGCACATGCTCTGCATGCAGGAGATCTGGATTCAATCCCTAGCATGACACGGTCCCCCAAGCACTGTGGGGAGTAGCCCTCAGGAAATTCCCTATGCCATCTAAATACAAATTAAAACCATTATGGTTCTGTGCATGAAAATTAGGAGCATATGACATTTCTTGGGTATATTTGACTGTAACATTACCTGTTCAAAGACCATTTTGGAAGAGTATGGATAATGACTATAGCTCTTCTAATGTAGTGAAGTGATGTTTGATACCTAGATCACCCTTGACTCCAAAGTATAGAGAGGAAAGGACAGAGGAGGAAAGAAATTGAGGGAGGAAGGAAGATGATAACAGGAAATAATGAGGGAACAGGGGTCAGGAGTTGTGGGAAAGTGGTAGAACTATATAACCAAAGCAAAGACTCAACAACACTGTGATCATAAATCCTGTCAAAAGGACAGGCTGGTGGGGTGGGAGGGGGCATGAATCACTGTTGAGGGAAGTTGACATTGGTGTTGGTGAGATTGGTGTTGGAATGTTATATGCCTAAGACTCAACTAACAATAGAACTGTAGCACTGTCTTCCCATTGTTCATTGATTTGCTCCAGTGAGCACCAGTAACGTCTCCATTGTGAGACTTGTTACTGTTTTTGGTATATCGAATATGCCACGGGGAGCTTGCCAGGCTCTGCTGTGTGGGTGGGGTACTCTCGGTAGCTTGCCGGGATCACTGAAAGGGATGGAGGAATAGAACTAACAATGACAATAACTTTGTAAATCATGCTTCTTTAGTTAAAAAAAAAACCTAAAAATAATGTAAAAAGAAAATAAAATGTCTTATTGGGAGCTAAAAAAAAAGTTAAAAGAAGCATTTGTACATGCATGTATTTGGTAAGAAGTTCAATTAAATATAAGCCTTTTACTCACAAATTTTAACTTGAAAGAGTTTGATATTAAAAGCTCCCATCCACCAAGAGCTATTTTCCAAAACTAAGGGCTTTGTTAGGAATTCCATGTACATGGTTTATTTTCATCTTTATCAATATCTGATCTCATATACATGAATATGTTCCTATTCTAAATGCAAATGAGGGTCATATTCCTAATAACTGGCCAAAGCGCTATGGCGTTTGCCTTGTGCGCAGCCAGCCTGGCCGAGCTGGGTTCGATTCCTCCACCCCTCTCGGAGAGCCTGGCAAGCTACCGAGAGTATTCAATATGCCAAACACAGTGACAAGAAGTCTCACAATGGAGACGTTACTGGGCCCGCTCGAGCAAATCGATGAACAACGGGAGGACAGTGACAGTGACAGTGATCCTGGGGTTGGAGAGATAGTACAGTGGTAAGGCTCTTGCCTTGCACATGGCTGACCTGAGATCCATCTCTGGCGTCCCATATGGTCCATTGAGCATGCTGGGAGTGACTCCTGGGTACAGAGCCAGGAATAATCCTGACACAGCTAGGTATAACTCCAAAACATGCCACCCCCATCCCGAATTCTGCTGTAAGGCTTATTTATTTATTTATTTATTTATTTTCGTTTGGGGACCACACCCACTGCTGCTCAGCTATCACTCCTGGCTCTGAACTGAGCAATCACTCCTGGTGCTGTTTGGGTGACCATTAGGGGATGGCTGGGATTGAACCCAGGTTGGCCTCATGCAAGGCAAGTGTCCCACCCACTGTACCATCTCTTTGGCTCCAAGGCTTAATAATTTTGAGGAATCTTAAAAGTTATTTGAAATGGGAACTTATAAATGAATTATTTAATCGTATGAACAAATCACAAAAATATTAAAAAAAATTATTTGAACCCAACATCACTAAGAGACTCAGATACCACCGGAAAGACCCATGCCAGAAGTGATAACTTTTAAACTCTGTATTTCTGAAAATTAATGAGAGTAAAGACACATGTGTTTTTATAGAACAAATGAATTCTAGTTCTATCACCCTATAGGCTGAAAAGTCTTGGAAATGATTGTGTTTTGCAACATGATATAGTTTCTTTGAATACTGATCTTAAAAAACACCGAAGGTAAAGCCTGTTAATATTTGTTCTTTAGCTACATGGAGATAGAGACTAACCTTTCCCAAACTGAAAAGTAAACTTATTTTCCAGAATATTAAAGTCAATGTACTTTGTTTCAGTTAACTTTCTTGGGAAACACTGTTCCAAATCAATATTTAAAAGATCGATTTTGCTGTATATTAGAAAAACATAAACATCTTGTAAAGTTGAGAATAAAAATATTGAGAAATATTAAACACATCTGGAAATGGGTATTTATGGATTTCCCCAAAATTTATTTTATGAAGCAAATGTCTTTTTAGTTTAACCACTCTTTGTGATGATAACTAATAAAATTAAGGAAATCAAAGATGTATTATGTAACTGAATATTTTCTTGTTTAGATTGACAGATAATTTCATAGATGACTTGGAGATAGTTTCTAAAGATGTCTTCCATTAATTTTTAGCCTTTGTGTATGAACAGGCTGCACTTATCATTCAAATAAACTTATTTATTCACTGGCTTGGAATCAGAGATGACCTTTCAAATTTTAGATCAAATAATCTATAGTAAAAATGAGACTGCCACTTTTGGATCTAACATTTAAGAGAACAGGAAATTTCCTTTTTCTAGGGAAATAGGTAAGACCACTGAATGCAGAGAGATCATACACAGTGAGAGAGATAGAGCTAGATATGAGATAGAGGTAGTGAGAGAGGAAACTAGAGATGAAATATATAGAGAGAGAGAAAGGAGAGAGGGAGGAGAGGGAGGGGGAGATGGAGAGAGAGAGGAAGAGAAAGTGAGAGAAAGAGGTGAGGGACAAAGGAGAGGGAGAAGGAGAGGGAAAGGGGGAGGGAGGGAGGGAGGAGGGGAGAGAGAGAGAGAGAGAGAGAGAGAGAGAGAGAGAGAGAGAGCGCACCCACACACTGAAATGCCAGAAATATGAGTTCAGTATTTGTTGAACAATTACCATTACAATAGCCATTATCATCTAAAGTCAGAAATAGTTGTGAAGAAGGCCCAAAAGGATATTTAAATTCATAACTACATTCTGCAAATTTCATATGTTCAAAGTTCTCAAAAAAAAGTAAAATGAATTAATCAAAAGTCAGAGGTTACTAAATCAGCTCCAGTTTTCCTCAAATAAAAATGTAAAAATTCATGAAAAATTAGGACTTTGTGTAAACACTGGGAACTTGAGAGTAAATCAATCAAGAAAAGAACTTGAATCCAGGCATTTTAAATCTAAATACCTAGAAGAGCTAGAGAAGTAACACCTGTGTGAAGTTGGCCAGAGGAAAAAAATAGTTAAATAAGAACTACAAGTCATTTCTTGTTGTTGTTCTTTTGTTGTTGTTTGGGGACCACACCATATGGTGCATAGGGCTTACTCCAGGCTCTGAGATCAGAGACCACTCCAGGCAGAGGCGTGGTGTTGGGGATTGAACCAGGTTGGTGGTCTGCAAGTAGAACCTCACGTGTTATATACTATCTCTCCAGGTCCCAAAAAGTGAATTTTGAAAAATTGTTACAAACACTTCCAAAATGTTAATACAGCAATAGAAAAACACGACGTTGTATTTCTCTAGCTGAGATCAATGTCCAGCGTGAAACATTGAGTTTTGGATTACAGAAACACGTAAAGAGTTATCCTTAACATGAAAATCATAATTCATTAAGATATCTTCATTTCATTAAATATCTTAGTACTTTACGATTCCTAAAAGATGATCAGAGTCTTAAAGAGAGGCTTTTCTTTTGAATTAATTATGAATTAATTTGCTTATTCAACTAAATGTGTAAGGAATCAATTTGTTGAAGCATCGATGTGTTTGGAGGATGACAAGCATTTTTGAACTGTGTGATTTTTTTTTCAATTTTTAATATGCAATTTATTTATTTTTAAATTTTTATTAGTGAAACACCATGAGGTACAGTTGTAGACTTACAAATTTTTGTGCGTGGGTTTCAGTTATACAATGATTGAGTACCCATCCCTCCACCAGTGCCCATTCTCCACCACCACTGATCCCAGTATCCCTCCCACCCCACATCCCCCCATCCCACCCTGCCTCTGTGGCAGGACATTCCCTTTTGTTCTCTCTCTCCTTTTGGGTGCTGTGGTTTGCAAAAGAGGCACTGAGTGGCAATCATGTTTGGTCTGTAGTCTACTTTCAGCATGCATCCTCCCAACATTCTTTACTTGGTGCTCCCTTCTCTATCTGAGCTGCCTTTTCCCCTAGCGTGTGCGGCTGGCCTCCAAGCCATGGAGTAAACCTCCTGGTACTTATCTTGGCTACTCTTGGGTGTTAGTCTCCTATTTTTTTACTTTATGTTCCCCAGATGAATGCAATCTTTCTATGTCTGCCCCTCTCTTTCTGACTCAAGAACTGAGTGATTTTTAGAAGCCAAAAAATCCTAAGAAAATGCACTTAGAACCAAAGGCCATAGCGCTCCTTGAGTAATTGTCAATTTTCTCAGCAGAGGATTTTATTTGGTATAGAAGGTTTGCAATAGCTGGAAGGTCAACTTGCAATGTGGCTTGTATTTTCTCTTCAGCAGGTCATGACCCAAATTACTGGGGCCTTGGGTGGGTTTGGGGGTGGGGCAAGGCTGAAGGAAGAAACACATTGCTTTTCTTAACTTCCCTAGACTCAGAGACTTCTTTGAGTTTATGGAAATAGTTTCTGAAAGCTGATTGTACAAGTGGACCAATCGCAGCCCTTCTCATTTTCTCTTGGAAGTGAAGGTGACATTCGTCACCGCATTGAAAACTCTAGAGCAGCGTCTAGTCCTGAACTCATTAGTCTAGCACTTTCCTTTGTAGTCGTAAAATTCGATGAAATTTCTTTTGCGTCACATTAATATTAGCACTGCACTGTAGAACAGTCCTCCCATTGTTCATCCATTTGCTGGAGTGGGCACCAGTAACGTCTCCATCGTGAAACTTGTTATTATGTTAATATTAACTAGAAATAATTTAAAATAACTCCTCCCTCCCCTTGCCCCCATTCTTGCCCTACACTTGAGGTATTGCAGGAGATTTACAAAATGAGTTGAAATACTGAGAATAGTGGGGTTATGCTGCCAAACGGACCACTCTTAGGTGCCCAACAACAGCCCTCACACATATGAGTAATTTATGCCCTTCACATATACTTTATCATACTCTTCAGTGTTAAATTATTACTCTAATTTTTATTCCAGAGACTTTCCAATTTTATCTAGTATTGAACTATTTTATTGAGCAATTATCATTTATTTTTTAAAACATCCTTACCATTTGGATTATTCTTGAAAAAGCTTTCTCATATGAAGATAAATATATATTTTAATATAATATAATATAAATATGGGCTGGAGCGATAGCACAGTGGGTAGGGCGTTTGCCTTGCACATGGTTGACCTGTGTTTGATTCCTCCGTCTCTCTCAGAGAGCCTGACAAGCTACCGAGAATATCCCGCCTGCATGGCAGAGCCTGGCAAGCTTCCCATGGCATATTTGATATGCCAAAAACAGTAACAACAAGTCTCACAATGTAGACATTACTGGTGCCCACTCGAGCAGATCGATGAACAAGGAGAGGACAGTGCTACAGTGCTAATATAAAAATAAATACATATATTTTCATGTGCTACTTCCTGAATATTATTTAAAATATTTTAAAAATGGACTCAAGTTAAAAAATTAACTAGACCAAGACATGTCAGGTTATTTCTCTATGTACGGTGAAAAATAGGTTTCACTTTTCAAGCGTAAGGTAAAATTTTTGTGTAGGTGTGTGTAAAATATATTTGCGATAATTTTTACTGTTCTCACATTAAGCAGAGGGACATATTTTTATGTTAAGTATGAGACATTCAATAGTCTATGAGATATACAGTAATCGAATAAATTTTTTTTTTCATGAATGAGCTATTGAACTAGTTTGGAGGTAAGGCACCAGAGTTAATAAGGTATCTTCTAAATGCGTGAATAGTTTAATGCAGTTAGTGAATGACCAAGATTTCACAGAAGGTGATCCCTGAACACATAAAGTCGAAAACAAACCCCAATATACGGAACAATACATGCCCTGGTGATGATGAACAACAATCAGATTTACAAATCCTAATCATTTTGTGGTTTAGCTTAATAACATTTAAATATAGACTTTGAATTCCTTTATCTGTGACAATATTTAGATTTTTTTTTCCTTCAGGCTTCTGTTGGTGATATTTTCCAAATCAACTGGAGGAAAAGAAAACTCAGTCATTCTAAAACATAAAGCAATCTGTAAAATTCTAAAGCTTCTCTTTCCTCCCTCCCCTCCCCCCCCTCCCCACATCAAATGCGGACCATATGCCCGGGCTAGTCCTTAACTATAACTGACTGTTGTTACTGTAGTAATCAGTCTCTGTCAGAGCAATTACTTAAAATCATCCGTCCTGGTTGTTTTTCACAATCCACAGCACACTGAGCAGAACAATGCAGCTGCCAATCCGGAGGTGCAGATGGAATTATCACACCTCACACCCCGCCTGACTGACAGTTACCTGCAGGAACGGGAGAGGACCCTGTGGGCTGCGGGGGCCGCCTTCTCGGTGCCCGTGAGGGAGGAGGAGCACACCTTTGTTGGCAAGGGAATGGGCAGGGGCTTCCTCCTGCCCTGCGGAACAAACAATGCCACTATTCTTCTGGCGAGGCACAGGGCTGGCCACTGACCATTTCAGTGGCTCTGGCTTGAAGAGTCCAACCAGGTCAATGGGTGTTGCAGCCTTTGCAAGATCCTCATTAACAGACCATGAGGATGGGGAGAGGGGGTGTAAGACAAAGAGAGAGAGGGAGAGAGAGGGAGGGAGAAAGGGAAGGAGAGGGGAGAGAGATGAGAGAGAGAGAGAGAGAGAGAGAGAGAGAGAGAGAGAGAGAGAGAGAGAGAGAGAGAGAGATTGATTGATTCACATTTCACCAGAGCCTTTCAGAGGTCGACAAAAGTGTGAACAAGTCACATTCATTGGTTCAACAACCATTACATTTGGACATTTGGAAGCACGGAAGTATACATTTTTAGGCCACAACCATTAACGTTTACATTGTGAGGCTTGTTGTTACTGTTTTTGGCATCTACATGCATGTCTCTTCTTCCCATAAGTTTCATTGACCGGTAGGATTTGAAAACTCACAGGTAAGGCCTTTATTTGTTTCGTTAGGGAAAAAAAACAAGTTAGAATCGCTGAATTCTGATGGCATGCTGATGATTAAACATTGAAGGCCCACCACCAAGGGCTTGGGTAATCATTTCTCACGAATGGCGGGACTCTCCCCTCTCCTTCTGCCCGACTTCTTAGAAGTATCTCCTTATTTGGAGCTGGAATATTAAAGTCGTATGATACTCTGGGGTAATCACAATTTATTGCACTGCTCTTCAGAAAATTGCTCAATCTAGAGATTGCTAAAGAGGCTTTACCAAACACAGGCCTTCTGGCTGTATTTGTTTCTTGGACATCAGGGGATTTTTTTTTTAATGTCAACAAAATATAGCTATTTTCATTTTGGCAGGGCTATCTGGGAAGTGCTTTAGGATTGAACACCAGGAACTTTGGGGAGCCCCATTCTGCAAGGAGGAATTTGGGATCTATCTCTGGAAAAAAGAGAATCTCCACATTGATGAGAAGTAAGTGAGCTACTGGAGCAGAAGGAACAGAAGGAATGACAGAACCTTATTTCTGAATTGACACATGAACTACCCAATGGAGTAGCCACCAGCTCTATGTGACTCTTCAGCACCTAGATCCTGGCTGACCCAAACTGAGATGTGTTGCAATGTATTGTGACTCCAACTCTACAGTATACATCTTACTTGAAAATCTATTAGAGAAAATAGAATGTGAACTACCTCATTCATCATTTCTGGTATGATTGCATTGGGGGGGTATATTGGGTTAACTATCAGATATAATTTGAAGGGCTGGAGTGATAGCATAGCGGTAGGGTGTTTGCCTTGCGTGCAGCCAGCCCGGTTGAGCCAGTTTCAATTCCTCCGCCCCTCTCGGAGAGCCCAGCAAGCTACTAAGAGTATTCAATATGCCAAACACAGTAAAAAGAAGTCTCACAATGGAGATGTTACTGGGCCCGCTCGAGCAAATCGATGAACAACGGGAGGACAGGACAGGATATTTTTTTCTATTTATTTTCTTTCATTTTTGGATAATTTCTTATTTGAAATTTCATTTTCATTAGTATAGTTACAATCATGCTAAAGTTTGTGGTATTACTTCATCACCAAGGTGTCTTAAGACCCTCCACCACTGTTCCTGTGTCACCTGAAATTTTATCTTCCTGTTTATTTTTATCTGTGGGTATGGAGGTTATTGGGCTGGATTTGATTATGATCATGGCTTACTCTTGACTCTGTGCTCAAGGCTCACACCTGGTAGTACTTGAGGGATTGCATATGGTACCAAGATTAGGGCGTTGAAACTGGGTCAATCGCATGCAAGACAAGAACCTTATCCCCTGCCCTAGCTCTCTGCTCCTTTCACTTTGATTCCTATGGTCTTTTTTTTAAAAATTGGGATAATGTGACTCGAGCGGGCCCAGTAACGTCTCCATTGGAGACTTTGTTGTTACTGTGTCTGGCATATCGAATACTCTCGGTAGCTTGCCGGGCTCTCCGAGAGGGGCGGAGGACAATCCAGAGTTAATTCATGTGGCTCATATATCCCCATTGGACGGTATGAGTCAACACAATTCATACTGTAGGCTGGTGACTTCATATGTATTTTCTTTTTAAACCTTTATGGCAAGAGAGTAAGGATTATTGAAATCATTACTTGAAATGGACAGAAATTGCCTGTCCTCTGAAAGGTTAGGTCGAGAAGTGGCAGTCTCATTTCTACTATGGATTATTTGGTCTAAACTTCATCAAAATTCTAAAGGCCATTACTGATCCAAAAGGAGGGAAAAAATAAAGTTTATTTGAATGGGAAGTGCAGCCTGTTCATACACAGAGGCTAGAAATTAGTGGTGGCCATCTTTAGTAATTATCTTCAAGCCATCTATGAAATCATCTGTCACTTTGAATAAGAAAATATTCAGAATAAGAAAATATAAATAAATATCCCTATTAGCAGAAATTGAACTACAGACACCTCAGGGAACTGGCCCTAGACATGGAGTTGCTAGCTGGGAAACTGTAGAGAAGACTGGTCTTTGTTCAAAGGCTTTCTTCTTTAAAGAAGGACGTTTGCTTACATGCATTGGTCCCAATTTCCATGAATTGGAACGAGAATATAGGTTTCAAATAGAAATCTAATTATAATGAGATTGTGGAGGTAGAGAGGGGGGGGGAGAGAGAGAGAGAGAGAGAGAGAGAGAGAGAGAGAGAGTAGAGTAGAGGGAAAGATGAGAGAGAGGAGAGAGGAGAGGAGAGGAGGGGAGGGGAGGGGAGGGGAGGGGAGGGGAGGAGAGGAGAGGAGAGGGGAGGAGAGGAGAGAGATATTACGTTAAATCTATTAAAGGCCAGCAGTTCTTTTGAGATTCTACGACTGTGAAAATTAAAAAAAAAAATTCCATTCATTTCCAAACAAACCCTAGCAGTATCTAGCTGTATGCTGTTAGACTGTTTGGCAATACTGATCTAGACTCAGGGGTCTGCAAGCCATTGGCCGATTTGGTTTTGTAATAAAGGTTTCTTGGCACATAACCATGCCTCTTTGTTTACACATTGTCTGTTTGGGGATTCATAGTAGTGCTGGGTAGTTGAAACAGAGACTGTATGGGTTTCAACACTGAATGTATTTACTTTCTGGCTTCTTATAAAAGAGAACTCTTTTTTTAGTGATGCTTTCATATTTTATATACAAATTAGCATCCTTTCTTTGGACTTGTGATCTTGAGTTCTCTTCTTGATCAGTCAGTTTTGGATATATTTTTTTCTTGATTTTGATTTCTTGCATTTTTTACCTCTGGAGTATAGTATTCCCTCTTCTCAATGTGCAAATATTTCTAAAAGTTTATTAGCCCTTCTAGCTCTTTATATGTTGGTACTGTGCTCAGAAAATATGAATTCCAATAATTTACCGTATATGTCTTGCACTAAATCTATTTCTCTCTCTGAATCTTTATTTTTCCATCTATTATGGAGCACCAATAATTTAAAAAAAATTATACATATATTTCAAACTATTTAAATAATGTGGTTTGCAGAGTATTCATAATGTGGTTGTTTTGGGCATTTAATGTTCCAACACCAATCCTACCACCAGTGTGACCTTCCCTTCACCAATGTCCCCAGTTTCCCATACCCGTCCCCCAAGTCTTCCCTTTTAGTAGGAACAAAATTATTTATAATGGAATTAAAAAATAGCTCAGTACAAGAAAATTTGTGAAAATTGTTACATCTCACAATGGTGTATTAAAGTCAGTGTCTAAGGATTTACTGAGCTGTTTTGTTGCTAGCTGGGCCTTCTGTGTTATTGTTTTCATTTATTAAGCATAGGTGGCTTTTATGCTACCTTCCCATCTAATTTGCTGTGCTCCTACTGGGCCGTCAGTTTTCTGGAATTTGGAGGAGCCTGCATACACAGCTTCACGAAGAGCACCAATAATTCTCACCTTGGTGACCATATATAAAAAAAACTGTATTAGAACACCTAAAATAATACCTCAGACAAAGAGGGTTTGCTTTCTTTCCCTAAGCTGTCTCTAAAGCCAAGACTGATCCTATTTTTGTACTCATGGATGAACGTAGCTCCATCAGTGAAAACCCTCTATTCTTCTCATCAGTTCTAGTATTACTTCTAGTGTCACTTCTATAAGCTGTAAAATTGTTATGTGAGAATATTTCTCTCACCAGCATTTTTTCCCAATTAGGCAGGTCAATGGCCAGTAATACCCACAATCTACTAATAAGGGTTGCTGAAGTAGACTGCTCAGCCAAAGAAGAGGGCATTGAATTCAATTTTTAGTGACCAGATGCTTAGAAATCAAAGAGGTGTCATGTTGTCTTATTGCTTAAAGCAAGTAAATAACCTTGCAAAGAAGTTCAGAATTAATTGGAGTTGAAATAATTATAGACGATGATAAGCCAGCCACCAGAGAAATGCAATAGTCAAGCTGTGTGGTAACAATTGCATTGATTAACATATGTCAGGACAGCACAGAATGTAGCTGAGAAACACAGAATTATGAAGGTGAAAAAAATTACCGGCTTCAATTACAGTTTTTAGTTATAGCTCAATTCTCTCTTTTCCTAGATCAGAGAGTCCATTTTTTATAAAGAAAAGTTTGTTTCAGTGAGAAAGAATATTATCCCAAAAAACCACTATTCAGTGGGAATAGCAAAGTCACAGATTTAGTAATGCATAGTAAAAAAAAAATTTGTTATTATTTAGGTAAACATGGTTTACCATAGTATTATGCTTTTAGTGCACAGTGTTATTGTACCACCACTGTCCCTACTATTTTTTTTTTAATTTTATTTTGTTTTGGCGCCACATCTGGTGGTACTTTGGGCTTACTTCTGGCTCTCAGAGATCACTCCTGGTGGTGCTCAGGGGATCATATGGGTGCCCGGGAATTAACTGGGGTCAGCTGCATGTAATGCAAACACCTTATTACCCACTGTATAATTTCTGTGGACTCTGTCCCTAGATTTTTTCTAATCTATACCATCTCTTACTAACCCACCCCTAGCCCTTCTTGATAACCTCACTTGTGTTGTCAGAGTTCAAGATTTTTTTTATTGTACACTGTCCATTTCTTGGTTTTATATATATTCTATAGATATTATAAGTGAGGGAGATGACCTGGTAGTTAGTTTTCTTCCTTTGGCATCTGTTGCTTACTATGAGCCTTATGGCTACATCCAAGTTGTAGTAAAAGAAAATATTTTATCTCTCTCAATAGCTGTGTAGTATTCCATTGTGTATACATACCACAATTTCTTTATCTTCTCTTCTATCATTGGGTATCAGGGCTGTTTATAGATTTAATGTAAATAGCATTGTAAGGAACATAGATGTGCATATTCCTTTTCAAATCAATATTACAAGTTCATGGAATAGATTTCAAGGGGTGAAGATTATTGTGCCATATAGGAGTTCTATTTTCATTTTTTTTGGAGAAGTCTCCATAGTGTTTTATCTAGTGGTAAATCCAAACACCAGTCCAATCAACAGTGAATTAAGGTTTCTTTTTATCTGCATCATTTCTAACTCTGGTTATTTCTAATCTTTTGGATAGAGGCCATTCTCACTGATGTGAAGTGATATCTCATAGCCATTTTGATTTGCATTTCCCTGATGATAATGGTGATGATTTCTTTGGAGAAGTGTCTTTTCAGCTTCTCTCCTCTATTTTGAATGGAGTTCTTTGTTTTTTTGTTGTTGAGCTTTGTGAGTGCTTTCTGTATCTTGAATATTAGCTTTTTGTCAGAGGTGTTATCTTTCATTTTAGCTGTAACATGTGGCATCTTTCACTTTGCCCTGACTTTAGTTTGGTGTAGTACCACTTGGCTACTTTTGCTTTTGTTTTCTTCACCGACATAATTGAATCTTGAAAACACCTCTGCAGTCATTATTATGGAGAGCTCTTAAACAAATTAACCTATTAAACAAATGTGCTTTAACATCCACAAAGCTATCCTTTTATTTAGTGACTCACTGGGAAGTGGACCATCCCCTGCACTGGCAAAGTTCAGAGTCATTTCTCTGAAAATAAGTATCTCTGTTACTCCTCAGTGCATTAAAGTTATCATTAAAGTTGAAATGCCTTTGGCTTGAGGACTTCAGAGAAGTCACTTTACCTAAAATGAGCCTGGCAAGAACAAAAGGACTGACATTTGACCCTGTGCAGCCTACAGCCAAAGATGAATCCTGGAATGACACATGTTTGTATGACGCTGGAGTTTTCGAAGGCACTTTTACCTCCACGTGATAATACAAAGTCGACTAACTACTCAGAGAAAACAAGATTGCTCTTTGTACATCTAAGCATGCTCCGACCGTTCTCATTTTTTTTCTACAGAATTTAGGACATGACTCAGTTTCTTAACACATTGGGGGAAAATTTCTTCAAAGAATGGAGTGATGTGTGAAATTAAGAAACAGAAGGAGCATAAGGAAGACAATATGGTAACACACAGTTAAGTTTCCAAGATTTGAGAATATATCTCTTGCAAAATATCCCTGTATGCTAAAGTGCATTCTGTTTATTCTAGCTTGGTGGCTCATCTGGTCATGTAATATGTTAGCAAATGGCAGACTGAAAATGTAGAGCAAGGTTGGACTATCAGGGCTCTCATCCAGAGGAAACTCGGGTGTGTAAAGTTTAGAGGGCATCGGGGAATGACTCGCAATGAATGATGGGAAAAAAATGGAAATAAAATCGGTGAAAATAAAATATTCCCTCCGACTTCATCAGTGGTTAGTGTTCATAGCCCCTATCCAAAGAGAATTTCAGCTTAATTGGCACTCATTATCTGAGCCAATACAGATTCACCCTAGAAGGGAAGTGTCACAATAACTGAACATTCATCTGGTATAGAATTTGTTAGTTGAAGGGAGTTGCTGATCAACATACAATCCCTTCAAGGAAGAGAATGCTATGGGTCCGAGTAGTTCCTAAAGAACTGAATGAATCGCACCACATTTTTGAAAGTGAGTTCTTGCAAGGAAAGGAACTACCAACACTTATTTTTTTTTAATTTTTTTTCAAAAGGCCTTATAAGCATTCAATGAATGTGTCATTATCACTTTCCTGTTTTTGCCTTTGTTTATAGATTAGGAAATGGTTTCCATTTCAGTGGTTTGGAGACACTGCAGGGTTACATACTAATTCAATAGCCATGTCTTGTATATCATACGGAATAACAAATATTAAAAAATAACCTTTCAAATAATGTAAAGAATTGCACCTATAATGCTCCTTTGGGACGAAACAAAATAAACATGTGACCGACGCTATCTCCTTTGTCTTCAATTCTCTCTCTTTTTTTTTCTCTTTGTGGGTCACACCCAGCAATGCACAGGGGTTACTCCTGGCTCAAGTACTTAGGAATTACTCCTGGCAGTGCTCAGGCGACCAGAAGGAATGCTGGGAATCGAACTTGGGTCGGCTGTGTGCAAGGCAAACACTCTACCCGTTGTGCTATATCGCTCCAGCCCGTGTTCAATTCTTATATTTTTTAGGTAGCGGACTTTTCAGGGGGAAAATTAACATTATTTACAAAAAAAATCATTAAAAGAAATTCCATAAAGTATATATACACACAGTATAATGTTTATATACATATATTTGTTCACTTATTATATCCATAATTACCCTGATTTAGTTTCTTCTATTTAGGTACATAGACCAATCCTTGTCTTCAGAGTTGTCAAATAATATCACATGCAACTACCAAATCCTCTGTGTTAGACAAGCTGATTAATGTCTCTTTAGAATTTGCAAAGAGGAATTCCCTGCAGTTTCTTCTAGAAAGTTTCTCTATTGTGTTTTAATACCATGAGCCACATTTCAGATTTCTAAGGATGGTTAAAAATAGGATTTTAAAACTCTGGGTCACCTGCTAACCAAATAATGGGCTTTCTGTTATTTTTCAAGCTTTCAAATCTTGCCTATAATGGCTAGACTTCCTCTCTTTGAGTTGGTAGCCACTGAACCACAAATGAGTTATCCGATTTCTTAGCTTTTTAAAATTTTTTTTTAAGTCCCAGAAAATTTTATTGTTGAATAGGGGCTATACTTAATATGTGAGATTCACAATATGGTTATAGAAAACACTCTTAACCTCTAATTTTAATAAGTTAAAAAAAATATTGGGACTGGAAAGCTAGTATAGTAAGTAGGGTACTTGCCTGGCATGCAGCTGACCCAGGTTTAATCCCTGGGTTCTGGAGGTCTTTGGCTGCTGGAGGTGGGGAGGGAAATTCAACCTGGAACCCAGCCAGAGCCATGCTCAAGGCCACTCTCCACATGCTTGGACGAACCTGATACATGAAGGAACTGGCAGAGGAACCCGGGTGTGCGGGACCCGGGGCTGAGATCTCCAAGCCTATTCGGATCAGGACTGGTTCTTCTCCACCCAGATCCCCCATTTTCCAGTAGCTAGGCAGTCACAGCCACAGACTGCCCCCGGGCCATGCAATCCCATCAATGGTCAAGATCCAGAGACTATAAAACAAAGCCCCCAGATGCTGTGCGACTTCTTATAGTCTAGTTCTCCCTCCTGGAGAACCTGGCAAGCTTCTGAGAGTGTCCCGCCTACATGGCAGAGCCTGGTAAGTTTCCCGTGGTGTATTCGATATGCCAAAAACAGTAACAATAATGGGTCTCATTCCCCTGACCCTGAAAGAGCCTCCAATATGGCACTGTTGGGAAGGAGGAGTAAATAGAGGCTACTAAAATATCAGGGCTAGGATGAATGGAGACGTTACTGGCACCTGCTTGAGCAAATGGATGAACAACAGGATGGCAGTGATACAGTGATGAAATATCTTTGCCAGAAATTTTTGAGATGAATATTTCAGTAGCTTTATGAATACTTTATTTTCTGAGTATTTTACTTTTTGTTTCTAATAAAATTATCTTGACAATTAGTGATAACATAATGTTTATTTTTTACTAGCATTTGTTTGCAGTGTCTCCCAGGTATGTTCACACTATCAAATTCTCAGTGATTTACTCATGAAATGTCTCCATTTTCCTTTTCTTTTTTATTTTTGGGTCACACCTGGCAGTGCTGGGGTGCTATTCCTGGCTTGGTGCTTGGGGTGGGGTACTTAGTATTGTGATCATGTGGTGAGCATGGGGACTGAGTCCAGGGCCACCAAATTAGAAGCATGTGCTCTAGTCCCTGAGCCATTTTCCTGCCCCTCCCCCTATTTCCTTTCCAAATGAATAATTTTTGTGATAGTTCAACTGATGTCTGTTCTTTGTTCCCAGAATATGTCAACAACTTCTCAACATTTTGCTTGTCTAAAATGTTGTTTTATTTTTCTGCCAACCTTTCTTCTTTAAAGTCCTTCTGAGGTCCCACTTTTCTTTTTCTTTTCTTTTTCTTTGAAACCACTTATTATTTATTATTTTATTTTATTAAAATTTATTTTAGGGGCTGGAGCAATAGCACAGTGGGTAGGGCATTTGCCTTGCACATGGCTGACCTGGGTTCTATTACCAGCATCCCATATGGTCCCCTGCGCACCACTAGGGGTGATTCCTGAGTGCAGAGCCAGGAGTAAACTCTGTGCATCACTGGGTGTGACCCAAAAAGCAAAAAAAAAAAAAAATTATTTTAGGGGCTGGAGTAATAACACAGCAGGTAGGGCGTTTGCCTTGCATGTGGCTGACCTGGGTTCTATTCCCAGCATCCCATATGGTCCCCCAAGCACTGCCAGGAGTGATTCCTGAGTACAGAGCCAGGAGTAACCCCTGAGTATTGGCTGGGTGTGACCCAAAAAGCAAAAAAAAAAATTATTTTAATGTAGACAAAAGCCACAACAGTTGATACAATTCTAGAGTTGAACTTAACTAGTTAACAAAGCTCCAATAGTAAGATCAATACTCATTAAAAGAATCGATTTTTATATGAAAATGATTATGTCTCATCTTGGGGTTGTTGAGTCCTTTAAGAATTTACTAAGCTAGCTTGTTGCTAGTTGAACCTTCTGTGTCATTATTTTTGTTTGTTGAGTTTAGTTGGCTTCTATATTACTTTCCCATCTAATTTGGTGTGATCCTACTGGAAATTTCAATACTGAGGAATTAGGAGGTGTTGCATGGTCACATATGCAGCTGCATGCTCCAGAGACTCCAGAATCTATGGTCTAGGCCAATGACTTGACATGGTGATGGATAAAGGCATGTTAAGTCATTGGCCCAGTCCACAGATGGATATGAGAGGTGAGACGGCTGTCAGAGATTCCGGGAGGGGGCTGTGGGTTGGGGAGGCCACTCACCCCAACTCCGAGAAGACACTAGAGTTCTCATTCTGGGCACAGGGTACCTGAGATTGTACACAGTTTGGCCTTTCTGCAGAGAACATTAGAGGTGGTGGCATTGATCCCTTGGCATGGCAGCTTCAGTTGGGTTATGGGTGTGGCTGCCGGGGCTTCAGCAGGGCAGGTATGTCAGATGTCTGCCTCCCTTGATCACCCCAGAGAATTCTATCTTTCAGTAATGCTTCCTTTTATAACACTAATACAGTTTCTTTTATCTGTAGCATTCGTGTGGTAGTTACTGACTACACATCCATCACATTATTGTATACCTTAATCTTTATCATCTTAAACTTTCACATTCTGTATATGCATGGTTGTTGTACCCCTGGTATTCTACACTTGATTGGGTACTATGTAGTACTACAAACTAGTACTTTGGATTACTAAGTGGTAGTACTTAGTGATTACTGTGTATTAGTACTACGTACTAGTGCATTGGATCACTCTGCAGTACTATGTGCTCTACACTCTTTTTAAGTATGAACTTATTGAATTTGAATGGTAATCTTAACAATCAGGTGCCATTATTATCTCTCTTTAAATATGGGAAGTAGGTGACTCTCTTTCACCAGCAGGAAAATTGGGAGTTTGCGATTTAATCCAGGTGGTTCACTTGGACTTTTATCCACTTTTGTAGACTGGTGATTATTGAAGAAAAGTGTGTAACTTTATAACTAGGAGCTAAGTTATTTTTGCAGCATGAAATGAGAAATTTATGGCAAATTTAAGTCAAATAAATATTTAAGTTTCTGCTGCTTGAAGAGAAACACAAGAAAATTTTAAGTTAAAATTAAAGACTAAAAATTTTAGTTTTGGGGGCTGGAGCAATAGCACAATAGGTAGGACGTATGACTTGTACACAGCATACCCAGGTTCGATTCGCAGCATCCCATATGGTCCCCCAGGCATTGCCAGGAGTGATTCCTGAGTGCAGTGCCAGGAGTAACTCCTGAGTATGACCCAAAAAGCAAAAAAAAAAGAAAAAAAATGGTTTTGCTGGATATCTCATGTCAGTCTCGCTCACACACAGGTATGTGGAACTTTTGCCAACATGAGAAACAGTCACTCATGAGACATTTCAATGAAGTCAGAACTCAATGAATATTTGAAATTGTCTATAGTTTGAACATCATAGGATTCTTTAATATGTATACAAATAATATTCTGTTAATGTTTAATACTTAAATTATTTATAAAAGGAAAAAAAATATACCTCCCCCCAATTGAAAGCAAGAATGTTTATCACAACATAACTTGTACCGTGAAAAATAAAATCTTTGAAAACATACTGAATTAGAGAAAGTAAATTATGGTACAGTTGCACAGTAGACTATTTATGTAGTAATTAAAAATGAAGAGTGCTTTAATGACATAACACTGCTTTTAGCAATCAGTAACGTTAGGCAAAATGCAGGACAAAAATTAAATATATAGTGAGATTATACATATTAAGAGAAGAATAAATAAATATATAGTGAGATTATACGTATTAAGAGAAGAATGAATA
Organism: Sorex fumeus; assembly: GCF_029834395.1. Classification (NCBI taxonomy): domain Eukaryota; kingdom Metazoa; phylum Chordata; class Mammalia; order Eulipotyphla; family Soricidae; genus Sorex; species Sorex fumeus. The sequence continues at coordinate 9,287,988 of NW_026606059.1, read as the reverse complement.
AAAAGAGAAAGCTATACTGCCATATGAAAAGTAAAAGAAGGAAATTGTGGGAAAATGATGAGGCAATTTTGAAACTATGCACATCATTTTTCTTATGTATTTCTATATTTAAAAAATCTTAACAAAAGGAGAGAGAGAACACAGGGGATTGCCCTGCCACAGAGGCAGGGGGGGATGGGGGGATGGGGGTGGGGGGATATTATCCATGGTGTTGGAAAATGGGCACTGGTGGAGGGATGGGTATCTGATCATTGTATAATCGAAACCCAAGCACAAAAAATTGTAAATCTACAACTGTACCTCATGATGTTTCACTAATAAAAAAAAATGAAAAAAATCTTAAGTATTATGTTTTGACTTTTGCTACCTTCCCAATTTTTTTTGGTTGGTAAAAGTTGATTGCAATTTCAGAAAAAATCATAGGATTCATGATAAGATAACAAAATACAAGTTCTGACAACTTCTATTTTTTAACAATTATTGATATTATTGAGCTTACACAATAACTTTCAGTAATAGCACCAAGCCAAATCCTAAAAGACTCATCTGTTGAATGAAAACATTAACTTTGTTTTATAGGTTAATATGATGTATCATATTAACCTATATTGGATCCTTCGTGTGTCTTGCTTAGGATTACATTTTTTTCCAGTAGTTTTCCAACATATGTTTATTAACAGGTAGAAACTGTGTAAAATTTTTTGATCAAAGTATAGCTAATGCTTTGAACAATTGTGTTGTGAATAGCATCACTATAGTCTTTCTGAATATTAACCATGAAGCCGGGGCACATGTATTTAACTAATCATAAAAATGTGCATTAGAATTGTGAATTACTTGTTTCCTGCAGAGTCCAATTTATTAAGCACTTTATTCAGCGAGTTTTTGGGTATTCATATTTCCTAAAATATTTATCACAGCTGTAGAATTCTGTGACTTAGGGAGAGCAATTTTTTTGTTTTTTGAAATAAGTTCATGTTGCGATTCACGAAAAATATTTCTTGAGCTAAGACTTATTTTACCATCCCCAGAACTCCAGGGAGAAATAGGATCCATAAAGGGTTGGATTATGTCTTCCAGGTGTCCAGGTGAAGCAGAAGATTGAGTCACAAACACATCTTTCATGGGATACGTCCACCTCAGAATCATTTTCACAGCAGAGAAATCTGTTGGAATTTTTTGTCATAATTTTTTCACTTCTAGTATGCGATTAGGCTTTTCATTTCAGAAGAAGCAGTGAAAGTCGATTTGCTTATAAGACTTGAAAATTGTTCCTCCGGCATGTCCTTATACCGAAAGAAAAAGAAACACAAAATAAAGATTAGTGGAAAGGATGTTCTCTGCAGTATTGCTTCTGAGGTAGAAAAGGTAAAAAATGCTAAATATTCAAATGGAGGAAGATTCCAGAAGGACTTGAAGTCATCATCAACAAATAATATGAAGCTTTATAGAAATGGGAAAGTCATTTTCATTAAATATAGACATTACTCGCTAAAAATATAATTATCAATTGTGGTTTATTAATAAACTCATTTTCAGTTTTCTCAGTCTCTTAATTATCTATGTCAAAAAAAAAAAGCAAACACAGTCCTCCCGTTTTTCATCAATTTCCTCCAGCGGGCCCAGTAACGTCTCCATTTTTTGAGACTTCTTGTTACTGTGTTTGGCATATTGAATACATCACTGGTAGCTTGGCAGGCTTTGCTGGGTGGGCGAGATACTCTTGGTAGCTTGCCGGGTTCTCTGAGAGGAGTGGAGGAATCGAACCCGGCTCCGGGCTGGCTGCACACAAGGCAAATGCCCTACCGCTGTGCTATCGTGGTGCAAAATTATCTCTAACGTAGAAAAAAGTGAAATAAACTGTGTCAGAAGGTAAAACTCCAAAGTCTTTTTGTTGCCTTTATTTGGGGCACACACGTTCAGGTGCTACTTCTGGTGTGTCACTTGGAGATGACTCCTAATAGTGCTCAGAGAACTGTGTGGTGTGGGGCATCAAATCCTGGCCCCCTGAATGCAAAACACCTGTTCCAGACCTTTGAACTATCTCCCCAGCTTCCAAAGTCTCTTTTCACCCCCACTTTATTGAAACGCTGTGGTTTACAAAGTTGTTCATGATGTATTTGTTACAGGCACATGATATTCCAATACCAATCCCACCACCAGAGTGACCTTCCCTCCACCTTTTTCCCCTTTTTCCCAACCACCCCTCAAGCCTGCCCCCTTGGTAGGCCCCAAATAATTTCCTTTATGTTGATGATTACCATGCAATGGCTATCAAAATGAAATTGTAGAACAACTCTTTAGTAAATGAAAATTTGTGAAAACTTCCCCCACCTAGGGACTATAAATCCTTCTTTGAAGTTTTACTGAGCATATTGTTGCTCCGTGGTGCCTTCTGCGTTGCTGTTTTTGTGTGCTGTTTATAGTGGGCCCTGGTGTTACTTTCCCATCTAATTTGGTGCGTTCCCCTGGTCAATAGAGTTGGGAAGCGTTTCTCTGTAAACTCCACAATACTTAACTGGGCAGTGAGCGCACATGGCATGGGTGTAGGATGCGGGTGTAGCTTCCAAAGGTACAGATGGTGTTGTGGGCCGAGGCTGCCTATCCCCACTCCAAGAACACCCTAAAGTTCTCAGCCCCAAAACCTGGCGTTCCTGAAATTTTCAACAATTTAGCATTTCTGAGGAGTCCAGTTGCAAAGCAGGGATGTCCAGCCATTGGCACGGCAGCAGCTGTGGGGGTAAGAATGCAACTGCCAGGACCTAGAGAGGGCGGGGACGTTGTCCAGCCCCTCTCCCAATTGTACCCCTGAGTTTCAACTGATGTTCCTGAATTACTGCAGCTAGCTGATCTCTTCAGAGAGTTAACCATGAGTATTTCCAAAGTTTGCTTTTTTTTTTTTCTTTGGGTCATACCTTGTGATGCATAGTGGTTATTCCTGGCTCTGCACTCAGGAATTACTCCTGGTGGTGCTCCGGGGACCCTATGGGATGCTGGGGATTGAACCCAGGTCGGTGGTGTGCAAGGCAAACGCCCTACCTGCTGTGCTATTGCTCCAGCCCATCCAGTCTTTTAATGACCTAAATGTTTCGGACTATATTTCTCAATTCTTAAAAGATTGAACATAGCAATTCTTTACAAGTATGGCTGTGGATCAAAATAAATTATAAATTCCAATGAAGGCGAATTTTTTATGTAGAAACTCATTATTTTTAAAGTATAGGGAATTTTGTGGTTTTCTGGAGAGCTCATTTTATAGATGACTTATAAAATGAACTAAAAAAAAAAAAAGCAAATTTATCCTTATCTTAAGTGCTCATGGCTCATTCTCAGAGACAAAGTTAGTCTTTTCTCTGGAGGAATCGTTGTAACATTTCTCAAGCTTAAGAGTATTTCTTTAATTTTACTGTTTCTCCAAGCTTGATTTAAAAACAAAACAAGACTGAACTAAACCCCAAACACTAGGCAAAGCGAAATTACAAATGTTAACATTTGATTGTTTGGATTTATTTTTAATTATCCTTTCTACCTTTTATCTTAATTGGACAAAGGCTGTATAAACTTTTTCCATGCAATTAAGTGTAGTTATGTGCAAAGAAAGTAGAGTCTTATTTTAAATCGTATTTGAACTGACTCAGTTCAGTATGTTGCATGAAAATTAGCACAAGTATAATATTTAAAAAGCTAATGAGTTTTTGGTAAAAATATCTGCACAGAATAAAGTGCTGGGGAATTTTATACATTGAATTGGAAATTCATTAAGGTTTTTCTTTTCCTTCCATACAAAGCTGAGTTTGGGGGAAAATTAGACTGTTTCGAATTCAACACCTTTTGAGTTGTCATCTCAGAGATTTACTTAATATAATCTATGGCAGAATTCTCTGGAGCTTTTCTTAGAAGGCACCAACTTTACCTTAGAAGTACTGTTACTTTAGTACTTTTCCAGGAACTAAAAGAAAACAGGTCATGCTTAATAAAATCAGGCGACAACCCTGCAGTGAACTGGGATGCATGACTCCTTTTTCTTATGTAATTTTTGTGGAAACCAGAGTTTGTGGGATTTCTGTTTTTCTCATAAGTTTCTGATTTCTGATCTCGAATAAATTATGAGCTGCAGAAATCCAGACTCAAAAAAGGAAAAGAAGGGCTGGAGTAATAGCACAGGGGAGGGCGTTTGCCTTACACTCGGCCAACCCGGGTTTGATTCCCAGCATCCCATATGGTCCCCTGAGCACTGCCATGGGTAATTCCTGAGCGCAGAGCCAGGAGTAACCCCTGTGCATTGCCATGTGTGACCCAAAAAGCAAAATAAATAAATGAATAAATAAAAATAAAAAGGAAAAGAAACAAGTATGGATTTAACATCTATTTTATGGGCCAACTTCGTGCTTGCTATTATCTTATTTAATAGAAATGGAGGAGGAGATACTATACCAACTAAAACCAAGCATCAGGTAGCTGTCATAGAATAAATCCAAGGAGGATGCTAGAAGAGTAATCCATGCGTCCTCATTGGACATCTCTTGTGGTCTAAGGCTTTGTGTTCTCTATTCTCTAAGGCTCCTCATTTGAGAGACTAGATCTCTTTCTACATATATAAACTATGATTTTATGTGAGTTTGGAATGGAAAGGAAAGAAGAGCAGGAGGATTTAATGAGCCATCCATTTTTGCTTATTTAACAGATGTGTAGGTAGCATTTACCAGAGAAGGTAGTGATGTAGGTAGGTAACTTAGGGAAGGTGATAAAAATTCTGGGAAGTAATAAAATCATTTCCTGTCAATGAAATTTCTGTGAAGTAATAAAGTCAATAGTCCTAAATCTGACCCACCTGTGGATACAGAAAGCAAGACCTGATAAGATCTTCTCCAGCAGAGGAGACTGACTCCTCCCTACAGAAAAGGCCTGAAGGGAATTACTGCAGAACCTTCAGTTCCTCCCACTAATCTGATCAACCCTCAACTCACCCAGACCAGAGAAGTCTGGACCCACCCTCTGAGAGAAGATCCAGCAGGAGCAAAGGTCAAGAAAAGGAGTTTCAAAGAAGACCACTCCCAACTCTACCCACTTAGCAACAGCCCCAAGTCAGGGCAGCTTGAAAAAACCCTATAAAAGTCACCTTGGGGGTTGGAGAGATAGCACGGAAGGTAGAGTGTTTACCTTGCACGTGGCCAACTGCCGGTTCAATTCCCAGCGTCCCATATGGTCCCCTGAGCACCTCCAAGAGTGACTCCTGAGTGCAGAACCAGGAGTAATCCCTGTGCATCGCTGGGTGTGACCCAAAAAGCAAAAAAAAAAAAAAAGTCACCTTGAACCAAAGAAGGGCACACATATACTGCCTCAGTCCATGTGCTACTTGTCACATGTGGCTCAGCACAGGTGTCACCTGCATCTCCCCTCTTGAGATGTGGACTTTGCTATGCTGGGGTGTGTGTAGGGGCTTCTCCGTCTTTGGGGAAGCCCACACTCTCGCTTGAGTGCGTTACTCGCTTTCTCTTCCTCCTTCCCTTCAAAAACTTCCAAACAAAATCTGTTTACCACACTACTCTTCTACTCTTGAAATTCTTTTCTGCGAGGCAAGACAAGAACCCAGTAACCCTGGGTCCCCGGTGCCAGAGGCAGATCTGGAGAAAGTGACCGTCTTTCTCCTCCTTGCTTCACATAAGCCACCCATGCGGCCCACCGACATCAGTACTAAGAATAAATGAGTGAAAAGGAAAAGTTCTCAGAGATTTTAATCTGCTCAGGTTATGCTGCTATCAAAGACATAAGTCAGCAAACTTGAAATAATATTAAATGCGTGGAAATGACTGAAACCAGAGTGACTCTCTGCTGCTTTAGTTGTGGTGGGAAGGGATGAGGTCCCTAAGGTGACGGCAAGGTACAGTATTTTATCCTCATCATAACCTGAAAGTACTAATAACCTTATTTTACAAAGCAAAGTGTGGTTAAGTGTGTGTCAAAGGTCATACCGCTGTTACTTTTTCCTTTATCAGGCTAGGCTGGATACTCAAGATTTTTTTATTATTATTTCAAAGCTTACAATTTAAAGAAATTCAGAAATGTAGATATTAAAGAAGTCTTAGCTCCTTGAGAGCAAGGCACATTTCTCTCCGTTCTCAGGGCAATGTCTCAACACTTTGGTGTTTGTCTCTTTTAATCGAACAAAATAATTAATGAGAGAAATGATGCTTATCACTGTACTAGAACGTTTCAGCAGCTATCTTCCCTGTGGTAAACACTTAAAACAAAGATCCATTTTCTGGCTGGCTGATTTGTTTGTTTGTTTTGAAAACTCTTTGCCTCTCTGGGAAGCATGTTTGTCCTAGAATGTAGTATTTTTGCCAAAGTCCCACACTGAGGACTGCTCTTCAGGATGGCCTCGTGCAGAATGTGTGAATTTCCATCATCAGCTAAAATGTGAACTTGAACAATACACAGTTGGCGCCCCGCCAGCCCCAAATAAAGCTGTGTAAGAATGATGTAAAATTCTCCCTGCATCTACGGAGGGAGACGAGGCAGAACGCTTGCCATTCTGATGCTATTTACAGACTCTGAAACTTTTGCTGCTTGAACCTGTTCTGGAGAATGTTAGACCTTCTTTCCCCAAAGTGACCTATATTGACTGACTTTGACTTATAGACCCAAACCAGGAGGCAATGAGTGATCTGAGTTCCCCGTGGATCTGGCGATAGCTTTAGACCTCAAAGCTTGACTTTCTTCTGAGAACTTTAATCCACTAGTACCTCTTCTGTAATCAACGTCCCATAATTTGTGAACAATCTAGACTACTGGATTTGACTTTCTTTTTCCTTTGCTTTCTATCAAATGCTGTCACATTCCAAAGCTCAGTGCTTTCTAAGTATTGTTTGCATCATCAAAGCTCAGAACGGTTGTAAGTCTACAACTGTACCTCATGGTGTCTCACTAATAAAAATTAAAAAAAAAAAAAGAAGCCCAGAACGTGATTCATTCAGGTCATAATCACTGGTGGTAGAGGCTTGATCACCATGCTTGGGGCAGGGATTTTTTCAAAGGGAATCAGACCACTTTTGAATCTCTCTTATAATCTCCATTTTCCTTCTGAATTTCCAGCCCAAATCTTCAGCCTCTTCAGGACCTCTCCACCCTGCTGTCCTACATTTTTCACATATTAGACTAGCCCACTCCCTAAACGATTCCTCCTCTGCCTTTCCTCCAACGTCTATGGTGAAACCGTTTGTTTAGGCATCCCTCCCCACTGCCAAGTCTCTCAATGTTGCCATTGTCTTTTCACAATGTTTGCTGCTATCTTTCCATTCCAGTGGCAAGAACCTTACTTGCAGACTTGATTAACTCATCAATTGGGCTACTGTAAGAATCTCTTCATCTGCCTCTGAATATTTTCTCTTCCATTCATCCCCGAAGCATGCCACTGTAGCTTCAACTTTTCGGGGCCCCTCGTTACCCGACATGGAATGCTACAGAGACTTTTCATTGCCTATTAGATTGGTTTTTAAAATTCTTTATTCAGCCTAGCAAGCCAAAAACATTTTTTTTTTTCACATGGGAAATCACTCCTGTATTAACTGGCAATTTTTTCTTTTTTCTTCATGACTGTATTACCCTACTTTCTCTCTAGTACTCTTCTTATAAGACTTGAGCTCTGGGTGACAATTATGTTTGGTCTGTAGTCTACTTTCAGCATGCTTCTCCCATCCTGGGCGGATCCTCCCAACACCCTTTATTTGGTGTTCCCCTCTTTATCTGCGCTCCCTTTCCCCCTAGAATGTGTGGCTGGCCTCCAAGGCATGGAGCAAAAGTCCTAGTACTAATTTCGGCCACTCTTGGGTGTTAGTCTCCTATTTTGTTGCTTTATGTTCCCCAGATGAATGCAATCTTTCTATTTCTATCCCTCTCTTTCTAACTCATTTTGCTTAGCATGATACTTTCCATGTAGTATCACTTGTATGTAAATTTCAAGACTTCATCTTTTCTAACAGCTACATAGTACTCCATTGTGTAGATGTGCCAAAGTTTCTTTAACCAGTCATCTGTTCTTGGGCTCTCAGACTTTTTCCAGATTCTGGCTATTGTAAAGAGTGCTGCAATGAACAAACAAGTGCAGATGTCACTTTGACTATACTTTTTTGCCTCTCCGGGGTATATACCCAGGAGTGGTGTTGCTGGGTCAAATGGGAGCTTGATTTCTAGTTTTTTGAGAATCGTCCATACTATTTTCCAGAAGGGCTGAACCAGTCGGCATTCCCACCAGCAATGAAGGAGGGTCCCTTTCTCGCCACATCCGCGCCAGCACTGATTGCTTTTGTTCTTTTGGATGTGGGCCAGTCTCTGTGGTGTGAAATGATATCTCATTGTTGTTTTGATCTGCATCTCCTTGATGATTAATGAACACATTCTAAATCTTAAATGTCCTTTTCTTGGTCCTCTGAGATGTTGATTTCTTTGGGGGTGGAAGGTGAACAAGCCACATCCAGTGATGCTCAGGGGCTACTCCTGACTCTGTGCTCTGGGATCACTCATGACAGGCTCAGGAAACTGTATGTGGTGCCCAGGATTGAACCTGGGTCAGCTGCATGCAAGGCAAATACGTCCTACCTGCTATACAATTGCTCTGGTGACAGATGTTGGTTTCTTTATCTTCACCTATCCTTGTGCATTCACGTGATTCTTCTTCCTTCCTCTGTAATTCTTTCTCTCTGCTCATTTCTCTGGACCACTTATTTTTCTTGGATGACTAGAATAATAGTTACTGATTTACAGATTTCATGATTGAAAATTTACTCAGCAACTAAAATTCATTTATCATGCCCACCTTTGAAATTTGTAAGAGTATTTTAAAGCTTATCACAGACATACGTGAGCAGGGAGAGGGCTGGGGAAGGATGTCTCTGGGCCCATACTCCCAACCGTGTCCTACACTTTCCCTTTTCAGTTTAGCTCTCAAACTATAGGAAAGTGTACCTTTCAAATTCTAGGGCTTGTTTTTTCTCTTTTGGTTGATATTTTAGGACAATTTTTCCTTTTTATATCTGATGTTATTTTCTTCTGATTTTTGTACCTAACACAGCTGTGCTTAGGGCTTACTCCTGACTCTGTTCTCAGGGATCACTCGTGGCATGGATCAAGTGCCCATACATGGTGCCAGGAATTGAATTTGGGTTGGCTGTGTACCAGGCAAAAACCCTACCTGCTGTACTCTCTGTCTAAGCCCTAACTTGTCTTTTTGTATGACCCCCCCCCCCCCCCCAGCACAAGGCCAAAGTGTTTCTATGCATATAAATGCTTTGATGTTCCTCTTTGAGAGAAAATGTGTTAGGGGGCTAGAGTGATAGCACAGTGAGTAGGGCATTTGCCTTGCACAGGGCCAACCCAGGTTTGATTCCTAGCATCCCATATGGTCCCCCAAGCACTGCCAGGCGTAATTCCTGAGTGTAGAGCTAGGAGTAAACCCTGTGCATCACCGGGTGTGACTCAAAAAAAAAAAAAAACACGTGTTGGATATTATTTATCAAGGTAAGAATTATAGTGCTGTTTCTTTCTCAATGACAATAAATCAGTAGTATGTGTGAATATAATTGTATATCAACGTAGTAATATACTTTTATTACACTACTTCCACTACCCAGCCGTCGCCACACTCCAGGACGCTTTCCGGACCCGTGCGGCAGCTCCGGCCGAGACCCACGCACAACTGAAGACCCACAGAACAAGGTAAGCGGAACTCTCTGAGACCTTGGACTCCAGGCTCGGCGGACCCAGGGACAGAGCTTCTCTGAGTGCTCCCACCACCACAGGTGACAAAGGGATTCTAATCAGGAGCCCCACCCTACCCTGCCCTGTCTGCTTCCATCAACCACCCAGGGATCGAATTGTGCACAGGAGACCCACCCTACCCAGATAAATACCCCACTGGCAGACTTCCACTCTCGACACTACTTCCACTACCCAGCCGTCGCCACACTCCAGGATGCTTTCCGGACCCGCGCGGCCGCAAGCGGCCGCGCGACACATCATAAGACACTAAATACCCGTCTTCTGGAATTGTCGTACCATATTTGATAGGGTTCAAATATGGTAACACCTACAAGGGTGATTAGAGGTCACCCCAAAAGCCTCTATACCTCTCGGAAAGACTGGCAAGCTACCGAGAGTATTCCGCCCGCACGGAAGAGCCTGGCAAGCTATCCGCTGTGTATTCGATATGCCAAAACCAGTAACTACAACTGGTCTCATTCACCTGACCCTGAAGGCTTCACCGACATGGCAGCACTGAGAAGGATGAGAAAGGAGAGGCCGACAAAATCTCAAGGCCGACCTAGGCTGCCACAACGAAGGAAGACAAAAATGATCGTCTGTACTTTCAATGCACGTACGCTAGCATCAGATGCATCCATCGAGGACCTGATGGTACAAGCGCGAATGATCAAGTACGACATCATTGGTCTGACCGAGACAAGAAGACACGAATCACACCATGCCGTTTTCGACACTGGAGAAGAATTGTTCCTCGGAACATGCGATAAAAGAGGTGTTGGAGGCGTCGGTGTCCTTGTCAACACAAACTTGGCCAAGAGCATTGATTCATTCGAATGCCTAACAACCCGAATCGGACGTTTACATTTGAATAGATGTGGCTCACTGCCTGCAGTTTCTATCTTCGTTGTCTACGCACCAACATCTCATTATGATGAAAGAGAAATCGAGAAGTTCTACATGGAGCTAGAGAAGTTCTATAAAGAAGACCACACCTTCTACAAGATCATTGTGGGTGATTTTAATGCCAAGATAGGACCAAGAAGATCAGCTGAAGAACTTCACATCGGAACCCATGGCCTAGAATGGAACAAACAGGGTGAGAGACTGTCTGAGTTCATCATGTCGACCAAGACCATTCATGGTAACTCACAGTTCCAGAAGGCAGAATCTAAACGATGGACATGGGAGTCTCCCGGGGGACGATTCCACAACGAAATAGACCACATCATATTCAATCGACGGTTTTGCCTGACTGATGTCGCTGTTGTCCCAAAATTTCGAACGGGATCGGACCACCGTCTCCTTCGTGCAAAATTCTACTTCACAGAGCGGGGAGAAAGGGCTGCAAAGTTCAAAAAGAGAACTCCCAGAACGACCACCAACTGGGAACTCTTTGGTACTATTGCGGCAACATGGGAAGATGCCATTGTTGACAACATTGACGAGGAATACGATCGACTGGTTCAGCACCTCCATGAATGTGCGAGGAACGCCAAGAGAGAGATAGCCACAAAAAGTCGCCTATCTTCGAAAACTCTTGAGCTAGTTCGCCAGCGTGGTTTGGCGCATGCCTCAGGCAACCGCAAGCTAACGTCCGAGCTTGCAAAGCAGTGCAGAGATGCAATCAAGGAAGACCTCAAAGAGAGAAGAGCAGAAGTACTGGTAGATGCGGCAGAAGCCGGGAAAAGTATTCGTAACGCCCGCCTGTCCTTCGCCAACTATAAGAGCAAGATGACTGCCCTCCGACGTCCTGATGGATCCATCACATCCTCCAGAACGGCAATGGAGAAGATTATCCATGACTTCTACTCAAATCTCTTCGATAGCCATGTCCACTTGCCGACATACCAAATTCCACAGGATGGGTATGTCGTTCCCAACGTTCTCCCTTCCGAAATCCGACACGCCATTTCGTCAGTAAAGAAACAAACAGCACCCGGCCCAGACAAGGTCAGACCTGAACACCTGAAGAACCTGCCGTCAGTACTCATCAATACACTGGCTCGGCTCTTCTCTCGCTACCTGTCTGAATGCAAGGTTCCATCTCAATGGAAAACCAGCAGGACCGTACTACTGTTCAAGAAGGGAGACATCCATGACATTGGCAACTATCGCCCGATCTGCCTATTGTCTGTCATCTACAAGTTGTTCACTCGAGTCATCCTGAATAGGATTGGCAGAACACTAGATGAAGGACAACCATGTCAGCAAGCAGGGTTCCGCAAAGGATTCAGCACCATCGACCATATCCACACGATAACCAAACTCATTGAGGTTTCTCGGGAGTTCAAGATGCCGCTCTGCTTAACGTTCATTGATTTAAAGAAGGCCTTTGATTCTGTTGAGACGGAAGCGGTCATTGAAGCCCTAGTCAATCAGGGCATTCAAGCCCAATACATCAGGATCCTCCGTGAGCTGTATTGCGGATTCACTACCAGGATCTCACCATTCTACAAAGAAGTGATCGTTGATGTCAAGAGAGGGGTGCGGCAGGGTGATACCATTTCACCAAAACTCTTCAGTGCCACCCTCGAGAACATCATGCGACGACTGGAATGGGAAGGAATGGGAGTGAAGATAGATGGTCGGCAACTACACCACCTCCGCTTTGCTGATGACATTGTTTTAATAACACCAAACATCAGCCAAGCGGCACAAATGCTGGCCGACTTTGACCGTGAGTGTGGAAAGGTAGGACTACAGCTGAATCTTACGAAGACAATGTTTATGAGAAACAGCCTTGTTCCTGACGCCCCATTCGCTCTCAATGGAACCATCATCTCCGAATGCAACAGCTATGTGTACCTAGGTCGAGAGGTCAACATGACAAATGACCTGGCACCCGAGCTGCGCAGGAGGAAGAGAGCGGCTTGGAACGCCTTCAAGAACCTCGAAGAAATAGCTAAGAGGACAAAGAACCTCCGGCTCCGGGCACATCTCTTTGATTCCACTGTTCTTCCTGCATTAACATATGCCTCAGAGACCTGGGCCCTACGCAAACAAGATGAGAACGCCATTCAGGTCTCCCAAAGAAGAATAGAAAGAGCTATGCTTGGAATATCACGTTTCACTCAAATGAGAGAACGAATCCGGAGTTCTGACATCCGTCGACGATCAAGGATCAGGGACGCTGTCTCATTTGCCAAGGTGTCGAAAATCAGATGGGCTGGTCACGTAATGAGATTTAAAGACGACCGTTGGACTAGAGCTGTTACTGATTGGATTCCACGGGATGTCAAGAGACCGCGTGGCCGCCCACCTACCAGATGGTCAGACTTCTTTGTCAAGGTCATGAACGATCGGTTTGAGGCCCTCCATGTTCCCGGAGCGAAGAGATGCCATTGGGCTACACTAGCACGCGACAGGGACAAATGGAGACGTTACTGGCGCCCGCTCGAGCAAATCGACGACTAACGGGAAGTTAAGTGATTAAGTGATACTTTTATAAATTATCAGGTGTCTAACAGAAATGCACATAAAACACATAATCATGTGTTGATTATTTGAGAGACAAAAATACCATAGATTTAAGGAACCTATCAATGTATCATTGTCTTCCTGTTGTTCATCGATTGCCTTGAGCATACCCCAGTAACGTCTCCTTTGTCCTAGCCCTGAGATCTTAAAAAGTGCCACATTTGAGGCTCTTTCAGGGTCAGGAGAATGAGACCCATGATTTTTACTGGTTTTTGGCATATTGAATACGCCATGGGGAGTTTGCCAGACTCTGCCCTGTGGGCAGGATACTTTTGGTAGCCTGCCAGGTTCTCCAGAGTAAGAACTAGATAATAAGATGTCCAGGAGCTGGGTTTTATAGACTCTGGGTCTTTGCCGTTGATGGGATTACACGGCGCCGGGGGGCAGTTGGTGGGTGTAACGCCTACATACTGGAAGATGGGGGATCTGGGTGGAGGAGTCCCCAGTTCCAATCTGAGCAGGACAGGACATCTACACCCTCGGTCCCATACGCCTGGGTTCCTCATCCGGTTCCTTCATGCGTGAGGCTCCTCTGAACATGTGGAGAGTGATCTTAAGGATGGCTGTGGCTGGAACCAGAGGTCTTCAGCTGCTGGGGCTCTGCTCAGGGTGGGGAGGGAAACTCAACCCACCTTTCTCCAAGGGGCCCCGGTGAGGACAGCCAGGCGCGGAGGCAGGAGACTCTGTGCTGTTCTCTTCCGGGAGCAGGGTTTTATAGTCTCTGGGTCTTGGCTGTTGATGGAATTACACGAAGCTGGGGGCAGTTGGTGGGTGTAACGCCTACATACTGGAAGATGGGGGATCTGGGTGGAGGAGGCAAGGAAACTAAGCATGTTAGAAATGATGTCTCAGGATTTGCTCATTTTATGTTCTAGGGTGACTTGCAGACCTTAATTATCACAGATAAGGAGAATCAACTCATTTATTTATCTGATGATGACTCCTAAAGTTATGTCTTCAGTCAGAGCTTTCTCGAGCTCCTCATCCGTATGGCAACCTGCTTTGTCCTTTCTCTTTGTTTTAATTCTGGCACCACCTTGTCAACCTATGGAGTTTCCCTTCTGTTTACGCCTCCCTGTTGCTCCCTGCTTGTCCTAGGATTATTCAAAGCAGAGAACGTGGTCTCAAGGCCATCTGGATAGCCTTATTTATTGTATTTTGATCCAGCCAGGCTTCTCGCCATGGTTAAATACCAAGCTTGGCTATGTCTCTGCACCTTTGAGCACCATCTTCTCTATCCTTGATAGTCCAACCTTTGGGAGTCGAGAGGGAAGTTGAGTGTAACTGACAACCCCAATTTCTTAATGAAGGTTGATTTCACTGGCAATCAGGCCCATCCTTAGAAGAATTCCAAAAATCAATTCATTCACATAAATTCAGTGTGTTTGAAAGAGACTAGCATGAAAGCTAGACATTCCTTTTAATTCTATGACTCTGGAACTCTTTTTAGGAGGTAAAGGTAAGGTAAAGGCCCTCCCGTTGATCGTCGATTTGCTCGAGCGGGCCCAGTAACGTCTCCATTGGAGACTTTGTTGTTACTGTGTCTAGCATATCGAATACTCTTGGTAGCTTGCCGGGCTCTCCGAGAGGGGCGGAGGAATCGAACTCGGGTCGGCCATGTTGGCTGCTTGTAAGGCGAACGCCCTACCCGCTGTGCTATCGCTCCAGCCTTGGTAAAAATAAGCAATCCCTCCAAATACATGTAAGACCAAAAGATGCCCTGATGGGTCTTGTTTAGAAAATGAATAGGGGGTTGAGAGTTAAACGCCAGGAATTACAGAGAAAGTCCATATATTATTTTACAGTAGATCTCAAACATCATGATAGGAGACCACCACATCTTCACAGATTCTCCTGCTTCTCACATAGATTCTCCTACTTCTCAAACTAATGTCAAACAGTTTATGCTTATCGTATGAACTGAATGAAAATTTTTTTTTAAGATTTTACCTTCCATTGGAAGACATTTTTTTGAACTACGTAAAACTACTCTATTTAAAAGTTTATTTAAACACTGTGATTTACAAAGTTTTTCATAATTGTTTTGGATATTCAGTGTTCCAAGACCAATCCCCCCCCCCCACCAGTGTGACTTTACCACCTCGAATGTCCCAAATTTCCCAGCCAACCCGCAAACCTGCCTCCTTATCAGGCATAAACAAATTTACTTCATATTGCTAGTTACAATAAAATGGCAAATGGAATTATAAAAAAAAATAGATCAGAAAAAGTCAGTTGTGAATACCTCACAGTGATGTTACTTAAGTCAGTGTCTGAGGATTTACTGAGCCAGGGTGCTAGATGAACCTTTTGTGTTACATTGTGTTGGTTTCTTGAGCCTGGTAGGCATCTATGAAATTTTCCCATCAGACTTGCTGTGCTCCTACTGGGCTGTGAAACATAGGAAAGAATAGTCTACTTCTAAAGTATTACTGTGATGTAGCGGCTACTACACTTCTGTCTTTGACCTCAAATTTCATTATTTTTGTTTGGGTGGTTGGTTTTGGGGACATATCTGGCAGTTATCAGGACTTATTCCTGACTCTGTGCTCAGGAATCACTCCTGGCATGCTCTGGAGACCATATGGGGTGCTGGGGATCAAATTGGATTGGGCATGTGTGAGACAATGCCCTACCCATTGTACTATCCCCTGGGCCCCCATCCTTAAATTTGGTGATACAAAAAAGAAAATCACTGATTATTTTGTGAGCCCAATAAGCAGAAAACTTCACTTCAGTGAGTTTGAGTACAACACCATTTTATAAAACATGTTCGTTGGATGGATTAATGAATAAAGGATGGATAAAATGTATTGTAATTTTAAGAAGTGAATGTTGAATTTGGATTTAAAATACCTTTATATAACCACTGACTTAGCCTTCCAGGACTGCAGTTTCTCCAAAGCTAAACCAAGAAAATAAGACCTAAATCTGATAATTAAGGTGAGAATTTCATGAAAAGTCTTTAAGACTTCTCATGATGAACAATATCAACAAACAACAACAATACAATCTACTAATGGAAACAATTATTTCCACTGTAGCACTGTCCTCCCATTGTTCTTCGATTTGCTCGAGCAGGCACCAGTAACATCTCCATTGTGAGACTTGTTGTTACTGTTTTTGGCATATCGAATATTCCAGGTGGAGCTTGCCAGACTCTGCTGTGTGGGTGAGATACTCTCAGTAGCTTGCCAGGCTCTCTGAGAGGGATGGAGGAATGAAACCTGGGTCGGCCATATGCAAGGCAAACGCCCTACCCGCTGTGCTATCACTCCAGCCCAATTATAAGTAGATTTATTTTCAGGGCACAGTTCTGCTTTTTGGTGTCTTCAAGATATACATATCTCCTTCATTCCAATATCACAGTAGTTTCATAACTTGGTTTGGGGAAACAATTCTACCAAAAAGGCAGAGGCTGTGTTTTGTTTTGCAAATCTCTCTAAGCAGAACATTTCAGAGATGTTTTGCACAATGACAAACAGTTATTTGCAGACAGATGCCGGCAGTGTGTTTTCTGAGATCAATGAAAAATACCAGCAAATGGGAAAATTGGAGGGAGGGGAGAGCAGATAGTTTCTGAAGCAACACACCTCCCACTTGGAAATCTTTGGAATCTCTGGGAATTTCTATAGCTGCGTGTGCGTGGTGTGCGTGTGTGCGTGTGTGCGTGTGTGTGTGTGTGTGTGTGTGTGTGTGTGTGTGTGTGTAGCATGCCAGAGCCCTGGGTGTGGTCCTCTGCAGCTGACTGCTGCCGTAACTCAATTAGGGAATTCTCAGAGGCTGGGCATCTGGGTTCTAAAATGGTTGTTTATGTGCTCCAGATGGTCAGGGAGAGCAGAAAGGATCCATTTAAAAGGCAGGGCTACAGAGAGAAGGGGAGGGAGACGGAAAAGTAGCTAAACTGCTTTGTGTCTTTTCCTAATTATGATCTGATTTTGTCATAGGGTAATAAAGCAACTGTTTCAGAGAAAAATGCTTTTTATTCATTTAAGGGTTCCTAAACATCTTGACTTGTTCCTGTGTCATAAAGGAAGCGCGCCCTTGCTCGGACATCTGGGGGCCAGAAACAGTAGCTTTTAGAGTAACAGCAGTGCTTGGGTTGCACAATCATGGTTTGTTTAAGTCGATAGAAATCTCAAAAGTGGTGGTCAGAAACATCTTTCTCATGAGAAAGAAGAGTGATTAGAAATCAAGACCAAGTGAAGCCGAACTAAAACCCAACCAAACACAGGGTTGGGTACTGAGGCGAGTTTGTGATCGGAGGGTTCTGGCCTGAGCGTTACAGCCGTGGCTCTTACCTTGCTGAAAGTCCTGAGCTCTCAACGTTCCCAGAGTGCTCCAGGTGAGGTGTTCTGTGATTGCACCAGGTGTTTCTCTGCAGATAACCAGTGTTATTCTCAGAGGAAACTGATTCCCCCAAATATGGTGTTTGCGTAAGATGCCGTATTAAACGGTATCAGAGCTGGATTACATCCAGTGCAGAGGTCAGTTCCAAAATAAACATGTTTCTTTTGAAAGGATGGTGCATACGTTTATTCACCCAATAGGCATTGGTGTCCCGCTTTGTGCCACGCAATGTTTTAGATCGCAGAGAACAAAACAGACACGGTTCTAAATCTCAGTGAGCTCCTGTTGCCTTTTAAGTAATAGTAATAACTCTTCCTGCCTTGAATACCTAGTCCATATCACAGTGCTTTTGTGGGCTCTTTCCCTCTTCTCTCTCTTTCTCTTTTTCTCTTTCTCTCTCACTCTCCTCTCTTCCCCTCTTCTTTCTCTCTTGCTCTCTCTCCCTCTCTCTCTCTCTCTCTCTCTCTCTCTCTCTCTCTCTCTCGTGAATTAATTTTTTTTCCTACGAATTCTTTCTTACTCCTTTAGAAATCTTAAAAGGTAGGCATTGTCATTGTTATTCTAAAGTTCAGAAAACAAGAAGAGATCAAATGACTGGCCCCAATTTTCTCATAATTCTGACTTACTTCAAAATGATACTCCTATCCCCCTATTTATTCTGCTGGGAAAAAATTGCGCTAGGGCACATTTCCAGAAAGTATGTTTTTTTAAAAATTATTTTTTATTTATTTATTGGTGTTAGGCCACACCAGATTCCTGCTCAGGCTTACTGCTGACTCTGCACTCAGGCATCACTCCTGGTGGACTCAGGAGTATCATACAGGATGCTTGAGGATTGAACCTGTGTTGGCCGTGTTCAAAGCAAGTGCTACTAGACTTTCACTCCAGTCCCAAGAATATGGTGTGTAGTATAATGATGACGAACAGGATTCATAATATGAATATTCTTAAGCTACGTAGAGTGGTTGCCTCCACTGTCATGAGGTTGACTTCTTCCCTTAATGTTTCCATAGTCAGTCTCTGAACCCGAGAAGAAGTCATGAAGCTCTTATGAGTGTTGGAATTCCCCAAGTTTATGATTATTTTCTCCATATGCTTCATTTGTTCTACTTGAGGATCCTAGGGCAATGCCTTGGTTTTTCTCCTCCTCACCTTTAGTAGGGCTGGAGTGATAGCACAGCAGGTAGGGCGTTCGCCTTACAAGCGGCCAACATGGCCGACCCGAGTTCGATTCCTCCGCCCCTCTCGGAGAGCCTGGCAAGCTACCGAGAGTATCTCGCCCGCACGGCAGAGCCTGGCAAACTCCCCGTGATGTATTCGATATGCCAAACACAGTAACAACAAAGTCTCAGGATGGAGATGTTACTGGGCCAGCTCGATAAAATCGATGATCAACGGGAGGACAGTGATACAGTTATACACCTTTAGTAAATACTTTCTAAAGCTTGATTTTGTTAGATACTATGCTAGAAATAAAATGGTGGTTAATCTAGATATTTTAATGATTAAAAAACACTTTATCAGTCTGACACAGGGTGTAAAGGCAGTTGATGAAGATAGTATAGTGGGTAAGTTGCTTGCTTTTTCGGTATCTTACCTGCTGTACTATCCATATGGTCTCCCAAGGCCCCCAGGAATGATTCCTCAGCACAGAGCCAGGAATAAGCCCTGAGCACCATCAGGTGAGGCCCTAAATCTAAAAATAAATAATAAAGCCCTGGTGGGTGGTAATGCTATAGTTGTGAGAACTAAGGACGTCAGTTTTCTGCTCACTGCCTCTCATTGCCAACCTTCTAACTGGCAACCATTTCTGTACCTTTTTTTTTGGGGGGGGTCACATCTGGAGATGCTCAGGGATTACTCCTGACGGTGCTTGGGGGGCCATATGGGACGCTGGGAATTGAACCCGGGTCAGCCGTGGAAGGCAAAGCCCTACCCACTGTGCTATCACTCTAGCCCCATCTGTGTACCTTTTAAAAGCTGCTTCTTCTGTTCTTTTTTTTCTATTACACATCCATGTATTTTCAAATAACATATGCCTATTACTATAATTGCTTTCTTAACATTATCTAATGTATAGGCACCATTTCTTATGAATAGTAGTCAATAAAATTGAAGAGATAAAAGCAAAAAAAAATTTTGTTTATAATTTCTTTTATAAGAATTAAGTACTTTATTTTTTTATATCCCACATATAAGGGAGATTTATTATGCATCTGTCCCCCACTAACTTCATCCAGCATGATACCCTCCAGATCTATGCATGAAGTAACAAATTGCCTGATTTTCTTTTTCACAGTCTAGTAGTATTTCACAGTGTATATATACACCATCTTTGCTTTTCCCTATCACCTGTTCATGGATACTTGGGTTGTTTTCAGATGTTGACTATTGTGAATAGGGCTGTAATGAACATAGAGGTTCAAATGTCCTTTCTGAATTCTCTCCTTAGGTTCTTGGGGGTAGATGCCAAGAAGTGGAATTGCTGGATTGATTATCTGAAAGTTTATTCCTTACATGTTTGAGAATTCTATTTTATTTTTATTTATTTATTTATTTATTTATTTATTTGCTTTTTGGATCACACTCAGTGATGCACAGGGGTTACTCCTGGCTCTGCGCTCAGGAATCACTCCTGGCGGCACTCAGGGGACCATATGGGATGCTGGGAATCGAACACGGGTCAGACCGCATGCAAGGCAAACGCCCTACCTGCTGTGCTATTGCTCTAGCCCTGAATTCTATTTTATTTCATTTTACCAGAAAATGTGGAACAGTCACCATTCCCACTTATTTTTTTTTTTTACCATTTTTATTGAAGTGCCATGATTCACACTGTGACTAATAATAGCTTCAAAGCAAACATTGTTCCTGCACCACCAGAATATCTGCTTGCCTCCTCCGACATCCCGGGGACCCCTCCCCACACACTCCAGGTAACCTCAGTTTTGCAGTAAAACTCCTATTCTGGTGTTTTTGTTTCCAACTTGCTCTTGTTGATCATTTACTTTTCTATTTGTCTTGATAGTGGCCCTCCATATTAATAGTTTGTCACAGACGTGTAGTCAGGACAAAGATTGCCATATTATCAGATTGTTTGTAAAGTCCAAGGCATAAGTAGAGATACTTGACACCGAGTTTAAGGTCATTAGCACCTAGGGATGGGACTGGATGGAAGAGATCCTGCCTTGGTTGTAAGAGTCTGACCCCAGCACTGTCCACGCTGCCGAGTATGAGCCCTGGATGTGTCAGTGCCAGCTCCAATGTGGCCACCAAGTGTGTGACCCCCCTCCCCCCCCACCAGTGCAAAACACAACAATGAGAATGAAAAAAAAACATATAAAAGGGATGGGAGAGAGAAATATTATCACCTTTATTTTACAATGTAAGCAGCTAGGACAAGACTTTGTTTTGATTTAGCCATTGAAAATGAGAATTTCTTGACAAATTCCTGGTATCAATGTTTTAATATCTTATGAGGTGGAAGGAAAGGCAGTACCTCTGGCGAAATTGCCTTCTTTCGGCAGCCTACCTGGCAAAAACTCTAGCTGCAGAAAGTTCTCAGTACCAAAAGATGGAAGAGAACTGAGAAGCTTCTTCCTTTAGCTTCCACATATCTGGACGCTTTGTCTCTACCCTTGGAGGATGGTGTCCATCAATTATTTCCACTTTGCCAGAACCCTCAACTGACTCCAGGGAACCAATTTCCAGTCTCCAGCTGGGGACAGTAGTGATCTCACCCGTTCTCTAGTGCTTTCAGCAGTCGCCATCAGAAAGATTCCTGGTCTTTTCTGCACCCACTACTGCTCCCTTTTCTCAGGACCCAGCAGGTTTTCATCCATCAGGTCTCTGAGTACTGGAGAGCACTGCTGGTTTCAGCAGCCTCTGTAGGGACGTACCCACTGAATTGCAGTTCACGGCCCCCTGTTGTCTGTGCTTCATTTAGAACATGCATGTCTTAGCGGTGTTGGGTTTTCTCAGTCTCCCCACTGTATGTTTGGGAAGTGACATTCCCTTGTCATCTCCATTTTCTAACACTGTAGAATCTTCCCAGCTTCCGATGTTTCCTTGTTTACTGCTTCTTTCTAAGACTTTGCATTTTCTTTTTGAACATCTTTTTAGGAAAAAAAATATTTGCTATAGATTTAGTGAGCTTTGGAGTGGATATATTTTTGTTTATTTGATTTCTGGGGGGTCACACGCGGCTGTGGTTAGGGCTTACTTCTGGCTCTGTGCTCAGGGGCTCAGGGGATCCTATTGGGTGCCGAGGATTAAACCTAGATCAGCATTGTGCGAAGCAAGCACCTTACCTGCTGTACTCTTGGTTTGGCACCAAGGTGAGGGGGGGCACATAAATATTTTAAATTGGTGTTTTCCTTGCACTTGGTTGATCAGCTGACCTGAGTTTGATTCCTCCACCCCTCTTGGAGAGCCTGGCAAATTACCGAGCATATTTCACCCACACGGCAAAGCCTGGCAAGCTCCCCATGACGTATTCGATATGCCAAACACACTAACAAGTCTCACAATGGAGACATTACTGGGACCGCTTGAGCAAATCGATGAACAACAGGACAGTGCAGTACAGTGCAGTGCAGTGCCCTCCATACCTAAAACTGGGGTTTCTCAGAGATTGACACACTTAATACTTAATAACAAGTTTTAATATTCTTTGCGGAGGTTGGGAGGGGGCACACCCTGGTTCTGTGCTTAGGGATCAAGTCCTGGGAGTGCTCCGGGAAATATGTGGTGATGAGGAGTAGACTAGGGTCCATGGCACTCTAAGAAAGCATGTTACGTCTTTCTACCCCTGTGGCCTCAGTATTACATTTTTGACTTGACTCATTTTTCTGGCAATATGAGTATCACCAACAGCTCTCAGGGTGGCCCCCTTACTCCCAATGGAGCAGTTTCCTAAAGAGCCATGCAATTTACATATACAATTAATAATGCAGGAGCAGTGACCACAGGTCTTTGTGTTCATCTACGTTCTTCAATATTTTCAAAAGTATAAATATTGAGTAATAAAGAGGCTCAGACTCAGAGTTTGAAAATGGAAAAAGGTTTTATTGAAAAGTGGATGAGAAAGGAAAAGAACCGCCCCATGCAGTAGTATGGGATTAAGTCTGGCTCATTTTTTAGGGCTTTATAGGGAAACCAGTTCTTGGTGTTGCTTGTCAAGTGTTGACCATGTAACAGAGACCCCAGGGATCCTCCAGAGTGTTCTGGCAGGCTGAGGCCCCTCGGGTTACCTATTCGACCACTGGCCTTAAGTATTATTGCCATTATCTCTTTGTCTCCTTGAGCCTAAGCTCTGGGCCAGAATTTACAGTCTTAGGACATCACTAACTTCCTCAGGGAGAGCCCAGGATTTTGCAGGAATGTTTAAAGTGAGAAATGGAGACAACTCAAGCGGAGTTGCAAAGGGAAACTGAGACTTCCTCTTTCATTATGATGAAATGAAGGAAATGACGATGCTTTATATTCGTTTGCCCCTCTTGGTGATTTGGGCCACACAGAAGGGTGAGCAGGGCCTACTTCTGACTCAGTGCTCAGGGCTTTTCCTGCTGTGCTTGGGGGACCTTCTGGTGCCCAGATAAAACCTGGGCCTCCTGCAGCAAAGAATGCACACACACCCCTCCCCCCCATCCACCCCGTCCACTGTCTCTCTCGCCCTCCTCTCCTTAGCCAGAACCTCTGGGCCCGACTCTTCGCTATTTGCCTCATTGACATTGTCTCTGATGCCGGACCAAGGTTTACAAAATGGTTGTCACCTTGCCTTTCTGTTTTCCTTCTCATTCTCTGTTTTTTGGTCTCTCTTGCCAATCTAAGTGGAAGCTTTGCTTTCCTTTTCAAAATAGGAAAATGAAAAAGTAAAAAAGAAATCCTTCACTTTTCTCAAAGACACAAAAACTTTCCCACGTGAAGAACTGTCTATTGAGGTAAGGGCAGCTGCTAATCAGCTGGAATTATACAGGCTCTAATTTTACTTCTTCCCTAACACCCCCCTTCCAGACACACATGCACTCATCATTATTTCCCTTGTTTGCCAGGCTAAAGTTTTATCCTACCTTTGGAAAATGCTGGAGGCCTGGGACACCAGCCTTGGGATGTTACTCAGAACCTTAAATTCGTACTTAGGCCCAAATTTACAGTACTGATTTTATTCTTTTTTTGGACCACACCTGGTAGAGCTTGAGAGCTACTTCTTGCTCAGTGCTCTGGGATTACACTCAGTGGCACTTGTGGGGTCATTCCTTGCTGAGTGTTAAAGATCCAACCTAGGGATCCAGACACAAAGCCTCTCCCTCAGTCTTCTGAGCCATCTCCCTGGTGGCCTCGAGTACTAATTAAAAATAAAATTTTCCCTGAGTGGAATTTTACAGGCAGAAGAAACAAGGGTATTCACAAGATCTCTAGACAGACTGAAAAAAGGTAAACTAGGGAGAGAAGAGACATGAGAAGCAATGGGGCCAGGTCAGGGGGTCGGGTACTTAAGGTGATGTGAAGGAATGACAGAGACAAATATGCAAACCACACAGTCAATAACACCGAAATCGAGAGACCCAAACTTCAACAACCCAACTTAGAAAGGTGCTTGTCAAGAGGGCAGGCTGAGGAGGGCGGGGGATTGATGTGGGAGGGAACCTGGAACATTGTGGAGGGCAGTTGACACTGGGGGTGGGATTAGTGCTGCTATACTGGACGTCTAAAACTCAACGACGAGTAACTTTGTCAATCACAGTGCTTTAATTTAAAAAAGAAGTGGAGGAAAAAGTAGGAAAGAACTATTAGGGGCTGGAGTGATAGCGCAGTGGGGAGGGCATTTGCCTTGTACGCTGCTGACCTGGGTTCAATTCTCAGCATCCCATATGGTCCCCTGAACACCGCCAGGAGTAATTCCTGAGTGCAGAGCCAGGAGTAATTCCTGAGTGCAGAGCCAGGAGTGAGCTCCGAGCACTGCTGGGTGTGACCCAAAAAGCAAAAACCCAAACACACACACACACACACACACACACACACACACACACACACACACAAACTACTGAATTCATGAAACCCTAGTTTATAAAATAAACATGTGTGTACTCCCATCTGGGGTCACTCTGGGTTCTAGAACAGCGTAAAAAAGAACGCACACTGCCTGTGTATACCGTTGGGGTGGATTCTGGTGGGTGAAACCATGTGGGATTCGGGATTTAGGGGAAAAGAGTTTTCTTCCTTCAGAGGAGCCCTTTCCTGATGCGCCTGCATTAACATGCGTTTCTGACATCCCCAGGTGAATCGTGTGGCTGTAATTACATTTTGTGTAATATTAGCAGAAGGAGAGAGTGATAGACTGGATTCAAACGCAATGGGAAATGCTCCCCTTGGTGATAGCACGGGCCTTTGTTCCTCTTCAGAGGCACTTTCATCCCAGCTATCAGAACAGGGAGCTGAGATTTCGCCAGAGTACATCTGCCGTTCCAAAAGGTATTTGAGAGAGGGTCGTGCTCTTGCTGTCTGGGTCCCTCTTCAAGAAGACCCCAAGTAATAGACCCTTGAAGATTTCTCCTGAAACCGTTCCGAAAATTACTCGGCTCAGGTCGCACAGATGGATTTTGTTTTGTGGCTCCTGGAAGATCAAAAAGGAAGTTCAGACCAACCCAAGCAGGTTGCCTCTGCCCTTTTATATGTAAAAGTATAAACCGTATAAACCCCCGATTAAACAGGTGCCTGTGCTAATTGCTACTCTCAGGGGAATGAACTGGGGCACGGATATCAGCTGAGCCTGAAAACTGTAGTCAGAAGCAAAGACCTTGAGAGACAAGGTTAGCCAAGAAAGATTAAAAAAAAAAATCATCTTGTTAAAAACCTCACCAGTTGAACGAGATGACAGATGAATGATGGATGCAGGTGGGAGAATGGGACTCTCTTCAAAGGAAGGCGCGCGAGGTTGCAAGGCAACGGGAGAGCTCCAGGTCCTGGTGCCCGTGAGTGGGGGGCAGATAATACCGGGTTCGTGTGCTCATTGCATTGTTAGAAGCTGCTGGAATAAATCCTCCGGGGAGCTACTACAAAAGACGGCAAAGCCAAGAGCAGTCTTGTATTTTGGTTTAAATTTAGACGCATTGTAATTGTCATTGAGTTACTCTTTGAGGTCATTTTTTTTTTTTTTTGGGAAAGGAACAAAATAAGTAAAACTCTGGAGAACATGGCGTTTTGAGCTATACACGTTCGAGGCTTCAGTTAACTGTGAACTTGTTAAGAAGCTGCTTTTCACCTCAGGGAGCCTCAACTTTTTAACCTGTAAAATGGGAATAGCAATGAACTCTTTTCCACTCTGGTCTAAAGGCTAGTGGTCCAGGATTTAAAGTAACTGGAACCATCAACAACTGGGAAGATTTCCAGGCATGGTAGCTATTACTCGGATGCTAGAAATAACAAAGAATGAAATTTTGGAGGGTCTTCAACATATGTCATTGATTGGACATTTAATGAGTTTTGTTGATCTTTGGGGATGAAAGGGCGAGTTTTTGTATATGGGTAAATGAACACCATTGATCATGTCTGAGAAGCAAACAAATGAAAACAGTGAAACAACGACTGAGATTAAATCAGCCCTAATTAACCAAAACTAATCCCAGTAGCCAAACCAGCAAACAAACACAAACCTGTACTTATTTCAACAAAACAAAAAATGGTGGGAATTAGGGAAGAATTTGAACTACCATTCCGGGTTAAACATTTATTCTTTCCAACTAAATTACTTAAATCATCTCGCAATTTAATACTTACTAGAGTGGCACTCTGTGTGTTTTGTGAATGGTTAAGTAAATGCGAGACGGGATGAATGGACTCTAATTAATCCTCGTGCGATCAAATGAACTTTCCTGAATCATTATTATCACATCATCATGTGCTTATTCCAGAACCAAGCGCTGGCTCTTTTCAGGGATATGCAAAGGTTTCCAAAGGCGTCGTCAGTGGTGGTCTGACGCTTGTAGCCAGTGAAGCAAGAGTCCCCAGTTCAGCGACCTAAGGTGTAAGCTACCTCTCTTCGCATCAATACGGAACACAGGGCCCGGGGATGTGGTTCAGTGGCAGAGCGCCTGCCCCACAAGCTTAGGCGGGGACACAGCTTTTGTGTTCTCCTGGAGTCACAGCTGACCACGTGACCTCTAGCACAAAGCCACCAAGTGCGCCTGAGCACAACTGAAATAGGCCACTTCTCGTCACTGCCAACAACGCCAACAAAAGGAGAAAAATAAATCGCGTTAGATATTTCTCTCTTAGGAAAGAGGTCAAGTTGTGTCATTACTGTTGTTTTTTCATTTCTCTATCAACCAGCTTGACTCAGATTAGTTCTACATTTGCAATGATGCAGTTGACAACCACTCAGCACTCAGTTGCCAGTTTGTTTCCTGACCCTGTGGAGCTGATGCTTTGTCCTTCCTCCTTCTCCATGACAGTCTTGACTGTCAGTAGAACCAGTGGAATAAGACACTGTCAGGAATTTCCACAAATAATTAAAGCATAAAAATAAGTAATAGATGACTAGTGTGAGAGATTGTCCATTTTCCCCCTCCTTTTAATAGATATGATGAGGAAAGAACACTGGAAACTTGGATCATCGAATCCACACGGCTGGTCTCTTCTTGCACAATTAGTCTTTCTGTATTCTTCAGGAGTATTTATTGTCATAAAATGGTGCTCCACCAATGTGCTATCTGTAGCGATTTCGCCTTTATTATTTATTTATTTATTTATTTTTTGCTTTTTGGGTCATACCTGGCATTGCACAGGGGTTACTCCTGGCTGATGCACTCAGGAATTACTCCTGGTGGTGCTCAAGGAACCATATGGGATGCTGGGACTGGAACCCAGGTAGGCTGCATGCAAGGCAAGTGCTCTACCCACTGTGCTATCGCTCTAGCCCTTGCCTTGATTTATTTTAAAGGAAAAATCATATCTCTCTCTCTATATATATAGATATATGTGTTAAGGTAATTAAAATTCAGTTTTCAATTTAAGGCATTTGCCTTGCATGCAGCCAACATGGCCGACCTGAGTTCGATTCCTCCGCCCCTCTCGGAGAGCCCGGCAAGCTACCGAGAGTATCTCACCCGCATGGCAGAGCCTGGCAAGCCACACGTGATGTATTCGATATGCCAAACACAGTAACAACAAAATCTCCAATGGAGACGTTACTGGGTCCGCTTGAGCAAATCGATGAACAACGGGAGGGCCTTATGCCATAAATATTCTGGCTCAATTCTGGATGACCTGGATACTCTCTCTGTATCTCTCTCTCTCTCTCTCTCTCTCTCTCTCTCTCCCTCTCTCTCTCTCTCTCTCTTCTCTGTGTCTATAATATTTTTTCATTTCTCTCTCCAACTTTTCTTATCTCTTTTCATCTATTTTTCTCTCCTTTTTAACATATTTTTGTGTGTTTTGTTGTTCACAATAGTAGGGTAAAAGTAAGTGTATTGGAAAAGATTGGCAGTTTGGAGAGGTTACATCAACAGAACTGGGGAGTAGAAACGTGAAGCTCCTGGCTGCTTTTAATGGTTATTTCTAGCCCAGAGCTCCCGACTGCAATACATAGTCTGCTCTGGAGGGTGTGGGGTATGGTGGGGGCGTCCCTTCTGGTAACTGATTAAGGTACTGCTGAAGGCAATTGTGTAGCTTCTAGAAAAACCGAATAAATGCTCAAAATAAAAACAAAAATATTAATTCAAGGAAATATTTTATTTTCAGTGCTGGACATAGGACTCGGGGTCTTGTGGTGCTCGGGGCTTACGCCTACCTCTGTGCTCAGGGATCACTCCTGGAAGGACTCAGGGGCACTGACTACATTGGACTGATGCTCTGCTTTGAACAGGAGTCAACTGCATGCAAGGTAAGCACCTGACCCTCTGCACTAACTCTCTGGTCCTGCTACTCGGGGGTCTACACATCTGAGGCATCTGATCTACCACTGTGCCAAACTACTGGCCCTCGCCTGATTCTTTCATGCTGAACATTCCATGAAGGCAGAACTCATTTTTATTTTGTTCATTAATGCATTTCTAATTCCTAAGAAGCAAGAGGTGCTGAGTGCAAATTACTAGATAAATGGCAGTGACTCTCATTTATCCATCAAATTCTTGGTTGTGAAGAAGAATTGTAAGGAAATAATGTGGTAGGAATTTTATACCCTTTAGTATGTTCAGTCTTGTGTGCTTACCATTAGAGTGCCTTCCATTTTCAACGAGGGAGAAGAATGCAGAGAGGAAGTGATTTGAACGATTATTGGCTGGTGAAGAATGTGGCTAGAATTCAGAGTCAGGTCTATGAGCTCCAGAGCTTGTTTCAATATCTATTTGCTGATTTTTGAATATTTGAGTCTCCTGCCCCCGTACCTGGCTGTCCTCGCCGGGGCCCCTTGGAGGGGAACGGGTTGAGTTTCCTTCCCCGCCCCCCAACCAGGGCTCCGGCAGCCGAAGACCTGCAGAACCAGCCACCACCATGCTGAGACTACTCTCCACACACATGAAGGTACTGGCAGAGGAACAAAGGCATGCGGGTCCCAGGCCCGAGATCTCCAAGCCTGCTTGGATCAGAGCTGAGCATCCTCCACCCAGATCCTCCATATTCCAGTAGGCGGGGGTCACACCCACCAACTGGCCCCCTGGCGCCATGTAATCCCATCAATGTCCAAGACCCAGAGACTATAAAACCCAGATCCCGGAAGAGAACAGCGCAGAGTCTCCTGCCCCCATGTCTGGCTGTCCTCAATGGGGCCCTTTGGAGGGGAACGGGTTGAGTTCGGGCCATGCGACATCTTATTATCTCATCCTTATTTTGGACAAACTGGCAGGCTACCGAATGTAACCTGCCCACACGGCAGAGTCTGGCAAACTCCCCGTGGCGTACCCAATATGCCAAATACCAGTAACAACGAGGAGTCTCATTCTCCTGACCCTGAAAGAGCTTTGAATATGGCACATTTTAAAAAATCTCAGGGCTAGGACGAAGGAGATGTTACTGGGGCCTGTTCGAGGCAATCGACAAACAACAGGATGGTTGTGATCATGATCGTGATATTTGAATACTGGTCATTTCATATATCCTGGGTAAGTTCAATAGTAGAAGGAAGACTTAATTTCCATGTTCTTTTAGCAGAGTGAACTATCTCAATTAATTCACAGTTCAGAACACAGACATAGTAATTGGTCCAAAAGTGATCGAGTCTATTATCTATAGGGGTACTGGTTTAAATTAAGCCTTGGGGTTTCTTGTCCAAATTTGAGAACTATGTTTCTAATTATGTGCTGGTAAACTGAGTACATGGTAAGTACTTTGGATATGTAAAAATGAATGAGTGACAGGATGGGAAATGTGTGATGAAAGTAGACTATAGACCGAACAAGATTGCCACTCAATGTCTCTTTTGCAAACCACAGCACTCAAAAGGAGAGAGATAATAAAAGGGAATGCCCTGCCACAGAGGTAGGGTGGGATGGGGGGAAGGGGGGTGGAAGGGATACTGGGACTGGTGATGGTGAAGAATTGGCACTGGAGGAGGGATGGGTACTTGATTACTGTATAACTGAAACCCAAACACAAAAATTTGTAAGTCTACAACTGGTGTTTCACTAATAAAAATTTAAGAAAAAAAATGAATAAGTGAATTCATTAGCTTTTATTGAGTACCTACTAAACTCCCACTTCATTGCTAAAGAGAATGTGTACAATGCATTTAATCTTCAGCATCTGGTGAAGTGCTCTGAAAGCACCAAACTGTAAGTATGATCGTCATTAAAAGTTTATCAATGGACATATTTAGTGAGACTGGGTTACAGGAAGAGAGAATGTTGGAGTTGAGAGGATTCAGATTATATAAAGGTAAAATCTGAAGCACAGAAAAACTTAAGGAGTTGAGGACACACAAAAACTTTCTAGAGTAATAAAAAAAAAAAAGCATCAAGGAAGCCTGCTACTCATAAGCTTAGTACTTAGTTGCATTCCTCTAGTTCCCTAGGATGACCTGCCCATTCCTAAATGTGTATTAGCAGTATAATCCCTTCTGTTTCAAGCAGCATTCTTCAATCTCTGATCCGCTGACTAATGTTTGTCCAGAGGTGTAGAAAGGCAAAAAAATCACTGGTCTTCTGCCTCAGTTATAAACTATGGGTCTGTGGACCCACATGCAGGATATAAGCCTGTCCACATGTATGAAAAAAGGATTGAAGAACACTGGTTTAAAGAGTTGAATAAGGCATACAGTTAATCTTTCTGTGATTGATTGCACCCATTTTTGCAGATCTTTGTAGAAAGAGTTGCTTTAATTTGCTCTCTACTTACGCAATTGTGAAACAGATTACACAGAAATGTATAGAGCACATGATGCATAACTTAATAAGCTGTTTGAAGTGAGCAGCCCTGTTGCTGCTGCTCAGGCTACTTCTAGCACGCTCATCCCCCCTCCGCGGCCCTGGAGTGGGGCACCCCACTCACCTCCCACCCTGCCCGGATGGATCACCAAGCCTGGCTTTGTTGTAATTTGCTCTTTTGCTTTCTACACTTTATGCCAAAACATTCATCTCTAATTACTACAGTTTTGCTTGTTTTAAAGCTCTCTGGAAATAATGTGGTCTTCTGTGCCGGGATTTAATGCTCAATATACTTTTTATGAAACTCACCCATGCTGCTGTTTATTAATGTAGCTAATTTTCTGTGCTGGATAGAATTCCATCGCAAGGATAGAGCACCATTCCAGCAGCATTATATTTCTGATGAACATTTATTTGGCCAATGTGAATAATCTCAATCATTGTGTTTTTGTAAATACCTCTTGGCTCATATGCGGATCCATTTCTTTAAGTAACTACAGGTTGGTATGGCTCATGTATATTCAATTTTAGTAGATAATTTATAACTCTTTTTCAAAGCAGTTAAAGCAACTCATACTTCTACCTGAAATGCATAAAGACTGTGTGCCCTCAGGTTTTCACTAGTACTCACTATCACTGTCCTCCCATTCTTCGTCGATTTGCTCGAATGGGCCTAGTAACGTCTCCATTTTGAGACTTGTTGTTACTGGGTTTGGCATATCGAATACGTCATGGGGAGCTTCCCAAGCTTTGCTGTGCCAGTGAGATACTCTTGGTAGCTTGCCAGGCTCTATGAGAGGGGTGGAGGAATCGAACCTGGGTCAGTCAGGCCAGCTGCGTGCAAGGCAAATGCCCTACCGCTGTGCTATTGCTTCAGCTTTATCACTAGTACTCATCACAATTAATTTAATTTTTTTTGTTTGTCTTTATTTTGTATCACATCCTGTGGTACTCAGGGACTCTCCCCAGGTTGATATTTGGGGGAGGGGTCACTCCCTGTGGTACATGGAGGACCATGTGGTATCTGAGATTGAAGCTGGGCCTCTGACTCACTAGTCTGTTTAACTATCTTCCCAGCCCTCTTGACTAGTCTTTTTTTTTTTTTTTTCTCTTTCTAGTGTTGGCATCAAACTCAGGGTCTTTCACTTTCAAGCCATGTACCCTGCCCTGGAACTACAACCCTGATTCTCAAATTTTTAAATCTTAGTTTTTGTGGTGGGCATCCTAGCATCTCATGATGCTTTGTTTACATTCCTTAATTACTAATGAAGTTCAACACCTTCACATACTTGGGGCAATGTAAGGATCTGGATCTGCAGTACCCTTTTTTGCTTTGTTTTTGTTTGGAGTCACATCCAACAGTGCTCAGAGGTTACTCCTCCTGGATCTGTACCTACAAGTCACTCCTAGCAGGCCCGAGGGACCCTCTAGGATGCCAGGGATGGAACCCAGGTCAGCCGCATGCAAGGAGAGTGCTGTACATTTACTCCAGGCCCTTGTCCTCTACTTCTTTTTTTTTGGGGGGGGGGGGTTAGGTCACACTGAGCAATGCTCTGGGGTTACTCCTGGCTCTGCACTCAGGAATCACTCCTGGTGATGCTCAGGGACCATACGGGATGCTGGGGATTGAACCTGAGTCAGCTACGTGCAAGGCAAATGCCCTACTTGCTGTACTATTGCTCCAGTATCTCCTCTTCATTTTAAAACAGAATTGTCACTGTCACTGTCCTCCTATTGTTCATCGATTTGCTCGAGTGGGCCCAGTAACGTCTCCATTGTGAGACTTCTTGTTACTGTGTTTGGCATATCGAATACACCACGGGGAGCTTGCCAGGCTTTGCTGTGCGGGTGAGATACTCTCAGTAGCTTGCCAGGCTCTCTGAGAGGGGCAGAGGAATCGAACCCCGGTCAGCCAGGCCAGCTGCGTGCAAACACCCTACCGCTGGGTTATCGCTCCAGCATCAAAACAGAATTACTCCTTAAAAAGGTTTATAGAAAAATCCTTGCTTTTTCTAAGTAGTTTGTCCGAAGTAGTCTGTTAGATTAGATCTTGCTCCACTCCGTAGCCTTTCTCTTCACTTAATTAGAGGAGAGGGTTTTTGTGATGAGTGCCTAAAAGATGATCCAAGTTTTACAATCAATTATACAAACTGCCAAATAATTTAATGCTATTTTTGTTCAACTTTTTATTTTGCTTTCTCACTTTTAGAATTAAACTTTTAAGTATAATTCATTTTATCTTCTCAATAAGTATATGAAATTATATGATAATTATTATTTATTAGGGGAAAAAGATGTCTTTGTGACTCATAAATCTATTTCTACCTCTGTGTCTGTCTGTCTGTTTCTATTTTTTAGAGGCTTGGTGGTGTCTTCTAGACCTCCTTGGCCAATTAGGTATGAGCTCAGTGCCCAGGGCCCTGCAGTTTCGAAGTCTGCCAGGTATCTCCTGGGCATGGCACTTGGAAACTGCAGCCCCAACCTGGAGATGTTTGGCACCATTCAGGGCTGTGTTAGATGCCCAAGGAGGCCATGAGGTACCAGGGATCAAACCTAGGTCAGGCAAGCACCTGTCCTAAACACTGTATTATCTCCTGGCCCCTGTTTATTCCTTAGCTATCTCCTTCTTCTATTCAATTGGTAAATCTGTGTATGCTCTATCATTATACATCTTATGTCCAGGTCACATGTTTTTAAATATCCCAACTACAGTAAGTCTTAAGGCTCTCATTTCTCTTTGCTGGAATACTCTGCTCCTGGAATATTTGGAATCACTCTTAATTTCTCCTCTCTCTCCCCTTCCCTTCATTGCTGTCGTTATGATGATTAGGGTTCTCACACACTGACTGATGGTGCTCAGAGTAAATGGTCATCTTCCAGTTGTGGTGCTCATATGCCTTTCGATTATACTGCTTGCTGTGATTCCATATGCATGTTTGCCAGGGGTTATACTTTCTGGCTATTGTGCTTACACATTTTTTAGGTGAGCTGATTACCACACAATGTTGGGGTACTTGCATCCACTGCCGACAGTGTGAGTAGAAGCCATTGCCATTGCAGGACCTTACACTCCTGGTTTCCAGTTTGCTCCCAGCCCATGTGATAAGTTGGCTCCTGGCCTCTGACGCTGGCTGTCTTGGCTCTGCTTTTTCTTCTTTGGTGGTGATTGTTTTCTGATTACAATCAGCAGTACTTGGAGGCTGACTTCTGACTCAGGAGACCACAGTGTGCAAAGCATGTGTTTATTCTATGTGGTACAAAGTGGAAGCTACTTCTCTGGTCCCTTGTATATTATAGAAATACTTTGTCATTGTTCGCCCACTCCTGCAAAAAACACAAGTAAAGATGAAAGAAAGGAAGAAAAGGAAGGAAGGAAGGAAGGAAGGAAGGG
Source organism: Sorex fumeus (assembly GCF_029834395.1). Lineage (NCBI taxonomy): Eukaryota > Metazoa > Chordata > Mammalia > Eulipotyphla > Soricidae > Sorex > Sorex fumeus. The sequence goes on along the minus strand of NW_026606059.1, from coordinate 9,253,653 downwards.
AGGGAGGGAGGGAAGAAAAAAAGAAAAAGAAAGAAAGAAAGAAAGAAAGAAAGAAAGAAAGAAAGAAAGAGAAGAAAGAAAGGGAAGAAAGGAAGAAAGGAAGGAAGAAAGGAAGGAAGGAGAGAGAGAGAAAGAGGGAGGAAGGAAAGAAAGAAAGGGAAGAAAGGAAGAAAGAAAGAAGAAAGAAAGAAAGAAAGAAAGAAAGAAAGAAAGAAAGGAGAGAGAAAAGAAGAAAGAAGGAAGGAAGAAAGAAAGAGAAAGAAAGAAAGAGAGAAAGAAAGAGAGAAAAAAGAGAAAGAGAGAAAGGAAGGAAGGAAGGGGGAAGGGAAAAAAGAAAAAGAAAGAAAGGGAAGAAAAAGAAAAAGAAAGGAGGAAAGGAAGAAGGGAGGAAGGGAAGGAAGACTACACTACTGTGCATATTTTGGTTGCTATTATATTTATCAAATCGGGAGACTTGATATTTTTCTAAAATTCAGACTCGTCTCTGAGTATGCTCCCAGTTACTTCTCCAGTCTTGCTACTGCTTTATAGTTTTTTTCTGCATTGTTTTATTTTTCATATGGGCCTCTTTGGGGGTGCTCAGGGGAAGTGGGGCCACTCTTGACAATAAGCGACTCACCAGGTTGGGGCCTGAAGACATGATGTCGCTTGGGTGCCCTAGTGCCAGGGCCCATCGAGCTGCCCGGCATTGGTGCCTGGGACAAGCCTGGTTGGAGCAGCTATAAGCATAAGCCTCACGCTCTGGACTAACCTTTTGGCTTTGCACATCTTTTGATGGTGTTGGACATGTAATATTTTGGTTCTTTTAATTTGTGATCTCAATAAATCTTGTATTCTGTCTGACTCTGTGGCTACTACATGTATTACCATTGCTTGTCATTGATTTTCTTTTTAAATCAAGAATTTTTTTTTTTATTGAATCACTGAGATAGACCCTTACAAAGCTATTCATGGTTAGGCTTAGTCATACAGTGTTCAAGCACTCATCCGTCCACCAGTGTACATTTGCCAGCACCAGTTTCCTTCCCATTAACCCCCACCCAACCCCCAGTTTGCCTCTCCCTCTCTGTCTCTCAGTCTCTTTGCCTTTCTCTGTCTCTGTCTCTGTTTCTCTCTCTCTCTCTCTCTCTCTCTCTCTCTCTCTCTCTCTCTCTCTCTCTCTCTCTCTCCTTTTAGGCATTGTGGTTTGCAATACAGATACTGAAAGGTTGTCGTGTATATCCTTTTGCCTACTTTCAACACTCAGTTCTTGTCCAGCGTGATCATTTCCATATATTATTATCATATTCTCTGTCTTACCTACCCTCAGCCCCACACACACTTGTGGCCGATTCCAACCATTGACCAGTCCTCCTAGCCCTTGTTTTCCCTGGCCTTGGATATTAGTTTCTACTATGTATTTTTTATATCCCTCAAATGAATGCAGTCATTCTATATCTGTTCCTCTTCTTTTGGCTCATTTCACTCAGCATGATACTCACCGTGTCCATCCATTTATAAACAACTTTTATAACTCCATTCTTCCTAACAGTTGCATAGTTTTCTGTTGTGTAGATGGACCATAGTCTCTTTATCCACTCATCTGTTCTTGGGCACTCAGGTTGTTTCCAGATTCTGGCTGTGGTGAATAGTGCTGTAGTGAACATAGGGGTGCAAATGGTGTTTGTGTTATGTGTTTTTGGGCCCCCAGGGTATATTCCCAGAAGAATACCACTTCTGGGTCAAATTAGAGCTCAATTTATAGTTTTTTGAGGAATGTCCATATTGTTTTCCAAAAAGGCTGGACCAGTTATTATTTCTATCAACAGTGAAGAAGAGTCCCTTTCTCCCCGCATCCACGCCAGCACTGGTCATTGGTTTTTATCTTAAAGTTATATCTAATTGTGTTGTCAAGCCCATATGCTATTTTAATTATTTATCTGTAATGACTTTTAGAGTTTTCATGTACGCAGTCTGCCTCTCCTTCCCTCATTACACACAAAATGTGATCATAGTCTAATTTGCACCAGGTGTTCAACACCTTAATCACTTAATCACTTAACTTCCCGTTAGTCGTCGATTTGCTCGAGCGGGCGCCAGTAACGTCTCCATTTGTCCCTGTCGCGTGCTAGTGTAGCCCAATGGCATCTGTTCGCTCCGGGAACATGAAGGGCCTCAAACCGATCGTTCATGATCTTGACGAAGAAGTCTGACCATCTGGTAGGTGGGCGGCCACGCGGTCTCTTGACATCCCGTGGAATCCAATCAGTAACAGCTCTAGTCCAGCGGTCGTCTTTAAATCTCATTACGTGACCAGCCCATCTGATTTTCGACACCTTGGCAAATGAGACAGCGTCCCTGATCCTCGATCGTCGACGGATGTCAGAACTCCGGATTCGTTCTCTCATTTGAGTGAAACATGATATTCCAGTTCATCCCTCTCGGTTCAACACCTAATATTCAATAAAACAAAATTCTTGATCAGTCTTTTAGCATTGAGAGTTATTTTCAAAATAACCTTTCCCCTGTCTCACCTGTTTCATAGACATTGGATGTGTATTTCTACTCTGAAAAATCTCTGGAATGAATCTGATGTAAAAATCAAGTTGTGAAACATATCTTATGCCCAATGAAATAATGTGGTGGAGAAAAATTCGCTTTCTATATAATTCAAGCACTGCATGGATATATTACACATATATATTATCAATTGAGTAACCAGTTGATAAAAGACAATCGACACTTTAATTGTTTTGAACATTTGGCTAAAGTTTCCTTCTATCTCTTACTTGATAAGGGAATACTCTAAAAATTGGCCAATAAAAATGTGCATGTCATATGTGTTTGTAAGAAGAAATAGGAGTTTAAAGGTAAGATCCTTTGAGTCTTTGAAATGGATGGGGGTGAGTGAGTTAAGAAACGGGTGTCTGGAGAAAAGGTGGCTGAATATTTTCTTTCTTGGCTGCAATCTCAACAAACAACAAGCAACAATAAGTAAATAATTTTTAAATGGATAAGACTAGGAATCCAGATGTTTGGAAGCAAGATACGAGCTGGTAATGTGTGTGCTGTAGCCATCATCCAGGCCCTTCCTGAGGGGAAGGAGACAGAGCCAGCTTCTCTGCTTTCTAAATATCCTCTAGAAACCAATCTTGTTGTCACTGACATCACAACTTTGTTTCAGCTGGCAATCTGCCAACATCTGCTTGGCAAGGATTTTTTCCCCTTCCAGACTCAGATATACGTCTTCCCATTTTGCATCACTGAAGGCAACACACAGCAATAAAAAGAATACTGAATACACTGGTCATTTTCTAATTCATTTTGGCAGGGGATGGGGGGAACTCTGATCTTGCTTCACGATATAAAGCTTTGCCTTCATATCATGGCAGCATAAAATTATCAGCGTGTACTTGAGTATTTGGAGTAATCCAAAGAGTTAAAACACAGATCGATATACAGCAACTCAGGTTGTTCTTCACAGCGTTAAGTTTTTGGTAAAAAAAAAAAAAAAGGCAAAAAGGGGGTGGGGGAGGGCGTTTAAGATGCAGCCGGTTTAAATTACAGAACATCAAAAGCTGCTTTATTCCAGCTTTCAGACCCAAGACCTTCTGAATTTAGAAAATAAAGTAGTCAGCAGGAGGAAGTTTTGGTAAATGAAGCAAACCATCAATAACACCCGTTCCTGTTTGGCAGGGCCGTGTTCTGTCACACCTTGTCACTTCTTTGACCGCTTGAATGTTTTGACCACTTACCTGATCGGTTGTTGAGTGTGAAGTTGTATTTCCCAGGAAGCAAACAGCAGTTTTTGGCTGCTCACCGGCCAAGTTGGACAGATAGATCACTTCGGAGTTGCACAAGCCAGCTGAGAGATAATTAAGTCATTTGAATGTGAGATTTTTTGGCTTCTCTCTCCCAGTTTTTCCCTCGTCTCTTCTTGGAAGCAAAACCTATGGCTCTGGTCCCGTGTCCTTCCCACAACTCTTTTTAACATTCCTTCCTGCTCCCTGTGGAGAGGGTACAGCTCATCCAAACAATTGTGAGCAAGGATTCATCAATGAAGCCTTAGGCTCCTGTCCAGCGCCATGCAAATGTTTCTCTCAACCCTCTATTACCTCCAAATCATCTATTTTTATATCACTTCCCCTTTCGATACAGATTCTTCCAGGAGAGGAATATGTCTTATTGATCCTTGAACCCGAGCACCCAATATAGTAGGTGAGGCCACAATGTGCTCTGAACTCGGGTGAAGTACCTTGACCATTTCCAAGAGAGTTTGGGGGGCACCGTCCTTCGCAGCTGACAAAGAGATTTCAAACCTAGCCCTCGTCGTTTTCAACTGTGATTTTTCTGTACAGGCACAGCCAGAGAGTAACACATTAAGCATATGAGGCCACTTGGAGATATCGTAAGAGATTTGGGGCAGCGGGACCATCATTTGGCTGCTGATCCTTGGCTCGACACATTTTGTTCTCAGAGTCCCAGATGGCACCATGATTTCCCATGCCCAGTGCCTGGCTAAATGATTTTGTCCAAACTCTGCAATAGGAAAGTAGAATGATGCAATTTGGGTGGGACAAATGGTTTGGAATCTCTGCATAAATAATCTGGACTTCTTTAAAGAAATACATTTGTATCTTGTGGTACAAAGCCCAGCATCAGATCAGTTTTAGAGTTTTGATCTTCAAATCTAAGTAACAGGAAAATTAAAAATATGAGGTATTCAAATCCTTTTTAGTTTTCCAAACAGAATTCTACACTCATTTATACATAATACATGCGGAAATGCATGTAACATGTAAATTGTGTTAGCCATGCTAAAAGTTTTTGAATTTCTGTTGCGATTAAGATGTTTCTAATATGTAAGTTAGAATCTCAGTATGTCTTTTTTAGTCTTGCAGATAACACTATACTTGAAAAAATTGTTTTAGAGTATTTCATTACAAATTAATTCCCCCTTGAGTGCTTAAAACAGTTCTCCTGCCTCACTAACGACTTGCCTTACTTTCTGTTAAAAAATAGTGTATTATTTGAAATAAAAGATGTTGGTTGTTTTCCAAAAGAAAAAATGGTATCAACTGTTTAGTTCAGATCTAAGCTATAATACGGCATTGTTCCTGTTTTGACTGCTGTTTTGATTTAAACAGAATCATTCCCGATTTAATGGCCAACAAATGTTAAATTTGGAGATAGAATTACATACATTGGATTAAATGCAGCATACAAATAAATACAGTATGCTGCTGTTTAAGGACTGCTGGCGCAATCTGCTGCCAATTCTTGAAATATTAAATCCGACTATTCCTTTACTAACTAATAATATAGGCTTGAGGTGCACAGGAAAATAGGAGGTGATACAGCTATTGAAATCAGAAGAATCAGCCGCCCAGTCACCAATTTGGACTGGAAACTTGCCAAAGCATGTTTTATTTTATTTTTTTAGCTACTGATAAAACTGGCAGAATTAAAATGTACACACACACACACACACACACACACACACACACACACACACAGAGATGCATATTCCACAAAGAGGCACAGAAATGAATGCAAGACAGTGGGTTAGAGAGTTTGGAATTCCAGTTCATTCTCATCCTACTCTGAATTACTCTTTGCATCCTGTCTTTATCCCTCTCATCACTTGGACACAATGGAATTACCTTTAAATATTTTATGTCATCTTTCTTTCTGGCTAAAGGCCAATATATAGGCTCCGGTTTTATATTGTTGTTTCCCAGTTGGTAAGGTTCAATTTTAATTCTGAACATTTTAAACCCAAAGGAAACCTTTATGGAAAGAGAATAGTTGTAAAAAAATGTGTCCAGGTGTTTTCATTTATTTAGTTCTTAATAAGTCGGGCATAATAGATTCAAAGTGTGTTATCATCTTGGTGTTCTGTGGTGCTTCGGGTAAAATTTCGCGAGAGCAGAGATTCTTGGCATTTCCTTGGACTTTTATTTCTATTATCTTCAATACTTTCAGATTTCAAAGAACAGTTTTGGTGCTAATTACCAGATTTTGACTTTTATGAAAACCCCACACCACATGTCCTGATTTTATAGTTGCATGTGGGATCTGAAATGTGGTTTTATCAAAATAAACTCACACTTTGGTATGTGGAATTTCACTTGTAAAGTAGAGATCATAATTTCAAAAACAAACATAATTTGCACTTGGTTTTGCTTGAAAAAATAAAACGCTTGGCTGTGATCAGATGAAAAATGTTTTACTCAAGCACTGACTTTTCTTTGAAAAGCGTCTCTGATTGGAGTCAAGTGATTGGTTGTCAACAATGACATCATCCAAGCCTGGACCTTAGCAGCGCCCTTTTTATTTGGTAATTGGAAGGAAAAGCTATCCCCCCAAAAATTATTGTCTTCTTTTTCAGAAACCCCTAGATGTATTCTAACATTTTCTACATGCTTGCATCAAGATCAGAATTTGAAAGGGCCCTTTATGAAGAGGTGATCATAAATAACTAAATCAAAGAAATACAATGAAATAAATACACAGCGGTGGAAAGCAGAAATATGAAGTTGTTTTTCTGGGAAGCAGATGCAAATTTTCTTTTCAGTTCTAGCTCTGACCCTTCCTAGCTCTTTGCCTTGAGCAAGTTACTTAATCTTTCATTGTGCTAGTTTTCTTGTGTGCTCAATGGTAATAATTAAAGAATAATTTTAAAAATGAAATACAAAATAAGGTATGGAATTTTCAATTGGGTGTCTGTATTCTCAATTCAGCAACTAATTGCTTAGTTAAGTGGGCCATAGTAGATGCTCAGTGAAGCTATCGATGTGTAAAAAGCATCTTAAAAGAATGGAAAAAGAATAAAAACAGATGCCACCCAAAATTTTATTGTAAGCTACCTATTAAATAAAAATATGCGAGATTGGAGCTAGTCTGCATAATGAGAAGTTCCTCCATTTACCTATCATCCACTTTATAAAATCACTTGATAGTGTTATACATTAAACCTATTCCAAAAGAATTAGCCCTTGGGGCTGGAGAGATAGCACAGCGGGTGTTTGCCTTTGACGCAGCTGACCCGGGTTCGATTCCCAGCATCCCATATGGTCCCCTGAGCGCCACCAGGAGTAACTCCTGAGTGCAGAGCCAGGAGTAACCCCTGTGCATAGCCAGGTGTGACCCAAAAAGCAAAAAAACAAAACAAAAAAAAAAACAAAACAAAAAACCCAAAAAAATTAGCCCTCATGATCATGATCAAATGGGCCTAAATAGCTCAGTAAGAGAAGAGCATATGAGAAAAGTTCCTGTAAGAAAGAAATACACATTTAGGATTTAATTTGTAACTTTTAAGGCACATGTATACCTCAGGAGATCTCTGAGGACTGCAAAAAGGAAGAAAGTGGTAGAGTGTGACTCTATTGCCAACGGTTTGGTCTAGAGCCTCCCACCCCACTTAATGCCATAAAATTTTCATTTTATTTTAGTATTCATTAACAGTATTAATGAATTGCTTTAAGACATCAATGAGAGAAGACATGTGAAGTCTTAGCAAGATTCCTGGCTCGTAGTGAATATTCAAGAGATAGTTTAACTCTGAACATGGTTTTTAGTTCTTGCTTTTTGGCCTCTTTCTTGGAGGTAAGTACCTTTAGAAGCAACACAAGTGGAATCTATATATAGCTATGCATTTCAAGATTTGCTTTCTATCCAAGACCTTCATCATTTTACACCGATGCTACTTGAGATTATATAGAGAGCTACCTTCCCCCTCAAGAGGAATTATTAGGTGTTAAGTCATTGAATTATTTGAATGTGATCATCCTCTTCCAGTTACTTTCTTTATCTTGAAAGTCCTAGAGCAATGTGAACATAAGTAGCCATCGGCCTCTGGACTTCATCATGAAAAATCTTTTTTATGAGTCTGTTGTTAAACTCTTTATCTTTATGAGATTTATCAAAGTGAGTAACCGTCCTAGTACTGTATGAATCTCTTACTCCTGAATGATTTATAACAAAGAGGAGCTACTTTATTAAAAGATTCTTATGCTCCAGAGTCTCTTGTGAACTCAAAGAGCTAAGAGTTGCCATTATTGCATTAGAAGAAATACATGTTTATTCATGAGAAATAAAGAAGCCATTAGAAATTTATCAATGTGTGGGGAGCTCCTAATTTTTTTCTTTTATTTTTCTGCTTTGTGTCTATTCCCTAATCACATTTATTTATTCAACATTTTTTTCCCCGGAATATTGCAGTGTCCTAGGTTTTGATAGAGAGATGAATAAAACAGAGTGTCTGCCCTTAAAGAATTACCAACATAGAGCAAATGTAAAATTGACCTGTACCTTAGGGTCAACAAGTCTCACGATGGAGACGTTACTGGGCCCACTCGAGCAAATCAATGAACAAAGGGAGGACAGTACTACAGTACTACTACTTCGGATCATTGGAAGATTATTTATATAAAGACTCACATCCAGTGGATAGATGAGTCTGTTGGGCGTAGTGGACAATCCTGAGGCAGGAAGAGCACACGGCATTGGAGGGTGAGTGGTCCATTATGGTCCAGGGCTAGAGGTAGCAGAGGAATGTAGTCGAGAAGCAGGCACCATATCACAGTTTGAACTCCTCATGCTGAGAATCCCTACTTAAAACATAACACCAGACACACAGAAACCAATCTCATAATTATCTTGCTCTTTGCAGAGATCCAAAATCGTTGGCCGCGTGGCATTTATATGATTCTCATAACCAGATATAGAAAACAAAATATTTCACAACGCCTTTTCAGCAATTCTGATTGTTTGGGGGGAAATTCTAAACAATAATGGTGCATCTTTTGTCGAAATAATGAATGTAATCAATGTAGAGAAGAGTTAAGTAGAAATCATCTGCCTCACAGGCATTTGGAGGGGCGGGAGGGGGGTATACTGGGGTTCTTGGTGGTGAAAAATGAGTACTGGTGAAGGGAAAGGTGTTTGATCACTGTATGACCGTGACTTAAACCTGAAAACTTAGTAACTTTTCCCGCAGTAGTTCAATAAGTAAATATAAAAATAAAAAAAAAGTAAGGTGGAGTTCATGCCCAATTTAATCAGCTAATGAGTGGCTGAATAGCAGTACTCCTACAAAAAAAAAACAAAAACAAAAACAAACCAGGATTGGGTGTAATAAAATGTTTTAGCGGATTATCATTCCTGACCTATTTCCAATTTTATAAAAGGAGTGAGATATTAAAAAGATTTATATTTATATTGGGGGTTTGGGGCTACAACTGTCTACTCAGGGCTTGTTTAAGCTCTGTCCTCCTGGTCTGCACCCATGAGCATGAGGGACCAGATGTGGTGCCAGGATCAAATCTGGCTAGGTCAAGTGTCTTACCCACTGAACTGCTAAATTTCTAATGGCTTCTTTATTTCTCATGAATAAACATGTATTTCTTCTAATGCAGTAGCTACTCACTGAGAACCCCTGATAAAGACGTCTGAAGGAGTTGTGCCTCAGTTTAAATGTATGCAACAATTTTATATCTGCATAATTGTGGTCATTACAAATTTTTCCAAGTAGAGAATGGGGTATCTCGAATATCTATAGTGAAATATTCTTAATCACTTACACCTCCAGATGCCATTTTTGTCTCTATTTTCTTGCAGCATTTTTCTAGTAGGAATTTATTCATCTAAAGACTATCAATGTCTACTAAAGGCCCTAAGCACACACTTTTCTTTTACTTGACTCTTTATACATAGTTTTCTACATCATTGGTGAATTATCAGCAGCTTCCATGTCATCATGAGTTACTACAGGATGAAAGAGAGGACGGACCAAACAGCCTGGCAATAATAAAAGTGTGGAGTTCTTTGAATTCATTAGTATCATTTTTGGCAAGCACATTTCCGAAACCTTACTTATAATTGTATCTGGACAAAGTTATGAGTTTTGATTATTTTAATCCACAGACATGGGTGTAGATATAATTTTATTTGATTGCATGTTTGGAAGGATGGATGTGTTTATGAAATAGTCATCTAATGGCCTTTTAGAACATCAGTGTGTTTGATTCATTAATACATAATGGAATGTATATTGTAAGGAACTACTGAAACATATTTCTTTGGCTATAATTCAAGAATGCTTATACAATTGGAGAGGGTTATTTTTCCAGTAGAATAAAATTTAATAGTAATCAGATGTGCATTCTGGAAACACAAGGGGAGTAATATTGTTGGAAATGATATTCAAATGTTTGCTTTAAATTCAGCCTGATGTTTCTGCTGGTGCATAACCACAATAATGTCAAGAATATATAGAAGAGTCAGTCTTATTTTTCTCTTCTTACTTTTATTTATTTTTTTTTATTTATTTTCTTCTTGGGCCACACCCGGTGATGCACAGGGGCTACTCCTTGCTCTTCACTCAGGAATTACTCCTGGCGGTGCTCAGGGACCATATAGAATGCTGGAAATCGAACCCGGGTTGCCTGCGTGCAAGGCAAATGCCCTCCCTGCTGTGCTATTGCTCCAGCCCCTTACTTTCATTTATTAATTAAAATCTTTGTAGAATAAATTTACCTTAGTTTTTCATTCCCCAGCCCTTTTTCCTTCCTTGTGTTTTGCCATGACAGATACTTGGTGGTGATGCTCTTGTGGGAACGGGGGGGGGGGGGGGGATTGAGACTCTAACTGCAGTGCTCACATACTTGTCCATGGTGTCCCCCGGGCCATGGCTGTTCATTGTAGAACTTGCACACATACTTGCTGGGGTCCTTCTCCTGTAGCTGCCTGCTCACATCCTCACTGCAGTGCTCTCAAGATCACAGTGAACGCACCAGAGTCCCACTCTCTTTCCCTCTCAACTTCCTTGAATCTGATTCCTCTCATTCTGAAACGTGGGTGTAGCATGTACAGCACTTCTTTATTTTTTCCTGAGGCTTGATATAATGTTGTAAAGGTGTAGACATAGAGGTCTCATTTCTCTTGTTTCTTGTAGAAAAGCTCTAACTGCAAAATGGTATAATAACCATCATTTGTCTAGTCTCAGGCTTGTGCTTGCACCACATTATGTGAGAATGATTCCTTACTGGTCTTTTTAATGGGAAGTTTTTTCCAATGCCCGAATGGATATCCTTTGAGGGGACTCTATGGGGCAGAAGCCAAATTTCTCGTTCTCTCAAATGTTTTGTAGCAGCAGCACATTAATGAGCTTCACTATTTTGGAGAGGGCTGTTGGACCCCATCTGGCAGCACCCAGTAGTTACTCTTGACTCTGAACTCAGAAATTGCTGCTGGCAGTGCTCAGGGTACCATAAGGGATGTCATGGATCAAACCAGGTTGGCTGCATGCAAGATAAGCAGCTTATCGCTGTCTTATGACTCCGTCGCCAGGAGTTGCACTCGTGACTACGGGGTTTGAAGATCTTTCCATGATGGTGTCATACACAATGCATGGCTGTGGTGCTTCAGAAATCACACAGGGCTATGACCCTAGGACCCCTAGAGTGCAGAGCTGCTGGGATCTGCATGGAATAGAGGTACTACCTCCTCCTCCTTACAAAGCAACCGCACTTTACCTTCTTGTTAATCTTTTGCTGGCCACACCAGGAGATACTCAGGGCAACTTACTCCTGAATCCGTGCTCAGGGGTCTGACCCCTGATGATGCTCAGGGAACCATGCATGCTTCCTAGGGTTTGAACCAGGATCGGGAGGATGAAAGGTTGACACCTTGTATTCTCTGCTATCTCTCAGGGTTGGCAGGGGCTTTTATATATCCGGCCACCAACTTGCCCAATAGCTGCTCATGATTCTAATAACCTGAACCTTAATGTCATTGGCTTCACTAGGTCACACATATTTCAAGTGAAACATATTTTGTTTCTGCAGTGTATTCAGATCCATGATTTTCATGTTTTTTTTTTTAAATGTTGTACCATAGTCTGTAAGCTATTGGGTAATTTGATGAGCCACATATCTTCATTTAACTAGAGGAAGTGGTAAAAGACATACTGGAGGGGCTGGAGCGATAGCACAGCAGGTAGGGCATTTGCCTTGCATGCAGCTGACCCGGGTTCAATCCCCATCATCCCATATGGTTCCCCGAACTCCGGCAGGAGTAATTCCTGAGTGAAGAGCCAGGAGTAACCCCTGTGCATTTCTGGGTGTGACCAAAAAAAAAAAAAAGACATACTGGAATGTGAAGAGACCAGGAGGTTTTTGAAACATAAATGGGAGAGAATATATTGCACTGTGACAGAAGGATATTTTTTAAATTTAATTTTATTTTTATAAAGTAGTTCAGTATATTTGCTCACATTTAATATTTGAACATCAATCCCAACACATTGCACCTTCCCACCACCATAGTTTGGATGTTTCATTCCCGAACCCCATCCCTTGCCCCAAATCAGAACCAAAATAATCCATTTTGTATTGTTTGTTATAAATATACCACTGTAATACCGTGTAATCCCATCAACGGCCAAGACTCAGAGACTATAAAAACCAGCTCCCGGAAGAAGAACAATGCAGTCTCCTGCCCCCGCGCCTGACTGTCCTCGCCGCTGGGGCCCGTTGGAGGGGAGTGGGTTGAGCTTTCCTCCCCACCCCGACCAGGGCTCCGGCAGCCAAAGACCTCCAGGACCAGCCACCACCATGCTGAGACCACTCTTCGCACACATGAAGGTACTGGCAGAGGGACAAAGTCACGTGGGTTCCGGGGCCGAGATCTCCAAGCCTACTCGGATTTGGGCCGAGCATCCTCCACCCAGATCCTCCAAATTCCAGTAGGCGGGGGTCACACCCACCAACTGGCCCCCTGGCACCGTGTAATCCCATCAATGGCCAAGACTCAGAGACTATAAAAACCAGCTCCCGGAACCGGGCGGCCGCGAATGCAACATCCTATTATGACATCTTATCATCTCATTCCTACTTTGGACAAACTGGCAGGCTACCGAATGTAGCCTGCCCACACGGCAGAGTCTGGCAAACTCCCTGTGTTGTACCCAATATGCCAAATACCAGTAACAATGATAGGTCTCATTCTACTGAAGAGCCTTGAATATAATCTCAGGGCTAGGATGAAGGAGACGTTACTGGGTCCTGCTCGAGGCAATCAACGATTAACAGGATGATTTGTGATTTGTGATTTGTGAAATATACCACTGAAAATGCTCCAAAAAAACCCTTTCCTTAGAGGAGAGTGTGTGAAGATTGTTGTATTTCACCCAGGGGCCTCTTCTATAAGAGATCACTAATATGATGTCAAGGGTTAAGCCTTGTATGCTTATACATATATGTACATGTATATGTATATATCTGTAAAATCATATTTCCCTCCAAGATTGGTCACCTTCTACTTTAGACCCCATCAAATGTGGTGCACTACTCATGGAGTATGAGTGGTATGAAGTATGAGATGTCCAGGGATGGGTTGACTTGTAGGTGAGGCTCAGCCTGAGCATGTGAAAAGTGGCCGCCAGCATGGTGGAGGTTAAGTTCTGGAGGTTTTTACCTGCCAGGACTGAGTCCCTTGGGAAGGGAGGGGTCTCAATGGCCTTGTCCCTGGTGCCCCGAATGAAACAGCCTGGTGTAGTGTCCGTCAGCATGGCTACGGCTAGTCATTTTATTCTCTAGGAGGTTGAATTCTTGTTGATTGTACTTTTTGGTTTGTTCTATCTCCTTCTATATTAGCTCATTGCCACTGTTTTAGTTCTTGTATGTATTTTTTATCAGTTACGTAATTGCTCTTGCAGCCTCTGGTCTCAGCTTAATTTTATATGCTCTGCTCTCTGCTTCCAGAGTGATATTTCAGAATAAAACCAAAATAATATATATTGGGGATGTTATATTTATAACCTATAAATTAGGGATGAATTTTAGATTCCTCCATGACTTGGTTCCCATTACTTTCCTAGACTTGTTCTTACATTCTAAACTTCCAGAACTATTTACTTGAGTCTCCCTTTAAACTGAGACTCTTCTCTCTCCCAATCTTTTGCAAATCTCCTACTTTTACTTGATATGACTTAAACTTTAGGACTTGTCTCTAACATTTCTTCCTTCAAGAAAGCATCCCACAATTCTCAAAAATTAGAAATTGAGCTCCCATTTGACCCAGCAATACCACTCCTGGGAATATATCCCAGAGAGGCAAAAAAGTATAGTCGAAGTGACATCTGCAATTGTTTGTTCATTGCAGCACTCTTTACAATAGCCAGAATCTGGAAAAAACCTGAGTGCCCCCAAACAGATGACTGGTTAAAGAAGCTTTGGTACCTTTACACAATGGAGTACTATGTAGCTGTTAGAAAAGATGAAGTCATGAAATTTACATACAAGTGGTACTACATGGAAAGTATCATGTTAAGCGAAATGACTCAGAAAGAAAGGGATAGACATAGAAAGATTGCATTTATCTGGGGAACATAAAGTAACAAAATAGGAGACTAAGACCCAAGAATGGCTGAGATTAGTTCCAGGAATTTTACTCCATGGCTTGGAGGCCGACCACATATGCTAGGGGAAAAGGGAGCTCAGATAGAGAAGGGAGCACCAAATAAAGGGTGTTGAGGGGATCCTCCCAGGATGGGAAATGCATGCTGAAAGTAGACTATAGACGGAACATTATTGTCACCCATTGCTTCTTTTGCAAATCACAACACCCTATAAGAGAGAACAAAAGGGAATGCCCTGCCGCAGAGGCAGGGTGGGATGGGGGGGATGGGGGGTGGGAGGGATACTGGGATCCATGGTGGTGGGAAATGGGCACTGGTGGAGGGATGGGTATTTGATAATTTTATAATTGAAACCCAAGCACAAAAATTTGTAAGTCTACAACTGTACCTCATGATGTCTCACTAATAAAAATTTAAAAAAAAGAGAAAGAAAGAAAGTGTCCCGATGCTCTATACAAATCTTACTGGAGTTTTTACTAAAGACCATTTAGTTATCTACTGTTTCACCTCACCAGATTTGGTCCTTGAAGAGTTAGATTGTGCTTGTTTGTTTGTTTGTTTGTTTAAAATAATGTTTCACCAGGATTTCACAAAGTGGTTATTTTTTTATAAATTGCTCAAAATTGATCAGAAAATGAATGACAACTGAATGAATGCATAAAGAATGAATGAAAGAGGCAGAGATAAGATGATTGCAGAATGATCTTGCTCATTCATATAAAGAAATATAGTAGGGGAGTAATTAATGACCAAAGTTAATAGACCCAAAGGGCAGGAGAATAGGTCCTTAGTAGGAAGTTTTCCACTGTGTGGGGAGTGCGAATAGGTCAGGGAAAGGACCGCTATGACAATAATAGGGGAAGTGGTCACTCTGGGTGGGCACTGGGTGATGAAAGGACATAAAGTGATACTTGTGGTGCCCTACAAGTAACAGTATTGTTAACCACAGAGCCTAAAAGAAAAAAAAAGAAGTGTCTGCTATAGAGGCCAGCTGGGGGCTGGAGGGTGGGAGAGAAACAGTGGACATTGGTGGAGGGAAATGGACACTGGTGAAGGGATTGGTGTTGAAACGTTGTGTCCCCGTAGCTTAATCATGAATCATTTTGTGACTTTGCAATTCACAGTAATTCGATAAATTACTTGAGAGAGAGAAGAGAGAAGAGGGAAGTAAGGATAAAGGAAGGGAGAGAGGGAAAAAGTGAGAGAGGGAAGGTAGGAGGGAAGATGGATCCTAGAAAGTAAAAGAAAAACATTTAAGATTTAATATTACCTCAGCTTTTTTTGTTTCACACTTCCGATTCTTCTTGATTTTGCTGTCTCAGTCATTTACTTTGGGGGTCTAGTTCTTGTCTTGGTGCTGGATCTGAGGGTAGGGCCTCATGATGGCCCGTCACATGCACAGTCATTTTATTAGCATCTCCTCTTGTCTAAAAGTCATCTCCAGCCAGTAAATATGACAGAAAAACAGAAACAAATTCTTTCTAAAAGAGAAACTTTACCCATTCTATTTTAATTACGGGCTGGAGCAATAGCACAGCAGTAGGGCGTTTGCCTTGCATGTGGCCAAGTTGGCCTACCTGAGTTCAATTCCTCCGCTCCTCTCGGAGAGCCCTGCAAACTACCGAGAGTATCTCGCCCGCATGGCAAAGCCAGGCAAGCTACCCGTGACGTATTCGATATGCCAAACACAATAACAAGTCTCACGATGGAGACGTTACTGGGCCCAGTCGAGCAAATCAATGAACAATGGGAGGACAGTGCTACAGTGCTATTTTAATTAAAGCATTTGGGAGAGGGGTTTTCCTTTGTGAATCTTGTTCTCCCCAATCCTGCCCTTGCACTGATTCCTTTAAGAAGGAACATGAGGTCCTGCCTCCTGAGTTATGCACAAACTCAGTCTTAGTCAGGACTTGAGTTGGGCCATCTCGTCTGCTAGGCTCGAGACTGGAGCTCTGTTGCACAATTTGTCTTTTTGTGGATAGAGCCAGTGAGTAAAGGAAAAAGTCAACAACAGAGGCAGAAAAACACTCTTTTTTTTGTTTTGTTTTTTGGTTTTTTTTTTGCTTTTTGGGTGACACCTGGCAATGCTCAGGGGTTACTCCTGGCTCTGCACTGAGGAATTACTCCTGGGGGTGCTCAGGGAACCACATGGAATGCTGGAAATTGAACCTGGATCAGCTGTGTGCAAGGCAAATGCCCTACCTGCTGTACAATAGCTCCAGCCTGGAAAAACTCTCTTTTGGTGACTCTTGAAATCTTAAACCAGTGGGATCCACTAGCCTCACACTGTCCTGCGTGGGCAGATCCTATGGTTCACAATTTGGCATGTTTTTTTGTCTCTTGAACCTCATAGTACCCCTAGTTCAGTCCAAAAAGTGAAAGGAGAGTCTGTAGACGTGCTCATACACAAATGTTGCCGCCTGTGTGAGTGACATCTTAGCCATCTCCCCAGTGATGTCCTCCAGCTCTTCTCTGTACGAGGCACTGGGTACTCCCACTGCCCCTTTCCCATGTGTGACCATCCCAGAGATTTTTTTTTTTATTGAATCACCATAAGCTATAGTTACAAAGCTTGAATTTTGGTCATACAATGACTGAACACCCATTCCTCCACCAGTGCTCATTTTCTACCATCAATGTTCCCAGTATCCCCTTCCATACCCTTACCCTTGCCTCTTTGTCAGAAAATTTTCCTCTTTCTCTCTACTTTTGGGCATTATGGTTTGCAATACAGATTATGAGAGGCCATCATGTTGTTCATTTTAGTACACGTCTCCCATCCTGAGTGATTCCTCCAACCATCATTGTCTTAATGATCCCTTCTCTATTCCAGCTGCCTTCTCCCCCATAAGGCAGACTTCCAAGCTTGAAGCAATTTTCCTGATCCTTGTCTCTACTGTCCTTGGGTGTTAGTCTCATGTTATTTTATATTCCACAAACAAGTGCAGTCATTCTATGTCTGTCCCTCTCTTTATGACTCATTTCACTTAGCATGATACTCTCCATATCCATCCACTTCTAAGTAAATTTCATGGTTTCATCTTTCCTAACAGCTGCATAGTATTCCATTGTGTAGATGTACCAGTGTTTCTTTTAACCAGTCATCTGTTCTCAGGCACTTGGGTTGTTTCCAGATTCTGGCTATTGTGAATGGTGCTGCAGGGAACATATAAGTGCAGATGTCGTTTCTTCTGTGCTTCTGTGCACCCCTGGGATATATTCCCAGAAGTGGTATTATGGGGTCATATAGAAGCTCAATTTCCAGATTTTTTGAGGAATGCCCATCTTGTTTTCGAGAAATACTGGGTCCAACAATGAGAGTCCCTATCTCCCCACATCTGCGCCAGCACTGGTTGTTCTTGTTCTTTTTGACATGTGCCAGTCCCCAGGGATTCCTTACAATCTGTGACTCATTTGTGTCTCTGAGCTTCGGCAAGCAAAGTTTAGAATTTAATGTGGCTCCTCCCTATTAATGCTGCCAAACCTGTCACCAAGGCCTCGGACCCCTCGGACTACAGAGAAGCACCACCCCAGCGTGAGAAAGCTCCAGTCATAGTCTTCCACCACAGCCAGTTGACAATCGGAGTCATCTCAACCGCCCCCGATGCATCTGTCTTGTGTGTCGCATCCACTTTGTGCGAAGTATCCCTCCAGTTTTTCTATAAAACTAACATCAGTGTTTACCTATAAACAGACACAGAAGTCACTGGCGACTGCACTCTGCTTTGTATACAATCCTATTATATAAAGAGCTTAAGCAGCATGTCTGTCTGCCTAGATGTGTGTGTTCTCCTTCTCCAGCTGCCAACCACCTAAATTATTCAGCAAGCCCTGATCATGCCAAGTTTTTAGTCAACAATGGAGATCCTGCCAAAGAGCTAATAATGTAAAAAAAAAAAAAAAAACCAATGTTTGTGACAATTAACAGAGCCTGCAGCCTGCAACACGCGTTGGACTCATTTGTAAAGGAAAATTTAAATGATATGCTTCATTATAAATGGTCCCATGCAGCACATTGCTAATCAACCAAAGCAGCTTCTTTTTCGGCCCCCACCCCCAGCCGGCGCACGCCCTTCTTTCCTCGCCAATAAACCCAAATGGTAGCTCTGTGTCAAGGCTCTTGGCCACTGCTTGCTGTCGCTGGAAATGGGGGCTGGTTATCTATCAGTATTCTAATCAGCTGAGATCAAACTGAATAATTAGCTCTAACGTGGCTGAATAGAGCACCAGCCTCTTATCTTGTCTATTAATAATCACAAGTATAACTTCACAGCCAAATCAAGAGGTATGTTACTGTTCCCCTGAGAGCCTGTTGGGGTAAAGCCCCCTGTGACTGTACCAATCTAAGTCGTGCAGATGGGACAGGGAGCCGTAATGATGACCTGGCAGCTGCCAAATCCCGCGATTCCTCCCCCACTCTTGGCAGAGGGAGAGAGAGAAAGAGATTGATTGGGGAAGTGGGGCTGATTCTTCATGCTAAATAACTATTATTTCTCAAATAATGATGGGGGATAAAAGCAGAGGGAAGAGGAGAACAGAGGACAGAAGGCTCTTGCTGGATCTTAACTCGAGTTTCAATTATAATAAAAACACCACGGCCCACCCTGCTCAGGGACACTAGCTCAGAAATGGCAAAATTATATGCGTCTCTCTTTCATGCTAGCTCTCTCCCTTCCTCTGTGTGTGTGTGTGCGCGCGTGCGTCTGCACATATGTATAGATCTGTATCCCTGCCCTCTGCCGCTTGGGCCATACTTAGCAGTGCTTAGATGCTCAGTACTCAGGTATTGTTCCTGGTGGTGATCAAGAGATTATGTGGTGCCAGGCATCAAACCCAGGTCTCTTGCATGTAATGCATGTGCTCAGTTTCTTTTCTTTCCGTCTTTTTTTTTTTAATTGGATCACCGTGAGCTGCAGTTACAAAACTTTCGGTTTTGAGTTTCAGTCATGCAATGATCAAACACCCATCCTTCCACCAGTGCAAATTTTCTACCACCAATGGAAAATGTCCCCAGTATCCCTCTCTCCCGCCCCCCCAACTCCATTCCATCCTTCCCCTTGCCTCTATGGCAGACAAGTGCCCTCTTTCTCTCTCTCTCCTTATGGGTATTATGGTTTGCAATACAGATGGCAGATAATGAGAGACCATCATGCTTGGTGCTTTATCTACGTCCAAGAGATCAATTTCTTAAGCTAGTTCTTTAGCCTGGAGGCATATTTTAATTTTTTTAATTTTTAATTGCATCACTAGAGTTTATTTTTTTTTAGGGTTGTATTTTTAAAACACACTTGATTCCTTCTTCTAAGGCCCTTCAAGTATTAGTCCATAAAATATTTAATAATAGAACATATTAAAATATCTTTCATTAATAGAAACGATTCCCTCTGCATTTGCTCTTGTTTAGTTTGGGGCCACACCTGGAAGTTCTCAGGGTTTATCTGGACTCAGGAAACACTACTGGGGTGCCAGGAATCAAACTTAGGTTGACTGCACACAGGGGGAAACGCCCTACTGCTCTACGATCTCCCCGGGCTCAAGCTTGCCTTTATAACATCGAATCAGAATGTGTTTTCCTTAAAAAAGCCAAACAAGGACTGGGTAGATGGGACAGCTCACAGGGCACTTGCCTTGCACACAGCCTGGTGAAGCTCCCCTCCCCCCACCACACACACTGCCTTTAGGGTCTCCTGAGCATCTCCAGGGGTGACCCTGAGCATATCCAGGTGTTCCCCCTTCAAAAAAGAAAAAGCAAACAAAAACAAGTCAAATGATATTTTCAGTTTAGACATTTTTAAAAACAAGTTCTTATATGCAGTATGGTACCTCCCCAGCCTTGCTTTAATCTGTACAGACTAATTTGTTGGAAATTGTGTTTTTTCCCCAAATAGTGCGGCAGTGTAAAACTAGAAAAGGTTTATACTAGTATTCAGGTGGATTCGCAGTCTTCCTACAGCCCACCTCTAAGTTTAGTTTTGGGTCACACCCTGGCTCAGTGCTCAGGGGTCACTCATGGCAATGTCCAGTGTATCATTGGTAGCAGGGACAACCCATAGTGCCCTCTCTCTCTCTCTTACGTGCAAAGCTTGCACTCCAGTCCTCTGGGCTATCTCTCTGATTCCAACAGGTGATTTTTTCATGGAGCTTATATGCACCAGATAAACGACCCTTCATACAGAAACTAAATGACAAAGACATCAAGAATAAAAGTGTGAATGAGCAATTTTCATAGAGATATTTTGCCCCACATAGAATTGCTAAGTCTGTATTTTTAAGTGGAGATGAAATGAAGGCTGGAACTTCCTGTACTGCCATCTTTCGGATACCTCTCCTGATGAACTATGTTTTATCTTCAATATTTGTTTTTATTATAGTGCAGGTAATGTGGTTATCATACGGTAAACATTTATGATTTCGATGTACAAGGTTAAGGTACTTTGCCATCTCCAAAGTGCCCAGGACTTATCTGCGTTGTCCCTGTTTCGACTCTCACCCCTCTCTGTCCCGCTTCTCATCCCCTGACTGCTTATTAATCTTGGGTTTCAGTTTCCTGGATTGGCTGAAACCAGGAGATGCAGTTGGGTTGCTCCAAACTTGCATATTTACTGCTTTGAGCCCTGAGGAAAGTTAAAAGGAATGATTGACATCAGAATGAACATTTTTGATCAGACTTGATGGTTGCAACTGCCCACCCTTTGGAGTTCTCATTACAGCTCTAGGATTCCCTTTTCCAAGGTCCCACTCCTATCTTAGGGTAGCAATATCTCTTCCTGCAAGAAGGGAGTGGGGAGAGGGGATAGGGAGGTCGTAAAAATTACCTACTCCACAGGTATAATTATGGTTGCAGGAAGATGGATTTTCTGTTGCCTTCGCATTGGCTGAGTTGTATCAGTTATAAAATATAACCAGGCTTTTTCTTCATGCATGTGCAAATCAAGGAGGGACACTGTTATGTATATGGTTAGTATCTTCAATTTGCCATAACTCTTTTATTTTGAGCAGATAGAAAAACTTATCTCTGTATTCATTCTACTACTCCTCTTTCTTCTAAAAACACTTAGACAGATTCCCCCCTCCCACCCACTCCCCCTGCCCCAGCTATACTGTCCATAAATTAATTGACACAAATCGTTCCCTCTGTGAATGTGTTGCTCGGTGTCTAGAAATTTCGGGACTGTGCAACCCTTACTGAGTAGATAAGAATTGAACAGTAATAAACTGATCACACTACTGCTGTAAAATTGAATGCAAAACCCCACATTTCACTGAGAGATCAGAACCTGTCTTAACTTTGCTATACTGCAAAGAGAAGGTGACCTAGTGAGTTCGTAAACGGGCTTATCTTTTAAAAAATCTTCTAAAATACATTTCCAAGGTATTGATGCTTATATGAAATAACTCTGATTTCAAAGTATGTGACAAATCAGCCACTAAAAGAAGGCTAGATGATTGCGAGCTCTCCAAAGAAAGAAATATTTGAATTTTATTTTATTTTATTTTGCTCTTGTGAATAGCAGTGTAACTTCTTCACAATCAGTCATGGAGTGGTTTCATTCTATTTATCGGGATAATGGAAATCTCAAAATTTCTTCTTTCAGGGTAAGGCAGCTGGCGAGAAGGGGAGTGAGCAATGTTTTCTTGTTCTTTTGTGAATTTTATAGAGATAGTAACTTGGCACAGGACCATGTTCCCAACATCATACCCCTAAGGAGCTAGTTAGTGTGAAAAAAGGGAAAAAGAAAGAGGGAAAAAAAACCCACTTGGGCAACTGCAAGCACCAATTCCCTCTCGCAAAAACCAGAGAAGGGGAAAATAATCCATTTTTTATGGTATATTACCTACAAGTGCAGACATGACTTTAGCAATCACGCTTTTGCTGCACACAGACTGTAAAATATTTATGGAGACAATGTGATTTGGGTCAAGACATTAAATAAAGTAAAAGTTGCTTTATTCAATATGTGATGAACAGTATCCATATTAAAAACCACTGGGAAAAGTGTTCAAATAAAAAAATATGCTTAAAACAAATTCATCTGTTCAATGTTCATAAATGTTTTAAGAAATGCAGACAAACAAGTCCTGAAATCCATATTTACTGTACACAGTTGAAAAACTAATAGTATTTATTTAATCCAGCGGGGGAAGTGACTCAAAAATTTGGCTTTTAATGATCAACAGGAAATACTTTTCCTGAGAAATTACCAAAGTGTTTGTTGTCAACCAAGTTACAATAGGGTTATCACTCTTCTCTTGGCAAATTGCTAATGCTATTAGACTAATATTGATTTACAAAGGAAAGGTTTCTCCCAGACTTACAGAAATCTTCAGTTTTGACTGAAAATACTGTCTCAGTGGAAGGAATGTGTGTGTGAGGCGTGCAAAGCAGAATGTTTACTTGCGACTTGGATATCACTCAACGGTTATTTTGCAGCAAATTAAGTAACATATTCGCACAGGGATATGATCCAGTGCTGGGGTCAAACTGTGGGGTCTTGTTCTGATGGGTCATTCTCTAGTGTGTGTTCAGAAGCTTTAGACAAAGCTAGATAATTTAAACAAAAGTAATGCACAGCTATGCAGGGTTACTGTCTTTATGGATGTGGGAAGGGGAACATCCTCTGACCTCTGCAGTCTCCTTCCCTAGTCAACCAGAGAAGTTAAGGTCAGGTTGTTGGTGACAGTTTCCTCACTCACTCATTCAGCATTGACTCATTATTTATAAATTCCTTTCCTGAGAAGGTGCAGACCAATCTATTTCCACCAAAGCCACTGACATAGGGCAAACCCGAACCGAGTCTTTAGCAGGATGTGTTTTGTTCACACAGTGTTTTCTGATTTTGCGGATAAATAAAAATATAAAGTTTGAGTGAAGCTTCTAGAAATACTGTGAGGCATAATAGTCGCATTTAGTAAGAGCCAGTAATAGCAATAGCAGTAATAGTAATAGTAGTAGCAGTAATAATCAAAAACAAAACAAACACTGTCCTCCCATTGTTCATCGATTTGCTCGAGCGGGCCCAGTAACATCTCCATTTTTTCTGAGACTTGTTGTTACTGTGTTTGGCATATTGGATATGTCACGGGTAGCTTGCCAGGCTTTGCCGCGTGGGTGAGGTACTCTCAGTTGCTTGCCAGGCTCTCTGAGAGGGGCGAAGGAATCGAACCCAGCTTGGCCGGGCCGGCTGCACGCAGGGCAAACGCCCTACCACTGTGCTATGGCTCCAGCCCGGCAGTAATAATAATAGTAATAATATTAAAATAGTCATAATAACAGTAACAATAGTAGTAATAGTAGTAGCAGTAGTAGTAATAGTAGTAATAGTAATAGTAGTACACATTGGTCCTATACTGTCAGCCAGGTCCTATGCTCTCTTCCTCTTTCTTCCTCCCTTCTTTCTTATCTCCCTTCCTCCCTTCCTTCCTTTTTTTCTCTTGATTTTTGTTTTTTTTGGGCCACACCTGGATGTTCTCAGGGTTTAGTCCTGTTGAGGTTCAGGGTACCGTATACTGAACCAGGGTCAGCCACATGCAAGGCAGGCAGACTGCCTGCCATTCTATGTCTCCAGCCCATCACCATATCCCCCTTCCTTCTGTCTTCCACTTCTCCTTCCTTCCTCTTTCACTTCTCTCTCTCTCTCTCTCTCTCTCTCTCTCTCTCTGCCTCTCTTCTTCCTTTCTAATCTTCCAAACGTAAGCTAGCCATGTACTCTAGTTCTGAACTATGTTAGGTTTCTTTGAGTCATCTTAACATTTCATAATGCTATGTTTATTTCCCTCTTTATGGACAAAGAAGTTTGTGGTCCATCACAAACTAATAATAGATATCTCTGTAAGAAGGTAAAAAGAAGCCTTCAGAATATATAAAAAATAATTAAAATCATTCCAGCTGAATGGAGTCTAAACGTTAAGTGTTGGTAGTTGTCACCTTCGTGGTACATTTCCTAAGCATTTAAATAATACTCAGACAGTAATATAGATAAATTGAACATCATACAAATCTGAGATTGGAGCATAAAGGTTCAAGAAGTAAAAAAATTTTGTGCAAACTATTTACAGTCCAAAATCCTTCACTTGCTTGTAGTTTTTCCAGACCTATTGGAAAAGAAAGAACAAAAATAAGCTAATATGTTAAACTTTTTTTTGGCAGATTCTTTTAATCCAGGGATTGGTAAAATATGGTTCACAGACCAAATTCAGCTTGACACCTTCTTATGTATAGCCTATGTGATAAATGCGGGTTTAAAATGTTTGGGAAAATTTGAGAAAATAGTTCACACATGTGAAATTGAATAAGGTCCAAAATTCAATATCCATAATTAAGGGCTTATAGGAATGCAGTCATGGTTATTCATTTATATTTTTTCTATGGTTGCTTTTGGGTTATGACAACATAGTCGACTTGTGACAACAGAGATTATATAACCTGCAAAGCCTCAAATATTTACGATCTGATCCTTCTTGGAAGGTTGGTTGACTTTCATATATTCTATTATACCCCAATTAAGCTATAGGTTAGTGACTACCTTGTACTTCGTCCAACTAGTTTGAGATTTATAGTCAATGTGATACTAGTTATGAACAGTACAGGGTTTAATATTTACTCAGCTTGCAAGCTAATGAGTTTGTTTAATAAATTTCATGAATGCTGATAGAAGACATCAAACTCCTGGGTAGCACAAAATAGTTATTACTCACATGAGCAGTAGCTAAAAGATCAGCCTTTCCAAGCTTCCTCCAGACCTCCAAAGGTTCAATGAGCTCTGCACACCCAGTGGTTTGCACTGCAGAAAAAGAGCATGAAGTCTCAAGAACTGAAAACTTTTACCATTGACCCTACGGTGCCTGCATTCTACTTCACAGGATACAGTCTCCTGAAAGGATGTGATCTCTATTTCTAAAGCTGTACATAGCACAATCATCACTGAAAACAAAGGAACAAAGGGAAGTCGGTGTAAGATATCAGGCAACAGAAGAGAGCTGTTCAGAATCCTTTTTGTTGACTTGAACAATGGCACCAAATGAAATGTTTGGGAAAATAACTTAAAAAGTAAGGGGTATGGGCACTGGTAGAGGGATGAGTATTTGATCATTGTATAATTGAAACCCAAGCACAAAAATTTGTAAGTCTACAACTGTACCTCATTGTGTCTCACTAATAAAAATTTAAAAAAAAAAAATTAAAAAAAAAAGTAAGGGATAAGAAGTTAGCTCAAAAGAGAGGAGCATATGCTTTGCAAGTAGGAAGCCTGGGAACACTGTGTAAGATTTCCTGAATACCCATGGGATGGCCCCTAAATCAATGAAGATGCAGATCCACAGTAGTGAGCATGGGTCTGGGTTCAACTCCGCCACTGCAGGGCAAAAAATGATGCTTGGCAAAGGTCAACAGTGCAAATGTCTTTCGTCCCCCACCCAACTCTACATCAATGTTGAAAAGTCATTCAGATAAAGGTAAAGGTAAAGGCCCTCCCATTGTTCGTCGATTTGCTCGAGTGGGGGCCCAGTAACGTCTCCATTGGAGACTTTGTTGTTACTGTGTTTGGCATATCGAATACGTCACGAGGAGCTTGCCAGGCTCTGCCGCGCAGGCGAGATACTCTCGGTAGCTTGCCGGGCTCTCCGAGAGGGGCGGAGGAATTGAACTCGGGTCAGCCACGTTGGCTGCGTGCAAGGCAAACGCCCTACCGCTGTGCTATCGCTCCAGCAACATCAATGTTGAAAAGTCATTTAGATAGGTAAGACAAAGAGAGAACTGGATGTATGTATTAGACGTGATTATCTACCCCATCATTGGATTTTGAGAATGAAAGTGAAGTATTTGACAGAATGTAGTAAAAATGAAAATTGCAGACTGTTCATAGCACTGGATTTCCTGGTGACTCTTAGAATACTCACAGGAATGGTTCAGATCATCATTTCCAAAGGAGAAATTAGTTATTAACTCATTCATCCGCATCTCACAAGGGCGCTAAGCCTCAAGCCCAACTGGAATCCATGAGCAGAGGTCAGACAGGCCAGGAGGCTGCATTAGAGTCAGAACTTTAGAGAAGAGTTTTCAAACATAAAAACATGTCCCTTCACAAACACAGGCTTCCTGCCACGAACACTTTCTAGTTTTGAAGGTAAACAATCTTGAACCCAGAGGGGTAAGTGATATTTAGCTTTGGACAATTCAAACAGCTCCGAGGACCTAAGTTCATTTAAAGGAAGTAATTGTTATTTCCTAAATATGTTGGAGCATAATAATTTAAGATATAATAGGAGGTGGCTTTGCGAAAGGCATTATCTGCTTGCTTTCTAGGGAGAAGTTCTTCCTGGATGGACCAGCTGCCCAACAGTTTTTGTTCTCTTCCTCTGGATTGTCTGGAGACATGGGAAGACTGAGATTTGGGATTTATGTGTGTTTGTGTGTGTGTATGTGTGTGTGTTTGTGTTTGGTTTTGGCTACAATAGCACTACTCAGGACTTAGTCCTTCCTCTTTGTTCAGTCATCACTCCTGCCAGGGCTCAGGAATTATATGGAGTTTCCGGAAACTAAACTGGGTAAAGGGAAATGCAAGGCAAGTACCTTGGTCCCTATCCTGTCTCTCTGACACCTCCTTCTTCCTTTCTCTTCCCTTCCCAACTGGTGCTCAGGGCTTACTCCTGGTGGACTGTGCCGCATGCAAGGCAAATGCCCTGTCCACTGTACTATTGCTCCTAACCCAGGATTTGCTTTTCTTAAACACCAAAAGCATATAACCGCACACTCTTGTATTTTGTATAAACAAACAAACAAACAAAAAAAACCCCAAATATACATGTATGTGTATTTGGGGGCTGGATATTGCTCAAAGTAAATCATTTATTTAGAAGTTAATCTTAAATAATGTTACCCAAACATCGTTTATCTAATTTTCTTCATTTTAAATAGATTTGTCTTTGGTTTATAATAGTTTTAAAATTTAGGAGTATACCTTATTCCTTCCTCTGTCTCTCTCTCTCTGTCTCTCTCTGTCTCCATATATCTATATATATGTATGTATATGGAGAGATTTATTTATATATATAAAACCAAAGTTTCACCATTTCTCCACCAAAAAAGTATCTTTAACCCATTCCTCTCACCTGCCTTGCTTTCTCTTTGGTGATGACCTTAGTTTTAATTAAGCATGGAGTTTTTAATAAAATTTTCTAACAGTTAATTTTCTTATTTAGATTTCACATATGAGTGATACCACCTACTTCTTTATTTCATTTGGCACAGTCACCATTTTGTTCCTAAAGGCACAGTTTTTTAAAAATTTATTTACTTTTATTGAGTCACCATGAGATACAGTTACAAAGCTGTTCATGATCAGGTTTCAGTCATACAGTGATCCAACATCCATCCCTCCACCAGTGCACATTTCCATTTCCCACCACCAATGACTCCAATTCCCCTCCCCCCCTTCCCACCATCCCTCCTCCTCTATGGCTCTAAGGCAGAACCTCTCCCCCATTCTTTTTCTTTCTCTCTCTCTCTTTTCTTTTGGGCATTATGATTTGCAATACAGGTACTGAGAGGTTATCATGTTTGTTCCTTTACCTCCTTCAGCACACAGTTCTTATCCAGAGTGATCATTTCCAACTATCATTGTCATGATGGTCCCTTCTCTATTTCAACCCAAAGGCACAATTTTATCTTTCTCTGGTGTTGGGCCATATCCATGGTGTTTGAGGGCTTCTTTCAGGGTAACTCCCAGAGCTCCAGGAAACCATGCATTGCTGACTTTCTGGGTACAGAGCAGGAACTCTGGCCCTGAGCTTTCTCCAGGCCCAAATTCATCTTCTTTAGTGTCAGAACAGCATTCTGTTCAGGTTGCATACCACATGTTCTTTAGCTAGTCATTTATCAATGAGAACTTAGGTCGACTCTATATTTTGTCAATTTTGAATAATGCTGCAATGAACATAGGGGTACCGATATCTTTTGGAATGAGGGTTTTCACTACTTTCAGATACTTGGCCTATGAAATTTCCACTTCTTTAAAAAAGAACCTTCGTAACCTTTTCTGTAGCAGTGGCACCAATTCATATTCTGAACAACAGTGTACCAGGGTCTTTGATCTATGTCATTGCCACCAGTGTGAGGTGGTAGCTCATTGCGGTTTTAATTTGCATTTTCCTGAAATGGGTCAGCATCTGTCCATCAACATTTCAAGGTCGTCTCCCATTCCCTCACACCCTGCACCAGTCACCTTTGCAAACTCACTTCTACTCAGGTCTTTTGCCCAGTTTTTGTTTGAGTTATTTGCTTTTCTGTTACTAAGCTGAATGATCATATATTTGCAATTACTTTTGTAGCTGTATTCTATAATTATGAACTTATATTTCATAATTTTTATATTTAATCACATATAATTATTTTCCTCTTGCAGCCCATCAGGCTGCATGGTTGAGTGCAGGGTTTGTCATGTGGTGCTTCTCAGACCCTGTGATGTTGGGTACCACCAATGCGACCCAGATATTCCTCACAGACCCTCAGGGTCATCATCCAGGAATCCATGTGACAGTGCAGGTGGACCAAGTGGTACTGTAGCACTGTAGCACTGTCCTCCCATTGGTCATCCATTTGCTTGAGCGGGCCCAGCAACGTCTCGATTGTGAGACTTGTTACTGTTTTTGGCATATCGAATATGTCACGGGTAGCTTGCCAGGCTTTGCTGTGCGGGCGAGATATTCTCGGTAGCTTGTCGGGCTCTCTGGTGGAGGAATTGAACTCAGGTAGGCCAAGTTGACCACATGCAAGGCAAATGCCCTACTGCTGTGCTATCACTCCAGCCCTGGACCAAGTGGTACAGGGCGCCATATCTTGTTTGGGTGTGTGCTCTAATCTTTGCATCATCAATCTTTCCCTCAATATTTTGGATAGACCCCTTGTCAGATGTATGATATGGAATTATCTCATTACTTTCTTCTTTTCTTCTTCTTCTTCTTCTTCTTCTTCTTCTTCTTCTTCTTCTTCTTCTTCTTCTTCTTCTTCTTCTGCTTCTGCTTCTGCTTCTGCTTCTGCTTCTGCTTCTTCTTCTTCTCCTCTTCATCATTTCTTCTTCTTTTCTTCTTCTTCATTTCTTCTTCTTCAACTTTCTTCATCTTTTTTTCTTTGTCTTCTTTCTTCCTCATCTTTGTCTTCTTTCTTCTTCATCTTCTTTCTTTGTCTTCTTTCTTCGTCTTCTTTCTGCATCATCTTTTTTCCTTCTTCGTCTTCTTCTTCTTCATCGTCTTCTTTCTTCATTGTCTTCTTCATCTTCTTCTTCTTTGTCGTCTCCTTCATCTCCTCCATCTCCTCTGTCTCCTCCTAGTCTTCTCCTTCTTCCCCTTTTTTCCCTTCTACCCCTTCTTCCTCTTCACCTTCTTCTTCCTCTTCACCTTCTTCTTCTTCTTCCTCTTCTTCTTCTTCCTCTTCTTCTTCTTCTTCCTCTTCTTCTTCTTCTTCTTCTTCTCCTTCTCCTTCTCCTTCTCCTTCTCCTTCTCCTTCTTCTTCTTCTTCTTCTTCTTCTTCTTCTTCTTCTTCTTCTTCTTCTTCTTCTCCTTCTTCTTCTTCTTCTTCTTCTTCTTCTTTTCTTTTTCAACTTTCTTCATCTTCTTTCTTTGTCTTCTTTCTTCGTCTTCTTTCTTCACCGCCTTCTTCTTCTTAGTCTTCTTCTTTGTTTTCTTTCTTCATCTTCATTCTCCGTCTTCTTTCTTCATCTTCTTTCTTCTCGTCTTCTTTGCCATCTTCTTTCTTCGTTGTCTTCTTCATCATTGTCTTCTTCTTCGTTATCTTCTTTCTTTGTTGCCTTCTTTCTTCATCATCTGCTTCTTCATCTTCTTCTTTGTCGTCTTCTTCATCTCCTCCATCTCCTCTGTCTCCTCTTCTCCTTCTTCCCCTTCTTCCCTTCTTTTCCTTCTTCCCCTTCCTTTCTTCTTCCCCTTCCTTCTTCTCCTTCTCCCTCCTTTCTCCTTCCTCCTTCCTCTTCCTTTTTCTTCTCATCTTTATCTGTCGGTCCTCAGTGTTTAGTCTTGGCTCTGCCCTCGGGTCACTCCTGGCGTGTTGGGGGACCATATCTAGTGCTGGGGATCAAATCTGGGTGTGAAACATGCAAGGCAAGCTTCCTGTCTAGTGTAGTATTTCTCCAGCCAATTGCTGTTTTGTTTCTCTGGTGGAGTCTTTTGCTGTGAGATGTTTTTATAGCACTGTAGCACTGTCCTTCCGTTGTTCATCGATTTGCTCAAGTGGGCACAGTAACATCTTCATTGTGAGACTTGTTACTGTGTTTGGCATATCAAATACGTCACTCACGGGTATCTTGCCAGGCTTTGCCGTGCAGGCAAGATACTCTTGGTAGCTTGCTGGGCTCTCCGAGAGGGGTGGTCACGTGCAAGGCAAATGCCCTACCTCTGTGCTATTGCCCCAGCCCAAGATGCTTTTATAATTGTTTAAAATATTACTTTTGTCACTATGAGTTAGTTTTGTCATACTGTCAATGGTAGGAGTTTATGCACACAACATTTCAGTACCAGGCTCTCTCTCAGCGCCCATTCCCCTGCAATATTGTCTCAGGGTCCTACCTCAGCCCATTGCGCTGCCCAGCTAAAGCTCCTTTACGTGACCCTAAAGAGGTGGTGGATTTGGGCCATTTGTTGTTCCCTTACTATGGGTTTTCATTTCCACTTGTGAGAGAGATCACTTTGCATCCATCTCTCTCTTTCTGTCTGACTTCACTCAACTTGTATTTTACCTTCTAAAAGACAACCCAGAGTTTCCAAATAATAAGTAAGTAAGTAAAGGTCCTCCCGTTGATCATCGATTTGCTCGAGCGGGCCCAGTAACGTCTCCATTGGAGACTTTGTTGTTACTGTGTTTGGCATATCGAATACGTCACAGGGAGCTTGCCAGACTCTGCCGTGCGGGCGAGATACTCTCGGTAGCTTGCCGGGCTCTCCGAGAGGGGCAGAGGAATCGAACTCAGGTCAGCCATGTTGGCTGCATGCAAGGCAAACGCTCTACCGCTGTGCTATCACTCCAGCCATTCCAAATAGTATAACAATTTTTTTCCTTACTCATGTTTTGTTTTTCTTTCTTATTCATGCTTTTATTGGAAAACTGATGTCTTGAAATTCACAGTAATATGGTGACAGTTTCAGCAACTTTATGAAATCAGAGTTGTTCTGTGTTGATGTTTCGTTTGGCTTGAGTGCTAAGTACTACTCTTTATTTCTACCTGGAAGATATTATAATCTTATAATATATAAAGCTTAACTATTCCTAATAGTCTTATTCTAGTCCTTAAAATTATGATATTAAGAGCACTGTCCTGTTGTTTATTGATTTGCTCGAGCAGGCACCTGTAAGGTCTCCATTGTGAGACTTGTTGTTACTGTTTTTGGCTATCGAATATGCCACAGGGAGCTTGCCAGGTTCTGGCATGCAGGCTAGCGCAATAGCACAGCCGATAGGGTGTTTGCCTTGCTTGTGGCCAACTGGGGTTCAATTCTTCTGTCCCTCTCAGAGAGCTCAGCAAATTACCAGGAGTATCTGCCTGCATGATATTAAGTACCTTTTAAAAATATTTATAGTCTTTAGTTTTTTTTCTTGGTTTTTGGGTCATACCAAGCAATGCTAAGGGGCTACTCCTGGCTCTGTACTCAGGAATTACTCCTGATAGTGCTTGGGGGACCATATGGGATGCTGGGGATCAAACTCGGGTAGTTTTTAGGTTTTAGCTTCACATTGAGAACTCTATCTAAGATGAACAATGATTAAAACATTGAGCTCTACAGCAATAGACTTTTAAAAAACAAAACATAAGAGTGGATTTTCTTTTCATTCCTAGATATGCTTCCCTTCCCCAAAATCAATCCTTCAAAAAACAGTGAAATTGTATAGTTATTTTTTAGACTATTTCAGTGTTAGGTAGATGATGATTGAGATGATTGAGAATGGAGAGAAGAAAGTGAAAATTAAATAGTCATCATATAAATTAAAGAATTATGGTCCTGAGGCCAGAGCAATAGGACAGCAGGAAGAGAGTTTGCTTTACAAGCAACCCACCTGGATTCCATCCCCGGCATCTCATTTGTTTCCCGAACACTGCTAGGAGTGATTTTTGAGTGCAGAGCCAGGAGTCACCCCTGAGCATCATTGGGTGTGACCCAAAAGCAAAGCAAACAAAAAGAAAAGAATTATGGTCCTTATAGAATTGATTTCTTAAGATTATTTGTTTCCTATTTGATACCATTGAACAAAATTTTTAAATATTGTATTTAATTATTCCTATGGTATAGTTTCTGTAAAATGGAGATTAATCAGAAATGATCCTTGCTATGGACAGATTAATAGTTTTTCAGAGCAGATAGATATACAGATGAATAAATAATTGTAAACTATGAAAGCTGTGTTGACCACAGATGAATCTTGCTTCTTATAATCTTTACAGGAATATAAAGTAAACCATTAAGATTAGTTGCTGAAGGACTTATTTGGGAACATGATGAAAAAATAGTCTAATTTGTGATAGTGCAGAGGCATGCAGCCTAAGAAGGTCCCATAGAGGAGAGACTGAGGGAGACAGGTCTCAAATGTGGCTCTCAGCTAGCAAATAGATTCAGAGAACAATGGGAACCAGAAGCAATGGGAGAGAATCACAGTTATAGGCTTTAAAGAACTGAATATCAAACTAGGAAGTAGTAGGCATACTCAGCGTATGGAATATTGTGTGATAGAGAAATAAAGCTTGAAAAAGAAGTCAGAAGTAATGGCTCAGAGAACCTCACATATCAAATGGTTGGATTTAATTGTAGATAAAAAGGAAAAGACTGGTTATTGTTACAATGGAAAGTGATGTGAGCAACTGTATATTTTAGGAAGCTCGGCCAATGCTGTTCTTGAGTGAAGGACAGACTGGAAGCGAGAGTAACTAGAGCTCTGGAAACTGAGAAGGATTTGAAATAACTTGGTAAGGATCAAGGGAGGTGCAGTTAAAACTCAGCGTGGCATTTATATGACTGTATTTAGGAGCTAGAAAGAGACGAATGGATTCCACGATTGATCTAATGTAAGAGAGATGGATTCAAATGAATTCTAGGATAGGTAAGTGGACAGAATACCTATTAAAAACTATGGAGAACTCCAGAGGATGATTGGATTTGAGGGGAAACCTACATTACACTTGGGGTGTGGTGCATCAAAGTGGAAATGTTTAGGCTGAAGACACAATTGGAACTGATTAGGCTGAAAACACAATTGGAACTGAGGCGTTGTTACTCAGATCGCTTATGTTATGATGCAGTAACAAATGTCTCTGTAATCCTAATGACATAAAAACACTGATTTTACTTTCTTTTCATATGTTCTATTGCTTTATTTGTTTCTCAAGGACACAAGATAGAGATTCCACCTGTGGATTTGCTGGATTTCAAGGGAGAAAATGTTAATGAAATTCACACTATCATTGTTTTTATTTTTCTACCACATGCAGGAGTGCTCAGGGCTTACTCTATGTACAGGGATTACTCCTGATATGGATCAGTGTGCTGTCTGTGATACTGAGGATTGAACCGCTGGCTGCCTGAAGGCAATGCCCAATGCCCTCCCTGCTGTACCATCTCTCTGGCCCCACACTATTGTTTATTGTAGTGAAATAGTTTACTTTAGGAAATATGTGTGTGTGTGTGTGTGTGTGTGTGTGTGAGAGAGAGAGAGAGAGAGAGAGAGAGAGAGAGAGAGAGAGAGAAAGAGAGAGAGAGACACAGAGAAACAGAGAGAGAGAGAGTTGCATAAAATAAATGAAGATAGCATATGTGGCTGGCCACACATGCTAGGGGAAAAGGGAGCTCAGATAGATAAGGGAGCACCAAATAAAGGGTGTTGGGAGGATCCTCCCAGGATGGGAGAAGCATGCTGAAAATGGACTATAGACCAAACATGATCGCCACTCATTGCCTCTTTTGCAAATCACAACACCCAAAAGGAGGGAGAGAACAAAAGGGAATGCCCTGCCACAGAGACAGGGGGGATGGGGGGATGGGGGGTGGGAGGGATACTGGGATCTGTGGTGGTGGGAAATGGGCACTGGTGGAGGGATGGGTATTTGATCATTGTATAACTGAAACCCAAGCACAAAAATGTGTAAGTCTGCAACTGTACCTCATGATGTCTCACTATTAAAAATTTAAAAAAGTAAATGAAGATAAATTAAACACCTTATGAGTTTGGAATCAGGAGACTAGCATAGATTTTGTCTAAAATTTTGTACTGTCACTGTCACTGTCCTCCTGTTGTTCATCGATTTGCTCGAGCGGGCCCAGTAACGTCTCCATTGGAGACTTTGTTGTTACTGTGTTTGGCATATCGAATATATTACGGGTAGCTTGCCAGGCTCGGTAGCTTGCTGGGCTCTCCAAGAGGGGCGGAGGAATCAAACTTGGGTCGGCCATGTTGGTCGCGTGCAAGGCATTTTTTGAATTTTGAACTGTAATTTAGAAATGTTAAGGGCAGGAAAAAAATTCCCTCACCATTTGGGTTGTTCTTAGACTAGATAAATAAGAAAATTAACAGGAAATTGATTAATAGCAGAAAAGAACAATTTTAGCTACGTGTATCATTGTATCACTGTCATCCCATTGTTTGTCGATTTACTCCAGCAGGGCACCAGTAACTGGGGTGACTCCTGGCTCTGCACTCAAAGTGTAATATAGTTTTCCCCTATTTGTCCCAGCCTTGAGATTTTAGCAGCCTCTCCTTACTCGTCTTTCCCAACGATTGGAGGCTCTTTCAGGGTCAGGGGAATGAGACCTGTTATAGTTACTGGTTTTGGCATATCGAATACGCCACGGGGACCTTGCCGGGCTCTGCCCATGACACATAGCTATCTATGTATGTGAATTTATGTGACAAATTCCAAAATAAATGGGATAAAACAAGGGTTTATATTCTTTGCTAAGGAATGGGATAGACTTAAGAAGTGAGGGAAGAAGTTTGTCTCACAGGATAAGGGTAAGGAATGCCTTCATCCAACAAAATCTTGCCTCCAGGCATTTTTCTCTACCTTAGGATAAATTTTCTCCAATAAATAGGTTATTTCTGGAGATGTTACTAAATCTAGGTAATCCACATTCTCTAATGTAATGATGGCATTCCGTCCCAGGTGTCATAGGCTCGCTATTGACTTTGGTTTGGCATACCAAGGTGAAATGGATTCGAAACAGCCAGCTTCAATATGACAGGAAAGTCTGCCTACGTATCTTGAGAGAGATCAGTCCTAATGAAACTTCTACCAGGTCTCTCCTGGTGAAAGCACTACTAGCTAAAGTAAGTCACAACCAGTAGATGTTCAACGCAGGAAAATAACACAGCTATGTTTCCATGTAAAGAAGTCACATCAATTGAGGTGTGTAGAATAAGGGGTTGAAAACTGATTTTAGTCTAGGTCTGTGGTTCAGAGGCAGAAAAATCTGACTTGCGTGCATGAGTCTTGAGCATTTGATGCCCAGCACTGTTCCACAGGCCGCAGTGCAATATTCACCAAGGCCACTGTGATCCCAACAGAAGTAGGAGACTTCCAAACACCACCACACAAACACCACAAAGGGAAGGAAGGGGTAAAGGAATGCATTTAACATGCGTGTATCAATTAGAGAACACTGTGCCAGTTAATACTTCTACAAAACAAACTAACCCTGAGTCTATTCGCTTGAAATAAAAAGGATCTTTCAAAGTATATTCAGAAATATACGGGGAAATTTTGTGGACTCCATCAAGTTCTATATTTTATGGACTCTTGGTGATTAACTGAGATGTTGAAGGGGCCACATGTATATCATGCTCTAACATAGAAGACAAGTATGTTCTTATATATCTTTCAGAGGTCAATGAGAGATAAAGTATGCTTTCCCATAGGGGAAAAAAAAAGGGAACAAACGGGACACCCAAAGTAAAAATAGTTTTTAAATTGTACTGTAATGCTTCTAATCCCTTAGTCTTTTCTGGTATACCACCTTCTATTATTTGAAATAAAATAGATCTTTTATGTTGTCCCCTTTTAAAAGCCAATTAGCTTTGAGAGCAGTAAGATCACGGGACAGATGTTTCTATTCAATACAAAGTCCTTGCTATCTGAGAAGGAAAAGTGTGATGTAACACATCAAGTTCAAAAGCCAGAGAGAGGGATTATTTTAAAATACCATGATTCACTTTCCTCTAAGAAAAACCTTTTGGATAATTTTCAGAAGATTATTCTTAACTAGTAATAAAAAAATTATCTAGGATCTGCCTTTGGGGCAGGCTTGGATGGTGGTGGGAAAATTCAAAATAATGGTGGTGGTGGGAAGCAGTAATGATGCTGTTACTGATATTGGAATATTGAATGTAATAAATTAGTATAAACCACTTTATAAAAATAAAATTTAAAAAACACTGTAATTTACAAAGTTGTTCATTATACAGTTGTTTCAAGCATTTAGTCTTCCAACATCCCCAGTGTGACCTTCCCTTCACCAGTACCCCCAGTTTCCCTCCCAATCCCAACCCTTGGGCACATAACAAATTTACTTTATACTGCTTATTACAACAACATTTTAAAGAAATGGAAGATGCAATGATCAGAAAACAAACCAGTAAGAGCCAATTTGTGATTTTCATCTATGTAAATAAGAAAATCAAAACCATTGAATACAATATAATACAATGCCCATTCTCGATTACATATAAACGTTTTCAACTCTGGAATCGAAACTGTATTACATTAAAATTTTTATTTTATACTTGGGTCTCACTATGGTAATAATCACACCTCCCCTGTCATTAATAAAACTTTTAAAGTGATTCTATAATAAAAATATTTTGGAGTTTACATGGAGTAGGTAAAGCCTATATATGTAAATTTTTCCCCTACAGTTTATGTAAACATTGTGGTTCACAAGTTGTTCATGATGATTTGTTAGAGGCATTCAATATTCCAACACCAATCCCACTCACCATTATACCTTCCCTTCACCACTGTCTCCAATTTTCCCAACTGCCCCTTAAGCCTGGCCCCATAGTAGGCTCACAATATTTTATATTGCTTGTTATCAAAAAATTTTGCTAACAAAGCAATCAAAAAACATTTCCTTAGAAGAAAATTAGTGTAAATTGTGTCTCACCATGGAGACACTAAGTCCTTGTAAGAGATTATTAAGATAATTGTTCATCTTTCTGTGTTTATGTTTTGTTACTCGAGATTGGTTGCCTTCTACATGATATCCCATCCAATTTGGTGTGCTGATATATTAGTGTTACCGGTAGTAACTCATCTATGAATGTTATAGAGATTGAGATGTTCATGTGGCACATTTGTGACCACGCGCTCCACAAAGTTCAGAATTTTTAAGGGTGCGGTGCATCAAAAGTCAAATTTATAACTGAGTGGTGGCTTTGAGGTGTGGGCATGACTGCTGTGGCTTCCTGAAGTACTCAGAAGCAGGGGAAGTAGTCCATCCTGTCTCTGAGAAAAACCTGGAGATTTCAGGCACAAATCCTGCATACCAGACTTCTTTTCAGCGGATTTATTTCGAGGTGAGACTTCCAGAGCTAGGGGGGTCCAACCGGGGGTATGGCAGGGACTTGGAATGTGGGAGCAAGAGGATGTTGTGGCTGTTTAGGCGGTCACTGTGGTCACTGGCTGACCTACCCCTCTCTGGGATACCCCCTAGGTCTCTGCCTTTTGTGGGTGTCTGGAGAAAATTTTCCAGTTTGTTGATCTCTTTCTAGATTATTTTGAGTCTCTGAAGCAAGGCCAGTAGCTGAGCTTATATGAAGAATGTGCCAGGCTTAGTTCGTGGGTGTCAAGGAGAAAAACTCTAAAGTCAAATTTTACCTGCTTTAAAGTTTGCCTAAGCTTGACTTTCATTTTCTTGATTAAAAAAAAGAATCAAGGTTTTGATTGGGAGCATATTCAGTAGACGAGGTCAATGAATTTTTAATTGCTTTTGAGAAAGTTGCTCTTGGTCAAGGTTTTCTTGCCTTTTACTTCAAAAATGCAAATGAGTTTAGCTGCAAATAATCTCTACAAAATAATTGCCACTTGGATTCGGTGAATTTTGAGACTTGATCCACATGAATAAAAATGATAAGGCCAAAAAAATGACAAGGCATGCACGGTGCCATTAAATATAGCTGATGGCAGTTAAGTCAAACGACAACATTTTATATTTTGACCATGTTCTAGGTATGAAAGAAACTCCAGAAGTCCAGACAAAATGATTGATTTCCTTTCAGTTGAAATTAAAGCTTGTTTTAATTATCTTAAAAAGTTGTCCAGACAATCATAACTCACAAGATCTCAGAGAAAGCAGAACTGTGACAAGAAAAATAATACTTAATTCAGCTACACTATTATATATGTGTGTGCATTTTTGCTGTCATGCGGCAGAAGGGCAAGTGGAAGTAGTATTGATGCTCAAATGTGTGGC
Source organism: Sorex fumeus (assembly GCF_029834395.1). NCBI lineage: Eukaryota > Metazoa > Chordata > Mammalia > Eulipotyphla > Soricidae > Sorex > Sorex fumeus. The sequence continues at coordinate 9,214,799 of NW_026606059.1, read as the reverse complement.
CTGTGATCTAATTTCAAATGCAAACTTCCCAGTGAGGGTTCAGGACAGTCATTCAATATTAGCAAAAATTAAATCCTCATGACATAATTTAACTCTTGAAGACCTACTGCATCAGACAAACATTGTGGCAACATGTTTCTCCTGCTCACGTTATCATCCTGAGGTCCCATCATTTTCTAGTTTTGTAGCCTCAGTCAAATAATTAATTTCTGGAAAACTCAGGTTTCTCTTGTGCAACATCTGCTTTGGTATTAAAAAGTAAAATTCATCAGGTATTTCTATACACAGGGACATAGCAAACATTCTTTCTATTCTCACAACGGTCTTGTGAGAATGGAAACTGGACATAATACAAGAGAAACAACTTGTCTACAATCACACAGCTGATGGGATGCTAAAATGGAGCCATCTGCATCTCTGTCTCCTGGTTCTATTCTATACTGCCATGCTCGACAGTGCACGAGAGAAAAGAAACTCTTCCTGAATGTTAATTCTCTTTTTGTTCCCTCTTAAAAAGTACTGCCATCACTGAGGTGGGATTCTTAATAAGATTATTAGAGGAGGAGAGCTTTAAGAGTGGTAAAAGAAGACTACTCTTGGGAGTTGCTGTTGGCTTCTTTTCGCAATTAGCAGTAGTAGCATGGAAGTTGGATGAGTGATCATACACTCCTGATACCAAGAGTCAATCACTGGGGCCAGATCATGGATTTGAGAACACTTAGAGATGATTTGGAACGACAAAGGGGAGGAAGAAGAGGCACAAAGAGAAGACAATGGAAAGAACAAGAATAGATGGGTAGAGGCAGTGGTCAGGGCTAAAAAGTTTTAAGAAGACCTTTAGTTCTTGGAGATGGGAGTAGTGTCTAAGGAAAAGGACCAAGAAGTGAGGATGGAGAAATAGTACAACAGGTAGGACATTTGCCTTGCATGCTGCCAACCTGGGTTTGACCCCCACTATAACTTGTGGTCCCTTGAGCACTGCCAGGAGTAATTACTGAGTGCACAACCAGAGTAAGCCTTGAGCACAGGTGGGTGTGGCAACAACAACAACAACAATAAAACAACCAGACAAAAAGACTAAGAAGGTATTGTACATGAAGAACTATATGAAATCCCTATAACTGCTTTGGCTCCTATTAAAGGCCAAATAGATAGCTCAGTGGACTGAGTACATTTTGCATTCCAAAGGCCCAGGTTTGGTACCTGGCACTACAAGGTATTAGAAGCGATGCTAGGAGTGACCCCTGAGTATGGAGCCAAGAATTAGCCCTTGAGTACTTCTAGGCCTCAAAATAAACAAGAGAGAGAGACAGAGTGAGAGAGAGATACAGAGAGAAGGGAAGGAAGGAAGGAAGGAAGGAAGGGAGGGAGGGAGGGAGGGAGGGAGGGAGGAAGGAAGGGAGGAAGAAAGAGAGGGAGGAAGGAAAGAAGGAAGGAAGAAAGGGAGGGAGGAGGGAGAGAGGGAGGGAGGGAGGGAGGGAAGAAGGAAGGAAGGAAGGAAGGAAGGAAGGAAGGAAGGAAGGAAGGAAGGAAGGAAGGAAGGAAGGAAGAAAGGAAGGAAGGAAAGTGATAAAGCAAGCATAACAAAGCTCTGATTTCTTTCAGAAAGTATGGGCTTTGTTGGTCTATTTTGTTTTTGTGTGTTTTTATTTTTTTGAGTAAAATCTTGTGCACAGAGTAACCTAGGTTATTTATGCAGTCACCCTGCCATCCTGCCTGAGAGGGGGAAACATTGCAGGGTCATCACCATTGTCTGCAGTAGTCAAAGAAGACTAACCCAGGAAGAACTGTGGGGAGTACAAGCGCAGAGATCAAGTACTGAACTTAATTGATAGAGCTGAGTTGTATACTCCTTTGTAAATGGACATCGCAATATCTGTGTCCAAGAGCCGGGAAGACTCTGGGGTAGGAGAGAGCTTTATCACTGCTCCATGGCCTTGCAGCACCTAGATTTTGTTTATTCCCGTGCAGTTTCATGATGGATCCGGATCATTTTCTTTCCTCCCCCACCACGAGTGACAACTTCCGTCCACCAGGGTTCCCAGGTTTCCTCTCTCCTGTCCGTACCCCCGGCCAGCCTGCTGTCTTAACAGGCTCCATTTAAACTTGGTTGTTGAAGTTTGGGTCTCTTGATGTCGGTGTTGCTGACTCTGTGGTTTGGATGTTTTGCTCTGTCATTCCTTAACACACCCCATGTGCTGAATCCCCTTGGTCCCTGCTCCGTCCCCTTTTTTTCTCATCTGTCTCCTCTCCTCTTCCCCTTCATTCTATTGGATCATTTCCTTTAGGTTCTATCTGAATTTTCCCTGTTCTTGCATCTTTGTGCTTTTTGTAGATTATCAGGTGTTACCTACTTTGTCCTACATGAGGTTTGGAGAGATAGGAATTATGGAGAATTATACTGGAAGAGTATGTTCCGTGCTAAGATGTCAATAATCACACTTTTCTATAAAAATGAAGGCGAATGGTCAGAAAACACAGAGAAAAGTACACAATATGTGAGATAGGATGTCTCTGGAAAAGTCTAGAATCAGTGGCTACCAGAACTAAGACCTAGCTTTGCTAGAAAAGGTTTTTGTGTGCATGTTTTAGAAATGTGTTGAATGAATTAATTTTTTTAATGAGGTATCATTAGTTTTTAATACTGAAGTCACCTTTTTATAGTCATAGTGCTACATCAACATCTTCACCAGTTTTTTAAGACCCCTCCAGAATTATGCCTCTCAGCCCTTAAGTGTTTCAAGGTCTTGGCTGAAGGGCAACATTCCAAGTTTACGGGATTACACTGCAAGGTTTTTAATTTCAACTTGTACCGGGTGACAAATAATTAGTGCTTTCCTAGATCTAAAGAGGCGACAAGCGCCCAGACATTTTACTACTAGGGCTTGCTTACTAGGAAACGACAGGCTTGTGCCATGCATCACTAAGGATTATAACAGATTAGCAACTAAATTTGAGTTAATTAAAAATAATCAACTATAATAAGAAGAGAGTTTCCAGAAAATTACCATATTGATCAAGTTGCTGTCTAAACAACTTGGAAAACACAGAACAAATTTTGGAGGCCCAATGCCAAGTATCTGAAGAGGTTCATTAAAGCTTATTTTAAAAATATTATACATTTCAATTAATTTTGTTAATAATGATCTTAAAAATGCTTAATAAAGTACTGCATCCTGGGGGGTTCCCATAGTCTCTTGCTTGGGTCCTTTAAGAATTCAAATTTACTGGACTTTTTAATCTTTTATTCCTCTTTCTGAAGAATCTTACATTTTCCTTTGACTTAGTATCTTCCCTCAATAAAACTAGCTTTCACCAAAAAAACCCAAAACAAACAAACAAACAAAAAACACAAACATAGCTAGTTGGAGGAATTTTAAGCTTTAAAATATAGATAATTGGGGGCTGGAATTATAGCACAGTGGATAGGGCATTTGCCTTGCACACGGCCAACCCGGGTCTGATTCCCATCATCTTATACAGTCCCCCTGAGCACCACCAGGAGTAATCCCTGAGTTAAGAGCTAAGAGTAACCCCTGTGCATCTCTGGGTGTGACCTCCCCCCAAAAAGCAAATATATATATATTATATATATATTATATATATACACACACACATAAATCTTCAAGACTTCAAATGTAAAAAAAATTCAGGTCTGGGTTTATATTTGGCACCACAGGAAGTGATACCCCCTACCCTGACCCCACAGCACAGCCATGAGTAAACCCTTGAGCACTACTAGGGGTGGCCTAAAAGCAAACATACAAAAGCTAAAGTCAACTTAGTTTTGAGACCTAAGCAATAGTGACAAAGTGATTTAGAGACAGAAGGGAAATAATTAGGGTGAAGTTAGAAATAGAGTGAGGCCCTAAAGAAAGAAACACTCTGCTTGAGATGTCAAGAAAATCACTGTCACTGTCACTTCCTCCCATTGTTCATCGATTTGCTCGAGTGGGTCCAGTAACATTGTGAGACTTGTTACTGTGTTTGGCATATCGTATACATCATGGGTAGCTTGCCAGGCTTTGCCGTGAGGGCAAGATACTCTCAGTAGCTTGCCAAGCTCTCTGAGAGGGGCGGAGGAATTGAACTCGAGTTGGCCGTGTCGGCCGCGTGCAAGGCAAACACCCTACCCACTGTGCTATCACTCTAGCTGGTCAAGAAAATAGGCCCAGGTTATGCAGAAGAGAATCTTCTCAAATGTCCTACTCTTCACAATTTCTTTGTCTTACCATCTTGTGAGTCATATTTTTTTCTTTTTGGGTCACACCCAGTGATGCTCGGGGGTTATTCCTGGCTCTACACTCAGGAATTACTCCTGGCGGTGCTTGGGGGACCATATGGGATGCCGGGGATTGAACCCAGGTCAGCCGTGTGCAAAGCAAACGCCCTCCCCGCTGTGCTATTGCTCTAGCCCCCCATCTTGTGAGTCTTAAACCACAGCAAAGAGTTTCTAGTTGAGAGTATAGACCAGGTGAAGATTTTTAATCTCTTCTGGGCATCCTTTTTAAGGGTACCCCATAACCCAACTTCCCTGCCCTTATTTTTCTTTCCTCATGAAGACGTTTGGTAGATGAAGCTTCTACCAAATCACCTATTGCATCTCTGGTCCTCTGCTTAACTGCCAGGACAAAAACCTGAGTGCACTGTAACAATACTACAGGGGTGAAGGCTCTTTCCTTTCATATGATTGACCCTGGTTTAATCTCCAGCTTCCCAAATGACTCTGTGTATTGCCAGGAGAGACCCTTGAGCACAGAGTCAGGAGTAGTAAGTCCTGAGCACTGTGGGTGTGGCTCAACCTTTCCCATCCCAACTGGTGGGAGTTCTACTTGGTTTTAAGGAGTTAGGATTGAATGTGAAAATGTTTTCCAAATAGAACTAGTGTTAAAATAAAAACCACTTGACCACTTGACTTCCCATTAATCATCGATTTGCTTGAGCGGGCGCCGATAACATCTCCATTTGTCCCTGTCACATGCTAGTGTAGCCCAATGGCATCTGTTCATTCTAGGAACATGAAGAGCCTCAAACCAATCGTTCAGGGTCTTGACGAAGAAGTATGACCATCTGGTAGGTGGGCGGCCACGTGGTCTTTTGACATCCCGTGGAATCCAGTCGGTAACAGCTCTAGTCCAGTGGTCATCTCCAAATCTCATTACGTGTCCAGCCCATCTGATTTTTGATGCCTTGGCAAATGAGACAGTGTCCCTGATTCTTGACCATTGAAGGATGTTAGAACTCCAGATTCTTTCTCTCATTTGAGTGAAACGTGATTCTCCAAGCATAGATCTTTCGATTCTTCTTTGGGAGACCTGAGTAGCTTTCTCATCCTGTTTGCGTAGGACCCAGGTCTCTGAGGCATATGTTAATGCAGGAAGAACAGTGGAATCAAAGAGATGTGCCTGGAGCCGGAGGTTCTTTGTCATCTTAGCTATTTCTTTGACGCTCTTGAAGGCATTCCAAGCCGCTCTCTTCCTCCTGTGCAACTCAGGTGCCAGGTCATTTGTCATGTTGACTTCTCGACCTAGGTACACATAGCTGTTGCAATTGGAGATGGTTGTTCCGTTGAGAGCGAATGGGGCGTCAGGAACGAGGCTGTTTTTCATAAACATTGTCTTCGTAAGATTCATCTGTAGTCCTACCTTTCCACACTCACGGTCAAAGTCGGCCAGCATTTGTGTTGCTTGGCTGATGGTTGGTGTTATTAAAACAATGTCATCAGCAAAGCGGAGGTGGTGTAGTTGCCGACCATCTATCTTCACTCCCATTCCTTCCCATTCCAGTTGTCACATGATGTTCTTGAGGGTGGCACTGAAGAGTTTCGGTGAAATGGTATAACCCTGCCGCACCCCTCTCTTGACATCAATGATTACTTCTTTGTAGAATGGTGAGATCCTGGTAGTGAATCTGTAATACATCTCATGGAGGAATCTGATGTATTGAGTTTGAATGCCCTGATTGGCTAGGGCTTCAATGACCGCTTCCGTCTCAACAGAATCAAAGGCCTTCTTTAAATCAATGAACGTTAGACAGAGCGGCATCTTGAACTCCCGAGAAAGCTCAATGAGCTTGGTTATTGTGTGGATATGGTGGATGGTGCTGAATCCTTTGCGGAACCCAGCTTGCTCGCATTGTTGTCCTTCATCTAGTGTTTTGCCAATCCTATTCAGGATGACTCAAATGAACAGCTTGTAGATGACAGACAATATGCAGATTGGGCAATAGTTGCTAATGTCCTGGATGTCTCCCTTCTTGTAGAGTAGTACAGTCCTGCTGGTTTTCCATTAGGACGGAACCTTGCATTCAGAGAGGTAGAGTGTGAAGAGCTGAGCCAGTGTATTGATGGTAGGTTCTTCAGGTGTTCAAGTCTGACCTTGTCTGGACCAGGTGCTCTTTGTTTCTTTACTGACGAGTTGGCATGTCGGATTTCAAAAGAGGGAACTTTGGGAACGACATATCCATCCTGCAGAATTTGGTATGTGGGCAAGTGGACGTGATCTGACTAGAAGTCATGAATAATCTTCTCCTTTGCCCTTCTGGAAGATGTGATAGATCCATCAGGACGTCGGAGGGCAGTCATCTTGGTCTTATAGTTGGTGAAGGACAGGCAGATGTTACGAAAGCTTTTCCCAGCTTCTGCCGCATCTACCAGCACTTCTGCTCTTCTGCTCTTCTCTCTTTAAGGTCTTCCTTTATTGCATCTATGCACTGCTTTGCAAGCTTATTTTTTAAATAAAATAAAAATTATATTATGTGCTGTGAACTACCTGCTGATAATTCACTGTCACTGTCTTCTCATTGTTCATCAATTTGCTTGAGCGGGCCCAGTAACGTCTCCATTGTGACCACTGTTACTGTGTTTGGCATATCGAATATGTCACGAGTAGCTTGCCAGGCTTTGCTGTGCAGGCGAGATACTCTCGGTTGTTTGCCGGGCTCTCTGAGAGGGGCAGAGGAATAGAACTCAGGTCGGCCACGTGGGCTGAGTGCAAGGCAAACGCCCTACCCACTGTGCTATCACTCCAGCACGCTGATAGTTCAAACTTGAAAAATAGTTTCTTAAATATGCCACGAGCTTAGCACTAGTTGGTTTATGTAGAGGAAAAACCCATAAAAGTGAATCTCAGTGTCTATAGTCTTAGATTTAGGTTTAGTAATGATCAAGTTAAAGATTTATAAACTTTTTTCTTTCAAGCATATCCACTTGAGAAAGCTCAAATTCATCATAGTGAACATTTTCATATCAGAACAAAATACATATATATACATTTTAAAACCCTAATGAAGCATTTTGGGTTTGTAGGTAAATGAAAAATAGTTTTGGTTAAATAGTTTACCTGGTGTAGTTTTTCAAATTGTCATAGAACAGTGGATGAATCAAAATGACTAAATTTAAAATGTTTAATGCTGTTGGCATGAGATTTATGAAACTACATTTAATTTATTGGATGAGCTCATATCTATTACCCCAAAGGCTTTATAATGACTGCTTCTTCTTCTTAAAAATTTTTATGCAAGGGCCTTGATTTACAGTTACTGATGGTTGCATTTTAGGTGTACAATAATTCAACACCAATCTCTCCACCAGTGTAGATTTACTCCACCAGAGGACCCATATTTCCTCCCCCTCTAACCTTCTCTCCACCCCCACCTGTCAAGTTGACAGGCGCGTTACAAAGTTTCAGAGGTTGTCACTGAGATCTCACACTTTCAGTTCTGTTGAGTCTGTATTTTGGATTTATGGCTTTATGTCTCACCCATATCACTGGTATACCCGAAGCCCTGATGCCTATTACTTCTATTTTGAAATTTCTTTTTTTTCTTTTTTTCTTTTTTTTGCTTTTTGGGTCACTGGGTCACACCTGGCGCTGCACAGGGGTTACTCCTGGCTCTGCGCTCAGGAATCACCCATGGCAGTGCTCAGGGGACCATATGAGATGCTGGGAATCGAACCTGTGTTGGCCGTGTGCAAGGTAAACGCCCTACCTGCTGTGCCATCACTCCAGCCCCTATTTTGAAATTTCTTGACATGGTTGTCTGTTCTCATTGCCATGGTTTTGTTTTTAATTTTTTTGTTTTTATTTTTTTTTTTTTGTCCTGGGCTGGAGCAATAGCACAGTGGGTAGGGTGTTTGCCTTGCACACAGTTGACCTGGGTTTGATTCCTCCACTCCTCTCAGAGAGCCCCACAGGCTACAAGAGTATCTCGCCCACACGGCAAAGCCTGGCAAGCTCCCCGTGGTGTATTCAATATGCAAAACACAAGTCTCACAATAGAGATGTTACTGGTGCCCACTCGAGCAAAGCAGTGATTAGAGGACAGCGCTACAGTGCAGTGCTATTTTTATCCTAGTTCTCCTGTTCAATAAGAAAATACATGGACAAGGTTGATTCAGAAAACAATCTCTCTAGGAAAGAAGGCAGAGTCCAGACCTCAAGGATAACCTCTGCCAAAAGTCATCAGCAAACTTTTCCTTCATCCCAGCAGCTCCGAGCTCACTCATAACCCATAAAGTGAAGATATTCATCACTCAACGAGGCAGTACCTGCACCAGCGGGAGAATGAGCGCCAGTGATTGCTCTGCTGGCTGTGGAGCGCTGACAATAAACTCAAAACAATAATGGGAGTTAGGTGCCCAAAGGAGAAAAAGACAAATGCAGGCCCAGGGCACCTTAGTAAGTTATTTCAGAAATAGAATGTGGGGTGATACGGAAATTAGAACTCGATATCGTGAACAGATAAACAGTCAATTCTCATTCCTTCCAAGTTGTCTAGGTGATTTGCAGAGGACTGGGGAATTGCTTGATTCCCCTTTACTTTCAGAAATAGATGAAGTAATTAAAAATCTTCCCCAGGAGAAAGTTCTTGGCCCTGGCAGAGCTACAGGAGATTTCTATAAAACCTTTGGCTTAGCCCCCTCGTACATTTGCTTGACGAGCTCAATCACTGAAGGGACTCAGGTGGATTAATCCCTGCCAGCCCTTACATCCAGATTATCTTAATTGCCAAAAGGGATAAAGATACAGAAAACTGTTCCACATCTAGGTTCAAAACCCTGATTAAAGTGGATATCAACTCTTGGAAAAGATCCTGACAGTTCTCATAATTATTTAGAATCTGGGGCACAGTCATCAGACAGTTGTTCGGGTAGAGGGTCATTCTTTGCATAAGATAATGTTTTAAATTTGGATATGAGTTCTGTTAGAATCACAGGACACTAGCAAGCTCATTTATAGCTTTATATTAAAGGAAAGTTTTCTATTGTTTTTTTGGTAGAGTAATCCATGCTGGGGATATTCTATTGATTCCTCAGTCTAAGGTTTTTATTACTTCATTATATATATGTGATCCATATATATACCATTATGTATAATATATTTATATGCCCCCATGGGTTTCAAACGTGGACAATCTAAATTTCTTTATGTCTTCAGTGGGAAGGCTGATGTCATATTGTAGCATCAGCCTGTCCTCCATGCACTGCAACACACTCTCACACCCACCTACACACAGCACACAAAAGAGTGGGAAGAATAAAAGAAAACACTTGGTAGTTTTATTCCAAGTCTACATCATTCTGAAAAGGCAACACTATGAGAGTTGTAAGGAGATCATTGGTTGCCAAACACTTCGGGAAGAAGGAAAGATAAGGGAAGCACTAGTTATTTTTTAGGTCAGTGAAATTTCTTAGTATGATGGTATACTAGTGGAACCATAGCATTCTAAATTTGCCAAAACCCGTAGGTCCTACTAGACTATGAGAGAACCCTAATATAAGCTATGAACTCAGAGGTTACTGATATGTCAACATTGGTTTATCTCTTATAACAAACGTGCCACTTTGACGGATGGTGTTGATAAGGTTACGCATGTTGGAAGCAGGGAATATCAGGAAAATAGCTATACCTTCTGCTCAATATTGTATGAACCTAAGACTATTCACAAAAGAAAAGCCTATTAAAATAGCTTTCAGAAAACATTGAAAAAGCTCTTCATACTATAAGAGAACCTCCAGCTAACTTTCTGGAAAAGAAATACAAAAATACATGTTTTCCCAAACTAGCCACATGATTGAGGCAAAAAATGTTTACATGAAATTTCCACTTGGTTTTCTGGTAAACATTTTCATCAAGATACCCCAGTCAGAATATTAAACAAATACTGATTTTTTTTTAGAGGTATCTTTAGATGTGTCATGTCTACCAGACCTCTTTAGAGAAATTTTCTCCTCTACTCATGAGGGAAGCTACACAAAGCAATTTCTTGTATAGGTATTGTCATCTTTTATAGTAGATAACTTGTCTTTCTCCTGACTGTAGAAAAATTGATCAGGGAATGTCAAATGATCCAAAGATACTGAATGATGGGAACTACTTAAAGAATCCTGGAGGAAAGGCTTTTGCTCAACAAGAACAGTAGGGGAATTTAAATGCAAAATATTCAGAGAAAAAAAGAGATGGTTTGAATGGAAGCAGAAGGTAGATGGAGAAGGTGACACAGAAGAATAACTCAGTCAAGTTAACAGTCGACATTTGAGGTTATTAACATAGCATTGCAATCAGCCATTGACGGAATGACAAAATACCAATAAAAGTTGCTTAGTCATACAAAATTCTGAATAAGTTTCCTCATATGTCTAGATTTTTATGAGACTTGATGCTGCTGTTATTTCTGTGCATTTAAAAACTTTGTCTCAAAAGTTGTCCTGAACTGCTTTGAGGTCTGATCATTCACTAACTAATTCATTCAACAAATAGTTACTGAGCACTTACCCCATCCAAAGTACTTTCCTAGGAGCTGGGGAAACAATTAAGAGCAAAGCAGACACAAAACTTATAGTCTAGTAAGATTGAATAGAGAACCTTACTAGCTGTCTAGTATGGTGCTATGAAGAATGGTTGGCACTCGGATGTGTTTAGGGTGCTTACTCCGAGGTCAAAGAGCTTCCTGGGCTGGTGAGACTTGCTTCCCTCAATCCATTTGAATAAATCCATAATTTGAGTCTTGACATACACTGTGAAACCACTACCTCGTGAAGAAAACCAACAACAAATACAGCTTTCTTGTGCATGGTGCCATATTTCTAGAAGCTTCTGCAGCATGATAACCAAAAGGAGGAATACAAAAAAAGCAAAGGCTGAAGCACAAAGATGACAGATGAAAGGCAGCGGTCCAAGTGAACTGTAAGCTTGTGCACTTGGGAGGTCACAGGAGCAGAAGCAACGCACTGTGGAGGCTAGGGATGTGCATTCTAGCATACATACAGTCTAGAATTTACCTTGATGGATCTGGAAGGTATCATCATCGAATCACTGTCACCACCTTTGAGAGACAGACTTTCCTTTCTCATACCTAAGCAGTTCCTTTGGGTTCTTTGGCCAAAACCACTGGCCAAACTGAAACAAACATAAGCCACTGGGACTATAACAAACTAAGAAGCTTCTGCACCATAAAGGAAATGATGATCTAAGAAAAAGGATATCCCGGAGATGGAGAGAGGATACTTTTCCACCATTCATCAGATTATGTTATCAGATATCCAAGATAATATAAAGCACTAGTAGAAGCAATGGTGTGTGTGTGTGTGTGTGTGTGTGTGTGTGTGTGTGTGTGTGTGTGTGGTGGGAGAACCACATTTAGCAGTGCTGAGGGATAAATCCTCGCAGTTCTTGGGGCCCATATGATTTTCTGGGAATTGAATTTAGGGCAGCCATGTACAAGGCAAGTGCCTTACCTGCTGTACTATCTCTTGTGTCCCCAAAACTTCCAATACTTTGAAACTCATATCAAGCTTCACTGATAAAAGAAATATCATTTACTGATTAAATTTATTGAAAGTGATAAAAAGGGGCACACCAATATTTCTCAGAGGCCACTCTTGACTCTGTGCTTCGTCTCTTGTGCTGACAGTGCAGAGTGGACGGTATGTGCTACCAGGTATATAGAACCAGAGCTGGGCACAAGCCAGGTAGGCACCTTAATTTCTGTACTATCTCTCTAAAGCCCCCTGACTGTTTTTTGAAGTTGTCATAATATATACTATTTTAAGCTTAGATGAAGCTTTTAAAAAAAGTTTTCCTAAATGACTCATAGACATATAGCTCCCTCTTCCTTCCCCTAATCACCCTTTAAATTCTTGAGTTAAATTTCTCCTAGTTAAGACTTCCTCCCAACTTACCTATATTCCATTCATTCTTTTATTCTTCTGCATTCTCTATGCATCTCAAGAAGAAGGCTGACTTCAAGAAAGTACCAAGGAATGTCACCGCCAGATGAAGACCTGCTCTCGACTGCCCTAGCTCCCTAATATAGAATGACAAGATTTGGTTTTACAATAGAGCAAATGTGAAGTTTGGGCTAGGCAAAAGGTTGCTATGTGAACTTTTATCAACACCACTGAGATGCTAATAACTTTTTAAGGATGAGTTGTTTCTTTCCCGAGTTCTTATTTCCTTGTATTTCAACCCAATAATGAGTATTCTATTAACAACTGTTATGCATATTGAATGGAGAGTGTTTTGTGGAGAAGAACTTATTTTTTTTTATCACACCAATAAGAATATAATGTGCCAGATGGTTAATTCCCACGGGCGAATGAGTGTACTCGCACACTTCATGATTTGAAATATCCTGTGGACATCCTCTTGGTGAAAGGATTGCTAGATTTTCATTTACATTTGTATGAAGTACGCGTTTACTTTTATTATTTTTTTTTTGCTGATAACTAGAAAGCAGATTTTTACTTATAAAGTGTGAAATATATGACATTTTGGTTATATAATCTTTTGATGTTTGAAAGTAAATTTGCAAAAATATGAAAGAGCTGTGGTTAGACTTAGGTTATGTTTGCATTGTGGGGGAGTGGGAGAGATTGTGGGTCGTGGTGTTTGTTAGTGGTGGTGGTTTGCATATCTGGCTGTGCTCAGGGTTTATTCCTGGATCTGGGATCAGGGATCATTCCTGGCAGTGCTTGGAAGGTGCCTCTGGTGTGCTGAGGATCAAACCCAGATCAGCTGCGTGCAGGACCAGCAGCTAATGTCCCTTGCTGTCTACTCTCTTGATGTTCATTGGATCATTTTTGTGTTATGGTTTCATTAAGATTTATAAATACATTTTAGGTTTTTTTTGGATGTCTCCCAAACAGTGCTCAGGATGTTTGAGGGCACTCATGGTATGATTTGGCTAAAGGGGATAGAATCTATACTGTGAGCAGCCAATACCAGGGTCATTCTTGCCATGCTCAGAGGCACTAGGGCTACATTTGCCAGTGCTTCAGGGTCAAGTGGTTCAAGAGATCAAATCAAGATCTCCTAACCCGTGTTAGGAGACCTTGATGCAGCTTAACCAAGATGCAGATTTTTAACTGATGGGACTCTGTACGGTGTCATGTTCAGCTTTGAAGTTACTAGTTTTGAGCCATCTAGGAGAAAATTCTTGTCAAATAGAAACATCAAAATGGGCCAAGATTGACAGAAACAAACTGATATACTTGAATCTGCTTTGAGAAAAGCCCGAAGAACCCATCACAGTTTTAGGCATTTGAAAGTAGTCGAATACTTAGTACTTCCAGGATATAAAGGACCCCCCAAAAAAATCAATCTAAGCAAACTCATTACCAATTATTTATTCTGACAGGTAATAACTATACATATAGTTATAATTATTATTATTTGGCTCTTGGGACAAACCTGTGTTTGTTCAGAGTTAATTCCTGACTCTGTGCTCAGGCATCGTTCCTGGCAGGACCCAGGGATCATATGATGAGTAGGGATCACAGGTGTGTAAGACACGTGTCTTCTCCACAGTACTCTCCCTGGCCCACATTTACAGTTTTGAAAACACAGATAAATATAATTTAAAAACCATCCTAAATGACTGCGTTTGTATATGCAATGGAGTTAACATGTACCATTAGCAGTAGAAGGACATTGGTGTCCGTTATGATCTCTGTATTTGAGAAAGTTACTTAAAAGTTGTAGTTGAAAAGTAAGAATAGTCTCACTTTAGGTTCTGCACCAGATTTAATACAGGGTAACTGACACTGGAGTAACTTCTTTTGCAGATAAGAATCAGGAAGATGTCATTTTATCACTGGGTGCGGATGGGGTGGACAATACATAGAAACATTAAAAAAATTTTTTTCTTTATTTTAGCTACTGTGAAATTACAGAATTATTATAGTACGTGGAAATTGACAAAAGCAACCAACCCACGGATTTAGCAGGAGAATTTCAGGCAACCCAGTAATAGCAGGGACCAACTGAAAGAAGAGCTAAACAAACAAATGGTCAGACAAAACCTTGGTTGTTCCATAGCTAGAGGTGAAGTTCTCTATTATTTTGAGAACAGGTCAAACAAAAATAATGAAAAAATAACTTTGTGTCTTGTATCTTAAGTATTTGAGAGTTAATGGTAGGAAAGGGAGAATCTCAGAACAAACTTTCCATGGTAAATTATAAAAACAAAATAAAACAACTTTTTTTGGAATGTGGCTTTTTGTTTGTTTGGGGACCACACCTGAAAACGCTCAGGGATTGATTACTCGTGACTTTGTGCTTGGTGATCACTCCTGGGGAACTCAGGGAATCATACGGATTGCCCAGGATAAAAAACTGGCTGGCATACAAGGCAAATGTCTTGTACACTCTACTATCTCTCTGGCTTATGAGTGTGGCTTGTGTGTGTGTGTGTGCGTGTGTGTGTGTGTGTGTGTGTGTGTGTGTGTGTGTCAGGGGGCAGGGAATGTTGAAGGAGCAGGGTTTTTGGGCCCTTACAGTTTGTGCTAAGGGATTACTCCCAGCTCTGTGCTCTAATTTGGTACAGCTCATGGGTAGATACAGTTGTGGGGATTAAGTTGGGGGTGACGGCATGGAAAGTATATCTGAAGTCCTGTACTATCTTTTCGATCTCTATGACCTTTATCTTGAGAAAGAAAGTAGTTTAATGAAGAAATTAAGTGATGAAGCACCTTAACATAAGCATACCAAGGGATTTTCTAAAAATTTTCTAAGA
This sequence comes from Sorex fumeus, assembly GCF_029834395.1. Classification (NCBI taxonomy): domain Eukaryota; kingdom Metazoa; phylum Chordata; class Mammalia; order Eulipotyphla; family Soricidae; genus Sorex; species Sorex fumeus. The sequence continues at coordinate 9,199,784 of NW_026606059.1, read as the reverse complement.
TACAATAAAATTATGTAACTTTGCTATTCTATCACGGTCCTCCCGTTGTTCATGAATTTGCTTGAGCGGGCCCAGTAAGGTCTCCATCTTGAGACTTGTTGTTACTGTGTTTGGCATATTGAATACATCATGGGTAGCTTGCCAGGCTCTCCCCTGCAGGCGAGATACTCTCGGTAGCTTGCCAGGCTCTCCGAGAGGGGCAGAGGAATCGAACTCGGGTTGGCCATGTTGGCTGCGTGTAAGGCAAATGCCCTACCACTGTGCTATCACATTAGAAAAATCTTTCACATTAGAGAACTTCAAATTGTAAAGTGTAATTTGATCAAAAATGAATAAAGATAGGTTTTTGGGGTACACATTTAATGTTAGACTTTTAAAAAGATTATTTCATAATTGGCTAAGGAGATAAGACTAGAAGACTTGTGAGTTTTTTTTTTTGACATGCGTATTTTTCATATGAGAATCAGTTCACATATCTTTCAAAATAAAACATTATGATACCAAAGCTATTTAATATTTTTACATTGTATTTAAAACCCAAATCATATTATAGATATATCACATTAAAGGACTCATGTCCCTGATGACTGGCTAGCACCCCCTAATATTTCCTGCATTGCCTTTTATTTTCTTTCATATTTTCCCCCTGTATCTCTGTATTTCTTTGCTTCATTCAGTTCAATTTACTCTGCTAGATGTTTAGAAAGAATATTATAACTCAACCATCATGTAATGGTTTATAACCCGATTTTGTGATCTTTTAAGGGCTGTTTTATTGACAAGTAAATTATACTTACTTCAGTCAATTATATGTACTTATGTCACTTTAAATTTAACTTTATCACTAGTTGTCAAATTCTCCCCTGTGGCCTTTTTAATGTTCCAATGTATTTGGCAATATATTTTTTTATTGACATTTCAATTTTGTTTTGTAGTATGCTAAAGTTACAAGAAAACAAATGACTGAAAGTTAAACGTGCATCAACCCAGACAAAAGTTGAGTTTCAGGAGTCATTGAGAAGATACAATTTTCATTGCATGCATTGACTTTTGCACCCACCACAGGGCCTAGAATCACTCACTAAATGGCAGGGTACTGAACTCTACTTAGCAGCGCATATGAACCGGGAGAGGTGATCACCACAAAACAAGTTCAAGATGTAGATTTCTTCACTAGCTTTAAAGGGTTTTTTTTTGTGGTCAGTTAGAGAAACCCCAAATCACTCAAGCATTTTGGTTTGTTAGTATTTACATTTTTTTTAGTGCATTAATTCTTCTTTTGCTTATTGACTTTTTTTTTATTTGTGAGTAATTCATCCCAGATGAAATTGCTTTCTTTCTTTTTTTTTTTTTTCAATTTTGGCTGTTGATTTATGCTCCGTTCCACGGAGGTCCAGGCCTGGTTCCTGCAAGATTGTCTACGTATGTTTGATTACCTGGAGCTTCTAAGTCTATCATAAAAACTTTTAGAAACAACAGCCCCATGAACAAAAACATAGATTAAAAATTTTGGATACAATTGGCTATTATTTCCCTAGTTTTATACATTTTGGGAAACAAAAGCAATGAACTCCTACTTTGATACTTCCATTAGGTAATTGTACCATAAACCCCTTTCGTTGTCTAACGCAGTAAGCACTAGTAATGTGTGTCTGTATGAATTCACAACAAATTAAAATTAAATGATATTTAAAAAACATGTATTCCCCAACACGTGGCATATTTAAAGTGCCCAGTTGTTTAGGGTTGTTGGTGGTGGAGAATGGGCACTGGTAAAGGTATGGGTGTTTCATTGTATGACCGAGACTTAGACCCGAAAGCTTTGTAACTGCTCTCACAGTGATTCAATAAATAAAATTATAAAAAATGAAGATTTGGACAAACTGGCAGTTACCGAATGTAGCCTGCCCACACGGCAGAGTCTGGCAAACTCCCCGTGGCGTACCCAATATGCCAAATACCAGTAACAATGATGGGTCTCATTCTCCTAAAGAGCCTTGAATATAATCTCAGGGCTAGGATGAAAGAGACGTTACTGGGGCCTGCTCGAGGCAATCGACGAATAACAGGATGATTTGTGATTTGTGATTTTGATAAAAAATGAAAAAAAAAGTAAGGTGGAGTTCATGCACAATTCAATCAGCTAATCAGTGACTGAATAAATAGCAGTACTCCTACATAAAAAAAAAAATAAATAAAGATAAGGTGCCCAGTTGTTAAACACAGCTATTACCCTATTGAGAAATGAAGATTACAGAGGAGTTTCATTTCTGTAGAAAAATATTTGGACAGAATTGCTATAGAAAATCTCTGAGGAGAATACTACTTGGGGTCCTCTTAGTAATAAAGACCATAATAAAGATTCCTACTTGGGGTCCTCTAATAATAAAGAAGATAAAGATTCCTTCTGTGATTTCACATCGCTCTAAGAAATCTCTCTTAGTCAAGACCTCCAATTCAGGTAAGATCATTCCTAGTGCTAAGCGGATCAAAATGGCATCACATTGAATGACACCGAAATCAAGAGTAAGATTAAAATGTTGGGACCTACAGCTGTCCAATGACTGTAGAGGTACTTTACCACTACATTAAAGAATTGTATCCATGCACCAATGTCTGCATTACAGAATTACAGCCCTACACCCATGTTTAGAGCTAGGCTTGGTTTCTGGCCTCAGGGAGTTACTCTAGGCCGATGGAGAGCAGGATGCCCATGGTCTGTTTTACAGAAATCATTGGGGAGAGTGCAGTTGATGCTTCGTTCAAAAGAAAGAAACGTTCTGGTATCCGGGCCTGTGCCGAAAGAGAGATTCATTTTCCAGTGTAGATCCATATCAGGAAGTTAGATTTCCTGCCAAAAGGAGATTTAAGGCCTGCACCCTCTCTGCAGCACCAAGGGAAAACAGATCACTCGGAACCCAGACAGCAGACAACAAACAGAGCACTCTAATTAGAAAGGGAAGCCGCGATGCCCAACGCAGCCCACCACCTCTGCACGAGACAAAGGGCTCATCTTTAAAAGACCTCTTCCTGAGGCCCTTACAATGAGCTTTTAATAAATTATACATGATGACGAAGATTAAGGGGGCTCCATAGGATAAAGCCATGTCTTGTGACTGACCAGTGGAGGTCTAAAGAGTGTGGAAGATTTTAAAAAAATTCAAGGGAGGTGGTACAGTAAATAGCTCTTTTGGGGGATGGTACATCTGGAACACTGGTGGGCTGACAATTAGACACATGTAGAGGTCTGAAGTGAATCCCTGAAATTTCATAATATTGTAAAGCATTTAGTTGAAATCATGAAAAAAAATGTAATGAAAATGAAAATAATAGGTTTTTTCTTTACTGTAAAAAACAAATTCGAGTGGAACCAGAATTTGTTTCTTACATTAAAGTAAAAGCTATTCTTTTTGCCGCTATAATGGAAATATTATCACCAGCTCTTGGTGAGATGTTGCTATCAGCTTTGTTGTTTTTTAATGTATAATTTTCAGGGTATTAAGCAAAATTTTATAGAAGTTACAGGGCAAGTTATGAAAAATATTTAAGAGATATTAAGTTAAAGAAATTAAGTTAAAAAATAGGATTTCTCCAGGTGACCAAGCAAGTTAAAGAAATTAAGTTAAAAAATTAGATTTCTCCAGGTGGCCAACCCTGGCTCAAGTTCAAGCATCATATTTCCTTGAGCATCAGTGGGTAAAGCCCTGGAAGGTCCCCCCAAGCACTGTTGGAAGCTCCTACCCCCAAATAATAATAATAAATAAGATTTCTCAAGACTTTTAGTATTTTAATGTGTACTTGTGATTCTCTCAAAGCTTGTGGGTGGGATCAAATAAGACTTTTGCAAGAAGGATTTGGGGCTTTACTTAAAGCCTCAAAATGGAGAAAACTTGGTCTATCTAGTTTCATTTTATAAGGAATAGCTACTGCACACAGGAGACGTTACTGGGCCTGCTCGAGCAAATCAATGAACAACGGGAGGACAGTGACAGTGACAGTGACACATTTTCGTAGGACTTAAGGCCAGCACAATGATACTGGTGATGATAATCAAGATGAATATTTAATAAATGACTTTTTAAAAGTTATTTTTTAAAAAAATTTTATTAGTAAAGCACCACAAGTTACAGTTGTAGACTTACAAATTTTTGTGCTTGGGCTTCAGTTATACAATAAAAGTTATTGATTTTTATTACTGTCATTTAAGAAAAAAAGATTACAGTGGTGTTTACTCATGCTATTTTTAATTAAATTTTTTAACATTTTATTAAAGCACCATGATTTCCAAAGTTATTCATAGTTGAGTTTTAGGCATACGATATTGCAATTCCACCAGTGTCAACTTCTGTCCATCAATGTTCCCAAGGACTCCTCCATCCTCCCCCAGCCCCTTTGGCGGTTAAAGTTTGGAACTCTGAATTTCAGAGATGTTGACTGTGTGGTTTGGATAATTGGCTCTGTCATTCCTCAACACCGTTGCGACTCCCCTAGCCCATTCCTGGGGCTTCTCATCTGTCCCTTCTCCCCTTCCCCCACGGTCATGGTTTTAAAGAACAAAGGCATCGTGCCTTTAAAATGTCCAGCAACGTCTGCCACAGTCTGTGCCTCATCTAGTTAATAAGTGAATATTTAAAAACTCTTATAACCATGATTTGTTCATAGCTAATGCTCACAAAGTGATATGGGGGTGGGTGGAGGTGGAACAGTTCAAAGTATTGAAGCCCCGGGCCCCAGTTTTATGCCCATACCCGATGCCCTGCCTCTCTCAGTCAGGCACGAGAGGACTGTGGTCGTAGGGATGTGGACCCCACCTGCTGGCCTTAGTGCTGCTGGACTCAGGTAGCATGGCACTGCTGTCTCTGTGCTATGAATCCCAGGCTGAGCACTGTCAGGAGTGACACAGTTCCCTGAAGTGCTGCTTGGGAGGTTCAAAAGATTAAAAAAATAAAGGGGGGGGGTGTGATTAGAGGTCTCAGGGACTGTGAAGATAAGATACTCTGAGATATTCTTCGGCAGGCAGAACCAAAGATGTTGCAGATTACAGTTTCCCAGGGCCTGGAGGCCTGGCTCAGGCTTATCTGCTAATAATCGAGTGTTCTCGTCCATGTGTAAGACTGAGTGATGACCGGGCATCACTTGAAGAGGTAAGTGGCGAAAAGTGATTCCATCAAGCAGCGGTCCAGGGGGCTGGCTGGTTTAGGAAGCAGATCCTAGACTCTTAGTAGGCTTGAGCTAAAGGTCTACAGGAGTGGTAAACCCTGCCATGAAAACTGAACTCATCTTTAGACAGTCAACAAGCTCTCACACAGTGCACTTAATGGTGGGATAAAATGATCATGATGGAATTTGAGTGTTTCTTTCACAATGATGAAATAGAAGAAAAATAGATGCAATCTCCATGATGTTTCAGTGACTTTTGTACTTTAGAATGGGACATAAAAATATTCAGTCCTCAGGCTTTCTATTCTGAATCTTCTTAGCTGAACTTTTCCAGGTGGGCTGATTAGAGGAGAATTTATGATTAAGACATATTTCCTTGGATAAGAATTGGTCAGATCTTAAGAAACAGAATCAGGTCTTGCAAGAAAAAAGAAAACAACAGCAGGCAAAACAGGATTAAAATTAAATTCAGTACCGGAGGAAACATTATTAGAACTTAGCTAAAGGCAGAGATTTTGCTCCAGAAATTCTGCCTTTACTTTCCTCCTCTCCTAACCCTGACCCATATTTACCTCCTACTTTCAGGATTATCTCTCATTTCTGTTCTAAAACCACTCCATCTGAGATTTCAAACTAATGGTAACTCAAATTTTAAAAATAATAAATGATAAACATAAAGCATCCCCAAACTACCTAAGAAGAATTAAAATGAGAAATATTTCAAACACATGGAGGATAGATCCCATTTTAAGGAGGAATGATTTCTAAATAATCAAATTGGCACTTCTTACAATATTCTCCCTACCTTTTTGGTACCCAAATTGCATTATAATGTTGGTTCTCTGGGCACAGTTCCTGGCAAGACAGATTTAACCTTTATACATATTTACATATACATGTTTAATATCTAGAAAATATGATATGGAGTCAATGAAAGACTATTTGCCACATAAAATGAATCTGACTAGAGATCAGGGAAAATGAATGCTATAACACCACTGTGGACACATGGTTAGTCTTTGTGGTAAGTCTTTCATTGTATTCTCTGTAATAATCTTGACCTCTGGATGAGTTATCTTCGACAGCATAACAAACTAGCTCAAACTAGAGTGACTTAAAACCTCCACACGTTATTAATTATATTGAGTAGGCAATCCTTTGCTGTTCTCACCTAGCTCCCTCATTAGCTTTCAGTCAGCTGGGGAATCTGGCTGAATGGCTGATGCTCTCTCAGCGTGTCGTGTGGTTTCATGTTCAGGAGCAGCTAGGGAGGAGCTGCAAGGTCTTTGCAGGCAGAAGCTGGAAAGTCACTCAGCATCACTTACACCAAACTCCGTGAACAGAAAATAGTCACAGAGCCAGCCCAGTCTCCAAAGGCAGAAAAGTAGATTCCACCTCTTAGACGGGAGGAAGCAAAGTGACATTTGCAAAGAGACACATGGATAAGGAGAAAACTTGTGGTCATCTTTGCAAATAATCAACAATAGCCACAAGTCAGCAACGACTGGGGACTATGGAAAAAAACTTTAAAGAAAGGGAAAAGAAATTCAAAGAAGGCAGAAGTTTTTTTCTAAAAACAAGTTGACTCTACTCTTTTTTAAAACCCAAAACTCTTACATCTTTTTTTGTTTTAATTTTATTTTATTGAATCACCGGGAGATACAATTACAAGCTTTCATGTTTGAGTTACAATCATACAATGTTCAAACCCCATCCCTTCACTGGTGCACATTCTCCACCACCAATCTCTCCAGTATTACCCCCACACACACACCCTTTTCACCGTCCCCCTGCCTCCATGGCAGACAATTTCCCACATACTCTCTCTCTACTTTGGGGCATTATGGTTTGCAACACAGATACCGAGAGGCCATCACTGTTGGTCCTTTATCTACTTTCAGCACACATCTCCCATCCTGACCAATCCTTCCAACCATCATTTTCTTAGTGATCCCTTCTCTATCCAGCTGTGACTTCAAACTATGGAGCCATATTCCTCTATCCAGCTGTGGCTTCAAACTAGGGAGCAATATTCCTGGCCCTTGTGCCTATCATCCTTGGGTGTCAGTCTAAACTCTTAAATCTTGAACCTCCCTTCATTGGATCATTTACCTGATAATATTGACTGCAATTTTTAATTTTGCCAAGTTATAGGCCTGTATCATACAGCTCTACTTAGGAAGCAGATCAATTTCCTCAGAAGTTGTGTTGAGGTTTGATTCATAAATTCAATTTCACATTTGTATTTTATAACCTTGAAAGGAATCGGATCACTTTTTCCAATATATAAATGTTTGTAATCATTAAAGAAGCAGGCACATTAATTTTCAACTTATTTTAATTATGTTATCTAGTTATGTCAACATTTATAAGCATTTGAATTGTGAATTTGAAGAAGCAAAAATACAGTCTATGATTTTATTATAGTTGAGGGGTGAGTGGTGCTCAGGGTTTACTCCTGGTCCTGTGTTCAGGGATCACTCCTGGTGGTACTCAGGGGATCATATATGTGTCAGAGATCAAACAAAGTTCACCACATACAAAGCAAGTGCATTACACACAGTACTATCCTTCCAGCCCTTGATGTTTATATTTGAATTCATTTTATTGTGTTTCAAATGACCAAACAGGGAGCAAGCACTGACAAGCTTCTTAAGCTTGTAATTGTATTCATTTAGAAGTCAGAATACCAAATAGAACAACTTATTGATAAATAGAAGACCTCATTAATGTCAACATTTCTGTTGACATTAATTTCTGAATTTTTGGGAAAAAGCAACAACTATAAATCTAATCATGTAATCTATCAGATTATGATTTAGAAAATTCTTTTGCCAAGAGTGACATTACATGATCCACTTTTTCAAATTCCTCTTTTTCTTATTCTTTGGGCAAAAGAATCTGAGATTCTTTTGCCAGTGGGACTATTACATGAACTTCTCTTCAAATTCTTCCTCGTTTTCTCTTCTTTTGTTGATAACAAGGTAAAAATTAAGTTGCAAAGTGTTTGCTTTGTGTAAGTCTTTGGATGTGTGTGGGAAAGGAGAGAGAGGGGACATGACAGAGAATGAAGATGTCTCATGTACTGACCTCATCTTAGTTCTGTTTACATTCCTTTCCTTGCTTTCTGGAGATCATCATACTGTCTGCGGCACAGAGGAAATCATTCCTAACCCCTCTGGGTTCTTCAGAGGCTGGAAAAATAAACAAGAATCAGGCAGATTGATAAGAGAGAAAGTAAAAAGGAGTTTGCTAATAACTTCTCTACCTCCAGTATACACGGGAGTGACCCAGCTAAGCTGTGTAAGTCACCCACATGAGTTGAGACTCGGGCTTGAAAAACCTTAGCTTAAACAAAGATTGTGGGAAGAAAAGAAAAGGCAATTATGGGGGTTTCCCAAGGAGGCAAGGATATACAGATTTAAATTCACTCTTCTTTATTAAAAAAAAGAGAATTAGATCTTTCTGGGACAGTGAGGCAGACACCTTTACAGAGAAAAGTTTTCATGCAAATATCTCTTTAAAGGCAACCTTTGCCCAGACTTCTGAGTGAATTTAACCTCTTGCTAAAGACATACTTGAGGAGGAACATTTCTCTTTAGGTCACTAGGATTGAGCTTCCAACACCAAAAACTCAATAATTCAGTTTTTGTTTTGTTTTCAGAATTTTCAAATTCTGAAAACAAAAACCAAAATACCCTTTCAATATCTTATTTTGTTTTTCAGGAAATGCATCTGATTCTATAAAGTAATCTGGAAAACTGGGTATTTATAGCTCTTATATAACTGTGCAGTGTAAGGAAAGGGACACATGTTATGGTTATTATATTGTACCATTCATTCATTTACCATTTACAGATTATTTCTCTTTTATTTTAGCATGCATTGAGTATTGCAAATACAGCAAAAAGAAGACATAATATAAATTCTTTGGGAGAATTCTCTAAAGCTGGAGTTTTCTGCAATGAAACAGATATAAACATACATTTCAGACTTGTTTACCATAATGTCTCTATTCCAAAGAGTCAACTCATGCTATAAGGCCCAAAATCAGCCATAGAAAATATATAAATGAATTTCTGTGACTGTCTTCCAAAAAAAACTGTATTTACAGAAACAGATGGTGGACTGAATTTTGCCCCTGGGCTACAGTTTAATGACCCCCATTCTATATAATTGAAGGACATAAAATTTAAGAGCAGCAAAGTATTGGAAGTAATATGCTGGTAATAGGTACAGGGCATGAAAGAGTAAAGTGTCACTTCTCTGGGACAGAAGGTTGTTGGGAGAAACTTGTGAAAAATAAGCAGCTTTTTGTCAGGTGTACAAAGGGAAAAATAGACGATTGTTTCCGTGAAACTACAGATGATTTAGGATGACTGTATTACTGGGAATCATGGGTTTCACTACCTTGCTATCATGCTAGTCATCAAATTTTTAATCGAAACAGAATCTTTAAGATCCAGTTACTCTTCAATTCAGTGATCCTTCTGTAATATCCCAGAAAGAATTTGTCAAAATAAAAATGCACAAATCAGCAACACTATATGCTTTCAAACTCATGTTGATAAAAAAAGCCAGTGAAATAGACGTTGTTGAATGAAATAAATAGCAAAGTTGTCTTAGGACATTTGCTTCAAACAATCACCAATGCAATGGCCTTTTCACGACTCTCTTTTCACTTTCTATGTGCACCCTCTATAACCCATCTCTCTTTCTGGGTTCAAATTTAATCAGAGAGGGTCATTGCCTTTCATGAGGGCCCTACCCAGTATTGTGTATTTTTAATATAGTTGTGGGAGTCTTTATTGAAAATATGACTATGATAAAACCTTTGTAGGTTAGCTTTTAGGAACTTGTAAAGGGCTTTACAAGGGCAATGTTCTTTCAGTACTATGGTTATTTTTTTTTTCAATTTGTACTGACATAGAGATTTGACACTCTATTGCAACTCTCTTTTTTCCTACCAAATTTTGAGACCATTTGGCATTTTGAAATCTAGAGATGTTAAAAATCATCCTACATTCAGAAATCTCAAATACACTGACTTCCAGTGAAAGCCAAGTTCTCTGTGTTTAACCTTAAAAATAGCTCAGATATCATCTCCCTCACCCTGTTCCAAGCCTCTTTGCCCACTCGCAGCTCTTGTCTTTCCATATTCAACCCATACATAATGCCAGAGAAAGAAAGATTGTTGCTAAAATGCAAATTGATGAAGATAACACACCTGATAGCTCTCCTTGGCCTCATTAAAAAAAACTTTTTTTTTTTTTTTGCTTTTTTGGATCATACCCGGTGATGCACAGGGGTTACTCCTGGCTCTTCACTCAGGAATCAGTTCTGGCAGTGCTCAGGGGACCATATGGGATGCTGGGAATTGAACCCGGGTAGACCACCTGCAAGGCAAATGCCCTACCCTCTGTGCTATTGCTCCAGTCCCCCAAAAACCTCTTTAAGGAGGTATTAAGTCTTCTGTGTGCGCCATTTGCCAAAATCATAGTAGATGATTCCTTCTTTTCATTCATTCTCTTTCCTTCTTTTCATCATAGACTCACTAAAATGATGATACTTCTAGACCAAAAATACACTGTAAGCCATGCTTAAAATTTGCTATGCAGGGTCAAATGGGAGCTCAATTTCTAATTTTTTGAGAATCGTCCATACTGTTTTCCAGAAGGGCTGAACCAGTTGACATTCCCAGAGGCAAAAATGTATAGTCAAAGTGACATCTGCACTTGTTTGTTCATTGCAGCACTCTTTACAATAGCCAGAAACTGGAAGAAACCTGAATGCCCAAGAACAGATGACTGGTTAAAGAAACTTTGGTACATCTACACAATGGAGTACTATGTAGCTGTTAGAAAAGATGAAGTCATGAAATTTGCATACAAGTGGTACAACATGGAAAGTATCATGCTAAGAGAAATGAGTCAGAAAGAGAGGGATAGACATAGAAAGATTGCATTCATCTGGGGGATATAAAGTAACAAAATATGAGATTAATACCCAAGAATAGCTGAGATCAGCACCAGGAGGATTACTCCATAGCTTAGTGGCCAGTCAGGCATTCTAGAGGAAAGGGCAGCTCAGATAGAGAAGAGAACACCAAATAAAGGGTGTTAGGAGGATCCTCCCAGGAGGGGAGATGCATGTCGAAAGTAGACTATGGACTGAACATGTTTGCCACTCAATGCCTCTTTTGCAGACCACAACACCCAAAAGGAGAGAGAGAACACAAGGGATTGCCCTGCCACAGAGGCAGGGGGGATGGGGGGATGGGGGTGGGGGGGATATTATCCATGGTGGTGGAAAATGGGCACTGGTGGAGGGATGGGTATCTGATCATTGTATAATCAAACCCAAGCACAAAAAATTGTAAATCTACAACTGTACCTCATGGTGTTTCACTAATAAAAAAAAATTTTGCTATGCATTTCTTCACTCCCATAGACAAAGGATTTGAATTCGGTTGCATAGTGTACAAGAATTCCAGTGACGTGATCCTACTTATTTGCTCAGTCTCCTCTCCCCAGGTCTTGAACTGTGCCATGTTCTCTCAGGTTTCCCTGACCTACAACATCCGGACTACCTACATTGCCTCCAGGCCTTCTTCTCTATCTGCTTAATTACAATGAATTCTTTGACACTTACCTCCTTGGGATCCTATTTTCCCTAAATTCCTTGATGCATAAAAAAAAAAAAGCTATAATTCTATTCTCATTTTTGCTAGATCTCCTGTAAAGCAATCATGTTGTTATCTCATCATTTACTAAAAAAAAAATGGTCTCTTTTGTGTAATCTAGATTTCAACACTTTTAGGAGAAATTGTAACTTCTAATTTTGAAATCCTTTTGCCAGAACAACAGCTCATGACTAGTAGTACACAATACACATTTCTTGAGTGAACGGAGGGCTAATCAATTTAAATACTTTTTAAAATATTTCTTTTAAGTGAAGCGCAGTGAGATACACAGTTTCAAAGTTGTTTATAATTGGGTTTCAATCATATAATGTTCCTTTGCCAGTGTACATTTTCACCACCAATACCAGTGTCCCCAGTTTCCCTCCACCCCCACCCACACTGTCTGCCTCTATGGCAGGCACCTCTCTCTCCCTCTCCCTCTCTCTCTCTCTCTCTCTCTCTCTTAAGATTTTATTATTGAATCACTGTGAGATAGATCATTTCCCAGCACCAGTGTCCCCCCAGCCTGCCTCTATGGCAGGTATTTTTCCTCTTTCTCTCTTTCTTTCCCTCTCGCTTTCTCTCTCTCTCTCTCTCTGTGTCTCTCTCTCTCTCCCTCTCTCTTTCTCCCCCCTCTCTCTTTCACTTTTGGGCCTCTGGTTTGTAATACAGATATTAAAAGCTAAAGCGTTATCAGGTATATCCCTTTATCTCATTTTGACATTCTGTTCCTATCCAAAATGATCATTTCCATCTGTTATTGTCATAATGGTTCCTTCTCTGTTCTAATTGTCCTCTTGTGGCAAGTTTCCAACCACTGACCAGTCCTCCTAGCCTCTGTTTCCCATGGCCTTGGATATTAGTCTCATTACATATATGTATAAAATATCCCATATTATATATATAGGGCTGGAGCGATAGCACAGCGGTAGGGCATTTGCCTTGCACGCAGCCAACATGGCCGACCCAAGTTCGATTCCTCTGCCCCTCTCGGAGAGCCCAGCAAGCTACCAAGAGTATCTCGCCCGCATGGCAGAGCCTGGCAAGCTCCCCGTGACGTATTCGATATGCCAACACAGTAACAACAAAGTCTCCAATGGAGACATTACTGGGCCCGCTAGAGAAAATCGATGAACAACTGGAGGACCGTGACTGTGATTATATATATAATATATAATATCCCATATTATATAGAATATCCCTTATATTAATATAATATCCCACAAATGAATGCATTCACTCTATATCTGTCCCTCTCCTTCTGACTCATTTACTCAGCATGATACTCACAATGTCCATCCATTTGCAAGCAAATAGGTTGAATACTTTTTTGACACAAAGGAACTTAATACTTAAAAACATACCATCACCATAATCTGTACTCCAGAACGATGTGTATATACTCTGAATATGAATAGTTTTGAACTAATATGAATTGTATACTTTAAACAAATGCCCTAATTGTATATTAAGTATATCCCAATAAAACTTGTTATTTAAATAAGCAAAAAATAAATTCACAGTGAAAGCATAGAAAAACTTTTACAAGGAAAAGATATTATTTCCCATATGCTAAGTAAGGTAATTAAAGGAACTGTCATTTGAGTATGAAATCTGGGTATCATTAGATCTTCTAAGTTATAACGATGCTTCATATATTTTTTTTTGGAGAAAGCCAGTGTCCTAAGAGTGTTGAAGTGTAACCTACAATGCCCCTTCATTATATAAATATTATTCCTTCTCTTTTCCTCTTCCTCTAAGAAATTTAGAACTGTAGAGGCTGAAAAATCAAAACTGAACTGCTCTGAGGCTTGGAATTCAGAGATGCAACAAATCTGTCTTGAAAGAGCCTCCTTATATTATTTAAACTTTGGATGGGTTAGATTACAATCTTGACTAATATCACTGGTCTCCTTTTATACTAGAATTAGTGCTTTTTAAGATTGTGTGTGAATGCTGTCACCAGTGGCTGAGACTCTGCCTACCTGTATTTAGAACCTAAGCAGGGGGGAGGGAGGAAGAGAAGGGGAGCTTGAGGCGGAGCTTCTGTGAGGGAGTCTTCACTGCAGCCATTGAAATCACTTGAGGATCTTCTTGAAACTTTAATCCAGATTCTTGGATCATACTAAATTAGACTCTCAATCAGTCCAGTAATCCCAGAGATGGTTTATAAGAGTATAAATGTTTATTTATTTTAGGTATCCAAGTTTGCTATACCTCATCTATCACCAAAGTGTCGATATTCTTTCACCCTAGTTCGCTGGACATTTCCAGCCCACTTTCTCTTTCCGATCTGTTCCTCACCACATGAGCCACAATTTTATACTGAGAGTCTAAAAGTTTGTTTATTTATTGTTTTTATTTGAAAAATGGAAAGACTTTGTTGAAGTCATGCTGCATCTTAACATAATAACTATAGGTATTCTCACAAAAGCATATGTGTAACTAATAAAATATTAAATTATTAAACATAATAAATTATATGCACTAAATACATTAAATATGTTACATTAAATACACTACACAAGCCTAATGCTAGTCTTTTTTTAATCATTATGATTTACAAACTTGTTGGTAATAGATTTTTTAGGTCTACAATGTTCCAAGACAATCCCACCAGTTTGAACTTTTCTCTGTCAGTGTCCCTAGGGTCTCTTTATCCCTAGCTTGCCTCCTTGAAAAGTACATTACCCTGGATCCTAGATTATAGAAATGAGAAGGATAGCGAGGGCAATAACTTGAGGATAGAAGTAAGAAGAAGCATCTAGTAGGTACCAGGGGGAGGATTCAGGCACATTGGGGATGAAGAGGTAAGATGTAAGTGTATATCTGATCACAGAGCCAGCAGACCTGTAGACATGAGACCCAAACTATGATAGCCAAACTTAAGAGTTTCTTTTTTTATAGAACATGGTCTATTACCTAGCTCTATTTCTTTCTGTGAGCTCTTACGGTATTTGTCTTTCTACTTTGTCTTGCATGATTTTTCTTTAGTGCCATTCACTGGAATTAAAATTCAAAATTTCAAATCTTCTAACAAAAAGCAAGATTTTTGTTCTCATCGTTCTTTATTCACTTATTTGTTTTTTGGAAAATTCGGTTGTTTCTAGATCTTGTCTCTTGTATATGTACTGCAATGAACCTTGGTACACAAGCATCTTTTTGGATGACTAAGTTTTTGTGTTCTTTGGATAGGTAACTAAGAGTGGATTTTCTGGGCCATCTGATAGTTATAATGTTATTTTTTGCATAAAGACTAGACCAATTTCCATTCCCACTATTGTGAATGAGGATTCCCTTTTCTCTACATCCCTGTCAGCACTTGCTACTTCTTCCCTTTTTTGTAGGTCATTCTTACAGGTGTGAGGTGATAGATACTGGTTTTTATTTTATTCCTAGATGTTATTTCTCCAGTCAATTACAGTTGCCTAAGGACATAGAAACTACATTTAGTTATAGCCTGAAGATTAATTGCCTATGTGATTTGGCCGGTTTTATAGAATTTCATGCCTCAAAGTTTTCATCTCTCATGCAGGAGGCAAACCTATATAAATTCATGCTCTGAGGTTTGCTGTAAATATTTTATACAGTGTAATATAGAAAAAGCCAGTTTGGAAAAAGTAGCTGTTTTCCAAATATGCTTAACAAAATTGGTATCAAACTATTAGCCACTGGCTTATTTTTTTAATGTGCAAATCATTTCTTCCTACTTAGAACCTCAATATTTATCTACTGAATGAATGAGAGATGAGCTCATTTCTTTAAAATGAGAAACTATATTCATAGCACCTGAGCCTTTTCATTTTATTTTTCAATTTTTATTTTTTTGGGTCACACCTTGCAGTACTCAGAGATCACTCCTGGCAGGGCTCAGGAACCCATGTACAATTAAGAGGATCAAACCCAGGTTGACTGTGTGCAAGGTAAGTGCCCTAGCCACTGGACAATATTTACAACCTCATCTGAGCTATTTAAAACTAATATTTTGAGAATCATCCATATTCTTATTTAACTATAATATAGTTATAAACATATGCTAATTTTACCTTATCAATATAATTACTAATTGTTATTGTGATGATAATATTTAAATACTCTACCTTCTATGAGCTGGAGCGATAGCACAGCGGGTAGGGCGTTCGCCTTACACGCAGCCAACATGGCCGACCCGAGTTCGATTCCTCCGCCCCTCTCGGAGAGCCCGGCAAGCTACCGAGAGTATTCGATATGCCAGACACAGTAACAACAAAGTCTCCAATGGAGACGTTACTGGGCCCGCTCGAGCAAATCTTATAGTTATACCTTTATTAATAAATGACAACAGATACTTCTGGTAGTTTTAAATGTGCCATTTTTTCTTACCATTTTTCTCTGGATGTTTGTTTTATTTTCTCCACTGGTCTTTCACTTTTTTTTTTCCAGGAAAGGATTAGATTAAAGAGGAGCCAATGTTAATGTGCCTTATGTTTGATGAGGATCACAGTTTAGTCATGGAGATGGAATATTCTCCTCCTTTTCACATTCTTGGGGGAGAGAAGAAAACAGAAGGACTTGGAGGGACATGGAGAGAAGAACAGGAAGTTACAGCTTCTGTCCAGCTACTGCTGGGTCTAGTTCCCTTAATGATTCTGTGATAAAGTCTTTTGGTGTAATGTCTTAGGATGAGGAGGGAAGAAGGTTGGTA
Source organism: Sorex fumeus (assembly GCF_029834395.1). Classification (NCBI taxonomy): domain Eukaryota; kingdom Metazoa; phylum Chordata; class Mammalia; order Eulipotyphla; family Soricidae; genus Sorex; species Sorex fumeus. The sequence continues at coordinate 9,183,258 of NW_026606059.1, read as the reverse complement.
GTCAATGCCCATTCTTGTTTTGTCTTGTAGAACCCCAGCATTGTGAGATTGGATCCCTGGCATCAGACACATAACTGATCCTCACTTGATAAATAAGAACACGTCCTAAGCAATGGCACTGTCTGGTCTGCTCTGCTCCGTGAATCTGCCCCACTGTTTGTAAAGAAGACCAGTCGATCAATTTTCTGCCAATGAATTAGATACTCTATTAAGGAATTTATATCTTTTCTTTTTGGCCACTATCCTGTGAAGTGCCTATTTCTGTCTCTTTATTGATGAAGTGATCATTTACACTCCACAATTAATTGGACCTCTGGCTACTAAGAAATAGCACTATAATTAAGCTGAGTATAAGAAATAAAACCAAGCTCAGTGTTAAATGAGTCAAGATCCATCTAGGTGTAGACACACTTTTCAAAATAAAAAAGAAGTTCCAAGTAAGCTGATTTTTAAAATCGTGCATGTATTAAATGCTAATAGATGCTGACCAAGGGGTAAACAGTCTCTCTGATGAATAAAGCTCATGCACAAACAAATCTAAACAAAAAACTTAAGTCGACCAAATCCCTGAGCTCTCTAGATGAGTGGCCTTTGGGTTACGAAATGTATTTTACATTTCGGGGGAGGTCATGGAACTAAGACTAGATAAGTATTATATTTAGTCAAGTGTTATTAAGTTTCTTTTCAATTCTACCTAATGAATATAATAGAGTATGTTTAATAATCCCCTCAACCCCACCCCACCCTAGTTATAGCCCGTGCATTTTATTGTTTGGGATGAATGTAATTTCAATATTGTTCTGGTATAGGTACTTTTTTGGGGGTCGAATTTCCTAATAGCTTTCTCATCAGCCTTATAGTTACCCATGTGTACTTAAGGATTAATTCTAAACAAGAGCAGCATTTTGGAAAAGGCAGGAAATATTTTATTCAACAAGTCCTGAAGTCCTACACAAATAAACTACCCAGTATACAGTATTACATAATTTAGAATAAGTTCAAAGCTGAACCTTGGGAAAATAATAAAGGGATGAAATTTTCCTTTGAATAGTCTTAAATTCTTTGTAGCTTTCTATCCTATATATTGTTCCTCCCCTCCCCCCTTCTTCTAGTTGAACCCAGGGTCTTATACATACTTTCCACAATGAATCATATCTCCAGCTCAACATAGTCTTATTCTTAATGCACAAACATTTAAATAAATGAAACTCTCAGTATTGGAATTTATCAAATAGAAAGAGGTATTTGGGGGCTTTATTGATTTGCTCTTAATTCGCAGCACGAATGTAAAATTCTGCACTATTTGTGAGAAAGGTAGCCCCTGGGATTCGCCTCACATAGCCTAGAGGTAAGGTCCTGCATTTAAATGACCAGAGAGTATAAACTGAGATATTAGACAGAAACACTAGAACAATGATTTGAAAATGGATCAGACTCATAAGATGACTGGTGCTCATTTCCTATGAATGAAAAAGACAAAGGACCCACCCAGGCTGGCTCTGAGCGCCTGGACGCAGAGTGTTATCTGTTTATCATTGCTGTAAAAATGCATGAAAAGAACGCCCAGTTTTTCTCCGAAATTTATTTTCTCTTTCCAAGATAAGCACAGAAATCTTAGCTCAAGGTCTTCTATTAATATTCCAGAAAAAGCAGGCAGAATTGTGAAAGGTTCCATAAACCTTTAAATTGCCATTAGCTAATCAGAATCATTGTTCAGTGATCATTATCTTTTATTAAATGACCACTGAATCAGAATGTTCATACTGCTTTTCAATTAAAATGTAGAATAGCCAGAATGGACTCAATAGCACACAGAGCGGTGAGGATATGACCCACTGAAGCAGCCATTACCCAGAGGTAATTGGCCACTTAAGAACTTAAGTTAACTTCTTGATGCAGCCGCTTTTTTTTTCTGTTAATGTCATTTTGAAAGGCCTTTCCTACAGAAAGAGCACTCTTACAAACAATATGCCCAGTAACAGGGCATTCGAGATAAAAACTGCTCAGGGTTTTCAAAGTCCTAAGAAAATCTGCTGTCATTTTTTTGTTTCTTTTTCTTTCTTGGCTTGACATTTGTTGGACAGTCACACAATACCTTCAGGGGCACAAGATGGAAATGGGTGGAAAGAGGATGATGGGGAGCACAGGTAACTGGCCAAGAGTTTTTGTTCACTGTGATGTTTGTGATGTTTGTACACACACGCTCAGTCACAGACTGACATATAAACTGCTCTCGGAGAACTCCAGACAATCGGTGGGGAAAATAAAAATCCAGTTCTTCAATTAACTTGAATATGACAGTAGATAATGTTCAGTGATTTTTTTTTTCCCCTCGTAGAATGAACAGACTCGTCTTTTTAATTGCCTTTGTTGTTCCATGGAAAGTAAGAACAGCTTAAATATGTCAAGATAGAATGGAAAGGACTAGCTAGCAAAGAGTTAAGTTTTCCATAAGAAAGAGAAACACAGTTAAATACTACATCACAAATTACCATTTTTATGTCACCACCCCACCATGACTTTAGCACTAAGCCTGCTCCATCTTCACACTCTCATTAGGATATAATGCATATTCATGGTCCTGATTATATAGCCACTTTCTTGACTTGTTTTAATTGTGCATAAAGACACTGTGACAGGAGATCTGACCTTTTCAAGATCATTTTCTCTCCATTGCTTTTCACAAAGCTATTAACTTGTCTCCTTCCCAAAGATTGCAATAATTTATTTCCCATTAATAAAAAAATTCCTGGTGCCATGCAAATTAAAATTTATTCAGCAAATAGAATTCTTTGGATTATTTTCTAATGGCTTTAAATACTTCCAGCTTAGGAAGAAAAATAATATTAATGGGTACAGACTGAGTGGATAATTGCATACATTGGAGAGAAATGAATATACAACTGATGCTGTAGATTACCTCACATCAATTACACAGAAGAGTTGCTTTACTTCTTTTCTCAAAAAATATATTAAATAGTTTCTATCAGGGGGTATCATTATGGTCTCGAAATTATCCCTATTGTATGAAAAGCCCAGCAACTTACACGTATAAACAACACATGTTGGTATAAAAAAAAAACAGATCAAGTTAAAAAAATGTGTGTAGGTGTAAATGAGATTATTTAAGGGGGTCACTTAGCTACAGTGTAACTGCATTGCAATATAATGTGTGCAAAGGGTAAATGACATGCAAGGCATTGGATTTCTTTTCATACTAAGTGGCACCTGTCTTTTTCTTTGTAATTAAGAGTGCCCCTGAGAGAAGCAAATTTGCAGAGGATATTGCATTTTAATCTCATTATTTTGAGAGAAGTTACATATATGTTCGTCACGCTATATCTGTTTTTCTTTTCTTTGCATTTCTGTTAATTTGGTTTTAAAATGTTTGTGTACACATTTTAGGCAAACCGCATCTTGTACTAGAACATTATAATTAGTGCCAACCTTATTTGTCCTATATAAAAATAGTATCAGTTCCTAAGAAAAGACATTTCAACTTTGAACCATCATAAACAGAATTCTTTCTAGTTCTTGACATACTAAATTGCATTGGACAAGAGGGATTAGAAAGCTCAGTAGAATATTGTGGGTTTGAAATTTTCCTATGGGAACAAAAAAGCTTTTTGCATATTTTCTTTATAGTTTAGGAAATTAAGCAAGAAAGGTGTGGGCGGACAATCTAATCAACTTGCCAACCGGGGCAACTTTTGTCAGTAAATTGAAGTCTTTATTGCCTAAGTTGATCTAATTTTTATTTATTTTTGAACAATCTCAGATTTTATTAAAATTTCAGGTATACATGCAGAAAAATATTTGAACTAGCAATGTTTGTGAAAATACAAGAACTTGCCTTGATTTCATTTCAGAGTACTCTTTCTTTCATTTCGGTAGTTCTGCTTTCATTTTATGGCTTCTCCTTAGTGTCCATCTAAATTTTAAAGACTGCCCTGCTCCCAATCTCTGCCAATATCCAAAAGGAAAAAAATATTTATATGAACAACTTTGATTCTGATGCCATACAGTGTGCCAGATTTTATATACCTTATACCTTTCTTGAGCTAGTTAGGATAATTTTCAGCACTCTGTTCTGCAGACAAGGATACCAGAAGTCCACAGAAACTCCATGTTAATGGTTATGGATAAATGAAGGAATCAGAACTCACCCCCAAGTGTTATGACCCTAAGCGCCTGTCAAGTGGACGCAAATAAGTTACCTCTTATCAGCTGCGGAGCCAGTTGTCAACTGACAGTATTGCCCCCCTCCCCCCTCCTCACCGCCCGGTCCTCTTCCAAGGAATATTTGACAATATCTGAAGATGTTTTGGGTCGTTGCAACTAATGAGCATGCGGAGGATGTTCTTGGTACCTAGTTGGAAAAGACCAAGGCGATGCAGCTGAACCTCTACGAAACACATGGAAGCTTTCACATGACTTTGTTCAAGATATCATAGTTTCATTGTTGAGAAATCCTGGTTTAGAAGCATGAGCCAAAAAAGAAATAAAGCAGAAATAAATAAATAAATCTGATATTTGGATTTTAGTTGATTGGAAGGTACAAATCATGCCTCTACGTAGGCTGGAGCGATAGCACAGCGGGTAGGGCATCTGCCTTGCACGCAGCCAACATGGCCGACCCGAGTTCGATTCCTCCGCCCCTCTCGGAGAGTCCGGCAAGCTACCGAGAGTATTTGATATGCCAGACACAGTAACAACAAAGTCTCCAATGGAGACGTTACTGGGCCCGCTCGAGCAAATCGACGATCAACGGGAGGGCCTTTACTTTACTTACGTAGCAATGGAAATAAAAGTAAGAGAAAACAAAACCAGAAACCAAAGAAATAACATCCTTACTAGAAGTTAATTCATGAAAAGAAAAATAGAAAATGTGGAGATGAGAATTTAAGAAAGTTCTAGAACATATCTGACATGAAAATAAAATCTAAAATTTATTCAGAAATAAAGGCCAAAGATGCTTTAAATAGCTGGATAGCTAGGAAACTATGATGATTGCCATGATAATAGAAAAACTTGCTTTTATGGAGTCACTTGGTAATAAGCAGTACAGTCTTTTCTAAGAGCCAATCAAGAAATAGGGCAGAAAGGAACTCTAGGAATATTCTTTAGCACAAGATACAAAATCTGTTTTGGGTACTCAGTGTTTGAAAAATAGAGAAAAACAAAATACAGAGGATCTAACAAGTTCTTCAGCAATGAAGGGAAATGTGGAAAACCAAGTAGGAACTTGAACTCAGCCCAAAATAATCTTGTGCTGGTAGTCTTCTTCATCCTGAAATCTTCATGTACTGCATGTATATTGTAATCAATTTACTTACAGTAAAATTTCACCTGTTCAGTTATTTTTATAAAATGAAGTATTATGGAAATTTCTGGTGCTTTATAAGGTAGTCCTCAGATGGACAACCCATCTAGAAGTGAGAAACAAGAAGAATCAATAAAATAATGGCGTGTGTATATGTGCATGTGTAGTTGGTGTATTGACAAGACAGGTCAGGTTACATTGGGAAAGATTTTAAACAATTTTCTAAGCTGTTTTGCTTCCTAATTTAAAAGCTATGAGAAATGGTAAAGGTAAAGGTAAAGGCCCTCCCATTGATCTTCGATTTGCTCGAGCGGGCCCAGTAACGCCTCCATTGGAGACTTTGTTGTTACTGTGTCTGGCATATCGAATACTCTCGGTAGCTTGCCGGGCTCTCCGAGAGGGGCAGAGGAATCGAACTCGGGTCGGCCATGTTGGCCGCGTGTAAGGCAAACGCCCTACCTGCTGTGCTATCGCTCTACATGGAAAGTATCATGTTAAGTGAAATGAGTCAGAAAGAGAGGGACAGACATTGAAAGACTGCACTCATTTGTGGAATATAAAGTAACAGAATGGGAGACTAACACCCAAGAATAGGAGAGATAAGTACCAGAAGGATCACTCCACAGCTTAGAAGCTGGCCTCACATGCTAGGGGAAAAGGCAGCTCAGATAGAGAAGGGACCACCAAGTAAAGGGTGCTAGGAGGACCTGCTCGGTATGGGAGATGCGGGCTGAAAATAGACTATAGATCAAACATGTCACGGTCACAGTGCTCCTGTTGTTCATTGATTTGCTCGAGCGGGCCCAGTAACGTCTCCATTGGAGACTTTGTTGTTACTGTGTCTGGCATATCGAATACTCTCGGTAGCTTGCCAGGCTCTCCGAGAGGGGCGGAGGAATCGAACTCGGGTTGGCCATGTTGGCCGCTTGTAAGGCGAACGCCCTACCCGCTGTGCTATCGCTCCAGAAATGGTAATGAAAGATTATTTAGGAGTTGGATAGCTGAGGAGAGAGTGTGAAGCCCATCTATAGCCATTATTGGCTTATTTATCATAAAAATTCCTAAACAGCTCAAATATTAGATTTTTAAGTGGTAAAGAAGGAACAATAATCCCCATTCTCCTGGGATGGTATGACATATTATACAACTATTATGGTGTGAATTTTGATTAAACAGAATTGACATTAGCTGTAAATGACCAATATGACCAGACCACTAACATCACCCCCTGCTTTGCTCATAGGGTTCAGGGGAAGAATTATGGCATATTTACTTATTTATCATGTATGTACTAAACTTCAGATGCTGTTTCAGCCTTTGGGAATATGGAGATGTGGTAAAATAATTTCATGCCTTTAACAGTCTAAAAATCTAGTAGACGGAAACAGATATAAATCAGCAATATAAATGCATAAGTGAGATATTTGAAGATTAAACTACATTAAATTACATCTGTATAAGTGGTCTACTTACATTTAAGACCTCAGTCTTCCTGTAGTTCTGAATTTTCAGTCATCTATTGCATATCTGACTAGCTACAGGGTCCTTCCACAAAATTTTACTTAAAATCAAATTTACAACTTTTTTTGTGAAATGTTTCTTCACCCAATTTTTCCAAATGATGCTATTTGTCTTTGTTGTTGAGATATAATCTTGTCATCCTTAGGTCTTTCATTCAGATCCCATACCTAAATCTCACTCAATCCTATTGATACTTCCCCATCTGATTTTTCTTGAATCCACACTAATTCAAACCTAGCTGTCTACTAATTCACTCCCTTTTTAAAATTAGGCTCTTTTCTTTCACTCATACTGCACATATTCCCAATTCTAAATGCATGTCAGGGATGACTACCTAAATTTTAATATATTCTTCAAGACTTACCATATTCTGTATTTTATTTTACGAAATAAACATCCATTTTTCTAGACAGTTGTAAGTCTCAGAGTCCCACCATCTCTCTGGACCTGCCTTGACTATTAGCTCCATGAAAAGAAAATGATGTAGAACTCACTTCCAATAACTGTGATACAATGAATGGCAAAATGAATTAAGAAGTGATTTATTGGCTCCTTAATAAGCTTTTATTAATTATAGACATAATTGCCTAAATTTCCTATGAAAACTTCCTCCAAAAGATAAACACTACTTGTGTTTATCTTTTGGAGCTCAACTCAGATTTCTCATAATTTAGTGCATTTATCACATCAATAATTAATGATTCCAAGAGCATTCAAGAACCACACAAACAAGAAATTCCACACCAAATGGGAATATAAATTGGTACAGCCTTAATGGAAAATTCTATGATGCTGACTTTAAAAAATTGAAACAAAATGGAAATACTATTTTATCTGTAATACCTCTCCTCAGTTGTGGGAAGTCATTCTCTTAATAAAAATCCAAGGTTGGGATACAACCTGAATGTTCGTTAATGGATCACTGGACAAAGAAGCTGTAGTACATAGATTCAGTGGAATATCACTCTTCCATTGAAACAAAATTCAGTTGTATCTTTTTGGGACAAGACAGATGGAATTTTAGGTGATGTGGGCTGGAGCGATAGCACAGCGGATAGGGTGTTTGCCTTGCATGCAGCCGACCTGGGTTTGATTCCTTCGTCCCTCTCCAAGATCCCAGCAAGCTACCAAGAGTATCCCGCCCACATGGCAGAGCCTGGGAAACTTCCCTTGGCATATTCGATATGCCAAAAACAGTAACAACAAGTCTCACAATGGACACATTACTGGTGCCTGCTCAAGCAAATCGATGAACAACGGGAGGACAGTGCTACAGTGCATGCTAAGTGAAATGAGAAGTAAAAGACAATAAACTACCAGAGGGTTTTAGGTATATGGGGCATGTAAATAAACAAACTAGCAAAACAAAAAATAACTATCATCCCATCTTCATGAAAACTATGGTGGTTAGCGGAGGTCAAGGATAGGGTTGTACAAGGATAGGTAGCTGGAATCATTTTGGTTGTAGGATGGCATAGGAATTTTGATGATGTGTCATTTTATCCACATAGAGGTGTTAAATTATGCCCCCTGGAGTTTCATAGTAATTGGATCAATAATAGATCAACCAACAAAATAGTAACTGTTTTTTTTTTCCCAAAAAGAACATTCACAAATGTTTATAGCTCCAGTTCTTCCTATTTCACTTGATTGCGGTCCTTTTTTTACCTCACTATTGCTGCTTACACAAAGCCTTGTGACTTTTAAGAATATGTAACTTTAACATTAACAAGAAATCTTAGTATTAGTCCATTATTCCAACCTATCTCAAACTCATTTTCTTCTACACCTAGCTGAAAGTAAATTAGAGAACATGGATTCAAACTAAAATTATGTAAACCCCGCTGTTTCTCATTTGCTGTGTTAATCAAGGGTGCAGGAAGAAGTACTGTTTCCATTAGCCCATGCTTTCACTTTCTGTTTTTATCTTTTACATCTATCCCTGTATTCTGTGCTATCCACATGAACCTTATTGGTACCTTCCCGGATTAAAAAAATGTGTCTTTTTAAGCACAGTCTCCTATATTAACTGTAGTACAGCAATGAAGCCAAATGTACAGGCAAACAGAGTAACCTGTTTCATATTTAACTTTGGTCATAAATGGGAAAAAATGTCCATTTTCCAGCATATTTGGAAATCACAAATAGGCAAATGCACTCTTTATAGTGCATTGAATGCTTAGCACAATGGATACTAAGTGCCAAAATTGTAATATAATGAGTCATTCAGCAATGCTCTGATGATCTATTTCCTAATGAATTGGACATGAATTAGTGCTATCAAGTTTGTAGGGGAAAGAATCCTTACTTCCAGAGAATTTTGAAGAAGACTATTCTGCTCTCACAAATATGCTTAATTAAATTACTAAAAGCATTGTCTATTCAGCTTTCCTTTTTGTTGCCGTTAAAAATATTGATTGTTGTCTAGAGGCACTGAGGATATGGACACTGACATCAGGATTGAATCACGGATTAGTTGACAACGTACGCTATGGGAACATACCTGCTTAACTAAATCAAAGTCACAAACTTGAAAGCAAGACATTCTTCAAGTCTCAGATATCAAAACTCTAGTGAAAACCAGAGGTGTTTGCTTCTAAAGAGGAAGTTCCTAGACACATTTCATAGCACGCTGATAGCTATCGGTCAGCCTCTAGCATAGATTTACTCCGTGTCGTTCGTTGAGCCCTCCCAGCTATTGCCTGAGTTTCATTTCTGCCTCAGCTGAACTTTTCTTAGCACTTCCTGATATACCTGAATAATGAAGCCGTAACACCTGGGAAATAATGATCACATAACCCTCCACCACCCAAGGGATGTGCAGAGCAGCAGATGTTCCGACTCATCAGTTACTGGTGCAGGCTCCTCCTTCGACCTTATCCTGCTCCTCTTCCGTGCAAACATGTTATTTCATCAAAAGAGAAGACTGACTTTGGAAACAGCAAAAATTCTGCGGCACCGTCTTCAAACCAAGCTTGAATATAAAGTTTCCCTTCTCTAATTTTTGTTTCAAATATGGAATAAAACATGAACACCAAAACGACGAAAGAGAAAAGGAAAGTGAAAACACATGAATGAAAACAGATATGTATTTAAAAAATCTTGTATTGAGAGAGAATCGACAAATAGTAATAGTAATTTTTATTCTCTGCCTGAGAAAATGGCAGTTTAGTTTATCATAGAGTGATATAAAAAATTGTCCTTAGGGTCTCTGGAAAACATTTTACATGTCAAATGTATGTGTGTTTTGGGCCATTTAAAACTCTAAGCCATGGAAAATTTCACTGTAAACTCACAGGTCATTTATACAGAAAATGAGACTTCAACTTATCAGTGATGATTTCAGTTGCTTAAAAAAAATTCAATAAACATGTACAGTAGTAAAGTTGTAAAGAATGTTAAATATTCTGAACTTTTGAAAACCAACTCACAATATTTTAATGATTAATGTGATAAGTCTATGTAATAAATATTTGGATTATCTACCTCATCCTCCATTATAAATTTCTAATTAGAGAAATGCAAAGTTAAAAATTTAAATTGCCTTTTAACCATAGTCCTTTTGTGATAATTTTGTAACCATTATATTCAACGAGAAATTTGGAAGGGAAACTTGAGGAGATATCCACCTTCTAGTACCCCTGGGCTACTAGTGAGTTACAAAGTTCAGTTCTTGCTCCAACAACTGGGAAAATCATCAAGTGGGGACATATTAAAGTCCATGCTCTAATACCTGTCCCATCAGACCAAATCCGACATCACTGAGGTGGCTTTGAGTCCCATATAGAATTAAACTAAAGTGTGAAAACCTCTGCTAGGTGATTGGCAGCTGACAGTGGTATTATTATTATTATTATTATTATTTATATAGACACCATGAATTTACAAAGTTATTCATGACTGGGTTTCAGGCATACAATGTTTCAACAACAATCCCTTCACTGGCGTCCACTTCCCTTCTCCGACGTGCCATTTTCCCCCATGCAGCTGTCTTTACACACACCCATCTGCTCTACAAAAGATGCTTTTTAAAATATATATATATATATACATATATATATATATGTTTTTGCAATATGATTTACAGCATGACTGGTAGGGTTTCATACAAAACACTTTCCCCCCCATTCAGCCCTGATCCTCCTCCTCTGAATGCTTTCCTCAATAGCAGTCCGTGTCTCCTACTATTCCCCACCCTCCTCAAGTGGTGTGGTTCCTACTGAGTTCTCAGATTCTTGGTTTCCATGGTCTTTGAGCATTCGACATTCCCTCACGTTTCCTTATATCCCACATATGAGAGGGATAATTCTGAATCAGTCTCTCTCTCCCTCTGACTAACTTCTAGCAGCATGATATTCTCCAGGTCCCTCCACATAGCAGAAAATTGCATTTTCTCATACCCCAGTAATATTCCATTGTGTATATGTACCATAGTTTCTTTATCTAGTCATTTATTCTTGGACATTTGGGTTGTTTCCAGGTTTTGTCTATTGCGCATAGTATTGTAAGAAATATAAGGGTCCAAATGTCCTTTCTCCATTTTGGGATGAGGGGCCTTTGGAGTATATTCCAAGAAGTGAGGTTGCTGGGTCAAATGGAAGCTCAGTTCCCAAACTTCAGAAATGTCCAGAAAGGCTGGATCAGTCAACAGTGAATGAGAGTCTCTTTCTTCTCACATCCGTGTCAGCACTGATTGTTCTTATTCTTTTTGATGTGTGCTAGTCTCTCTGGCATAAGATGATATCTCATTTTCATTTTGATTTGTTTAGCAAGGTTCAAAAGGCAGTCTTCAAGACCAGCATTCCCTGTTTTTTTTTTTTTCTTAAAGTCTCATGAGGAAAAACAGTCTAGAATTTACTTCTGTCCTAACTATAATCTCATATGCAGTAGCCTACATGGCATTCTTTCAGTTTAACTTGTCTCAAAAAAGATTTGTTTTCTACACTGAGCCATGATCGAACATTTATGGAGGCAGTTTTGAAACATGCACCCTACACACAATTCTTTAAACTCGATTTCATTGAGATACACTACCTATGTGCACTTCCATGAAATTTGACTTCTTTAGGATTGCTTAATAGAATAGGTAGATGTGATCCAGTAGCCATCTAAATGCCATCTAAGTGCTGGCATTTAGAAATTGGCAGCTTCCACTCTTTATCTTTTAGTCTGGATATTATCCTGTGAGGTAACCAGAAAACAGCTAGCATTAACTTATCAACCATGAACAGGAGTAATCTTGGATGCAAATTCTTCACTCTTAGGCGAGCTGCCCCAGACGATGTATTTATAGAGTGGGACCTTCTGTTCTGGGCTATACTCATATTCCTGAATCGAATTTAGGGGAGGGATAAAAGATTATACAGTTGACAGAAAATATCTTGCCATTTAAGAGCATGTTTTTTTCTTTATGTGCAGTTCTATTATCCTAATTCATGGATTTTGTTATGGACTTTACTCTTAAGCAATAATTATGAACATTGGCCTCTCCTATTGGACATTCATCAGAAGAACTTAGGTTTTTTCATGGTCTCTTCAGCAGCAGTAGGAATCTGAAAATGCTGCTCAAGATGACTATTTATAGAATAAAAAGTTAGATGTCAAGAATAGGCTGGAGTTTTGCCATCATTTGGATTTCTCAATATAGACTCAAATATTGGGTGGTTGGGATGTGATATTAAGAACAAGCTAGTAGGAGGTTTTGAAGACAAGCAGCCTCCCATAACTGTCAGAGAACTTCATGGAAGTTTTAAAAATGTTTTTCCTCTTTAAATCTTGTATCATCAAAATATGCTTTCTGCTATGGAGGTGCTTTCATAGAGAAGGAATGTATGACATTTTCCCTCATTCAGCTTATTTTCCTCATTCAGCTTATTTTAGTGTGAATTTCTATATGAAATTCTAGAAGTTAGGAATAATGAAAAGTAAATCAAAGGAGGCCAACTTTTTAGCTTACAGATAGAGTTGTTGTAATCTGAATCATTTTATAGTGGTAGATCCTTCAATACCACATAATCTCCTGGTTGGACCAGGAGTCTTACTAGTTTCTTATTTGTAGATAACCATTTCACACTTTTTTGAGTAAGGATTATCTTTTCAGATGAAGAAGTAGAAGTACATATAGTCAAGATTGGACAAATCACATCATAGTAAGTGAATAAAATTATTATGTGCCCATTACTAGTCTCTCTGAATATTAGAAATATTCAACAGTTGTATAGAACAGAGTCCATTCTTATTAAAACTGTAAATTTTCTTAGTTCAAGCAGGAAAACTAGATATCTCAAGATTATAACAATTATTTTTATTTATGAAGTATTTTTAAGTAGCATGTATTTGATTTTTTCTCAAACTTCTTAGCAGTAATTAGACTTTAATTTTTTAAAAAAACTAGACTAATAAGACTCGAATATGTAAGAGATTTGTTCAAATCAATGTTCAACCTGATTCATCTATTTTGATTATGAACATAGAGCAAATTTCCTAGTTAAATTTCTAATTCCCTACCAGGGAACCATAACAAATAGGTTATTTTGTTATCTATTCATTGTTATATATTTTAACAACTTTTTCCTTGGAAACTTTGTTAATCATGCTATCTATATTTTTATTCACTGAAGTCAAGAATTTAGTATAATAGTCATTTTGAATTTTTTAAAAATGAAATCACAGAATCATGGAACTTCAAGATTAGGAAAAAATTCTTGAGAAAAAAAATTAAATGTTCTTTGTGATTAATCTAAGAGGGTAAGAAGAGATAAATGAGAAGCAACAGAAGTTGGGGGCCAAGGAGATTCTAGTACATTCGTGGTGCAAAGGAGTGGTCTAGCTAATATATAGCTAAATAATCACTGAGTCAATAATAATGAAAACAAGAGGTCCAAATTCCAAAGACCAAACTTAAAAATATGCTTGTCTGGACTGAAAACTCCAAGGCCTTCTCAGAATGGGGGCGAGCAGATTCCTTTCCCTTTCGGGAAAGCTGGCAGTCACCACAGCCAACCTCCTTATCCTCCTAAGTGGCTCAGGTCCATAGTTCCCAGAGCCGGCTATGCGGTCACATGACTCCTCCATATTTTACAGAACTAATAGCCCCAGTAAGAGCACAGCAAATTTGATGGGAAAATTGTGCAGCGGTCACCACGCCCCAGGAGCAAAAACAGTAACACAAAAGGCTAACCCAGTTCAGAGAGTCCTCAATGACTCTAGTAACACCACTGTGAAATACAACAATGGGCAAAAATCGACTTTTATTCATCTGTTTACTGATGATTCTACTTGCCATTTTGCTCTAAGAGCAATAGGAAATCAAATTGCACCTCCCAGGGGGACAGGCTTGGGGACGTGGGTGGGAAACTAGGGCCCTGGATGGAAGGAGGGTCACATTGGTGTAGGATTGGCGTTGCCTTATTGAGTGCCTGCATGCCTGAAACAGTCATGTTATGGATACCTTCATGAATAAAACTGTACCTGTCAGGGTGGCGGGCAGGGCATGGGGCCAGGGTGGGTGTTTGGGAGAGAACCTAGGAACCCTGGTGGAGGGAAAAAGACACTGTGAGGAGGGGAATTGGTGCTGTTTCATAGTATGTCTGAAATCCCACCAAGAATAGCTTTGTAAATCGCTGTGATTCAATCAAAATTTTTTTTAAAAAATGTTCTTTTACTTTACAAATGAGAAATGCAGACAGGGAGTAGAGTGACTTAAAAAATAAAAAAGACATGGCCAGTGTGTACCTAACGACCTCTAGACCCCATTATTGCACACTCAGACCCTTACAGCCGTGAGCCCGCAGGACGTTACCCACGGGCGGCCTTGACTGCTGTGTGCCACGCGGTCTGCCACAGCACCAGGCTTTCATGGAATCTATTGAATAAATAAACAGTATCAGAATGGACTTTGTTTCTATAAACCACTTGAAGGCAGGGATTATGTTTTATTTACTTTGTATTTTCTACAATGCTTAGGATGGATTTTAAGCTCAAATCAAAGACCCAAGAAGATGGCTGAGTTTGGTTTGGAAAGGATGCTGCAGAAATCTAAGCCTTTTTTCTCTCTTTCTTTCTTCCGGACATTTGCATTTCAATGAAGGCTCCATCCACAGGCACTTTCACTTTTTACCAAATAAGTAACAATTAATGTTTGGATGTCTCCTTCCAAAGTGCTTTAGTGTGCCAGCTTTTATTTAATTCTATCACAACCACCTGAAGTTTTAGCAGAAAGGACTATATGTTAGAGAGGTTAATGGATTTGACTAAAGCCCTACAGAGAATACTTGTGAAGCAGTGAATTGGAATCTAGGTTTCGTGTTCCAGAATCCATGGAACTTTGGTGTCCCAACTTCAAGCAAAAAAAAAAAAAACCAACCAAAAAACAAACAAACAAACAAAAAAACTCAGAAGATCATCTAAGTAGGACATGGATTAACAGATTAATGGAACAGGAAGTCATGTCTGGAAGATAGTTTTGCTTAATATATTCTATAACCTTAAGCGATCTTTTATGTCCCAAATTTAAACAAGGAGAAATCACACTTAAAATAATCCCAGAAGTGGGAAAAACAAGGTATGTGCTACTAAATTCTTTCTCCTATTTATATAGTCAGCCCCTCCCTTTGCTTCTGACCATCCAATGCAATATGGGAAATCCTATGTCTCTTTAAGTGCCCTGACATTTTGAACTAGGTTATTATCAAATACAAATATTCGATTCCATTTGAAACAAGAGATAATACTTGATGCAGGTATTAGATTCCCGCCAGGTACTTTTTTAAAAAAAAAACAAACAAAGCAAATAGGTGAGAAGACCGGTTCGCAGTTTGTCTTGTAGGAGGATTGCTTTCAGTTCTCCTGAAAAATAAATAGGCGTGCATCTGTGTTCCATCAACTCCGTCCTTATCACTTTATTTGCAGCATATAATAAAACCCAAGGAGACATCTCTTTTGTTCACAGTGTGACTCTGCAAAAGAGAGAAAGTGTCTGTTGGCCAGTCTGATATTCCAGGAGAGAAGGACTGTCATTAAAATCTTGCATACTATCAAGTGGGAACGCTGACTTCTACTGCAATCACTTTCCTATTAGCTGCTGCCCATTGGTCCTGACAGGTATAAATTAGATCTCTCTAGGTTGCCTACAGATTAATGAGTTCCAAAATTGGCATTCAATTGTTTGGGAGTGAAAGACAGAAAAGGGAGGTAGATGCAAAAATCCTTATACACCTGTGATTACGAGATATTTGCCTTCATTTCATATTTCTCCTTCCTTCCTTGGTATCGCTTGGGTGATAACTGACACTTCTATCCGAGGATCCTTTCCACGCGGCAGAAACTTGCAGCTGAGGCGAGGCCAGAATTAATAATTTGCGTGAGCAAACACACAGCTGCTGTTTGTGGAGAGAGATTCTATTAACGCACAGTGAATTCTCATAATTAGCCGAGCGGTTTCTGCAGCTGCCCGCCTGACCCCCAGACTACACAAATTGTGGGTGGTGTTCGGCCTCGAAATCAATCTTACCTAATTACTATAAGCATGTTCCTCCAGTCCTAATGACTGCAAAAAATTAGACATTTCTTACTCATTCAAATGCTCTTCTTATTAGATTTTCCTTTGTACCTAAATTTATATTTGTCTATTAGCATTTCTAAGAGTGTACAGGTGTAGTTACAAATCAGAGGCAGAGCGGTATAATTCATGCTCCTGAAAGCATGTGCCCAAAGCAGAAACCAGTGTCTGCTCTGCAAACAGGAGCGAGATCTGTGCTCCCCCCCCCCCCCCACTCCAACAACCCCCCTCCCCCACCAAGCATCCTTTTCCAGATAGCATAGAAGATGCTGTGGTTTGGTAGCTGCTCATCTGCCATCACCCCACTTTTCTCCAATTCAACTCCCCGAAACCCTATTCAATTAAACAAAGAAGAGATCATGGATGCCACAGTAAGCCACAAACCTCATTGGTGCTGGCTTTCTAATTATCTGCTGGTCACTCTGAAATTGAGCTATATTTGACGCCGACTGGCCACACAAGGGTGTTGCTAAATGTTCCACTTTCATTATCTCCATCATATAGCAGAGATTTATCAGACGGGTCTAGTATTACTTTATACAGGTCATTGACTAAGTTTTCTTGGCAGAAGCGATCTTTGAAGCATTTCTCTGCTCTCTCGCACTAGCTAATTGACCAGGATAACTGCTGGGCTCTAATACGAGGGTGTTAGAGGTTGGGTTTGCTTCTACAATGGGAACACATAGCTACATCTCAGATACTCTTTCTCTTATGTGAGCACCACTGAAAGTACAATCTTTCTTTGATCGTATATCAGATCACTCAGCATTGGTTTAGTTGTCTTTCCCTTTCCTTCCTTCTTACCTTCAGTGCCATAAACTCCACTAGATATTACCCAGACACTATACTAGATACTAACACAAAGGATGGAATCAATATGTTTCTCACTTCAAAATGCTTCTTTTTGAGAATGGGACACAGATCATAGATAACTAAATCGATGCATACAAGGATTACTACCAACGACAAGAAGCAATGCAGTGCTGATTGTAAAACACAGCTCTAGAATTAGACTTCATGTATTCAAATCCTGTTTCTTTTTTTTTTAGGCTTTGCTGTAAGACTATGGGCACTGCCCTCCCATTGTTCATCGATTTGCTCGAGCAGGCCCACTAACGTCTCCATTGTGAAACTTGTTTTTACTGTGTTTGGGCATATCAAATACATCACGGGTAGCTTGCCAGGCTTTGCTGTGTGGGTGAGATACTCTTGGTAGCTGGGAGCTTGCTGGGCTCTCCGAGAGGGGCGGAAGAGTCGAACTTGGGTCAGCCGGGCTGGCCTCATACAAGGCAAATGTCCTATCTGTGCTATCACTATGGGCATGCTATTAAAATATTTCTGAGTGGGGTGGTGGGAAAGAAACTGGGGACATTGGTGGTGGGAAATGTATACTGGTGAAGAGCTGGGTGTTGGAACATTCACTTGTATCACTTGTCATCCCATTGCTCATCGATTTGCTCGAGTGGGCCCCAGTACCATCTCCATTCATCCCTGTCACATGCTAGTGTAGCCCAATGGCATCTGCTCACTCCAGGAACACAAAGAGCAATCAAACCATTCATTCATTGGAACATTACATGACTGAAACCCAATCATGAACAAGTTTGTACGTGTGTATCTCACAGCAATTCAATTTAAAAAATTTCCACGCCTCAATATAAGTCTTTATATAGTTAAAGGAGAAATTAAAAAAAAATAGTAACTTCAGAGCGATAGCACAGCAGGTAGGGCGTTTGCCTTGTATGTAGCCAACATGGCTGACCCGAGTTTGATTCCTCTGCCCCTCTCGGAGAGCCCGGCAAACTACCGAGAGTATCTCGCCTGCACGGCAAAGCCTGGCAAGCTCCCTGTGACATATTCGATATGCCAAACACAGTAACAACTAAGTCTGACAATGGAGACGTTACTGGGTCTGCTCGAGAAAATTGATGAAAAACGGGAGGACAGTGACAGTGACAAATTATCAGAAATGTAGTCTGGTACATGGAAAACACTGCATATTGCTTACTAGTACAGGTATCATGAAGGAACAGAAGGAGGCCTTATACCAAGCACAAAGATGGTTTAGATTGCATCTGAAAGGCGATATCTTGTGAGAGATAACATGAAGCAGAAGCTTGAAGCTTGTAGAGGATCAGCCTAGAAGTAGGGAAACATACCTTTTCTATGCAATGAAGTCACATATGCAAAGATCTGGGAGTCAGACATGCTTGGCATATAGGGAGGAACCCAACACAGGCAGATTAAAATAGGCAAAGATAAAATCATCCAACATGGGGCATACTTTCCAACATCCTTTTGAGAAACCAATTTATTATAAATTATATTAAATATTTGAGTTGAAGATGAGAAACAAGAGAAACTTTTTATTTTTTTTTATCGTTTTTTAACTTAACCTTTTCTTTTTTTTTTCTTTTTGGGTCACACCTAGCAATTCTCAGGGGTTACTCCTAGATCTGCACTCAGGAATTACTCCTGGAAGTGCTTGAGGGAACCAAATGGAATTCTGGGAATAGAACCTGGGTCACCAGCATGCAAGGCAAATGCCCTACCCGCTGTACTATCATTCCAGCCCAAGAGAAACTTTTTAAATGCCCTCTAAGAGGAATCGATGTAAGCAGTGAGGGTCAACGGTCTTGCACATTTTGGCAATGTGGAAGTGAGGAGGTCAATATGTACATCATAACCAGAAGAACGAACATTATTATAGGAATGTAATCCAACTTATAGTAGGTAACTTAAAAGAGTTTTTTAATGAGGCAGGTCGAGGTGTGGCAGGGAGACAGGTCATTGTGAAGGCAAGCTGACTCTAGCAGAGGGTTTGGAGGTGGAATGTTGACTGTTTAAACACAAAAATGTGTGACCCAATGAAAAGTTGGTAAAGTTATCTATTTATCAAGCCTTTCCCTACACATTGTTTTTTGTCTTTATGGCAACTACATGAACAGCAAGGTTGTCTGTTGAATTTTTATGGAAGCCAAGAATTGAAAATCACATCAGAATTCAAGGAAGAAAAGAGAAAGAATCTGACTCATTAGACATAGGAAACTTTGGGGGATGTGAACATCCCGTTCTCTTCTTTCAAAGCCATAGGTTAGTGCTCATATCTGATCCTGAATCTTTAGAGAAAGCATGATATAATAGTAGAAGGGTATCCCACTATCCATCAGTAAGAAAAAGGAGTTACTGGGCTGAATGATGATACTGTGTGGAAGGTGCTTGCCTTGCATGCAGCCATGCTGGGTAACTGAGCAGTCAGAAGCAATTCCTGACTGCCACACCTGGTGGTGACCCCAAAACAAGAATGAAAAGGAATTTCAGAATTCCCATTTACAGAGAAATAATAAAGGAGCACTGGCTTCCAATCCCTAAGTTTAGAAACAGTCAGGAGCTAATATATGCAATCTAAGACCATCTTAGTGTTGACAGTTCTATGACCTTAACATATTTAACCACATTAACTCCTGCATTGTGGTTTGTGTTAATTAAACCACTTCAAGTGTGAGCCACTGGTGGTACACAGCAGCATCAATGTGTTAATGAATCTCCCTGCTAGCCTCAGTGACTTGAAGCATGAGGTGAGGTTTTATCTAGGGGCTGAGTAAATAAGGTGTATTTTTGTTGCTAAAAGGCTTTCTTACCCAAAGTAATTAATTTAACATAAAATACATTGACAGTAGTCAGTGATGTTTTGAAGTCTATACATATCCCCATATCATTGATCCGTATCTAAGTTATAAGTCAAGACCCACTTTTTTTTTACTTTTATTGTTTTTAACTGAAAGTTTTAATTACAGCTCAGTAACATGGTTGTGATAGTATTAACAATTTTAGTTCTGCTATACAAAGTCATTGCATCGCCATCAATGTGCCCACAAAGTTCCCACCTCTGTCACAAGAATTTTTAAAAATTGTTCTAGCTTAGGTGTTAAGTTTAGAATCATGCTGACATTTGTAGTTTGGGTGTTTCTAGTCACCTCACCTCATCGCCTCTCAAGTGCCCAAGACCTCATCACTAGTGCTTTTATGCTACATCCAGCCACCTCATCACTGCCCACCACTCTGCACCCCCATCTGTATTCTCAGTTCCGTACCCTAGATCCAGGCGCTGTCTGTCAGTTGATAGTGACTATTCCTTTGTTTCATTTCTCCCTATACTACAGATGAGTGAGATCATTGGGGCTTGGTCCTTCTCCCTCTGCTTTTTTCCACTCAATACTGATACATGATGCACTCAAGATGCAGCCAACTACATGATTTAATCTTTTCTTATAGCTACATCGTATTCCATTGTGTATGTGTGTGTGTGTGTGTATACCACAATTTTATCCACACATTTGTTGTTGAATATTTGCATTTTTTCCCCTGGCTTGTGGGCATAGATATGCATGCATTTTTTCCAAGTAAAGCCTTTCAGCTGGAACAGAGAAAGGATCACTAAGACAATGATGGTTGGAGGGATTGATCGGCATGGTAGACAAGTGCTGAAAGTAGACAAAGAACCAAGCATGATAGCCTCTCAATATATGTATTGCAAACCATAATGCCCCAAATTAGAGTGAGAGTATGGGGGAAATTGTCTGCCATAGAGGCAGGGGGAGGGTAGGAAACGGGGGTTATACTGGGAAGATTGGTGGTGGGGAATGTGCACTGGTAGAAGGATGAGTGTTTGATCATTGTATGATTGTAACTCAAATATTAAAGCTTGCAGCTGTATCTCATGGTAATTCAATTTAAAAAAAAGTAAAGCCTTCGTGTTTAGGGGATAGATGCTAAGAGGTGGCAGTTACTTCTTGGGCCATATGGGAGTTCTATTCTTGCTTTTTTGAGAAGAGTCCATACTATTTTTCCATGGAGACTGAACCATAACATTCCCACCAATGAGGATTCCTTTTCTACTACGTCCCGCCAATATTGATGACTTCCAATCTTTGTTGAAGGCCTTTTGAGGAAGGCTATGCTCACAGATGTTTTACTGTGATGATTGCTCACTGCTTTTTTAATTTACATTTACCAGATAAGTGACAGTGAACACTTTTGTATACTATTACCCATCTGTATTTCCTTGTTCTGAAAGTGCCTGTACATCACCTCCTTTTTTTGTTTGTCTTTGGACCACACCTGGCTGTGCTCAGAGTATACTCCTGGCTCTGCTGTCAGAGATCACTTTTGGCAATGCCCAGGGAACCATATAGGTTGCTGTTAAGCAGACTCAGGTCTGACATGTGTAAGGCAAGCACTTTACCCAGGGGACTGTCTCTCCAACCCATTCTCTCTCCATTTTTAAGTGGAGTTATTTCTTTTTTACTTTATATATAATCCATTTGCAATACTCAGTAACATTAACCCTTACTGAGACTTTTAATCTTTTTTTTTTTCTTTTTGGGTCATACCTGGCAATGCTCAGGGGTTACTCCTGGCTCTGCACTCAAGAATTACTCCTGGAGGTGCTCAGGGGACCATATGGGATGCTGGGAATCGAACCTGGGTCGACCATGTGCAAGGAAAATGCCCTACCCACAATACTATTGCTCTAGTCCTAGACTTTTAATCTTTTTAATTTGATGTAGTTCCCTGGTTTATTTTTTTGTTTCAGTCATCTTTGCCAATTGAGTCAAACCATTGAAAACATCTTTGAGATTCAGATCTTAGAGTTCTGTCTGTATTTTCCTCAGTGCATTTTGTGTCTATTCTCAAGGTATTTTATCTGCTTTAGATTAACTTTTGTGAATGTTATGAGATATGGATCTAATTTCTTGCTTTTTTTTTTGCATGAGGCTATACAGTTTTTCCAGCATCATTTGTTAAAGTTGCTTCAAGAAAGCATCCACTTCATTTGTCATAGATTAATTGTCCAAAATCTGAGGTTAATTCTGGACTCTCAGTTCTATTCCATTGGTCTGATAGTCTATCATTACTCCAGTACCACTTCATGTTGATTACTATAGTTTTTCAGTGTAATTCAAGAAATGTGATAACTCCTAACTTAGAGACAAGGGCCAGGAGGATTGTTCCATGATTGGAAACCTGCCCTAACTTGTGCTGGAGGAAAAGGCAGATAGAGGAAGGATGACTAAGTCATTGATGGTTGGAGGATTTGCCTGGGATGGGAGATGTGTGCTGAAAGTAGACTAAGGACCAAACATGATGGTCTCTCACTATCTGTATTGTAAATCATAATGTCCCAAAGTAGAGAGCTAGTAAGAAGGAAAGTGCCTGCCATAGAGGTAGGGGGTGAGGTGGAGTGGGGATGGTGGGAGGGATACTGGGGACATTGGTGGTGGGAAAGCTACACTGGTGGAGGGATGGGTGCTTGATCATTGTATGACTGAAACTAAATCATGAAAGCTTTGTAAATGTATCTCATGGTGATTCAATAAAAATGTTTTAAGAAAAAAGTACAATCACACTCACTAAGACAGAGCAATCTTTCAAATCAACTCATTCAGTAAACCAGCATCTAGTAAGCTCTGTGTTATTGAAATACTCAGGTTTTAAAAGACAGTAAATAAGATACAGTGCCACCTTCCAGGACTTTACAGAACTATCGACTGCAGGGTCCAGAGCATGATGGATTCTACAAATAGAAGCTAAGAGACAATAGCACCAAGAGGTGGCTAAAGTAAGGTGCACATCAAATGTGATGAGGAGACAAGAGCACCCAAGAGGAACTTGAAATAGTCTGAGAAGGGGTATTCATAAAGGACCTAAATCCAGGAATGAAAAAGAAAAAAGAATAAATTCAACCTTTTACCATAGACAAAGGAGAAGTTTTGAGAATGGAAGTATGGTTCAAAGTGCAAGTTTAACCATTAAAAAAATGACTACTGGTCATTTTATTTTGGGTTGTGCTGGGAATTGAACTCAGAGTCTTATACACGTTAAGGCTGTATTGCCAAGTTACATTCTTCACAATCATTGGTAATCTTAAATGGAAAAAAAAATTGGCAAGCCTTCATAGATCTGAGTAATTAACAGCAGGTGTATGAACAAGACAATGGCATAATCTCAAACAAAAACAGTATCGTACAGATCTATCTCACTAGGAAATTTTAGATAGTTTACAAGTTGTTAAGTTATTATTACCTAAGATGATTTACTTTGTTACCACTTTCATGTGATTTTAATAGATATGTTAGGACCCAGTCTTTGGGAAGAAAAGATGATTTGCTTTTTAACTTTATATGTACAACCTTTGCTGATGGGGGATTTTAAAGTAAGCTTTTATTAAATTGCTATGAGAAATATTTTTTTGAAATTCTGTAACCAAATTTTTCTATTAGCAAGTACAAGAATCTAAACTATGTGGTAAATGAGTTGTGAAATCTCATTTTTGAGTTTGACTTTAAATAGTCAGCATTTAAGATGCCTTTGAAGGAGATTAAATAAAGAATAGCAGGTTTTGCTCACAAACATGATGTTTTGAAGACCAAATATTAGAGCCTCTAACTTCAATGTGACATAGAGAATAATATGAGAAATTTTACATTTGAGTTAGAGAGAATTATGCCAGGGTACTAAGAGTTAAATGCACCATTATTTCAAATACAACAAGGGATCACAAATAATATAAGATAGAAAATACAAGATTTACGATTTAAAAGAGGCTATAAATATTATTTTGTCAAAATATCACTTGCACTATTCCTATGAAGATCTTGGCATGGCTGTTATCCCCTAGCAATGCCTGACCTATGTTTCACCAATTCCAAACAGGAAACTTATTTTTAAACTGATGCTTACTGTGTTTTACACTTTTTACTTTTGTGTTTGTATGTGATCATATTGTTTACATGTAACAATTGTAGCTAATTTACAACTCCACCCCTAATTCCTAACTTTCTGGGCCAAGATAAAAGAATGTTATCATATAGGAAATTCTCAAGTCAGAATGTTCATTAGACATAATTGGAGATCTTCAGTAACTCTACTAGGGGCCTCACCTTCAAAATTTGAAGACATTTTGTCTAGACTGGGGTGTGGAGAGTGGAAATTTTTCAAAGGTCCTTATAATTTGAATATGCCACAGAGTTAAGAACTATCATGTCAGAGGTTTCTAACACCTATTTCTTTTCCCAGAAATATTTGTTTCATAGCAATCTTGGTTCCTATTTTGGACAAACTTGCAGGCTATCGAATGTAGCCTGCCCACAGGGCAGAGTCTGGCAAACTCCCCGTGGTGTACCAAATATGCCAAATACCAGTAACAATGATGGGTCTCATTCTCCTAAAGAGCCTTGAATATAATCTCAGGGCTAGGATGAAAGAGACGTTACTGGGGCCTGCTCGAGGCAATCGACGAATAACAGGATGATGAAATGAAATGAATCTTGGTTAGATCAAGATATGAGCAAGATTGCTGGACAAACTCCAGTTTTTATGAACACTGCAGACATAATTCAGGTTTTTGTTGTTCTTTTTAATTTGTAGTTTTAAAAATTCTTTCAGTTCCAAGCTATAAAATAGAAAAACACACAATGTCCAGTTGAAATTTGCTCTTACTTGAAAAATTGTTAGAACAAATTTGTCAAAAATTTTTAAATGAGGGTTTTCATTCATTCCTGAAATATGTGTGTGTACAATATGCATGTGTACTTAAATATGCTATGTATTCTTTAAGGGGCAATTTTAGTAAATGTTTTCTTCTCATTGCCCTGCAAAATAATATTGGTAAGGAAATTTAATACTTAATTCATCTTATCTTCTTGTTTTCTAGTTAGACTAAACTGTTCTGGTTTTTAGTTTTTGTCCCCTTGTGATAATGCTATAACAAAGAATCCAACGAGAAAAGATGAGTATCCAGAAGAGAGTTGCTCGGATTCATTTGAAATAAAGGGCTGGGAAATCACCAATAATGTTCTCTGTTCTTCTCACTTGAGCAGCAGTTTTCATCATTGTTCTTTTTCAGCATTTTCTCCAAGAGAAGAATAGACATCACTTACTCGTGATTTGGGACGGGCACCTTCTCCAGGCTTATCAACTTGTGACTTCTTTGGAAATGGGGAAGAAACGTTTCTGTTCTTCTTGTTAGCCAGAAACCGCCAGACTACTCCTACTTCTCACATTTGAGACTCAGTTCAGCAAGTCTCAGGAACTTTCAGGGGCTCCCTCGCGAGAATCTATTATTCATAGTAAAAACATCTGTAATGCAAACGTCTACCGATTACACTAAGAGTAATTTGTCAGGCTGCTTGTGGATATTTGCCTTGCAGATTTGTACACTGGGCAGACATTTGTGCACAAAAATCTGTCCTCTGTGATGTTTGGTAGCAAGAAAAAGAACGTATTTTTCCTGACCACGAGAAGATGGATGCTAGCTTTTCTGTGCTCTCTGCTTTAGGCTGTAGGGCACTCTAGGGTTTCACCAGATCTTTGAAATTATGTATTTCTTTGCTGTGTCTCTGTTCATTGGAAGTAACTCACTGAGTCCTTATCTGATACCTTTCTTCAGTGGGAGAGAGGGGTCTTAGAATCAATGGCATTGATAATGGGACACGTCGCCTAGGGCCACAGCATTTTAATCATGTGAGAGACCAGCATCTATCATTTATTTCCTTCAATTTTAATTCCATGAAGAGAAAGGTATATAGGATTTTCCTGAAATTTATCCCATTCTCTAAATCTGCTCATTTCCTTTGCTATAATTGAATAACACATATAAACCATTTTTCTATCTCCCCCAAACAAGTCATAGTTCTGTTTTGTGTGTGGAACTCAACTGAAAATAAAATGTTTATTCCTACAGTAGTAATGTATTTTCTTTCCTTTCAACCTCAGTATGGACATACCTGCCACATTTCAACCAAAATTACTTTGGTTTTATCTTCTACTTCACTGAAATCAGATATATATATATTTTAACTATTTTAAAATGTTATAAAAATGTACTTATAACATGACTAGGTTAAGTTTTGAAAAAAAAGTCATTCATATAAATAAAAACAGATCTGAGCTCTCTGCGCTATTATATATGTCATAATTCCCCTGGATGGCTAAAATGGGTTTGAGTGAGTTAGCACCCACTCAAATCCTTAGGACATGGAGCATGAATCTTTGAGACCCATGTATGTTTACACATGAAAAAACAAAACACTGTTTCAGAGGGAAAAATCACAACCATCAAAAAGCTTTAGGACATCAAATAGATCTTAAAAATCAACAATTTGATGAGTTAACTCAAAATGAATCAGAAACATATGGATTAGATTTCTCTTACAAAACACATGGGTTTAAAAGGAAAAGAGAACTTGGAAAATGTGTTTTGAGTTTCCTCAAATCCAAAATGTTTAAAAAATAATTTGAAGCAATTGGTGGAATCAAATGTGCTTGGCTTTTTCAATCTTGAGGATACCCATTCACTGACTCTACAGTGACAACATTTCATTAAAAAAATAAATAGCAGATACTAAGGGATATTTAGCTCCTCCTCGATTCATTACAATATAATAAGCAATGGAGATGAAAATTGTCTAGCAATTGCTTTTTTTATCTTTACAATTTACGGTAAGTTATTTTAAAAATGTTTATAGAAATAAAACTTTTTTCTTTTCTTCTTAGTTTTTAGGCCACACCTGATGGAGGCCAGTATTTGCTCCTAGCCCTGTGCTCAGGGGACAATATGCAGTGCTGAGAATTGAACTAAGACTAGCGGTGTGTAAGGCAAGCACTTTAACTTCTGTACTATTTCTCTGGCCTCTCTTTTTATCCTTTTTGAACACATGACATTTTCAATCTTGAATTCGACAAAAAAGAAGAATGAATTTCTGCTGATGTTTGATCATGCAACTCATTGTTCTCTGTGGACCGATAGTCAGCAGTTTCAAAGTTCGTGTATTGAAATTGTTTGCATAAATACACAAGTGTTATGCTTTTACATGGTAAAAGGCATTACATACTAGATTAAGCATAAAGCTCATGATTTCTAATCACATATTTGATGTCACTTTAAGATTCTTTTGAATTTGTACTAAAATAATGACATGAAATTATTGAAATAGCATTTGGTATTTACTCAGTTGATAACAAGTGTCTTGTCTACATTGAACTAAAACAGAAGTTGATTCTGTCTTATTGTAGCAAACCTAATGGATTTATTGACCGACACAGTGCTTTATATTATTTGTTGTTATTTTGTATTATTTAAAAAAAATTTTACAGATTTTATTTTTTAATTTTTTTTGGAAGGAGGGCAGGTGGACCAAACCAAAACCAGGGATTGAAATGAGGGTGGGAGAGTACATGACAGCCTCTTCCCCATACCATCTCTTCAGTCTTTATGCTGTTTTATTCTTTAATAATGACTATGGCTATTATAATAATACCAATATTATTATATTAGTGCTATATGGAACAATAACACAGCGGGTAGGGCATTTGCCTTGCACATGGCTGACCCGAGTTTGATTCCTCCGCCCCTCTCAGAGAGCCCCACAAGCTATCGAGAGTGTCTCGCCCACATGGAAGAGCCTGGCAAGCTCCCCATGTTGTATTCGATATGCCAAAAACAATAACAAGTATCACAATGGAGATATTACTGGTGCCTGCTCGAGCAAATTGATAAACAACAGGAGGACAGAGCGATAGCACAGCGGTAGGGCGTTTGCCTTGAACAATAATACTAATAACTTTATAATAAATGCTCTGTGAGAGTCAAGGGGCTCTTTGTAATCAGATTATGTGTCTTATTAGAGGAACCAGGGACAAAAATAAGAATAGACATACTTTCTTGTTTTTATTATGATAAAAAAAAATGTAGGTAGTCTGCTGAACTTAGTTTAGATGATCCCAATTTTGTTGGCAATCTCCAAACTATCTCAGGAATGAGGCAGCCTAATGTATGTCTTCTCTTCACAGGATGAAAAAGTTGCCAGTGTCTTATGAGCGTGCTGGCCTTGGCCACATCAGCACCATCAGCTTCTTTACAGCCTATTCCAGCTGGTACTTGCCGGTGTTGACATTCAGGAGAAATGTAAGTATGTTGTCTTCTATGTTCTTCATGACTGACTCAGTTCAATGAGGAATGAGATGATGGCAGAGTGTCCAATTGTACTGCTCTTGGGGAGGTCTGCCCAAGATATTTGTACCACCTTCTTAGTTGTAGTGTCTTCAGCTGAGGTGCATATAATGTGTGCGTGCTTGTGTGTGTGTGTGTGTGTCTGTGTGTCTGTGTGTGTGTGTATGAGTGTGTGTTTATCGGGTGGGGGTGGGGCTGTGGCTGTGGCAGCCTTTCAGCCTGGCTTGTTGGCCTTCAAAACTGTATCATTGGCTTCAGCTTTGGGAAGAGTAGCTCTGCGAGGAGGATGCTTTCGATACCATCTTCCTTAAAAGGGTTTCCAAAGTCCGTTACCACAAGGGGTCTTGAAGATGTATGATGGTTTTTTACTGAAAGCTGACTGAATGATGTGTGGTATGACACTTGCAAGGAATGGTCATTAAGTGTACTTTTCATTCCACGTGAATAAGACTAAGCATATGGCATTCTACTTCTGTTTAGCTATCAAAGCTTCTTGTGGAGGGGGTCACATTTGAGACACATGTTAATTTGCTGGGGTGGATGGTTGTTATTGTTGATTACTGCTCAGAATTTGCTGGGTGCTTTCTAGATTGTTAAGACTCCCTGTGACAGATTCTAGAAACTCTGCCAAGATTCCAATAGCACAGTGGACATCTCCAGGAATTGGTAGCAATTGCTACTAATTTCACTCATAA
Organism: Sorex fumeus; assembly: GCF_029834395.1. Lineage (NCBI taxonomy): Eukaryota > Metazoa > Chordata > Mammalia > Eulipotyphla > Soricidae > Sorex > Sorex fumeus. The sequence continues at coordinate 9,154,147 of NW_026606059.1, read as the reverse complement.
TAGTCTTTATTCTGAAGAATGCTGATGTGAGCAGGTCCCAGCCCATATTAAAGCCATCCAGAAGCCAGGTGCAGAGAGCAGAGAAGAGTCATATTCTTTATTAAAATCTTCCATTAACTTAATACAACCTATGTACTAACAGGTAGCATAACCTATGTACTAACAGGTAGCATGAATATACATTGAGGCATAAAGTAATATGACCTGTCAGGTAGTGATCAAATGCGTGACACTACTGTGGAATAGTTTGAATGGATGTAGATTCAGTGCAACATGGAATGAGATCTCTAACCTTTTTAGCACTGTTTTTTTTAAAAAAAATTTAAGAGGGAGATAATGGAAATATTGACCTCATTGTTGTATTACATGTGATAATGAAAACTACTTAGAATGGTGCTTGGTAGGCAGTTATAAAATCATTAGAATTTAGTTTCTAGTGTTATTAATAATGTGAACAGCTTGGATTGAAGGAACTAAATATATTTGCAAAATACATTTCACTTCTAAATTACTATATGAAAGTAATAAATTTCCTTAGAAGTAACTGAAAGCATGGTTTCATGCTTGTTGGCCAGAGGAGAATGAATGTAGAAAAGAACAAATAAGAGAGATTTTTGGTGTTATTGAACCAGTTCACGCATCCCTTCTAGACCACTTAATACAAGACACTTATCTGTAGAAAGGGTAATAGAATTCTGGTGTAAATTTTAATAATTGCAGCAGTGATTACCTTTAGATCCTGTGAGTTCATTATTGGCTGAACAATTCCAGAGGCTCTCGTTAAATGGTCCATGGAATGAATCAGGCATGGAATTAACCTATCTTTAGTTCCCTAAAGCTTATGTCCCATGAAGGAGTATTCATATTGCTTTTCACCTATATGTTCTCTACCCTTGATCCTTTCGGGAAAAAAAATATTTTAAGGGTGAATTCTAGGTGAACTGACCCTGAAGTGATTAAAAGTGAAAGGGAAAAAAATTCCAGCAGCAGAAATGATTTTAAATGACTACCATCTTTCTCTTGCAGCTACGTTAGCTGCAAATCATTATTGGCTATGTCCTGTGGTTTGGATGCCAATTGTGAGGCTGCGACCCTGTCCCAGCCTGGGAATTCTCTGCAGGGGATTCTTTAGGAAAAGCGTTATTTAGTGCAGTGGAAGGATAAGTACTGGGTTAATAACCACTAAATACATCTTTTTTACAAAGCTTCAGTAAAATTCAAATAGTATGTTAGTTGCTTAAATTGGTGTTCATTAATGGGGATGCTGAATTGGGTTCACTGAATTTCTGAGAATATTTCTTTTACTACATAAATTATTTTTTAACCATGGGAGAATTGGACATTTTGTTATTTTGGAAGCATCTTTATGTAAATTTCTTTCTTTCTCTCTCTTTTTCTCTTTCTTTTTTCTTTTTTTTCTTTTTCTTTCTTTCTCTTTGCTATTTGTACATTCTGGAATATCTTTTATCTTAATCCTTCTTTGGGGCTCTGTAAGGTCATAGATTCATCATTCTGAGACTGGGCAGTACATATCATCCAATCTCTCAACCCATGCACGAATCTTTCACCAAACCAAGTTATTTAATATTTGGCCTTTCCAATATATACAACCCATTAAATTCAATGACAAGCTATGTTTTCCTTTTTTTTTCTGTTATAACAAGGTGAAGTTGATTCTTTTTTAACACTCACCAACTAACCTGATGAAATTAGAGGTAACACAGAGGTCCAATCTAATCTCTGTCCCACATATCTATACCTGTTTTTAATTTATTTAAATTTCTCAATAGATTGGGCAGCCATTGTTCCTTTGAAAACATTTCAACTTCTGTACTCTCTTGTTTTCTCTTAGGGATGCTCTGGAGGTCTTCTCTGTTCTTCCTGAAAATGCACTACTGATATTTCATGTGTATACTGTGATTTATCCTTTCACAAGTTTGCTTATTGTCAACTTTTGACTAGCTTCTCTACAATGAATAAAAATAAATATACATTAATTTTTATGGGCAGTATTTAGAGATTTACCAGAGGATTAGAGATATTGGAGCAGAAAGCAGGGAAGCAAGACCAGTCTTGGTCACCATTCTGCACCTTATACCTCAACCTCCCTTATAGACCCAAGATCATGCAAACACTAGGGTAAATTCATTCAGCTTAAAAATTCATTGGGAAACATCTTTTTCTGCCATTTATCTCCATTTTCTTTCTACACAATCTCTCTACCCCACCCCCTACCCACTCAAGAAATCAAATGTAGATTGTGCACTTATTGTTACTAAATGATTTTGTTAGTTCTTCTACCTGCCAGAGCTTTGTCAATATTTATTTGGTCCTTTAGTAACAGTAATTTCCAGGCTTTTTAATTTTCTTTTTTCCTTTGGTTGAGCAAGAATGTGGTAGGTCACTGTTTCCAGCTCAGTACTTGAGGGATCATTTTGTGCCAAGAACTGAACCAGGGTTGACCATATGGAACCCGTAACTCATACTATCTCTCCAGTCCTCCAGACTATTATTTTTTTATTAATTTGATCTACTTATTATTAGACAGTAACGAAAATTTATACATATACAATATTTAACAATACTAAAGAATCGGCTCATATTATTGACTCATATTATTCATTTTTGATATGTTATGTCTCCGGTGGTTTAAAAAAATAATTCTTTTTTTTTTTTTTACAGGTGACCTCCCTGGTCACAGTCATGAACAGGGACCACTGGGGAGGGGGCATGTAATAGGGAAATTTACAAATCATGTTTTCGATCATTTTAGGGAAATTTACCTATCGTGTTTTCTACCTTTTTTGCCAAACCTGAAGCCTCTCAAAGAAATTAAACGCTCACTGTCTTTCAATTCACAGTCTTAGAAAGTATAATCTCCAAGAGGTGTCAACACCTGGCATTATCACTATTCCTTATAATCCTTTAAGGGCTTCCATGTAAGTTTAATTGATACTAAATAAACAAATAAACACACCTGCAATGACATGGATATCTATTAATGAATGCCTATCTCTCCATCTGGAAGACTTGGTTAAATATCCTTTATTTTATTTGTCACTGACATTTTTTTTTCCCTCAGAAGCTTGACATAGGTAGAAACAGGACAAATTAGCTCACAGTTTGAAGGACCTTCTGCATAATTTCATATTAGATTGATTTTTATGGCGTGTAAGTTTGGACCACAGTATCAACATAATTTATCTCCTTTGAGAAACTGGATCAAATAAACAGTAATGGAATTTTTAAAAAAGGAAGAAAAGAAAAGCTTCAGAGGATTGATTAAGATTTCCCCAAGCCTGGTGGTAGAGTTATTGAACCCAAAAAAAGACTCATGCACCCCTTAATAACTAATCTTCTCCTGTCATTGATTTATTGGATTCTTTCTACCAGCTGTTTCGAGGTTACAAAAAAACGCACCAGGCTTTGCTGGTGACCCCAAGTGCTTTAATTCCTATGCATGCATATTTTAACATTATTACAGAAAGGTTTCATTTGCAATTTACAGGCTGAGTAGGAATGAGTCCGTTTCAAAGAGGTCAGTGCTTTTACCATTCCTGCCAGTGATGGAATTATAGCTTAAACAGCTGGAGCACTGTCCCAGGAGGAACACTCTGGGATGGCTCCTTAACGGCAGAATAAATCCATCAGACATATTTCATGTGTCTGATAACATTAATAGATACCAGGGCCGTTTAAATATTTAATGAACTCGCTCTGAGGTTGTTTACCAAGGGGGGAAGGGGGGAAGGGCTATCATAAAAGATGATCACAGCCTTCTGATCTACCATGACAACAACAAAACCGAACTCTCAGCCCATGGTTCTCTTTTTTTGCTGCAAGACTCCAGCGAGGAGCCCGTGTGCTACATGACATGTTTCATTTCCACCTGCGCACAAGAGTGTTTTCAGTTTTGCAGTTCAAAAGTTAATCATTTCCATGCGGCTTAGTACTTAATAGAGATGCCAGAACTCATAGAATCGCTTGCAGTTGGGATGGAGAAAACAGGAGAGGAAAGACCAACAGACAGGGGCAGGGGTGGGTCCCTGGGTGTGCTGACGAGAGGGCATCCTAGGAAGGATGGAGGGCCGGCAGGGGGGAACGCTAGGCTTCCTTGGTTACCTCTGACTCAAAGTCTTTAGAAGAACTGCTTGCTGTAGATGGGAAGTCTTTAGAACTGCTTGCTGTAGCTTGTCTTTTATGATGGGATGAATAATGATCACACACACACACACACACACACACACACACACACACACACACACACACACACACCCACACCCCTCAAGTATCAGCCTGATATTTGGCCTGAGCAGTAGACTGAGTGCATTTCTATTTTGGTTTGTAAAATTTCGGTACAAGGGGTTTGGCTAGGCAGAATAAAAATGATTTTATTCTGTGGTTTCAGATGCCTGTTTGGCCATGCAAAAACGAAACAATAGCTAAGTTCCACATGGTGGGGAAATTGCTGGCCCGGGGTTCAGGCTGTCTCTTGGTATCAACAGACACTCATGTTGGAAGACGGTGAACTCTACACTTTCCCCAGAGCATAGCTGCTTCGGTTCCATTGACTGCAAACCTGGTCCAGCTCTGATGGGGATGTGACTGCCTGCATCTCATGGGCTCCTCCTCCGTGAGTTCTAAACACCTGGAAATTTGAGCTTCTTTTCAGCACCTGAACAATTTAGCCTCCTCTGCCATGAATGAAGGGTGCCTCGTAAACGTGCTTGAAAATTTCTGGCCATTTCACAATTTCACTCTAAACTTTAGGGCAAAAAGCAAAAAAAGGAGTGACAGTTTTCTTGGGGGACAAATTAACTGAAAATGGATACATTTCTTAAACTTCTCGAATGCATGCTGCTAACATCATTCATACTGTTTACTCTCAATTTTATTTTGCTATGGGTTTGTAATTTGTTATAAGAGCAGAAGAAAGCAGATGGTGGATTTCCTGAGTGCACAGTGTTGCTCTATTTTTTGAAGGGCTGTCATTCTCAGAAATGAAAGACTTACACTAGACCATACCTTTACAAACAGAACTTTTTCAAGTATATAAACAGCATAATTAATCACAACGGCGACAGAAAATGTTTAATCAAAAGCAGATGGACTGAGGCAAAAAATCTTATATAGTAGGGTTTTGGGGATCTTTCTTCAATACAGCATGCTTTAAAGAGATTTTGTAAAAATGGATTTAAGGGACCACATTTTTATTTAAGCTTTCTGATATGTATATCAAAAAGTTTATATATACATATATAAAGTTTATATAAATATATATTAAGCATCCCAGTTAGTTGCTATTTGGGGTAAGCAACTGAGTCACTACCTGGCATAAGAGAGTAGCTGGGTAAAATTACATTATAAGAGAGCTGTTAAAATTCTCCAGATTCTCTCTTTTATTTTAAGGGATGGTAGAATTTCTTCCCATCCTTGAAAAGAAATAACAGCGGGAGGACACGCTGGGGGGGGGGTGCGGGGATACGTAGTTAGTATATGAAAGGCTGTCTTGATGCTGATTATCATTTTAAATCTTTTAAATGAGTGTGTTTAAGGAAGAGGGAAAAATGCTAAAAGGAAAGAGGCATGAACCTCCTTTTGGAAATCAGGTCTGGTTTGGACTAAATTCTTCAGCAATAAAAGCTGAAACTAATTTCCAGATGGAATAAATTGGTTCCAGCGTTTTCTGAAATGTTGGCCGGCGTGCTGCACAGCTGAAGTCCATCCGTGCTCAGAAGTGTTACCAAAGGGGCTGGGGGGGGGGTGCTTTTTGAGATCCAGTTCCCAGGAGATAGGGAACTGGGCTTTTGGTGTGGTCCTGCGCCAGTGCTCCATCTCTTTGTGCTTCGGAGGAGGATGGTGGTCCCGATCAAGCCTTTGACTTTTCGTGGACTCTCCTTTGATCCCCACAACTTGCCTGAAGTCTGACAGACTGCGGGTCAAGGCATTCTCCCTGCAATGGAAAGTTGCGCACTTCTCATATTCCTATCTTTTATGCTTTTCTGCCACATCTAAATCTACTGAAGTGATGTCAGAGGCCTTGGAACTAACAGGTCTGCATTTCTGGGGAGGAAAGGCAGAAGGTATATTGCCGGAAACCGTCAAAATTATTCTAAAAGAAGCACCCCACGTAGAGACAGTCTCTGCTTTTGCTTCCAGCATCATCTGACTGACCATTAGACCTCGAAGTCCTGTTGCCCTCTGCCTGGTCAGTACGGAGAGGAGTCCACTGATGTCCTCTGCTCTGTCACAGAAATGACAGAGGTGGGACTGGAGCTATAGCACAGCGGGTTGGGCATTTGCCTTGCACACAGCCGACCCGGGTTTGATCCCCAGCATCCCATATGGTCCCCTGAGCACAGCCAGGAGTAATTCCTGAGTGTAGAGCCAGGAGTAACCCTGAGCAGCAGGATGTGACTCAAAAAAGCAAAAAGCAAAAAAAAAGACAGGAAATAAATCCCCAGGGCATGCCCTCTTGTCTCCTGCCCAAAGTCAAATTTTAGTGAATATTAAGTATATTCATATTAAGGTTTATTAAATCCTAGGTGATCTGAAGACTCCTTTTGGATCTTCCTTCTCTGTTGTCAGTATCTTTAATTCTTTATTCTTTTCTGCCAACCTTTGGGGAAGGTATTAGGGGGATTATAAATTCTACTTTTCCTTTTTACCCATCGTGAAAAACTTCCCAAATCTGAATTTCTTTCCTACCATTTTTCGAGTCTCCTCACATAGAATTTGCAGTAGATTGGCATAGTTTAACTGTGCTTTATTTTAACTTTATTTTCAGAACTTTATCTTATTTTATATTGTCCTTTGACTGGTCTTCTTGCCTTTCTACTCACTTTTCTTTTATTAACCATAGAACTGTAAATGAATTTCTTTAAACAACAAATAAAAAGCCTCCATTAATAACTGTGTGAAACCCAGACCTCAGTGAGCTCAGAAATCCTGACTCACTATTGCAATCTCGTTTCAACCAGGTCCCACGCGAGTCTATGACCCTCCTAAAAATTCCTATGATGCCCCCAAATAAATGTTGTAATTCTTCACCCTTAGTCGTTTTAATGTATTATTTTATCTGAGGTTCCCAAAACTCTGATAAGGTATTCAATTTACCACAACGTTTCAAAAATAATCACTCAGTTGCCCTACTCCCCTCCCCTTGTTCTCTTTTAACTTTTAAAGTCAAAAATCAGAAAGCAAGGCCCAGTTGCCAGAGGGCAATATTTTGAGAAATACTGAACACTCAATGTCCTTATTTTATTTTATTTAATTTATTTTTTTTGTTTTTGCTTTTTGGGTCACACCCGGCAATGCACAGGGATCACTCCTGGCTCTGCACTCAGGAGTTACTCCTGGCAGTGCTCAGGGAACCATATGGGATGCTGGGAATAGAACCCTGGTCGGCCGTGTGCAAGGCAAACGCCCTACCCGCTGTGCTATCTCTCCAGCCCCTCATGTCCTTTTGTGAACCAAATGTCCCCTGTTTAATAGTTAAATGCAGTGGACCAGAGTTATTTGAATAACCTAGCTAGCATTTAAATAATCTTGCTAGCAGTGGTTCACCTTCAAAAGATTTATTTTCTGATCTGAGTGGACAAAATATTGACTTTAGATGAGAGAAACAAAAATGCCCAGGAAGGACACAAACAGAGGGGGAAAGAAGTCTGGAAGTAACAAAGGGACAAGCAACAGTGGTGTAGAGGTGAGGTACCTGTATGTATCTAAACCACTAAGCCCAACAGTACCAGAAGCATGGGCCTAAATTACAATAATTAAATGAAAGCATGTAGGGGTGCAGAGATAGTATAGTAGGTAAGGTTCTTGCCATGCCTCACCAGGATTCAGTCCCCAATATAGAAGACAGTTCCCTCAAGGCCCACCAAGAATGCTCCCTGAACAGAGAGCCAGGAGAAAGCCCTAGCACAGCTAGACATGACCCCCCCCCCCCAAATAAATCAATAAATGAATGAGAGAATTTGCTAAGGACTCAGGTTAGTGTGTAGCAAGGGTCATTGGTGGAGAAAAGGGGTCATGAGGTGGTGGGGTTGACATAGGAATATTGTATGCATGAAAACCCAGTATGAACAACTTTGTAAATTTGGTGTCTAAGATGTTTTCACTGGACAAAATAATTCACTGAAAATGAAGCACCGCATAAGTGAAAAGTTAGGATCAGAAATATCACGCTGGAAAACAACAACAAACGAAAACATAGGAAATAAGCCTAGAGGGAAGAAAGTTTTCAAACTTTTGGAGGCCGAGCGTGGTTGGAGGTTGGTGAGTTAGGGGCAAATGGAGGATGAGGCAGATGTGATGTGTGAGGGAAACAGGAATCAGACTCTTCCAGTCCTGAGGCATTGTTAGGAGGGTTTTGTATTGTAATTTAGAGCTCCACTTCTATGATTAAGTAAGTTCACAATCCATAGCAGCCCTACAAATCAACTGTAAACCATATGAGGTAGAAATAAAAAACTGTAACATTATGAAGTCATTAGAGTTTATTGTAACTCCAGCAGGTTTTGTTTGGATATGAAAACAGAAGAGAGAATAGAAAGGGGGCTTTCTATTTTACAGTTTCTTGCCTGTGGACAAGATACACTCAGCATATTGAATGGATAAACTTTCAGTTGAAAATTTAATATCTTCTTGGCCTTTGAAAAATCAGTAGAGAGTCTGAAACAACTAGAGCAACTCAAAGTTTAAGGGAAAACTTCAATAATCAGAGAGTTGGCAAGAAGGTTTGTAAGAAGGCTATAGCAAATTGTGTATAAAATTGGTGTCTATCTTACTGACTCCTAAGTTACCCTACAGAGGTTAAAGTCAAATCAATCATCTTAGTGCAGGACCAAAGAATGAACAGAAATTTGAGCTGCTACCCAAGAGACAGATTTTTCAATATACATCCAGCTGACTTAAAACCCTAAACTAACTAAACAAAAAGTGATATTTGTGGGGGGGGGGGGGGAGTACATAGACTTAAAAGACTCAATAGAATATGTAAAATTTGTGGCATACAATCCAAAATTATACCACAAAAGAAGAATTGGAACAACATAGCAAATTCTCAAAAGAAAAGAATATGTAGACAGCTTGGCTTTGAGACAAATGTTGAATTCAGCAAAACATTATCATTTTGTTATAAGTACATTCAATGATGGAATGGAAAATCTGCTAATAATAAATGAGCATATATGAAATAATTGTACAAGAGTTGTAAAATTTGTTTCAAAAGAATGAAGTACTCACACCAGTGAGAATAATCTACATCAAGAAGAATGATTCATTGATTTAAAGAAGGCCTTTGATTCTGTTGAGACGGAAGCGGTCATTGAAGCCCTAGCCAATCAGGGCATTCAAGCCCAATACATCAGGATCCTCCGTGAGCTCTATTGCGGATTCACTACCAGGATCTCACCATTCTACAAAGAAGTGATCGTTGATGTCAAGAGAGGGGTGCGGCAGGGTGATACCATTTCACCGAAACTCTTCAGTGCCACCCTCAAAAACATCATGCGACGACTGGAATGGGAAGGAATGGGAGTGAAGATAGATGGTCGGCAACTACACCACCTCTGCTTTGCTGATGACATTGTTTTAATAACACCAAACATCAGCCAAGCAGCACAAATGCTGGCCGACTTTGACCATGAGTGCGGAAAGGTAGGACTACAGCTGAATCTTACGAAGACAATGTTTATGAGAAACAGCCTCGTTCCTGACACCCCATTTGCTCTCAACGGAACAACCATCTCCGAATGCAACAGCTATGTGTACCTAGGTTGAGAGGTCAACAAGACAAATGACCTGGCACCCAAGCTGCGCAGGAGGAAGAGAGCGGCTTGGAACGCCTTCAAGAACGTCGAAGAAATAGCTAAGAGTACGAAGAACCTCCGGCTCCTGGCACATCTCTTTGATTCCACTGTTCTTCCTGCATTAACATATGCCTCAGAGACCTGGGCCCTACGCAAACAGGATGAGAATGCTATTCAGGTCTCCCAAAGAATTGAAAGAGCTATGCTTGGAATATCATGTTTCACTCAAATGAGAGAAAGAATCCGGAGTTCTGACATCCGTTGACAATCAAGAACCAGGGATGCTGTCTCATTTGCCAAGGTGTCAAAAATCAGATGGGCTGGTCATGTAATGAGATTTAAAGACGACCGCTGGACTAGAGCTGTTACCAACTGGATTCCATGGGATGTCAAAAGACCGCGTGGACGCCCACCTACCAGATGGCCAGACTTCTTCATCAAGATCATGAATGATCGGTTTGAGGCTCTTCATGTTCCCAGAGTGAACAGATGCCATTGGGCTACACTAGCACGCGACAGGGACAAATGGAGATGTTACTGGAGCCCACTCGAGCAAATCGACGACTAACGGGAAGTTAAGTGATTAAGTGATTAAGAAGAATGAAAAAATATGATTTAGATTCTTCAGAAAATTAAGAATAGTACTTTCACATAATCCACCACATTGATCCCTTTCCTGGGCATCTACCTCCAGAATTGAGTCATTAATCTATAATGATATATGCACACCTTTGTTCCACACAGTAAAAAAAAAAAATAAAGGCCCTCCCATTAATCATCGATTTGCTCGAGCGGGCCCAGTAATGTCTCCATTGGAGACTTTGTTGTTACTGTGTTTGGCATATCGAGTACATCATGGGTAGCTTGCCAGGCTCTGCCATGCGGGCGAGATACTCTCCGAGAGGGGCAGAGGAATCGAACTCGGGTCGGCCATGTTGGCTGCGTGCAAGGCAAACGCCCTACCGCTGTGCTATCGCTCCAGCCCCAATAATATAGTGGTTAAGGTAAAGGTAAAGGCCCTTGCGTTGATCATTGATTTGCTCGAGCGGGCCCAGTAACGTCTCCATTGGAGACTTTGTTGTTACTGTGGCTGGCATATCGAATACGTCACGGGGAGCTTGCCAGGCTCTGCCGTGCGGGCGAGATACTCTCGGTAGCTTGCTGGGCTCTCTGAGAGGGGCGGAGGAATCGAACTCGGGTCGGCCATGTTGGCTGAGTGCAAGGCAAATGCCCTACCGCTGTGCTATCGCTCCAGCCCTTTCCACACATTATTATTCATAATTGCAAGATCTGGAAATAACCCACACCGTGGATAAATGGACAATGAAATTGTGGAATATAACTGATTCATATTCTCTTGGAAATAGAAACATTCAAAAATCATAAAATGCGTGAGGAAAAAATAATAATGGGAACTCACTTGTTCTCAAATTTGACAATTCTTTGTTATCTTTATTCTGTTCAGAGATTTTAAAATTCAGATGTTAACTTTTCAGCTCTAAAATTTATAATCAGTTCTTTGTTTCAAAAGGCCAAATTTTTCTATTGGAGTAACATGTACTCGAGTTTCATATTGGTATTTTACACTTGAAATGCTACATCAACATCTCCAAACCCCGGAGTGTCAGTAACCCTCCTTAACCCTCTGCCACTCCCCCAAATCCTTCTCCCTACCAGATACCCACCGCTTTGAAACCTTACTTAGCTGTCCTACGGGCACTTTGTTTCCACTGGGGACCCTCTAATTCCTTGCTTTGTTTCTTTACACCCCACATATGAGGGAGATAATCTGATATTGTCTTGGCTCCTGTCACTCACTTCATGACACCTCCCGTTTCATCTAGGTTGGTAAACGGTAAACTGCATGATTGTGTGTGTGTGTGTGTGTGTGTGTGTGTGTGTGTGTGTGTGTGTGGTTTTGTTTGTGGATTTTGATTTAGGTTTGAGTATTAGTTTGGGTTTGGTGCCTGGTGGTTGATCCTGGAAGTGTAGAACCCGGTTGAACTCAGGACTCCTGCTTGCTAAGCGTTCACTAGACCTCTCAATTGCAATGCATGCATTTCGTTTTTTGAGATATTTTCTGTTTTGTTTTCATACTATTATGACTTTAACCTCTTGTTGGTCAAATGTTATGCGTTTTCTCCTTTCTTGTGACCCATTTTCTGAAAAGTTGACAAGGTTTGTGAAATTAGTGGACAGTATGTCTTTAAAATTATTTTATGGACTCCGCACCCAGCTGTGCTTAGAGAGGGCAGGAAAGATCCCCCCTGGCAATGCTTGGCTATGCCTCATAGTCTGTCAGTGTTTAGGATGGCAGGGGATGAATGACAATCAGCAGTGACATGGGAGGTTGGGGGTCCAACCCAGGGGCTTGCACATGCCACATGTACTCTATCATTTGAACCATATTCCCAGCCTTGTTGAGTCCTTTAAGACAATCTAATGATTATTTTGAAGTATATTGCCTTATAACCTTCGATATTAAGGTATGCAACATTGAAAAAATCTACTGTATATACAGCACTGTGTTCACATTAAAAGCCCAATCCTCGGGCGAGAGAGAGAGAGAGAGTGCAATGGTTAGACACTTGCCTTGCACGTGACAGACTCCATTTCAATCCCCAACACTGCATGTGCTCCCCATCCCTCTCTGCTCCTGCATTTCCAAGAGTGATCCCTGCGCACAGAGCCAGGAGTAAGCCCCAAGAAGTGCTCCCAAACACAATAAACAAGTCCGTTTCTCTAATTCACTATACTGGTGTCTCCTTCAACTCAGTGTGCCCACCCTTCTTCCCCCTTCACTTCTAGTAAAGTTTATTGTTGCTTTGTTTAGTTTGTCTGTCATTTGCTTTCTATCTATTCTGCACATGAGTGAAATCACATCGTATTCGTCTTTATCCATCTGGTTTATTTCACAAAGCATCATACCCTCTGGGTTCACTCCTGCTGTTGCCAATGGCAGTTTTCATCTTTTTTAATAGCTGAATAATATTCTATTCTGTACATACACCACAATTATTCATTAATTTGTCAGTCAGTAGTCTCTTAAGTTTTTTGAAGTTCTTGACTATTTAAATATTGGAAGTAATAAACATCTATTCGAATTAGTGTGTTTTAACTTCCCGGGAAAGTACTCAGCTGTAGGATAACTGAAACAAGTGTAATTTCTATCTTCAATTTTCTGAAGATGCTACATATTCCTTTCTATACTGCTACATAAATTTACTTTTCTATCAATAGGGCTTAAAAGCTTTTTTTTTCTCTCCACAACCTCCAGGAACCTTTAGAATATTAGCATGATGGTCCAGTTATTGCCATTTTTTCCTATGTAATATTTTTGAGTTTTTTGTAGTTACAAATAATTTTCATGATTTTTTAAATTCTATTTCTGTGAAGAATGCCATTGGAATTTTGATAGGGATTGGCATTGAATCTGAATACTGCTTTAGGTAAGATAGTTGTGTTAGCAATGTTAATTCTGCTAACACAATGTCGCATCCATGTCCACAGAATATTTATACATTACTTTAAGTTTTAACCTTTCTTTGCTGTCAATCAAACCACATCATTTTTAGTGTTTAATCACTTTTCTAGTTAAAGTTTTTCAAGTCATTAACGTTTTAATTGTAATTGTTAACAGGGTTATTTTCCCAACATATCTTTGTACTTATTCATTACTTGTTCACCAAATGCAACAGATTTTGCTATTGATTTAGTAGTTTGACACTTTACTGTATTAATTTATTATTGATATTTTTAATTGGAGGCTGGAATTTTCAATGTGTCTTGTCATGTCATCTGTAAATAGTGATAGTTCTTCCTTCCAATATGGATTCTTTCTATATTCTTCTGTTACCTAATTGCACTTTCTAGGACTTCCAGAACTGGAGTAGAAATGTTGGAAGTGGATATCCTCATCTTAGTTCTCATCTTTAAGGAAACACCTTCAATTTATGGAGCTGACAAGATAACTCGAAGGCTTGGACTCTCTGTATCGGGTGCAAAATCCCCAGATTTGAGTCTTAGCACCACATGAATCTCTAAGTTGAGAGCACTGCAGTATGTGACTTCCCAAGTAAGCAAAACAAGAAAGAAAAAATAAAAGAAGCTTTCAATTTTTCAACTTTGAATGTGATGTTGGTCGCGAGTTTGATTGCTGCAGTCAGTACATTTCCATCACGGGTGATTGATTATTGGCATAAAGAAGGCTTGGTACTGTCATTATAATTTCTGTGCTCTAGCTCTGGGTATTTTTCTTCCGAATTCATTTGGGTAGATTTTTTTAAGACTTAAAAAATGTTATTAAAACATCATGATTTGCAAAATTATTCATAGTTGGGTTTTAGACATAATATGTTGCAGCCCCCAACTGTGTCTTCTTCCACCAGGTTCCCATCGCCCCACGCCTCCATCCCTAGTCTACCATCTTGACAGCCACATTTGTGAGTTTGATCAGTCAAATGTATATTGCATGTTTTCAGTGTTCTGACTCTGTTGTTTGGGTATTTAACTATACCACTCCTTCGCACCATCAATGTACTAGGTTCCTTTTGATCCTTGCTTCCCATTGCTTCCTATTCATTTCTTTCTCCCTAGTCACTCTTTTCTATTTTCTCCATGGACGTTCTTCTTTTTAAATATAGAAATTTTTTTTTAAGGATTGGTATTAGTATTGGAAAACAGATTCTGCTTTTGTTTGTGAAGGCCTTTCTTATATCTGATGAGACTCTTGCAGGATACCGTAGTCTTGGTTGACAGTTTTTATTTTGAATATGTCGTTTCATTTTCCCTAACCTATAGAATTTTGTTGGGTCTGATGAAAGTCTGATGAGAGTAATTTTATCAATTAATTTTTCCTCTCAGTCACCATCAGTAATTTTTTTTTTTTTTTGGTCTGAAATTATTGGTAGCTTCACTGCTTTGTATCTTGGTCTAGTCTCTCTTTATGAAGATGACCAGGTATTTTGTTAGCATATGGACCTTTATGTTCACTTCCACCTCTGAAATAACACATTTTCACTATTATTTCTTTGAATTAATCTCTTCTCTTTTTATCTTTTCTCTTACTGGAATATGCATTAGCCTTATGTTGCATTTCCTAGTAAAGTCAGATACTTCTGGTACTGTTTATTCATTTTTATTTCATATTATTTCTCTCTTCTTTCACTTGAATCATTTTTCATTACTATTTTTGACTCACAGATTTATCCTTTCTCTTGCTTTATTCTGTTGCCATAACTTTAGTGCTCTTGATCTCACTGATTGAGATCTTTGCACACTAAATATCCTCTATTTTCTTATTTAAAACTTCACTTTATGCCTTATGTTCATTAATTTTCTGAGCTCATTAAGACATTTTTCTGAGGTGTCCTGTGTCTCTTTTATTAGATTTTTTGAGTTCTCTTGTATTGTTTTGATTTGCCTTTCAGAGTTTTCTCCTACTTCTCTGAGTTTCTTTACTACAGCAACTTTCAAGCGTCAATCTTCCAGAAAGATGTGATCTTCTGTGCCATTAAGGTTGGATTCATGAGAATTATTCCCCACTGGTGACATTATAGTCCCTGAGGTCTTAGGTTGTCAAATGGTTAAGTTTTTTGTCTGCCCATTTCGGTCATTTAAGCTGTCCCTTTTTCAAAAAGACGCCTGGATCAGTAACTTAGGTTGTCCGATTATTTTCTATATTCTAGTAGGAGGCATAAGGGATCAATAGATTGATTTGTTTGGTTGGATCTGTTTTTGGTCTCCCTGGATTCCTTAGCTATTGACTGTGATTGGAGTTGCAATGTTATCAGGGTGGAGGGAAGGAACGGAGGAATCTAACCATAGTTGAGAGGTTCCAGTGCTAGAGGGTGGTTTGAGTTTGTGGCACTGTTCTTATTTCTCCATTTCTCAAGGGATTCTAGATCTGAGACCTGGCTTCCTGTCAACTGTCAATATACCACAAAGTGTTGTCTAGAATGTCCTCTTTGTTGTCCTCCATTAGTGGGGGTGGAGAGTGGAGCACTTTAGACCTTTGTATGGACTCACCTTGATCAAAAGAATATACCTTTTATTAGAATACTTTTCCTATTACCTTGCTCAGGGTTCCTGCTTCCTGGGTGGGTCTGTTATCCTGTTTATTGTCTCAAAGTCAGACGACAGCCTTTAAGCTTTTCTCTACACCCACTCTTGAAGTATGAATATCTTGCTCATGCACGCTCTGTTGGTCGCTGACATGCAAGAATGCCTCAGTCTCTCTCCAAGCTGTTGGAACATTATTTGTTTCTGGTTAATTGTTATTCTTGGGAGCAAAGCAAGGAGACCCTATTAATGGCCACACAGATGATGTAATCACCTGTCTATTATTTCTTCTAGGGTGCTAGCAATCAATCCCAGGGCCCTATACAAGTGATGATGTACAATACTAATATCTCACATTGACTTCCCAACTGCTCCCCTTCCCACCTTCTAGAGTTGTAGTCATAGTTGTATTCAAGTAAATGTTTACAGAACACCTGGTTCCCAAGCCCTTTTGGATTTGTCTTCATCTGGACACATTCCTTAGCATGAGCTTCAGTGACACTAGTCCTTTCCTGTCCCTCCCCATCAGATATTACTCCTAGTCCCTGTAACCTTGCTTGCTCAATCCTAAACAAGGAATATTAATCTCTCTTGCTATACCCTATCCAGAAACATACTTCTGAAGGTTGTAGCCGTGAATCTGAAAAATTCTTTAGTTATTGTTAAATATCGAGCTTTCTCCAATATGTTTTATAATGGAGCCCTCTTACTTTCTATTCAAAGTTTATTAAATTCATGAAACTAAAGTATGCCCTGCTGTGGTAGGTTTTAGTTTTGTTTTTACTGGGAGGACTGGTGTATATAGACTCTCTACTGAACTTTGAATTTGTAATTTGACTGTGTTCAGTCTTTTTAAGGTAAGAATTATATATTTATTTTTTAACATTCACGGCACTGGGATAATGTTAAGCACATAGAAACAAAGAAATATTTTTTGATGAATGAAATGATGTGTTTTTACTACATTGAAACGCACTGCGAAAAAGAAAGAACACTGGAAAGTATGTACACAAATAAATCTGATTAAATTCTCAGTTGTTAACAAAATGCTGGATCTAGATTTAAACTAATGGCCATGTTGTGGTTGAGACAAAATGGCCTATGAGTTTAGATCCTAAAGTGAAAAAACTTCTCACTTTAAAAAGAACATTAAAGATTTTAAAACCACCAAGGTACCGGGGCCAGAAGGTTATAACATACTGAATTTGTACACAAGTACCTTAAATAATTGATACTGTTTCAATGTGGTTTATTTAAACAAAACAAGTAAATTATTAACTTGAAAGATATATTGGATTGAAGCAATAGTGCCAAGGTCTGAGCATGTGCTTTGCATGCAAGAGGCCCAGCTCCTGTACCTGGCAGTATCTCATGGTCTCTCCAGAACCTTCAGGACTAACTCCCAAGCACAGATACAGGAGTAGTCCCTAGTACCCCCAGGAGTGATACCCAAAAAGAAGAAAAAAGAGATAGAGAATGATTCACTCCTTTCTTGCTTCTTCCTTCCATTTTCCCTCATTTATAAAGGGTTGCATTTGAAGAAGAGATAGTTGCATCTTTTTTTTTTTTTTTTGCTTTTTGGGTCACACCCGACGATACTGGGTTTGTACTCAGAAATTACTCCTGGCTTTGCACTCAGGAATTACTCCTGGCGGTGCTTGGGGGTCCATATGGGATGCTGGGAATCGAACCCGGGTCAGACGCATGCAAGGCAAATGCCCTACCCGCTGTACGATGGCTCCAGCCCCCATAGTTGCATATTATGGAGATAATCAGTGATTTGTTTTGGGGGAGGGGAGTTGTGTCGCACCCAGCAGTGGTCAGGGCTTACTCCCGGCTCTGCACTCAGAGATCACTTCTGTCGGGCTAAGAGGATCAGATGGGGTACAAGTATTGAACCTGGGTTGACAGTATACAAGGCAAGCAACCTGCCCAATGTGCTATGGCTCAGAACCCAACCAATGACTTCTTGTTGGTGGAGTTGCGTTTCTTTTTTGCTTTTGCATTTATTGGTATAAATAAAAATAGTAATAGTAAGTGGAAAATATAAGTTGCTTGACATTAAGAGTGAATGACCCTAAATGCTAATTGTGCTTTTCCCCCCCCCCCCAGCTAATGAATGATCGCTTTCATTTGCAATTGTCTATAAAGAAACATGGCTCTGCACTCAGGAATTACTCCTGGCAGTGCTCAGGGGACCATACGGGATGCTGGGAATCGAATCAGGGTTGGCCATGTACAAGGCAAACGCCTTCCCCACTATGCTATCACTCCAGCCCCAGTACCACACTGTCTTGACTGAGAGAGTGTTACAGCATAATTTAATGTTGGAAGCTTATCTAAGCCTCCTCTCTTCTTTTTCCCTAGAGCTGTTTGACCTATTATAACTCTATATCAATTTCAACATTTGTGTCTTTAATGAATGCATTGAATATTTTTATAAGGGCTACTCTGAATTGCACAATATATATGTATATATATACACACACATATATTATACACATATATAGAAACAATTATGATTTTAAAACATTTCTTAGGGCCAGAGAGATAGAACAGTGAACAGGGCCAATCCAGTTTCTATCACTGCATTTCATGTTCCCCCAAGTCATGAGAGATCCCGGAGTCCAGAGCCAGGAGTAAGCCCCAAGCACAGTCAAGCATGGCCCCCAAACAAACAAATCCAATGATCTCTCTTGCCTTTCATTGTATGCATATAAAAATGCCATGAATCTTCTCTTTTTTAAAATTGAACCACCATAAATTACAAAGTTAACACCAATCCCTTCAGCAGTGCTCATTAGCTTCCACTACTGTCCCATTTCCCTCCCGCCCCCCTGCCCCCTCTGTAGCAGACCGTCCCCTACCCCCATTGGCTATGGATTTATGACCCTTGATTTTATACCCATTATTTTACTATACAAGTTTATCATTTCTAGGCGATTTTATGTAGTTTTTAAAATTTTCTAAATAGAGTGGCACATTATCTATAAATAATAAAAATAGTTTCACTTTTTTTCTTTCAATCTCCACGACCTTAAGATATGTTTCTAGCCTGTGGCAAGGACTTCCAATACTACGCTGAATAGTAGTGATGAGAGCAGATAATCTTGTTTGTATCTGGCCCTAGTGAACATGCTTTCAAAAAGATGTAGCTATAGGTTCATGGTTAATGACTTTAACTCCACTGAGAAAATGTTCCCTTTTTCCCTGTTATTTTTTTTTGTAATGTGTATCCATTGGATGTTATCAAATGCTTTTATGTTTCTATTTAATATGATCATATGGTTTATATTTTTTCTTGTTTTTACATTGTATTTTTCTTGTATTGCATTGATTTGCATATATTAAGCAATTCTTGCCTCCCTGGGAAAAATACTACTTGATCATTGTGTGTGATTCTTTTGACAGATTGCTGGATTCAATTTGCTAATACTTTGTTAAGAATATTTGCATCTAAATTCATCAGGGATATAGGTCAGAGTTTCCTTTATCTAGGGCTGGAGCGAAAGCACAGTGGTAGGGCATTGCCTTGCATGTGGCCGATCTGGCCGACCCAGGTTCAATTCCTTCGCCCCTCTCAGAGAGCCCGGCAAGCTACCAAGAGTATCTCGCCCACACATCAAAGCCTGGCAAGCTACCCGTGACGTATTTGATATGCCAAACACAGTAACAACAAGTCTCACAATGGAGACGTTACTGGGCCCGCTCAATCAAATTGATGAACAATGGGAGGACAGTGACAGTGACAGTTCTTTTATCTGATTGAGGGTAATATTTGCCTCATAGAAACTGGGAGTGTCTCTGTTCCTTTAACTTTCTGAAAGAGCCTGCAAAGGACTGGGAGTAGGTCTTATTTAAATGTAAACCCATCTAGGCCCAAGGATGACCCTTTGATTATCATTTCCATTTCATTGATAGTGATTAGTCTCAGGAGCTTTGATTTCTCTTGCTTTAGGTTTGAAAGTTTACAAGAATACAAAAAGCAGTCATCCCTTTTAGGCTTCCAAGTTAGTGGTATAAAGATGTTACATTAGTGCTTTGAATTTCTGAGCTGTTTGTTGAGAAATATTCCCTTTCATTTCCGATTTGGTTTATTAGACTAATTTTCCTTTCTTTTTGCGTAGAGCTAATAGTTTGTTGATCTTGTTCATTCTTTCAAAGAGTCAGCTCTTGATTTCATGGATCTTTTCAATTGTTCCTTTAGTTTCTAGTCCATTGATTTCTGCTCTAAATTTTATTATTTCTTGTTTTTTGCTTGCTCTGGGTTCCCCTTGTTGATGTTTTTCCTAGCACATTAAGCTGTGCTCTTGGGCTATATGTTTGGAAACTCCTTTCTTGCTTCCTAAGGAATGCTTGCATTGCCGTAAGCCTCTCCTTAGAGACACCTTCATTATGTCCCATATGTTCTGGTAACTCATGTCTTCATTCTTGTTTGTTTCCAACAGTCTTTTGATTTCTTCTTTGATCTTCTCTTTGACTTACTGGTTCGTCAGGAGTGAGTAGTTTAACTTCCAAGTCTCTGAGTTTCCCCATTTCTGTTTGTAATTAATTTCCATGTTCAAGTCACAGTGATCTGAGAGGAAGTTGATATGATTTTTCATCTTCATGATTTTATGCAGATACGTTTTGGGACCCAGCATGTGGTCTATCATGGAGAATGCCTGATGTGCACTAGAGAAGAATGTGTATTTGAATTGTGGGTGATGAAGGACCACATCTATGTCTGATAGGCTCATCTCTTTCAAGTCTTCCTTCAGGGCCTATGTTTTGTTGTTGAGTTTTGGCCTAGCTGACAGGTTCAGCAGTGAAAGGGGAGTTTAAAAGTCTCTAGCCACTATTGTGCTTCTGTCAATATCTTTTCTCATGTGTATTATCTGTTGTTTAAAATATTTTGGTGGTCCATCATTATTTACATAGAGATTTAGGTGTTAATTATTTATGATGTATAGATCATTTGGTCATTAAGAAATGTCCATCCTTGTCCTTTATAGCCTGTTTAAATTAGAAATTTATGCTGTCTGATGGAAGCAGGGCTCCCCCACCCACTCACTTTAAAGGAATCTCCTGTAAGATTGTTTTCCCATCTTTGATTCTGAGCTTTGATTGGTCTTGACTGTTTAAATGTGTCTCTTGTAGGAATAGAAATTCAAGTTCGCTTTACTGATTCATCCTGCCACTCTATGTCTTTTAATCGGTGAGTTTAGGCCATCACCATTGAGCAGGATTATTGAGATGGAGGAATTTATTACCGTACTTTTGTAGAAATTTTGTGTATTTTGTAGGTTTGACTTGTCTTTTTGAAAGTCCCTTTAATGCTTCTGGCCAGCCTGGATTGAAAGCTATAAATATTCTAAACCACTGGCTGTCTGCGAAGCTTTACATCATAATCTGAATGATAATCTAGGTGGATACAATATTCTTGGTGAGGTCTTAATTCACTGAGTTTTTGCAACTATCTTCCTATCTTTTTCTGGCCCAGAACATCTCACTTAATAAATCTGTTGTAAATCTAATGTGAGCTTCTTGGTATGTAAATTTCTTCTTTTTCTTGCTGCTTTTATTATTCTACTTTGTCTTTGTCTTTTGTTGTTCTGATTACTATGTGTTTTGGAGTATTTTTATTTTGATCTATTTTGTCCAGAACCCTTTGGGTCTTGAATCTGACTGTATAGATTGGGAAAGTCTCCTTTATAATTTTTTTTCTTTATCTAGTTCACCTTTTTATTCCTAAGGAACTCCAGTGATTTTTATACTGTTTTTCTTGAACTCATCACATAATTGTCTAGTGTGGTATCCTGTTCATTTATTTTGAAACTTTTTACTTGTTTCTGTTTTTTTTTTTCTGTCATCTCATTTGGAGTTTTCTGATTTTTGTCCTCAGCTGTTCTTACTCTACTTTTAAGATTTTATCACTGTATCACTGTCATCCTGTTGTTTCCCTCTATGATTTGTTGCCTGCTGTCTGAACCCCATCAAATATGGTGTGGTAATTATGGAAAATGGGTAGGGAGTGTCTTATGATGGTCCAGGAATATGTTCACTCATATGTGAGACTCAGCCCCAGCATGTGGAAAGTGGCCTGGAGCATGGTGGTGGTTGGGTAGTGGAACTTGGCTGCTGGGGCTAGGTCCCTTGGGGTGGAGAGGACCCTCACCTGCACCCCTCTGGGGTTCCCCGAGTAAAAACAGCTTGGCATGGAGTTCGGTGGCATGGTTATGGGGGGCCTCATTTAAGGTTTTATATTGAGGGTTTTTTGTTGTTGTTGTATTTTTTTTTTAATTTCATCTCTCAAACTCTTTAGTTCTGCCATGTATGACTGTAGTTTTTTCATTTCCATGATCACGCTTTCTTGTACCTGTGCCATTGTTTCTTTGAGCTCATTAAATATCCTCATCATGGTGTCTCTAAAGTATTTATTTGAGAGGTTACAGAGCTGACTAGACTATTATCTTCACTCACCAAGCTTGATGAGAATCTATACTGTTTCCCCACTGTATCTTTATTTTTTTTGGGGGGGGGGGGTTACTCCTGGCTCTGTATTTAAGAGTCACTCCTGGTGTTGCTTGGGGAACCATACGGGATACCAAGAATACCATATGGGATGCTGGAGTTCAAATCCTGATAAGCTGCATGTGAGACAAGTAGTTCATGTGAGGCCAACTTCTTACCCTCTATCCCATCTCTTTGTACCACTCCCTCTTCGAATCCCCTTCCCCTGCAAGCGAAGTCTCAGAAGAATTTGAAATTAAACTCTAGTTTTTTTCCTTCTCTTCTCTACTATGCTTACCCAAGTGAACTCTGGGTGTCTTAATTTGTTGTTATTCTTGTCCATCCCCAGTTGTGCTCAAGGAAAACTCACGGCCATTTTAGGGTTCCAAGTGAATTTGGGTGTGTAAAAGTTCATTTGCTCCTGTACTATTTCTCCAGTGGGCTCTATAAAAAAGTTTAAATTTTGTGTGCACAATGGCATTTAATATACACGATGTAGCCCCAAGAAAAAAAATAATGAAGCTATTCCAGTAACTTGCATGGAACGGGAGGGCCTGATGTCAAGCGAAGTACCTCTGAGGGCGAAGAATTATCAGATGGCCAGATGATCTAACTCATTTGTGGTAGAGGGGCAGAACAATAAAATGCTGAACAAAAATTGGTCCTAATTTGATACCAAATTAGGGTTAGCGTGGGTGGAAGGAATGATGAGGTGGGCTGGAAGTAATACAGCATTCAGCATACTGGAAATAGTGAGGTCAGGCAGTTGTATACACTGAAGAACAACAACAAAAATCATAATTAAGCTTGAAAACTGTTGAATTGCGAGTACTTTGGTAGTGATACAAAACTTTGTACTTTATTTATTTATAAACATGTTATTTCTATTGTAAACATGTTTTCTAAACTATACTAAAATATTTCAAAATTTTATTATATTAGTGAAAAATTAATTGTTGATTACATATAACCTGTGTTCAGTAAGATAAAATGGCTACTTTTTAAATATATTTGTGCATATATATAATTTGAAATCTAATTACAGACATATATCATACAGATATATCACATTATAGACAATGCATCACTCATATTTAGCAAATATGACATTGTAGATATCACTTTCAACAGTCATGATAAAATTATCTCTTTAGAGTCTAAATTACTATTCCTTTTCATTCTATTCATATGATATTTTGATTTTTTTGGTAGTGAAGCTTAGAGCCAATAGTCGATAAACCTGCTAATTTTATTTTGTTTAATTTTCATCTGCTGGAGCGATAACACAGAGGGTAGGGCATTTGCCTTGCATGCAGCCGACTTGGGTTCAATTCCTCTGTCCCTCTTGGAGAGCCCTGGCAAGCTAGCGAGAGTATCTCGCTCGCACTGCAGAGCCTGGCAAGCTCCCTGTGGCGTATTCAATATGCCAAAAACAGTAACAACAAATCTCACTATTGAGACATTACTGGTGCCTGCTCGAGCAAATCGATAAACAATAGGAGGACAAGACAGTGCTACAGTGGTAATTTTCATCGAAAGCAAGTTTTTCTTTCATTTGTCTTTAGCCATCCATTAAACTCCTGCATCTAGTGATCTCTCCAGGCATAGTAAAGAAATAAAAAATGGCCAAAGGCAACAGAACCTGAGAACTGGCCTAGAGAACTGAGTTATCAGAAAGGGGTAGCAATGTGGGGAGACTTGGAGTCCCAAGGGACACTGAGATAATGGTGAGGAGAAGCAGGAGCTCATGTGGATGACCTGCTGCTGGAAACTTGTATGCATGAAATCCCTCCATTGTATTTAAATTATTGTCCTTCAAGTTAAAAAATTAATTTCTTTGATAATTCTAGAAAAAGAAACTGAAGTAAAAATATTTTGAGATTAAATATTATATGTCCCACCGAGTTTCTTCTATGATCACAGTTTCTTCTATGATTATATCTTCTCTTTATCCTAGTTCTTCCTCAGTTTTGTGATGCAAGTTTTCAAGAGGGTTCAGTTTGTGAAATTTGTATGAAATGGCACTAGATCGAGTCATGTTACTCTATCAATGCTAATGCTGATCTTATTCATTGTATGAGACAATCATATAAGACAATTCATCATCTTAAAACCAAGGTGTAAATGCTTAAGTAGCATATGGAATTTCCACTGCAGACACAGGGGTCATTAATTTTGCAACTTTCATTAACTGTCAACTAAATCTGAAATAAAGCAAGATATATATATATATCTATATATATATATATATATCACCAGACATTACTGGTGCCTGCTTGAGGAAATCAACATACAACAGGATGATCATGATATATGATATATGATATATATATAGACATTTAAGAAATCTGAATGGAAATACACACAAAACCATGCAAGAAGAAAAATAAAAGACCCATCCAAGAAAATTTCATCTTTTCACAGGTAGAAAAACAGTGAGACTAAGGGTGAAGGAATTACCTAGAATTATTTCCCTGGCTTTGAATCCTACCTCTATTATATATCGCTCCCAACCTTGAACTAGCTACAAGCACTTGATTCTCAATCACATTTACAAGATGGATACTTAACTCAGAGTTGTGATTGAGTGAATTAATCTTTTATTTCCATAGAATATGACTCTTATTAACCAAATGAGCTCTGCCAAATAATCTATGATTTTTGAGAGGCCATCAGACATATTTCAGTTCCAGAAATGTTAAATGAGAAAGAAACTGCTTGTCTTAGAATGGAGGAGAATATGGTTTGAGTGAATACCTAGAATAGTGTCTGGCAAATTGCTTATGCATATTGAATGTTGACTATTATTATTTGTAATGTTCAAGTAATAGTCATTATGAGAATAATCAGTAAGAAATATGCTGTGTGGTTTCCATTTGTGTGTTTCTAGAGAAAGGATAATTGTGCTATTTCACAAAATAGGGTCATTGGAAAGAGAGACATTTCATCAGACATTTTATTAAGAGTGACTCAAGAGAAGTCCTGGTTAGGAAGGGCTTGCTTAGGAAGGGCCATACCTCTAACTCTCACAACGGAAGGTGTGTGAAGGTCACACACAACTGAAGAGAACAGAGAGTTTGCTAATAAATGAGAAACTATCCTCAGTAAAATTCAGGTGAGACCTTGCAATTCTTCTTAAATGCTTCAAAAAACTCATAAAGCTTCCTGTACAAAATGATAGGTTATACAACAACTATTAAAACCTTAATAACCTGGAAATGAAAAAAAGTCATGGAAAATAAGATTAGCTTATTGACATAAGCAACACATTTTTTATGGATAGAGATTTTCATGAACTATACATACATATGTATAATTTTCACCCATCCATTCTCACCCAAAAATTTGGATGTTATAACTAAACAATAAGCCAGTCCTTATCAACAACGCTTCTTCAAAACTTTTCTTAAGTTGTAATTAGTAGATAGTGTTTTCTGAAGAAAGAAATAAACTAGCAAATTTAATGAACCAGTTATAAATGAATAAGTCAGTGAGCTCGCTAAAAGAGACATGTCACATCTTAGCCAAAGAACTGGTCTTCTCACCTGATCCATAGCCAGAGTGAGATCATGCTGGGAGAGAAAAGCATACTGCCTAACATTTTCATTCAGGAAGATGAGAGTCAGCTAAATCACTGCCCAACAAACCAACCAAAATGGTTTGCATCCACCAAAATGGCAGCAAGGTCAGGCATTCCTCTTGTGAACAGTCCCTGAGCAATATTCATTAAGGGATATCTTCATTTATGGTAAGGAATTGGGTTTTTTTTCAAATGAATATTCTTTCAGTGAGCTAGAAGGAAGTGATCAGCAGCCTAATAACTGGAAGAACTTATTTTTTTTTCTTTTTGGGTTACACCCGGTGACACTCAGGTATTACTCCTGGCTCTGCACTCAGAAATTACTCCTGGTGGTGCTTGAGGGACCATATGGGGTACCAGGGATTGAACCCTGGTCTGCCACATGCAAGGCAAATGCCCTACCCAGTGTACTATCACTCTGGCCCTGGAAGAACCCTAAAAGAGCTTTCTTTACATCTTAACAATGGACCCTGCTGGTTTGGTTAAAATGGAAAGGAATGTGTTTACATGTCCTTAGGAATGAATGTTTTTCAGTCCTGGAGGTAGATACCCAAAAATCGAAATTGGTAGTTCATATGGCAGCTCAATTTTAAGTTTGCTGCATGCTATTGTTCATTGCAGCTCTCATTACAATAAATTAGGAATCAACCTAGATAGCCAACAACAGATAAGTGGGTCATAAATATGTGATGTATATATATGTACATATATGTATAATTATATGTAGATATATGTATATATGTATATGTATATATATCTATATATGCATGTCATGTGTTTATAGATATACATATATTGATATATATACATATTTATGTATATAAATATAGTTATATATATCCCTATACATCATATCTTTATGATCCACACACATAATGGAATACTATGCAGCTATAAGAAGTGATGGAAATCATGAAATTTGCTGCGACATGGATGAAAATGGAAGATATCATGTTAAATAAAGTAAACCAAAAGGATAAAAGCAGGATGGTATCATTTATATGTGGTGTTTAGAGTAACCAGATGAGGAAAATCAGTAGTTTAAAGTGAGGGGATGCCTAAATTACCCTTAGCCCCAGAATAAAAGAAGGAGAAGATAAGAAATCAAGGATGGGGGGGAGGAGAGAGGAGAAGGGATAGATGAGGGTCAGGGGGATTCAGGTACAAAGGTGGTATAAGGATTTATAGAGCTTAATACTCAAATCACAGAGTCAACAACATTGAAATTATGAGACCCAAACTTTGGCAACCAAACTTAGAAAGGGGCATGTCACTGTTCACAATAGCCAAGTGCCCGAGAACAGACGACTGGTTAAGGAAAGTTTGGTACATCTACACAATGGAATACTATGCAGCTCTTAGGAGAGATGAAGTCATGAAATTAGCTTATAAATGAATAGACATGGAGAGTATCATGCTAAGTGAAATGAATCAGAAAGAGAGGGACAGATATAGAAGGCATGCACTCATCTATGGAGTATAAAATAACATGAGGCTGACACCCAAGGACAGTAGATACAACGGCCAGGAAGATTGCTCCATCACTGGAAGCCTGTGGGAGGGGGGCTGGCAGCTGGGATAGATAAGGGACCACTAAGAAAATGGTGGTTGGAGAAATCGGTCGGGATGGGAGATGTGTGTTGAAAGTAGGTAAAGGACCAAACCTGGTAACCTCTCAGTATCTGCATTGCAAACCATAATGCCCCTAAGCAGAAAGAAAGAGTATGGGGAATATTGGGGGAATATTGCCCCCCATGGAGGCAGGGGGAGGGTGGGAAAAGGTGGTATATACTAGGGATACTGGTGGTGGGAAATGTACGCTGGTGGAGGGATGGGTGTTTGTTGTGTGATTGTAACTCAAACATGAAAGTTTAACTTTCTCATGGTTATTCAATGAAATGAAAAATAAAAGAACAAAAAAGAAAGGGGCATGTCAAGATGGTAGGTTGGGGTGGGAGGGTTGCAAACGGAGCTTAGGAATGATAATGGAAGGAAGTTGACTCTGGTGGTGGGATTGGTGCTGGAAAATTTTATGCTTAAAGCCAAATTATGAATAACTTTGTAAATCACAGTGCTCTAATAAAATAAAAATGAAAAGCTACCAATTAGCTCAGAGTTTAACAAAATGGAAACAAAGGGGGAGTTTAAAAAATAAAGGCAAAGGATCAGAACATAACAGGGATCTTAGCCAACCTTCGTTCATTGAGCCAGTCTCCAAATTTAGAAACAAATAGAGCTTCAAGGTCCAGAAAATTTAAACAAGTGTTATTGCAGTAAGATATGAAATGACAAGCAAGAACTAATATGATTCACTTGTATATGTGCAGTTATATAAACATGTATGTGGCTAGTATATTTCCATGATTTGTCTAGAGGAAAAAGGCAAGAATTTGCTTTCTTGGGCTTTTCAACATTTAATATTACCATAAAACAGCCTGACAAGAAGGATAAATCTGCAGAAATTTCGAAGGGTTGGAAAAGGATTTCTGTCCTTAACATAGGATTTCTTGGTTGACTGGACAAGAACTATTATTGTGGAGTTTTCTCTTAACTCTTAGGTTTCTGTCCTTATAGTAGGTACGGTAATACTCAGGAGACCTATACTGCGTGCCCAAAGCTCAATGAATCACTCCATTTTATCACTACAGAGTTCTCATTGTGGTACATCAAGTTGTGATCACTTTGTCAATTTCATTAGCTCGGAGAACTTGAAAAACATCTTTGAGGAGGCTATTTATTGCACTCTAGGCTAATGGTATTTATCCTTCTTTGATAAAGAAACAACTTGCTTTCTGGGGTTATTGTTTCATCTTTTTCCATGTCCTGTCATGTTGATTCCAGGATAGTGATACATACAGACTTCAAAGGGATTTTAATAGTGCATGGAGAAAGACAGGAAGCGTGGTGGGAATACATACGAGAGGACTTTACAAGGTCACGTTTCCTTTCTACAATTTCCTTATTCCCGTTTCAACTCATTTTTTTTCTCTCTATTATAGGAATCAAGGGATGTATGCCCCCCTTTTCACCCACAGCCCTCATTAACATCATTAACATGTTTCATTTGAATTTAACATATAATGCAATTAATATGGGGGCCATGCTAGTCTGGGTGTGCAATTCTTTTTACCTTGATTGGAAGTTCTCTCAGCAGTGATCTGTGGATGAAATCAGAATTTTGATACCAACTGAGAGTATCTCCTTCAGTTGTATATACATTTTCAAGATGATGAAAACCAGAGACTAAAACTCTGGCTTTTCTTATTGTAGCATCAGATTCGATGCTGTCCTTGGGGCTTCTTTAAGTCAACTCTTCTCCCTCAGTGCAAGTGGACTCATGCTTATAGTGGGAGGGAGTTAGTGGATTTAAGTCCTCAGTTTCTCCTGAGCCTTGGTATAAAGTACATCTAAAGACATATTTCATTTGTCTAAAATGAATACACGTCTCTACCTATGCCAAAGCATTTTCCTTCTTGTAATGAGATGCATCTTTCTGGATTTTCTGCACAATCAGAGTGTAATTAAGCATAGGGAGATACAGGTATCTCATGCATGTTTAATTAAAAGAGAAAATGCTGGTTAAGTATCAATTCATGTGACATTCAGTTTGCAGGAAGGATTCAGAAAGCTCTGCTCTCTCACATAGTTCCTTTTATGTGTATGTATTTACACACATGTATGTTTTCACACCGAGATCATATTCTCATTTCATATGCTAGAGTCCCTGCCACATGTCCTGCCCCCATGCAAGAAAGTGTTGATATGTACTGAAAATTCCCATAAAAATAAAATGTTTGCATAAATTCATGGAGGGGCAAATAAAAATGCAGCCAGGACCCAGCAGGCTGAGTCAATGTATAGCTTGCATATGGAAACAATGACATGATTGTTTACTCACTGGTTTAATGATATTCACTTTCTCCTAATGGCAATGCGGAAAATGTGAGTGCCAGATGCTTTGCCCAGAGTAGGGAAAAGAACAGGGCAAGGTCTAGAGTAAGGAATTTGTCCTGACATCAGAATCTAGTGTTACTCTTCAGTTTATTAACGCTGTGTGTGTGTGTTTTTTTTTTTAAATACTTTGATGTCTGCAGCGTAAATTTCCATATTTTTATAACAGTTCAGCAACAAATTTACATATTTCCTGGAATCTGCAGATATAAAAGCGGTAAAACACTCCAGGCATTATTAGACAGTAGATTATAACCCATTACTATTGTTTCAATTAGCAATGTAAAAGTGACCTGCAGTGTTCAGATGACCCACTAATGGATTTAAACGCTTTCAAATATTAATGCAGGTTTTCTAAAGATGAATCCCAAACCCATTATTCCTGGAACAACTATGAGCTGAAAAGCTGGCAATGATTGTGCATTATGTGGAAAGGCTCATGGTTAATTAAATGAATACCTAGCATTACACTATTCACTTTAGTGCTACAAAATTATTTCTCATTGATTTTTACATTCTGAGTCTGTGATTCAATTTACTTCTGCAATTTGTGTTGCCGTGTCAATACAAGAGAACGGCTTGAAGATGGAAGCATTAGAGACTGATAAATACATTAAGATCCAATGAAAACTGCAGTTTTCCTATTGTTTTCCTCTATTGAAATATCATTTGTAGCAGCACTTTGTTATGTATTATTAATACAATTTTTGTTTGCTTCCATCTGCTCTCTTCTCCCCTCTTCTATTCAGGAACTGGAATGTTAGTGATTGCTTGAGGGTGAGTAGCTAATTTTTCAGTAATAAGTTCTCTCACTATCAAGAACAAAAGCACCATCAACACAAATCTGTTATTTCATGTTAAATGAACTAGAAGGCCAGATTCTTCATCAAAAGACAGTGTGGGGAATTACTGTGTGTGTTTTTATTTCAAGAAGCAAATGACAGTCCTCTTGTTAGATCATGAAAGCTACAGGATGACAAATAGTTTTAAACCCATTACCCAGTTGGTGCAATATAAATGCAATTTGATGTATTTATAAAGTGTATTTTTTATTACAAAAGCTTATTACACAGGTTACAATGAATTTTACATGTTTCTTTTCCCAAATATCTAGTGGGACTCACTTCTGTTAAAATCAAAAGTCATAAATCAAGGTTTGTTTTAAGACTTTTCATACATGTTCCAAACATCAGTTTCATAGTCCTTTGGTCTAAAGAATTCTAAATGTATTGTATTCTTGCAATTTATACCCGTAATTGGGGTGTGTTTGTACTGTAGGTTTACCCTTACAGATAAGTAAAGTAGATTGACCTATCAAATATAACATTATACTTCACTGGAGTTCTGTTGTTCTTGGTTTCTCTCAGAATGGTACTAGCCATCATTTTATCATAGTTTTAAACTTATCTGCACTCTGCCTTAGAACCAATGCAGAATTTATTCTCAACTGACATGCTATACTGAAAGAAATCTTATATTATCATGACTTCTTATAAACCCCATACCCAAGCCATTGCTTTTCAAGTTGTTGATAAATTTGAGTTTCACTATTGACATAAAATAGCATGGAAATTTTCACATTGAAAACCTTTCTGAAAGAGTTAAGAAAGCTCATTCAATGAACATAATTAACAAAAGACAACGTCAAATGACCAGTAATATAATGCAATTTCAACTTCTCTATTCATTAGGGAATGGTCCGTATTGAATTGCTACTTTAAAAGAGATCTCTTTGTGAAATCTTGCTGTTCTCTAAAATTTGGAACTGGAGAGAATAATCTGAAATGAAATGTCAGAGGGAGAAGGCCCAGAACCAGATGATTTATCTGACATCTACAAACTACAGTGCATTAGAGCAAGGGGAAAGACAGTATCAGATGATAATAAACCCTTAGTCCTGGATTACAGAACTAAAAATATGAAGCAGGGGAAGTGATGAGGTGAACTTTAAGGAATTGGGCAATGTTGGTGGATGGTCTTGGACACTTTTGTAGTGTTCACTGTCACTGTCCTCCCGTTGTTCATCGATTTGCTCGAGTGGGCCCAGTAACATTGTGAGACTTATTGTTACTGTGTTTGGCATATCGAATATGCCACAGGAAGCTTGCCAGGCTCTGCCGTGAGGGCAAGATAGTCTCGGTAGCTTTCTGGGCTCTCTGAGAGGGGTGGAGGAATCGAACTCAGATCGGCCAGGTTGGCTACATACAAGGCAAAAGCACTACCCGCTGTGCTATCACTCCAGCCCTTTGTAGTTTTAAGATGTGGCAATTGTGTACATCAAAACCATAAATGTTAGTCTTGTTGCTAACATGTGACCTAAAGTGCAATTAAAAAATTTAAAAAAGCAAGAAAAGCAACTATCTATTTTGCCTATCATTGCCAAATATGAGAGGGAAGAAGAATATTTATCATAGATGAAGGAAAATGAAAAGCAAATTTCTGTGGCCTTGATGACATGCATTATGGTGAAGTTTTCTGAAGACAGTTTATTTATTTTTAAGTTTTGAGAGTTTTGTTTCTTTTCACTTTTGCAATTCTACTTTCTAGATTCTAGACTTTGGCAATGTATGTAAAGATTTAGCTATACAATGACTGATGTAGACCCTGTGCATAAAATGAAAAAATAAAAAGAAGGATACTAGTATCTTAAATACCTAAATTCAGTAAATAAGTTATGGTGCATTAGTGCAATCTAATATTATTTAATGATTTCAATCATAGGCAATAGTAGTTAATGATATGGAGAGACATTTATATTATTGAGTGAATACAATATATCACACACAATAACAAAATTGCATGGGATCAAAATGTGTGCAATGTATTTGATACTTAGTTATATAATTTTTTACTTTTTCTACTTTTTTGCCATTTCTATGGGTTTTTAATTTTTAATTTTTTATGATAAAATCATCTTGAGATATACAGTTACAATGTTGTTTGTGATGAGTTTCAGTCATTTTTCCCATTTGTTGAGGGCCAAACACAGTGGTTTTTAGTGCCGACTCCTGACTCTGTGGTCAGGGGCACTCCTGGTGGGGCTCAGATATGGTGCTGAGTGAGGATTGAACCTGGCTTGGCTGTGTGCAAGTGCCCTACCTGCTAGATTCTCTCTTCAGCCTTGGGTGATAATTTCTTCGATAAATTTTTGGGGACGCCTCCTAATCAATCACCATGGGGCAATCCTCAGTCAACCAGGCAGATGGTCCAATGTGAGGGACCAAGGATGCAGGCCTAGTGACCACAACGGCCACCCTCCACTGCTGGAGACCTCCAGAGTCACACTGGGTGAAATCACAGGAACGTGTGGTTCTGGAATCAAATGGAGAGTCTCATGTATGCCCAATATTTTATTTATGTATGTATGTATATATGTATCTATCTATCTATTTACCTATCTATCTATTGGTCTTTTTTAGTCATACCTGGTGATGCTCAGGGGTTACTCCTGGCACTGCACTAAGGGATCACTCCTGGCGGTGCTTAGGGGACCACATGGGATGCTGGGGCTCAAACCCCGATGGGCTGTGTGCAAGGCAAATGCTCTACCCACTATGATATGAATCCGCTCTGCCCCTGCACAGTATTTTATGCATCACCCTATGTATTTTCAAAGAATAAAAATAATTTGCATGAATTTTTTTACCAAAAACAAATCAGGAGATTGAGAGATAGTACAGGGCTAAATGTACTTGCCTTGCATGCACCTGATCCCTGGCATTACATGGTGCCCTGAGAATAGCTGAGTGCAGACCGGGTGCCCTTGAGCACCTCTGGCATGCTTCAAGTCTTCTCCACCACCTACCCTTGGGCTCTTGTACCCACCCAGCTGCAAGGTTCAATTGGGAGAATGATTTTGATGTCCTACACCCAATAAAAAAGTAAATGAGAGATAGTACAGTGACCAGAATACCTACCTTTCATGCTTCCCTCTTGGGCTCCATTAGCTGGACTATGTATGTTTTCCCCTTGCCCACTAGGTATAGTTCCTGAGTTAACAGCGAGAAGTAAGTCTTAAAACTGCCCCCAAAATATGGCCCCCAAAATTAAAAAAATTAATAGAAAGTAAATTGTGTTAATTGTAGAGTAATAAATGCCTTTAAACCAATCCAAAATACATTATTATTATGGAGCCATATATATATATATATATATATATATATATATATATATATGGAGCAATAGCACAGTGTGCAGGGCATTTGCTTTACACGTGGTCAACCTGGGTTTGATTCCTCTCGCAAGCTAGCGAGAGTATCCCACCAGCACGGCAGAGCCTGGCAAGCTCCCTGTAGCGTATTTGATATGCCAAAAACAATAACAAGAAGTATCACAATGGAGACATTACTGGTGCCTGCTGGAGTAAATCGATGAACAACGGGAGGACCGTGACCGTGACCGTGACTATAGAGAAAAAAGAGTAAACTGAGTATATACTTACAAAAAACTTTAAATGAGATCTTTCTCAGTTATAGAAATATATTGTTATTTTTCTCAAGTTTTAACTTTTATTTTAAAATATTTCTGCAGAAAAGATTAGATAGATTTTTTCAGTTTTTAAAAACCATCAAGAGCTTTCTTTTAACCAGTTAAAAACAAGCCCTTCTAATTATTTTTATCTTATAAAATTTTGTTTTGGGACCACCCAAACCCTGCTGTGGTCAGGTCTTCCTGCTGGCAGTGTTCAGGTCCTAGGAATTGAAAGTCAGAAGTTTTGTTTACTCCCGTACTATCTTCCAAGCCCTTATGATTTTATAAAATATGGAATAATTAAAAGTAACCATAATAGAGGCAAACAGACAAATGAGCTAGTCAAAAATCTGGACTAAAACATTAACTTTGTAGTAGCTAGCTGGAGGGTTCTGTGCAATACTACTGACTTTTCTGAACTCTTGTTTCCTCCAAATATACCTGCATCCTTCAAAGCAGCAACCATCAAATGAGGAAAAGAAAATGCTTAGTTGCATCTGAATATTGAGATGTACCAACTTCAGAGAAGACGGCAAATTTGTTTAAGTATCACTGATCCCTCCCTGCTGTTCCAGTTCACTGCTTAATTCACTCTCCTGAGTCACGTGCACTTAAAAACCAATATGACTTTTACCTTGTGACATTTGCTCCCAAAGATTTTCTGTCGTTAAAATGAAATATACCTTTTCATTAGAACTTCCAATGATTAGTAAAATGTCATCCTGATTGTTTTGGCTTTTGTATGAGCTCGGAGAGCACAGGACACTTGTCCTGTGTTGCTCATTTCTGTTTGATGTGTCTACACACAGTAGGTTCACAGCGTGAATGAAAACAGTGTTCTTAAATGAGACTCTCCAAATTCCGGTGCCCTGTTTTACTCGATATGTATTAACCTCTGCAGTAGCAAAATTGAAACAAGTGACCAAAAGGGGGAATTCTATATCACTTTGCTAATTATATAGCCGCCACAGAGAAATTTGACTTAGAAAAAACAGTTGTTGCTCTCACAGAAGCTGTGATCGTCACATTCAATAACCAGAAACTAGCTCTTTCCTTTGTCAAAGTCCTAAGTCCTCTTTTCCCACCCTGTTCTCCCAGTCAAATCCAGTTGTCCAGCTTGAATTGCATGGCCCCTTGGGCATTCCTGCTTGTTCATGTTTTGCATCCTGGTGAAGGGAGCATGTCGAGGTGATGGGCCCTGCACAAAATTCTCTTTCTTGGGTAATTAGAAAGGAGCTTTACGAAGCAACCAGACCTGAAGATTCCTTTAGAGCAGAAATTTTCAGTATCTAGAAACTGGTGAAGGTGAACTCTCGGGCTGAATATACTTTTTTCTCAGTGCTGCTTTTGGTCTCATTTTAGTTTTTAGTTTGACATATTCACAAGAGAGAAAACTTTTCCAGTTCCATCTACCTCAGTTTGTTTATCTTTTAAAATGGGACTATGCCCAGAGCATAATTTGCAGGGTTCTGGTATAGTATGTCAGTATCTGGAGAACATTTGGAATAGAGAAGGTACCGAAAAGCTCAGCTTGTAGTTTCTCCTACCGTAACTTGGCGCTTGGCATCATAATGTCTCCTTGTCTGATGTCAGGTAAAACAGAATGGAGAACTCTAAAACTAAAGATTAAATGAGAAAATGGCCTGGTTATAAATGCCTGAGTATCTATGGCTAAAACTTGGCTTTCAACATGTTCCTAAAATTTTTTGCTTAGTAACTAAAATCACAGCTAAGGACACTAAGGAAAAGCAGTTCCATGGCTGGAATAAAGCTTACAGGTTAAGTGTTAGCAGTCCCCTTAGTTTGTTCTTCCATCGGAGATAGAACAGATTGCTAAGTGTTGTCTAGTCATATCCAAAGCCAACCTACTTCTGGCACTGCATAACTTACACTCTCTACTACGCCTTTTTACTTCCGGTTCAGAATAGGCCATTCTTCTATTGTAACTTTTATTTATTTATTTATTTATTTTGGTTTTGGGGTCATACTCATAGGTTCCCAGATTTTACTCCTGACTCTGTACTCAAGTGTTCATCCCAAGCAGGGCTCAGAAGACCATATGGGGTGCTAAGGGTGGAACTCGGGTCAACTGTGAGCATGGCAATTGCCCTACCCAATGTACTATCTCTTCGACTCCAAGAATTGATCCTTTTTTCATTATAGGAATGCCCTCTCTCCCTCTGACCAACAAACATCTACTGCACTCTTGGCTTTGAGACATTAAAAGAGAGACTTTTTTCAGTATTACAAATGTGGATGTATTAGTTCACACACATATGACAACATATGCATCTATATATGCCATCCACTTCCAAATTATTAATCAATGTACTCCTATATTTTGGCCTTAAAAATACAATTTTATAGAAAAATTCAAGATTTCCTCTTGTCGCTGCATTTTCTGTAGTGTTCTTTTGCAGAAGAATAACCTGAATAAAAATAGAAGCTGCTAGTCTGCTGTTCTGGGTGGAGGTTTGGGAACTACTGAGAGGAAATATCATGGTTAGATATGATAAAAGGGAATGTTTTATTGAGGTGTGTCACTCACATTCATTTTGAAAATAATAGATTGAGTCGAATGGACACATTGCTGAGGCATGTGACTTTCAATATTCTAGAAATAACTATAGCTGCTGGTAGGTCAGGATTTATTGGAGAGTTATTCCACACCCAGGTTGGTGCCCCAATTTTCCTCTGATGAGTTAACAGAGAACATAGCGCTTTTCACATATGGCCAATAATCACATGACATTAATTTTGTTTTTGTTTATATTTGATTATCTTTACGTGCAACATTACTTTGATTAACACACAAGAAGATAAGAGATGAACACTAAAAGAGCTACAGGATAACTGCTTAGGGAAAAGTAGTTAAGTCATTGGAAACAAAGAACTCTATAATGAAATATACTAGAAACATTTTTGTTTGTTTTGGGGCCTCACTCAGAGGTACTCAGGGATTATTCCTGGCTCTGTGCTCAGGGGCCACTTCTGATGGGGCTCAGGAGACTCCAGGGGTGTTGGAGGTCAAGCCTGGATCAGCTGCATGCAAATAAACACCCTGCCCACTGGACTATCCCTTCAGCCCCAAGAAACATATTTTTAAAAGAAATACATTTTAAACAAGTGCTTTGTCTTAAACATTTTTAAATATTTGATGATTATGTTCATTTTATGTAAAGTTATCTAAGAATAACTTTTACCAAGATGAAAACATAACCTACAGATTCTGTGCTATAAAAGCTGTAAAATCTAATTAGATAGCAGAAACTCAATCGAATAATTATAGCCATAAAGAATTGAGCATAGTAAACAGCATAGATTTTAGAAATTCATTGTCTAAAATAGATAATACATACATTATTAATATATGTGGGAGTCATCTGGAGAAATATTTATTCAAAGTGGTTGTTGAAGAATATAAAGGTAAAATCATAAAGACAACAAACTACAGAGAGAAGAAAGGTTTTGAAAGCCAACTCAGTGAAACTCTGTCAGAAATACATAAAGAATTGAATGTGCTCATCAATGCATATTGCATAAGGAAAACTGTCGGAACAGTTATATAAACAGCATCTCTTTTAAACAGTAATAGTATATGAATTTTATAGAAGATGAACAGAAAAGGAAAAGTGAGTTTTGTGCAAATCCGATGGGAATTAGTTTTCTTTGTTAGAGTTTAACTAGTCCTAAGCATCTCACCTATTATAACAGCCTCCTTCTGACTTAATTATATTTCCAGTTCTAAAGTTCTAAAGATCAAATTCCCGCTTACGCAAGGAATTTGACTTTTATTGATTGGAAGGATAAAAGGAAGTCCATATTTTTATTAACCATGTAACCTAGGCTATCTTAGCTTTTTAAGATGACCCGCGTTCAGGTGTAGAGTTCCTAACAAAAAGAGACAACACAAGAGAACTTCCTTAGATACAACAAAACAACTGCAAATAGTGTTACAAATTAGTTCTTTATGAAGTGCACAACCGAGAGTGAGAGTTAAAATAGAAGAGGGTTTTCATTCAAGTGAAAAAAATTGTATCTTGAGAGACAAAATGGTGAGGAAAAAATACTGGAACAAACAGGAGAGTTTAACCTGAAACTCAATTATATGTCATCAGATCTTTTTGTACAGCTTTAAAAAATCAATTCTTGATGGGAAAGAAAGATGGCGGCCACATGGGAGCCTTGTGGACAGCAGGTATGAGCCGGGGGTCGGGGGGTGATGAAAACCTCATGGGAAGGGGGGCGTTCCGGCCCGTCCTTCACGCCCTACCGAGGTCACCAGTTGCCCCCCACGAGCGGCTCTCCGGCACGGCCATGACTCCAGAGCACAGAAACCAATCTCTTAATTATCTGACTTTTAGTAGAAATACTTCCAGGGTTAATTAGTAAAATAGCAGAAATCCAAAACTGCGCAGCTGCAATAGCGACAACATTTAATTCTTGAACCCAGCTGTAGAAAGCAAATCATTTCACAACGCTTTTTCAGCATGTCTGATTGGGGGGGGGTGGTAAATTCTAAATAATAATGGTACATCTTTTATCGAAACAATGAATCTAGTCAAAGTAGATAGAGTCTTAACTAGAACTCATCTGCCTCACAGGCATTGGGAGGGGTGGGAGGTGGGGTTTTATTGGGGTTTGTGGTAAAAAATAAGTATTGGTAAAGGGAAATGTGTTTGATATTTGCATGACTGAGACCTAAACCTGAAAGCTTTGTAACTTTTCCCACAGTGATTCAATAAATAAATTATAAAAAAAAATCAATTCTTCACTCATTCTTGCAATTTTACTAGTTTATTTATTTATAATTTTGCTAATTTATTTATTTATTAGGCGACTTTCAGAGCTATAGTCAGCAGTTTCCAAGAGATCATGTGATGCCTGGGATTACACAACGGTGATGCTCTGCTAGGTAGATCTGCTCGAGCTATATCCCTGTCCTCACAGTGCAGTTTTAATTACAAGGCTGATTGGAATGATAGAATAAAATTGTATCTGAAAATGTGTAATTTATTTTTTAGATCAAATAGCAGAATTATTGAAAAAATCAGCATCTGTTTTACTTACTGTGTTTTAAACAAATTCTAAAATGCTGATTTATTATGGGTCTCATTCACCTGACCCTGAAGGCTGATTTATTATAGACTTGTGTATTACAGTTTGTAGAGAAAGCAAATGAAAAGTTCAAATTTTGGCTTAAATATGAGGGTTCTGGTCAGGAGCTTCTTAATCTGGCATTATATTTTGTGACATTTTCTCTTTTTTTGAGACAATGGGAAATCAGGTTTTATATTTAAGATCACTGTCTTATTTAATTAATTTCATTTATTGTAGGGTGTTTGGGGCCACACCTAGTAGTACTCAGGGGTTATTCCTGGCTATTACTCCTGATGGTGCTAAGAGGGACCGTATGAGATGCCAGGATCAACCTTGGTTGGTCACATGCAAGGCAAGAGTTCTACCTGCTGTACCTTCAGCCCATCATTTTCAATTTTAGATTCTGATATTATTAAACTAAGGGTGGGGGTGCATAGGGATGAACGAGTTTTCTCTTGGATAATCACTCAGGACTCTAAGTTTTGGTGCTAGGTTGGATTAACTCTGATTTAACCAGGGTCTGTTTTCATGTCTATTCACCTGTAAAATTTGTTGTAACTTATTCAAATTTTCAAGTTCATAATACTAGTGAAAAAAATGTTACTTCCTAAGATATTGTGATTCAGTATTTTGGTTTACTTCTTAATAGAACCAGAATAATCCCCTACCTTTAAGAAAAAAAAAAAGATGCGGATATAGTTTCAAAATAAGGAAGTAAAGCCAAAAGATAACCACATATTTCTCATAGAAATCCCATATTATTAAAAACTAGAATTATGCAAAAACTATGGAAATAGAAACTTCTTAGTTATATATATATATGTACATATATATATATACTGTATTTAAGGTTACACTAAAATTCTAGGTGAAATTAACTGTTGATAAGGAAAAATAAAATTGCTTGGCTCAACTGGACTTTACTTTTACTGAAGCTTAGTTTATCCAATGTAATAAATTCATGTTTTTCTATGTTAAATTCATTCATACAATAGGAGCATATAAAGAAGAATATAGACGAAAGAGTAGGCTGCATAATGAGATTTAATCTATGTAAAATATGTCCCAGAAGAAATGTCCTTTACTTTGATCAGATCCCTTGAAACAAGATCCCCTGCTGCAAACCACAATAAAATGAGAGCTTGGGAAAAAACTCCTCTGGCAAGCAAGCTTGCTTTTTAAAACAAAAGTTCACCAAGCCCAAGTCCATGATCCTGGGGTGGGCTTAATTAATGTCAATGAAATCTCAAAGGTTCCCTGAGGCTTAAAGGGGAAATAAATCTCAATGGGTTCTCCATGCATTCTTCTCTAACATACTTAGATTGTAGACACACACACACACACACTCACACACACACAACTCCACAGATGTGATCTGTGCATATGCACACATGCCAACTATAAAGTCCCACGTAGATATGCATTATGTACATATCTATGACACAAATACATGCACATAGACTGTAGATGTCTATTATATCTAAAATAATATTTATTCCTGATTATATTTTATTTACACATCACATCTTCAACATGACTCTAGAATGTCAACAGCTATGATGTAATCTTTTAATTGTTGATGTAGAATATTTCTCTAAGTGGATATGGTAGCATTGCTGACTTACTTTTTTGGGGGATTCTGTCACTGTCTCATTCATATTGATTTTACAGAGCAGTTCTGTCAAACCCAGCTGAAAAGACATAACTGGATTTTCAGTTGTTTTTTCATTATATTTTGACTTCATGTCAAATAACTTCACTGAATTTTGTTTTATTCTGAGTGTGTACTCCATTTCATTTTACTTAGAGACAAGACATTCTGGGCCCGACTACAGATCCCTCCACCAACAGAAGCAAATGAATAGAAATGCCAATAAGCTGTTTAATTTTCATTTATATTGATTATGCACTAAAAGATATAAAGGGTAGCGTCACAGATTACAGAAAGCCATGCCGTTACTACAAAAATGAACGAGGAGGCTACAGACCAACTTTCATTAAAATCTAACTATAGTATTCATATTTATTTACTAGCTTCGACATTTTTCCACCCCATAAACAGTACAAGCAATGTAAATGTTAAACACACATGCACATGCACACACACACATCAACACACACATCAAAAGTTTTAGAAGAATTTAATTGCTCTACTACTCAGGGAAATAATCATAGTCAACTCTTGATCAACACATTAAAAATCATCATTGTTATGAAAACTATTTTCCTATATTTTTTCTCCAATTATATCACCCCAATTATTTTGGGCTTCTGGATTACTTTAAAAGTTTTGTCGTACTGACTTCAAATATCTGAAGATCTCAGAAATACAAAAGTGGTCTTAATAAATATGGTGTGATTGCCGTGTGGTTTTGTGTTGCTTTGGTAGTTTCTAAGGCAGTCTAACATTATTTAATTAGCTAAAATTTCTTCCCTCTTGAGAAATGAAACTCAATGAAATGTCAACAGTGCTGTCAGTCTGCTCCAGGCTAAACTCATTACACAAAAACTAAAGGTAAAAATAGTTCATGGCAGAATTCTTTGTCATAATTTCGAGGCCCACACCTTATGCCAATGAAATCCATATGGTATTCTATAAAAATGCTAGCCTGGGAAAAGTGGTTAATAAATAATCTCAACAGAGGCAATAATTGATCAGTATTTGCACAGATATTTATCTAAGCAGATATAAAAAATCACATTACATTCTGCTGGGGCTTTCTGAGTTCTGTATTTATTGTTTGATGAACCTTTGCTTTTCAATTCTGGTAAAGCCAAAATGTGTTCTAGGGAATTCTTTATCTCTGAAATCAGTTTTTCCTCCAACAAGGAGGAAAAAAAAAAACCCAACCCAGAGCCATCGTCTTTTAATGCCAACTACAGTAAAGAACTGAACAAAAAATGCGTCACTTGGTATAAATTATCATGGAGAATTTGAGTTTAACGGACTCAGTGCTAAAGACAATGAAACTTGGCATCTTCTATTGTCTGAGGGTTAACAAAGGCTACATTTCTTGATCTATTTAAATAAATGATAGGTAAGAGCAAACTACAAAAACAAGTGCTATATACTGAAGGCATGTGAATTACCTCTTCCCAAGGATAATGCAAATTAGAAGTACGTGAAGCTTTGTCTGCACCTGGGATCTTTAATGAGGATAAAGAAAAATCAGACAGAGATTCTCCTGGGGAAAGAGAGGATCGTTATTTGAATAACCTGCAGTGAATTCTAATCAATGCGACGTGACTTTGAAAATGAATGTGGTCTTTCAACCCGCTGTACTTGAGCTATAATATTAATCATAACTTCACGGCACAGTAAAGCTTATGACAAATGCTTATCCAGTGGACTCAGAGAGACTAGCTCAGATGGATGAATGGAGGAAATATGGAATTATGGAAATGCAAGGCCCTTTCTTTTTCATTCTTGCTTGCCCATTTATTGGCTAGTCTTTTCAGTTATCTTTCTTCGGTAATCTCAAAAGAGGTTGATGCAAATTGCATGTCATAACTGTAATTGTTTTTTTTCTTTTTCTTTCAGAGGTGATATTTTACATGTAGCTTATTTCCTGACACAGTCTTAAGAGTGTTATTTAACATTAAATTATACTAGGAAACTGGTGTGCCAGTCTGCTCAGGATGTTTTAAACAACATTGTATAAACCTTGGCAACACAGTAGGAAATTTAAACTGTGTCCCATTAGAGCATCCCATTCCTTCTAGACTTGGAGGTTGGGCATATATGTAGCGTATTTCCTGAAGTGCAAGGTAAAAAAGTGATGTTGG
Organism: Sorex fumeus; assembly: GCF_029834395.1. Lineage (NCBI taxonomy): Eukaryota > Metazoa > Chordata > Mammalia > Eulipotyphla > Soricidae > Sorex > Sorex fumeus. The sequence goes on along the minus strand of NW_026606059.1, from coordinate 9,110,893 downwards.
CTGAAATAATAATTTTCGAAAAAAAATTGCTATTATGTGTTTTTTTCACCTAAAAGAAAATGTAATTAGTTTTTGACAGGTTGACATTAAAAGGCTTATATCAGAGAGAAGAACATAATGTGTTAAAGCTAAACACTCAAAAATCACATGAGGAAGGAGGATGATAAAATAAACATATTAAAATAATTTAAATCATTTTTTGTCAGAAAGTAATTTCAGGAAAAGAAGAGGCCTGGCATATTTGCATTGGACTAATGGAAATAATGTTTAGTAATCAGAACTGTCATCTTAGTTATTGTTGTTGTAATAATGCTCTGAAGTGAAACTGCAAACTGCAACTCACATGTTCCATTCCTCCTCGATGAAGTCCTGTTCATAAGGCCAGTAGGAGCCAGTCCCTCAAATTTATATGTTCATAAGAGAGCATTTCTAGATTTCAGATATGTCATGCAAAAGAAGATTAGGTAGTACTCATAAATCAGATGGCCAAGTAGACAGAAGCACTTCAGCTTCGATTGTTTTGCAGAAATTTAAGAATCAGGATTCATGAGACATCAAACATTTTGTTGCCTTCTTCCATGTCTCTGTCAAATAATCACTGCCTGTGGCACATTTATACATGTGCACAAAGGTGAAATATGTATTGAATAAAATAGAATGTGTGTATAAGGAGCATTAAACTCATGTGGATGCATACATATATAGTACAGATAGTCAGAGCGCTAAACCTGAAGTTGTAATCATATCTAAAACATTTTGTTTGCTCATTTAAAAAGATAATTTGACTTAAACTTGAGTAGTATGCATTGTATACACATACCACATTTTCCTCATCCACTGATTTGTTGTTGGGAGTTTGTGTTGTTTTCAGATCTTAACCATTATATTTAGAGCTTCGAGGAATGGAAAATTTGCCCATATCTTCTTTTGATTATTGTTTTAATATTTTTTTCAAATAGAAGTCCAGGAGTAGAATTTCTGGATGTGGTAGTTTTTTTTAATCTTCTGAAAAATTTCCACATATTTTCTATGTCATACATTTCCACCAATATGTACAAGGAATTCTTTTATTATTGTTTTTGCTATATGAGCCACACTTAGTAGTTCTCAGGGGTTGCTCAGGAATTACTCCTGGAGGTACTCGGGGGACTATATGGAACAGTGAGATCAAACCTGGGTCTGCCACATGGAAGGCACACACCCTACTTGCTGTCCTATCACTTGGGCCCCAAATGCACAAGTTTTTTTCCTTTCTATTCCTAACAGCACTAAATTGCACTGGTCCTTTGGATATAGGTCCTTTTGATGTTTGTTTGTGACAAGTGTGAAATGATATTTCCTTTTCCTGGGCATAGATGATAAAGAACATGGATCTTCACATGCTCGTAGCCAACTATGTATCTTCTTGGAGGAGTTTCTATTTGAACCCCTGCAAATCATGATGAGGTAATTTTTTTTTTTTTTTGCTATTGTTAAGCTTTGTAAGCTCTGTATCTATCTTGGATACCAGCTCATTGTTTGATGTGGGATACTCAATAACCCTCCTCCCACCCCAATTTGGTACTTTCTTCATTTTAATGATAACTTATTTCTCTTCAGAAGATTTTTACTTTGCTGTAATTCTTTTATTATTTTCAATTTAGTTTTCCTTGACTTTGGATTTGAACCTTCCAAGACATTACTGAAGCCAAAGTCATGGAGTGCTTTTCTTGTTTTCTTCTTTTTGTTTGTTTGTTTTCTCTTCTACGTATTGTATGTTTTCAGGTCCTCCATCCAATCCTTTTTTTTTTTTTTTCTTGCTTTTTTTTGGGTCACACCCAGCAACGCACAAGGCTTACTCCTGGCTCTGCACTCAGGAATTACTCCTCGTGGTGCTCAGGAGACCATATGGGATGCTGGGGACTGAATCCAGGTCTGCTGTGTACAAGACAAATACCCTATCTGCTGTACTATAGCTCCATTCCCGTGTCATCTAACTTTTTTTTCCTGTGAAAATAAGTAAATACCTGTTTATTGATCTACTTTAAATATGTGTTCCAGCTTAGTGTTGGTTTTCATTCACTATTAATACTGACTATCGATAAAAACAAGTTGTTTATTGACTTAATAGGCTGTATTAAGCTCTATGCATATATAAATATAAATGCACATATATTAAATTAATTCAACAGTACAAGGGTGTTATCCTCTGTGTGTGTGTTGATTTATTTTTTCCCTCTTCATTTTTTTGAATTTTTTTGAATTTTTATTTTTTAGTGACTCACCTGAGGTACAGTTACATACTTACAAACTTTCATACTTGCATTTCAGTCATACAATGATCAAGTACTCATCCCTCCACCAGTGCTCATTCTCCACCACCAGTGATCCCAGTATCCCTCCCATCACCCCCACTCCCTCCCCCCTCCCCACCCTCTTTCTGTGGCAGGGCATCCCCTTTTGTTCTCTCTTTCCTTTTGACATCCCATCTAATTCTTAGATCTACTTAGCATTAATGCTTGTGTATGATGTGAGATGCTGGTCCAGTTTCTTTATTTTATTGCAGTTGCTACTCAGTTTTTTTTCTATACTATTTGTTAAAAAGAATTTTCCTTATCCATTGTTCATTTGTAGCTTCTTCATCATTGACTAATTGTCTATATATTTGTGAATTTATGTATGGGCTCCAAATCCAATTACATTGATCCATGTATTCATTTTTATGCTCATAGGTGGTTCTAAAGTGTTTCCAGCGTAATTTAATGATTTTTACTGACAATTTTATTCCTAGCCAAAATGATTATTTGTGATTAATTCTAACATAGTTTGTTTGTGACTTTAAACGTTTAGCCCTAATGGTAAGGAAATCCAACAGTTTTCAACATTCCAGTTTTCTGTTAACACTATATACCAGAAACACTGTTTTACTTTCATATGTATGTATGTCTTATTTCCTTCTCATGCCCCTCCAATTCCATCAATTTTGTCATAAAAGACAGAGTTCTGATTTTTTTTCCCTTAGAGCTGGGTAATATTCTGTTGTGTATATATTCCACATCTTCTTTATCTACTCATCCGTTGTTGTGCAATTGGGTAGTTTCCAGACCTTGAATATTATAAATATTTCAACAGCAAGCATAAGTATGCATATATCTTTTCAAATTAGTATCTTTATGTTTTAGGATAGATAACCTAGGAATGAAATTGCTGGATCATATGGTAATTCAATTTAATCTTTTCATTTTGGAAATGGCTATAACATTTTCCACAAAAGTTGAACCAGTTTACATTCCTACTCAAATAGTGAGAAATCCTTTTTCTCCACATCCCTGTCAGCTCTTCTCATCCTTCATTCTCTTCTTTTCTCCTTCCCTTCCTCCTTCTCTCGCTCTCTTCCATCATCATTTTCAGTGGTGCGAGGTGATATCTTATTATCATTCCTGATTTATATTTACTGATTATCAGTAATGATGTGAACATTTTCTCATGTGCTTTTTAGCCATCTGTATGTTTTCTTTGAAGAAGTAGGCACTATTTTGTGTGTGTGTGGAATAAAATAGTTTTATTTAGAGAAATTCACTTACGGAATTATGTGAGACAGTGTGGGGAGAGGGAGGGAGGGAGGGAGGGAAGGAGAGAGAGAAAGAGAAAGAGAGGAGAGAGAGAGAGAGAGAGAGAGAGAGAGAGAGAGAGAGAGAGAGAGAGAGAAGGGTGGGGTGCTTAAGAGAGAATACTGGCTTTTCCAGAGGAGAAAAGCCAAGACCTCCATCCGAGATCCAGATGCACGCCGATCTCTTAGGTGGATAATGAGCTGATAAGTCAATAGACACTGTTTTAATCCCCATTTTAAAGATGGGAATGTAGGATCCAAGGTCTGTTGGGCTCTTTCTTAATAAAATTCAAATGACAAAACTAAAAGTTTAATTTAACATCCTATAACACTCATGCTTTTAGAAATCAACTTTATTGGTATAATTCATAGCACAAAATTTATGCATTGTGAGTATACAATTTAGCGATTACTAGCCGATATATTGAGTTTCACAGCCATTACATGCATTTTTAGAACATATTCAACTCTCCAGTAAGATTCCTTGCGGCCATTTAAAGTTAATTTCCGTACTGCTCTCAGCTATAAGCAACCACAAATCTATTTCTGTCTCTATAGGCTTTGTCTTCTCTGGACATTTCATTTTAAGTGGAATTATGTAATATGAGGTCTTTTGTGTCTGGCCTCGTTCACTTAGCATAACGTTTTTAAGGTTCGTCTATGCTGTTGCCTCATGCTTTTCAGAATGCATTTGCTTGCACTCTGCTCACTGATTCTTCTCTATCATGAACTTTTTCTATTTTGATCTCAACTTAGAACGGAAAGTAAGGCGCATACTTGCTGCATAAAGGGAAAAACTCTGGGGTTGAGAGACAGATCTGGCTTTGGGTCCAAAGACCAAGGATATTTGTTTTTCAACTACCGCATCTAAAACTTTTGTTCACTTGAGAAAACCAAATAAATTAAGACTCATAGCAGTGCTCACAAAACTAACTACAAATGATAGCTTATTATTATTGTTTATCATTTCACCATGAAGTAAATGACTCAAGTTTTAATTTCTTTATATTCAATATTTTTTGTTTGTTGTTTTGGGTCTCACTCAGTGGTGCTCAGGGTTTACTTCTGTCTCTGCACCCAGAAATCGCTTCTGGCAGTGCTCAGGGGACCATATGGAACGACAGGGATTGAACCCAGGTTGGTCCAGTGTAAGGCAAAAGCCTTACATGTTATACTATTGATCAGGACACTGTATACTCAATTTTTTAAAAATCTGGAATGAGAGGCACAGAAACAGCCTCAATAGTAGTAAATAAATACAAGATTATTCAACTCAGGTCACTCTTTCCTTATAAAACTTGATTTAAACTCAAATTTAAATTTATATGTTACAATGGTGAGCTTTAATTACAGAAAATATTTTCATCATCTCAACTTCCATTCAAGATAGTTTATTATAGTGACCAACAGTCCAAATGGTGAAACTACTTAAAAATCACGTTCATGGGTATAGAGAGATAGTACAGCTGGTATGGCACTGGCCTTGAATGTAGCCCACCAAGGGTTCAATACCTGGCACCCCATATGACCCCCTGAACACTGCTAGGAGTGATCCTTAAGCACAGAGCCAGGAGTAAGCCCTGAACATCAGGGGTGTGGCCCCCAAACTAAACAATAATGAAGATTCTTAGATATACAAGAAGTACAGCTAATTTTAATTTTTTTACCTCTAGCAAAAGAAATATTAAAACAAAATGTATTCCCTTACAGTTCTGATGGATGAAAATTCATAATTAAGCAGTTGTTAGAGTTCACTCCCTCAAGGTTCTGAACATGAGGCTATGGGTCCTACATGTCTCCTCACTCCTGGGTGTTGGTTTCAAACCATGGTGGTCCTTGATTGGCTAAGTCACTTCAGTTTTTACCTCTGTCTGTTAAACTCCTTTACAAGCTTTTCTACCTTCTCTAATATTTAGGTCATAAGGTTTATTAATCCAGGAAATTAATCTTCTCAAGTTCCTTAACACTTCTATTAAGACTCTCTTTCTAGAGAAGGTCCCACTCAGAGTTCTAGTTGGACATATCTTTGGGACATGCAAACGAAGTGCCAAAGTGAACATCAATGTATTGACTTAAAGACTTCACCTATGTTGGAGATGAGTGTGTTGTTTAGAATGGGGTAGAAGAGCCTTTCAACGAAGCAAATAAAATAGAAGCAAAGGTACAAATGTTACAAAGATTGACGTTAGCCCACGGTGGGTAGCCTGTTCACCATGAAACTCTGCAGGGCTGGGCAAAGCCTGACAGAAGTAGCCCTGTTACTCCCAGCTTTGGCACTACAGGGGATGACCTCTATTCAACATCAGCCATGCTCAGGGGGCTGGGGGCAGGCTGTGTTTCTGTGCTCATCCGACGGTGCTGAGGACCACCAGACCCATACCCGGGTGGGTATACAGTAGTGGGGAGGTCAAACCTGGGTTCTAGAACATGTCAGCCTTGTGCTCTAGCCCTTTGAGTTATCTCCTCAGTCCCTAGAAGGTTCATTTTTAACTATTCTCAACAAGACTGTATAGTCTAAAATTTCAGAACCAAACTTGGGTGAAAACAATTTTAAAGCATGTCACCCAGAGCATGGTCAGTGTAATATTAGTGCCCTCTAGAATCATATCATAAATTCTCATTTTATAGAGATCACCATGGATCAGAAGAGACACCCTTCTGCCTCTTAGTGTTGCTGCCTACAGAATTGTATCTCTGCACAGGATAACTTAACCTCCCCATGCAAAGTGCGGTATGATGAGTTTCTAGTGAGTAAAACATGAACACAAGTAGTGCATTCTCTTTCTGGGTCATGTCATTAAGAAGATTTGCATTCCCTTTCTTTTTATGGGAAATGGATTGGACTTCACCTGGCCATCCACAGAGCTTACTCCTACCTGTGTGCTCAGGGATCATTCCTGGCAGACCCAGGGCAGTTGGTGGAACCCATATGTGGGACTAGGGATCAATGCAGAATAAGCCGCATGGAACACTTTGACCTCTGTACTATCTTTCACGTTACAACTTTCCATTTCTTTATTTGGCATGAGGGCAGGCAGCCATTGGATTTTGGTTTTGGGGCCACACTGGTGGTACTCAGGGTTAATTCTTAGCTCAGTGATTGGGGATCATTCCTAATAGTGCTCAGGTGACCGTAGGTGGTGCCAGTGATTGAACCAGGGTCAACCATGAGCAAGGCAATTGCTGAACTTTCTTTTCATCCCTGATTAATTTATTTGATTGTTATACTTACTAATAGACTGTGGACAAGGTGGTCACGGGTCTTCAGTAATATGTGGGTGAGCAAGTAAGCTCTGGAGAATGGCAAAGCAGCAGCAGAGGGATTTCAAACATCAACATTAACTAATTTTATATAATGCCTATAGATAGATATTCTTATTAGAAAAACCAACTTTTTGTGTGTGTATATGCTCCTGTTCCTTTATTTCTGCTGTATAGTTGAACTACCATTTTAACCCCAAAATTCCAATTGTTAACAAAAGGTACTCATGTTCAGAGAACTCAGGCAAATGGGTTTTTAAATTAATTTATTTTTATAGAATTATCCATGATTTATTTTTTTTCCCCTTTATTTTATTTTATTTTTTTTAAAGTTGTAGATTTACAATTTTTTGTGCTTTGGTTTCAATTATACAATGATCAGATACCCATCCCTCCACCAGTGCCCATTTTCCACCACCATGGATAATATCCCTCCCACCCCCATCCCCCCATCCCCCCGTCTCTGTGGCAGGGCAATCCCCTGTGTTCTCTCTCTCCTTTTGAATTATCCATGATTTATTATATTCAATACTCCAACATCAATCCCATCACCATTATTTCCATTTTTTTCCAAACCACCCCTCAAACCTGCCTCTGTAGCAGACCCTGAATAATTTATTTTATATTAGCATTGTAGCATTGTCCTCCCTTTGTTTATTGATTTGCTCAAGCGGGCATCAGTAACTCTCACAACAAATTGTGAGACTTGTTGTTACTGTTTTTGGCATATCGAATAAGTCACCAGTAGCTTGTCAAGCTTTGCCTTGTGGGCGAGATACTCTCGGTAGCTAGCTGGGCTCTCCAAGAGGGGCGGAGGAATTGAACCTGGGTCAGCCTCGTGCAAGGAAAATGCCCTACTTATTTTATATTGCTTGTTATAATTCACTAAAAATGATCAAAAATGTTTCCTTAGAAGAAGATTTGTGAATATTCTTGTATCTCACAATGGAGACATTAAGCCCTTGTAGAGGAGATTACTAACATGTTGTTTTCAGTTAAGCCTGTGTGTTTATATTTTCTTAATTGAGATTGGTTGCTTTCTACTTCACATTCCATATGATATGTTTGTGCTACTCCTTGTCCATCAGTGGTGTAGAGTGTGAGATGTGCGGCCACAAATGTGACTGCCTGTGCAAAATTTTTAATGGGATATTATAGCTGGAGTTAAATTTTTTAACTGGATTGTGACATTGGATGCCCTTGATGACAGCCTAGCGTGAGGTCCAGGAGCATCTCTGCAGCTTGTTGATCTCTTTCAAAAATTATTTTTAAGTTTCTGAATCATGGATGGTTAATGACCTTATATGGCTCAGAGGCGGTTCATGGGCATGACTGCCAGGCTCCCAGAAGAACAGGTAGATGGGGAAGAGGTAGCCCATCCCTGACTCCTTGGGAGCCTGGAGATTTCATTCACAAAATCCACATGACTGAGATTTTTGACAGATCAATAAAAATGACATTGGGTGTTTATTTTTCTGCAGTTATTTTAGAGATCACTACTCCTGGAGGAGTTGAGTGGTACTACAATATTCTTTCCTTGGTGTTACCTTCATTAAGACTGTGTATTTATCATGCCCCTTCTGCTTTGTTTATTTGGCTTTGGGGGTCTACTCCTGTCTCTACACACAGGAATTACTCCTGGAAGTGCTTGGGGGACCATATGGAATGCCCAAGAACGAACCTGAGTCAGCCACATGCAAGGCAAACACTCTACCTGCTGTTCTATTGCTTCAAAATAGGTTTGGAGTGTGTCAATTTCCAGGGTTGTTTCTTTTCTGGAACCTTCCATTCTACAGCATTTAAGATTGGGGTATCATTTATTCCTCATAATAAGGAATCAATTTGAACGTTCTTGAGAATTGGTGAGAAAAGCACCATTGTATAAAAGCTCATGGAGTAGGTGGAATGACTTGTGTGACAGAAGTTTATATTTATTCCATTTCTATGTTAAGTTTATGAGCCCCGCTAGGGGTGAAGCAAGGATATGCAACAGGTCTTCGTGGCCTTTAGTCTTTGCAGAGACATTGGCATGTGGTAAAAACTCAAATGGTTTTTTGATCCAACAAGTTAGAGTGTATCAGGACCTAGTTCTTGCACGTATCTTGAAAGTGGTTCAATGCCTGGCTCCAAATATCTCCTCTGCATCCAGCTCTATGTAGCCCTGAATATCACTGGTAGAGGACTGAGTCCTCAGACCAGCACCCCAGGCTGAGAATGAGCCTCCATGAGTGTAGCTCCTACTATAAAAGAAGAAAGAGAAAATAAAGGATGCTAATTATGAGTGCAGACTTAATAAAATCTATAAGCTCATCCATAAGCAATGCACAGTGACTCTGAGGCTATTTTTTTTTCAAATGGAGATACATGATTGTGTGATAACAGGCAGAAGTCTAGGGATTGACTGAGTTTTTTTTTTATAAGTACGTGGCGATACTTCTCTCTTTTGTCCCCCCAAAACCTATTGCTTATTTTCTATTTTTTTTCCTTCTGTCTAAAATAGTGTGACTGGGCTCAGAAAGATAGTACAAAGGCATCCCCAGGAGTTTTTTCAATTCAAATACTGTCCAGGCCTGACCTGCTTGGCTTCCGAGGTCAGCGGAGTTCATGCGTTTTCTGGGTAGTATGGCTGGAGCCTGATTTTTCTCATCTGAAGAATAAAGTACATGAGCCAGAGGGAGAGTTCAGGAGGTCAGGAGCTCGTCTTGTAAGCAGCCAACCCTGGCTTGAATCCCTGGCATGGCAAAGGGTCCCCAGAACACTGCCAGGGGTCACTCCTGAGCACAGAGCTAGAAATAAACCCCGAGTACCACTACCATTGGGTGTGGTCCCAAAACCCCAAAGCTAATAATTCTTATTATAAAATACACAAAGATTCCACTGCCTTGATAAATGCACCCCTGTTCATTCTTTCTAGATTTCTGTCGCTACACTCGCCTTGAATCCTTCCCCTCCCCCCTTTATTTTCCCGACCTTACATTCTGCTCCACCTGTTCCCTCTGCTTGGGGATGTATCTACCTATCAAATTCCCATCCACTCTGCATGAGTGAATGCCCTTCAGTGTTATGTGAATACACAGAGCCCCTGATGGCAGGGGAGGTAAACAGCCCTGACAGCTCCTGGATGTCATTCTAATAGATTTTGAATGATGATCTCTCACTGAAGAGACTCCATACGGCTCAACTCCAAGTCAGAAACCAGAGCAAGGAAGATGCCTGCCGAGCCCAAGAATGCCCTCCTCACATCCGGCCTCCTGATTTCTGGAGGGCGATGAAGTTAAGAGCTGATTCGCTGTCAAAGTCTTTTCCTGATGGTTGTTTCCATCTTGGAAGTCCTTTTGATGCACTGTGACAAAATACCCTCTCCGTGCTCGGTTTCATCTAGCTGTTACTGCCACTCCTCCTGATCAGGACTTTCTTCGTCTGAATTACCAGCAGCACCTCCATGAAACTGTTTGAATACTGGTGCTGCTCTTTCTCGTTTTCTCTCATTTGTATTTAGCATCTAAAACTCCCAGGAAAACTTCAAAGTGACTGATCACACACCAATGGCCTTCCTCTGACTGGTTATGAATCTAGCGATGACTCTAGTGATATTGCCTCTGCCAAGACCTCAACCTTCATCTCACCTACTGTCTTCCTCCCTACAATACTCCTTCCCCACCAGTCTGTTCCTCAATGTACCAAGTTCTCCCAGAACTTTGGCCTTGCCCCTCTATAGTATCTTATTATTTTTTTTTTTTTTTGCTCGTGTTCAGGTGTTGAGCTTGGCTCTGCACTCAGAAATCATTCCTCAAAGTCTCATAGGCGGGGGGACCATTTGGGATGCTGGGAATTGAATTCTGATGGCCATGTGCAGGACAAGCCCCTTCCCACTGTGTTATCTCTCTGGTCCCACTGCAGTATCTTTTACTGAGAACACACTGCCTTTTATTTTATGCTGATGTCATAAAAAATCTTAACTCAAGTCTCACATGTTTGCCACTCAATGCCTCTTTTGCAGACCACAACACCCAAAAGGAGAGAGAGAACACAGGGGATTGCCCTGCCACAGAGACAGGGGGGATGGGGGGATGGGGGTGGGAGGGATATTATCCATGGTGGTGGAAAATGGGCACTGGTGGAGGGATGGGTATCTGATCATTGTATAATTGAAACCAAAGCACAAAAAATTGTAAATCTACAACTTTAAAAAAATAAAATAAAGGGGAAAAAAAATCTTAACTCAAGTCTCACTGAAAATTCCCTTTGTCCTTCTAACAACTACCCCTCACTTTGACTGTAGCACATTATTTCCTTCAAAGCACATAGTACCATCAGAAATGAATTTAATTGATTACAGTCCTATATACCCGAAACCTTGCTATGAAAGGAGTTGTGCATAGTGATTACAAACCTCAAACTCTGGAGTCGGTCTTCCTGAGAAATTTTGGCTCTAACATTTCGCATCTATATTTCTGAGAAAGTCACTAATCCTCTTCATGATTCAGTTCCATCACAGGTAAAATGGGAATGCTTAATAGTACTAACTTAAAAGGCTTCTGATAAAAGAGAAATGAACATAGCCGATAGAAAGGAACAATACGTTGCTTAACTAAGAAAAGTTAGTTAACAATTTAAAGAATTACATTAAAATTTTAAACCCTGACTGAAGTTGGCATGGCCAAAGGTTGAAAGCATTTCAGAAGCTACATAGGTTCATTAATGCTTAAAATTTTAGATCGAACCGGAATGTCATGACATGCCAAGTTTTTAGGTCTGCAAATCGTTAAGGAAGTTTATAATTTAGGGTTCTTATTTTTGCCATTACTTTGTTTATCAAGATTTCTTTTTTTTTTTTTTTGGTTCTGGTTCACAACCTTGTATTTCTGAGGCCTGATTCCTGGCTCATTGTTTAGGAGACCATACCAGTGCAAGGAACTGAGTAGGCACTGGACTTGTGCAAGGCTCTTGACCCCTGCACTCTCTCTCCATTCCTATCAAGGATTCCTTGTGCAATCATTATGTTATGGTTCTGTGCTAGGATCTACAATGAATTTATTCTCCAGACACTTGAGAACAGAGGTTAACAAGTATTTGTAAAAGAATATCTAAAATCACATAGGGAAACTCATAAAACCACGATGGAATGAGAGAGCCTGCAAAAGGAAGTATATACTCTTTTCTCATATCCAAGATCATGGCAAGAGAGTCTTGATCCTCGGATTGTTTGGTATTTTTTGGAGCACCTGTGGGCTCCTGCCTGTGGGTGAGCACGTCATTCAGGAAATATGTAGTCACTTCAGGAGTGCATAACAAGGAAAGAATGCAGAGATATTTTCCCTGCCCAGCAGCATGTGAATAAATATGCCACACATATGTATTTACACAAATGCAGAATTATAAGCTTGCTCCGGAGGGGGAAGGAGAAGAGTGTTGAAACCGATGGCATATGAGGCATTTTCGAAGGGATGTTGTCTGTCAGTCTGTTTGGGCTGGCTGATTGGAAATCACACGTGGTTTTCAGATGGAGAGGATTTTCATTTGCTCATGCAAATAGAGGTCTTCTTAATATGTTACTTGACATGAGCTACTTGAGCAACCATACACTCGTTTTTTTTTTTAAATTTTTTTTTATTAGTGAAACACCATGAGGTACAGCTGCAGACCCACAAATTTTTGTGTTTGAGTTTCCGTTGCACGATGATTGAGTACCCATCCCTCTACCAGTGCCCATTTTCCACCACCACTGATCCCAGTATCCCTCCCACCCCCCATCCCCCCATCCCACCCTGCCTCTGTGGCAGGGCATTTCCTTTTGTTCTCTCTCTCCTTTTGGGTCCTGTGGCCTGCAAAAGAGGCATCGAGTGGCAACATGTTCAGTCTAGAGTCTAGTCTCAGCATACCACTCCCATTCTGGGGGGATCCCTCCAACACCCCCCACTTGGTGCTCCCTTCTACATCTGGGCTGCCTTTGCCCCTAGAGTGTGAAGTTGGCCTCCAAGCCATGGAGTAAACCTCCTGGTACTAATCTCGGCCATTCTTGGGTGTTAGTCTCCTATTTTGTTACTTTATGTTCCCCAGATGAATGCAATCTTTCTATGTCTATCCCTCTCTGACTCATTTCGCTTAGCATGATACTTTCCATGTAGTACCACTTGTATGTAAATTTCAAACCATACATTCTTTCTGGGCAAATCTTTGGGCATAAGTTTTTTAGAAAGACTCGGAAGACCATCTCTTTCACGTTCCCCTTTTATCTCTGGCCCAGGTCCTTTATCAGGGATAGGATTTATTACCTCTGAGTGCCTCTGACCCTGTTTGTCTATCTAGGGAGATGATAAGCATATGAAACATAACATAGTACTGTCTTTCCTTTAATCAGTGTCAAATCTTACTACAAAGAATGGTGAATGGAAGCAAAAGTTCTGATGAGATTCATTTCAGGAATAAAAATGTCTTAAGTTGTGATTTTTAATTGGGATGGGGCGGGGGGAGAAAAGAGCTGTGAAAAGGGCATCAAGGAAGTAGAAGAAGAGAAGTCAATTAGCTTATTATACAACTTTGTCCTAATCAAAAAGCAACCAGTGCTTCAGCTGAGGAAATAATACAGTATTTCAGCTGAGAGCAGAGCTTGGTGAACAAACTAGATTTGAAGGCTGTTCCAATTACTTATTTTTTCCCTTCAGTGGCAGAACCTATTAGGGATCCTCGATATTTATCTTCTTTTGTACTTAGGTGTGGTCATATGATTAAATTCTAGTCAATGTGCATCTACCCTGATCCATGACCACCCACACATTGTGGAATGTCCCAAGAGAAAAAAAGGAAGTGTTCATGGGTTAGGCAGAAGAAACCTTCAGCTTTTACAGTGATTCGTTTGCTGTTTGCACTACTGTGAATTATAAATTTACAAAGCTATTCATGATTGAATTCCAGACATAAATGTTCCAACATCAATCCCTTCAACTTCCCTCTACCAATGTCCCCGTTTTTCCTCCCTCCCTGTCCCTGACACCCTCTCCCCTCCTCCTACCCCCAGCCTGCCTCCTGGTAGACACTTCTTTCTTTACATGTTTTACCTTTTTCCCCTTTCAGGCACTGTGATTTACAATATTGTTACTGAGAGGGTAGCAGGCATGTTACCTTGCTGAGCTCAGGAAGTTCTAATCTTCTGCAATGAGTTATGAGGTGACCAGTCCAAATCTTACCCCAGAGAAAGATATCACCTTTATTTTCCATATCTGTTCTATTTTCAGAAGGAAGATATTAGCTCCACTTTTCAACTCTTTACTCCATAGACATTTTTAAAAATATAGTCTAGAATTAGAGGTGGTATGTCCAATGTATGGAGGTACTAGAGATCCATAGAGAATCAGCTCCCAACAGTGGTTTTTGTATGTACTGGAAACACCTAAAAACAAGTAACAAGTAACATATACTAATATTTCATTGATTGCCCTGAATGATGATGGTTTGAATTGGCCAATTAAAAGGTATAAAGTTGACAATTGGATCAAAAACCATCCTTTTGTTGCCTATAAAAATTTATTTTTGCTCTGCAAACAAGTGCAGACTCAAAGTAAAATGTTGGAGCACAACGTTATCAGCAACTGCTGATCTAAAAATGGCAGGTACAGACATACTGAAATCAACTATAATGAAAATAATCCTGAGGAGAAAAAGAAGGAAAATAGAGGTATTTTTTTACACACCTTCAACTGAAACTGCAATGCATTATAAATAAAAACATGTGGTATTATGCTAAAATAAATAGACACAGGATCAGTGATTTGAATGGAGAGCCAAAAATAAAGTCACATCTAGAGCCACACAATCTATGCACGAAGGAGTAATTGGCTCCTATGGGCAGAAGAGTCAATTTTCAAAAGGAATATTGGGGTTGGAGCAATAGCACAGTGGGTAGGGAATTTGCCTTGCACGCGGCCAACCTGGGTTCAATTCCCAACACCCCATATGGTTCTCCGAGCACTGCCAGAAGTAATTATTGAGTGTAGAGCCAGCAGTAACCCCTGTGCATTGCCGAGTGTGACCAGAAAAGAAAAGAAAAGAAAAGAAAAAAGAAAGGAAAAGAATCTTTTCACAGGTTGGAGATCCAGGTCAACAGACTGAGCACTGAGCACATGCGTTGTATGCAGGAGGCTCAGACTCTATTCCTAAAACTGCACAGTTGCCTGAGCACAGTGCTGGGGGACACCCTGTACCAAATAAAAGGAATTATATGCAACAAAAGACAATACCTGCAGAAAGGAAAAACAGTCTACCGAATGGTAGAAGATAGTACCAATGTGTGTAGCACATATATTGGATAAGCATTTAATATGCAAGTATATAAAGAACCCATACAACTCAACAACACAAAAGCAAACAACCCCATTAGAGAATGAACCAAACATGTGACTGGACTCTTACCCAGTGAGAATGTACAAATGACTGACAGGCACATGAAAAGATGTTGTTGGGGCTGAGTGCATGCTTTGCATGCAGGAGGTTCAGGATTGATTCTTGGCCCCATGACCCACTGAACACTGAGTACCCTCTGAACACCGAGTATCCACTGAATGCTGAGCACCCACTGAACACCAAGCATCCACTCAACACTAAGAATCCACTCCAACACTGAACCAGGAGTAACCCCTGGGTACTTCTGGGTGTGACCTTAAAACAGAGAGAAAAAGAAAGGAGGAGGAAGTAGAGAAGTGGAGGAGGATGACTGGAGGAGGAGGACTAGAGGAGGAGGACAAAAAGAGAAAGGATTGAGACATATATGCTTTATCACTTAATTGGGGTATTCAAATCAAAACAAAAATGAGAAAGCCCCACCGGTGAAAATGGCTCACAGAAACATTAATAAAGAAATATTGATAAGTGTTTAGAGAAAAAGAAAGCCTCATACACTGTTAGTGGCAATGAAAATTATTGCAACTATTTTTGAAAACAGTATGAATGTTATGAAGGTTAAAATAGAACTGCCACATGGACTAGTCACCTCACACCTAGGTCTCCACTTGAGTAATATGAAATAGTGAATTCAAGAAGTCATAGCAACTCCACTATCATAGCATCATTTAAATAACTAAATATCTGAAGTACAGCTAGACTGATTATAAATGAATAAAATTTGTTAGCTAGTTGTGTTTTACATATGTATCTATATATGTGTATATAATCCATCCTAATGAGATTTTGTTTCACAGCAAAGTAAAAGGAACTCAAGGGATTATGTGAAGCAAAGTAAGAAGATGAAAAACAAATATTGAATGTTTTCACCCATATGTACAATGCTCTGAGATACAACAAATGGATAGGCAAATAAATAAACCAATGGATGTTAATAACAAAAATGAGCTTATGAGAAGGGATAAAGGTTGTAGTAGGGTGTGGAGTCTAATGGATGCAAATGGCTATTAACTTTTTTTGTGTGTGGAAAAAAAAACAAAAACAAATTGAGGTTGAAAAGGAATTCACTGTAATGGTAGCACTGAGCAATGTCCAGTGAATTCCTAAAGAGTCGGACTGAGAAAAATTTAAGTCTCTATCAAAGATATGCAGAAAAGTGTGCCAATGATAAACTAGGCATATATATATATATATATATATATATTTTTTTTTTTTTTTTGCTTTTTTTGGTCACACTTGGCGATGCACTGGGGTTACTCTTGGTTCATGCACTCAGGAATTACTAGGTCGGCTGCATGCAAGGCAAACGCCCTACCCGCTGTGCTATTGCTCCAGCCCCTAGGCATATAGTTGAGGTACATCTCTGAGGGGATATAAAGATGGTAGCATCCTTGTCATTGCTTTACATGTATTAATAATTAAGTTAATACAAGTTCACTCATCAGTTGATGAATTGAGTAACAAAGTTTTGAAATTCTCAGTCAAGCATCAGTAAGGTATAAAGTGATGGACAGGGTTTTTGGATTTAGAAAAGAACCCTTGATTATTTTGCTCAGGGTTTAGGGGGGGCCTATTTTTAGTTGGACTATGACCTTTAAGACAGGTTAAGTATTTCTGGAAATCCCCAGCTGTTATCAGGTTGTAGATGTAGTCTGGACAGCCTTTTTTTCAACTGACCTTATACATTGATGCTGCCTCTGGTTTTTCCAGGGCTCCAAATTACTTCTATGAACCAGCTGCTCAAACACATTAATGGCCACAATTAAATAGTCCCAAATGACCTTTAGTCATGGCAGTGGTTAATTGAGCTAACTGCCCTGGGGTTTGCCATCTTTGGCAAAGACTTGCAAGTCCAGTAGGGCTTGATTTTTCATTTGGTTTGCCAACAAATGTTCCAAAAGGAAGCTGATTTTTGTATTACACTGTAGAAATGAAAAAAAAAAAAAGGTGGGCAGATGAGAGGCATCTGCTAAAGGAATTCCAAACTCTTTGTTAGAAAAAGATTACATAGCAAGTTTGAAGTTACACCAAGATTGTTTAAG
Source organism: Sorex fumeus (assembly GCF_029834395.1). Lineage (NCBI taxonomy): Eukaryota > Metazoa > Chordata > Mammalia > Eulipotyphla > Soricidae > Sorex > Sorex fumeus. The sequence continues at coordinate 9,093,604 of NW_026606059.1, read as the reverse complement.
GGGATTATCTTTTAAATAGTAAACTCAATCTTCTGATGGGAAAGGAAGAAAATTAGTGTCTAGAAGGTGAGTGAATTCAACATTGAATATTAAATGGCCAAAAAATAGCTGAGAGTACTTTAGATACTCAGAGACATGCTATGGAAATGACCTAGAATGTTGTTCCAGAGAATAAGGATGGTTTTTATTTACTTCATCAACTTTTCCAAATGCCCTGAAGGCTTTCTGGTATATAATGAATATGGAATTAACAATTTTTGAATAAATGTTTGAGACCTACAACAGCAACAGTCACAGTCCCCAAGGAAGTAAATGATAGAGTATTAAAATAACTGAACGATGAGTGTGAGGACAGACTGATATGGGAAGAAATAAATTTACTTAATGTAGTAGATATCAACCACGGAAACAGGATTTCCAAATGTATTGAACATGTATTTGACTTGGACTGTTAGACTATACATTTTTTACGGTTATCAGTGAATCACACCAAACATAGTAGCTTAAATATATTATTTCACAAATATAACATAAATCTATTACTTTAGTAATGGAGGACTGACATGTGAAATCAAGTTGTTGGCAAAGTTGGGTTTTCTTGGAAGTTCTGAAGAAAAATCTGTTTTCTTTCTCCTTGATTCTGGTGTATTCTGGTAATTCTTAGTGTCCCTTGGTCTATACACATATTGTTACAATCTCTGACTCTTTATACTGCTTTGTCTTTGAATTTCTCCTTTTTTTAAAAAAAAATGTTTTCTCTTCTAATTGGAGGCTTATCATCAGATGTGTGGCTCATTCTAGAGAAGATATCCCACCGGAAAGATCCAAGTTAGGATTACGTTTACATTTGTAGGTTCTCAGAGGTCCAAAGGAAAAGGGGGGGGGTGGGCAGGGTCACCAATGAATTTACCTCACTACTTAAGAGTGCTATGTTAGAGTTGTGAAAAAAGATTTTTCTTCCCTGAGAACAAGGCTAAAAGCTCTTAGTAGTAAAAGATGAGGTGTTTATAGGTTGGAGGGAAAATGGTGACTCTGATGAGCTGGATGAGAGTGTAGTGTAATTTTCAGGACAATCTGAGAGCAGTGTCTTCATTGAAAGGGGTGGGGGCAGGGAGTAGCTACCAGAAATCACAGGAAGCATCTTGGTCGCAGGGACTGCTGGTCTACCATCACACAGCTGTTGAGTCTCTGCTGAAATCAGCCAGGCTGTTTCCTTTCTCTGCTCCTCATTGCCCCATTCCTGTCATCATTTCCTCTGGGAAATTTTGCAGCAAACACTCAAGATTATTTGCTTATATGCCTCTTCCATCTATGGGCTCTTCCCCTTCCTACACAGAATTTTTATAAAATTGGTGCTGGACTATAGAAATACCTGAAAACTCTGTACACCATATTATCCTTCTGGTTCGCATGGGAGTCTTCAGTTTTCCTTGTCTATCTGATATAAGCCGAGATTTCCATAGACAGAAAAACAAATACCTTCTATCACACTTTTTTTTTCATAAATGAAAGTGAGATCTTGGCAAGGAGTTTTTAACTTTCCTTCTATGATAGCATTTCCAATAGCACTTCTGGCTTGTTTCCTTAAGTGGGAGGATCTAAATCCAGTAAGTAGATAATATAGGACCCATCCCTATCTCCTACAGTTTGCCAGCCTTTCCCAGAAGCAGAGAAGAAAAAGTGGGAATTGCGAAAGGAAAATAAATGTGAAAGTGAAGTATTTTCTTTTGGAAGCCTACGGTGCAAAATTCTGTGTGCAGGACAATTGAGAAGTCTAATATGCATCATTCCACTTGACTTATAAAAAGGTGACAAAGAACAACTTTGGGGTTTTAGCAAGGAGTCTGGGTGTTTTGAAGAAATGTGGACTTTTCTTAGGTTTCTAGTTGCCTCTTTTACAGATTCCTTACATTGTGAAGGAGATTCTGCAAATGATGTTTACATCTGTTTTAAGTCTTTTGCAATTCAAGTGACAGCAAAGGTAATTCAAATTGCCCTAGCCGAAGAGGGAAGTTAATGGGTAAAATAATTGTAAAGCTGAAGTAGTTCATGACCTTAGGTGCTCAATATGGTCCCTGAAATTGAATCAATTCTGTTCATTTCACTCTCTCTGCACAGACATACTGAAACACTTCTCATTTGAGGCTGCCACTCAGGGCACCAGACCCGCAAATTCACAGCGCACAATTTTGTTGATTCTGGGTCCTGCACGCCTTCCCACCTTGGCAACTTCTAACTCAGGGCCTCCCACATGCAAAGCAGATGTCCGACGCTATGCCACATCCGAATTTCTGATTGGCTCATCCTTAAACCAGTGGCTATAAGTCCAAGAAGGGAGTATTGATGAACTAGGATTGAGCTATATGTTTCCATCCTGGAAAAAGCAGTCGACATAGGAACTGCCTAGTGTTAAAGTATGAAATGATTGAATTTTCAGAAGAAATTCGAGTACTGTTACCAAGAAAATGAAACAACAACTCGAGGCAAATTGTCCATTTACAAGCTGAGTGATCGTGGGGAAATAGTCCTCATTTTTCTTACCTCATTTGTAAAGTGAGGGAAATGATGGGAGCTGAGGTGGGGAAAATGATAAATGATTGGGCTGGAGTGATAGTGCCGCGGGTCAGATACTTGCCTGGCATGCTGCCAACCCAGCTCAATACCTGGTAACACATGGTTCCCTGAGTCCTGAACACATAGCTAAGAGTAAGTCCTGAACACTGCCAGGTATGCCCCGCCCAACCCCAAACAAAGGAAATCCAATGCAGAATATGATTACCTTTCATCCTGTTTGTTTTTAGGTGAGGTTGGGGGGTAGGTCACACCTTGCAGTGCTCAGGGCTTACTCCTAACTCTGCACTCAGGGATCAGTTCTGGTGGGATCATTGAACCATATGCAGTGCCAGGAATCAAACCTGGGTTGACTTTGTGGAACGCAAGTTCCCTACCCACTGTGCTATTGCTCCAGCTCCTCACTATTGTTTAAAATACAGCTCTTGAGCAAAAACACAGATCAAGAAGGTAAAGGTAAAGGCCCTCCCGTTGATCATCGATTTGCTCGAGCGGGCCCAGTAACGTCTCCATTGGAGACTTCGTTGTTACTGTGTCTGGCATATCGAATACGTCATGGGGAGCTTGCCAGGCTCTGCCGTGTGGGCACGATACTCTCGGTAGCTTGCCAGGCTCTCCGAGAGGGGCGGAGGAATCGAACTCGGGTCGGCCATGTTGGCTGCGTGCAAGGCAAACGCCCTACCGCTGTGCTATCGCTCCAGCCACAGATCAAGAATAAAATATAAAATATATTTGTATTTTAAAAGAAAAACAGGATTTGTTACTTCTAGCAGATCCTTACTAAACATTAAAAACTAATTTATTGCAAATAGAAAAAAATGATCTCAGATGAAGAACTCAGATATTGAAAAAAATAGAAAACAAAGATAATGGTCAGTGTAGGGCCACATATAAAACAATAATGACTGTAACATATAAAAAAATCAGTACTAATGAAATGTCTTTTTGAATTTAGAATATAATTGTAATTAGAATGCCTGATAACAGCTAACCAAACTGAGTGGGCAGAGAAAGGCACTCATTTTCTAAGAACATTGCATTATCCAGAAAGAAGAGCCAACTGATATTTTATTTTGATATGCCAGTTATGTGGCACTGTCCTCCTGTTGTTCATTGATTTGTTCTAGTGGGCCCAATAGTGTCTCCACTGTAAGACTTGTTACTGTGTTTGGTATATTGAATACATCATCAGTAGCTTGCCAGGCTTTGCTGTGCGGATGAGATACTCTCAGTAGTATCTCCGAGATACATGCCTGAGAGGAGCGGAGGAATAGAACCCGGGTCGGCTGGGTTGGCTGCATGCAAGGCAAATGCCATACCTGCTGTGCTCTCGCTCCAGCCCAATATGTATAATGTAATATTTAGAAAAATAGAAATAATAATCTCCCCCTTCTTTTCCTTTATCATAATTTTCTTTGCTTTAATAACCAGAGATCCAGGCAACTTGATTAAAACACTTGCCTACTTGATTGTGATGTTTACTTTAAGAGTATCACACTTAGATGAAAGTGCTCGCACACATGCTCATCTGGAATCACACCTTTCTACTTGTAGTGATATTCAACCCTCTATCCACATACAGGTGCTGATCCACAGATGGAGAAAAGCCAAAATCCACTGGTCTACTTCCTTGGTTGTAAGTCCATAGACCAGTATGCAGGGTGAGTGCCCGTCCACAGATGTGAAAGGGTGAGGAACACTGGGCTGGTGCAATGTTCTGGTTGTAGTGCTTGCTGGGTGTGATGCTTTAATTGTACTTCTCACACGCAGACTTGCTGGGAGTTGCACAACTGGTCATGGTGCTTATGTGTGTGTATTTTTTTTAAATTTAAATCACTGTGCGATATAGCTACAAGCTTTCATGTTTGAGTTTCAGTCATACAATGATCAAACACCCATCCCTCCACCAGTGCACATTCCCCACCATCAATGTCCCCAGTATGCCCCCCCCTTTCCAACCACGCCCCAGTCTCTATGGCAGACAATTTCCCCAATACTCTCTACTTTTGGGCATGAGTTTTTAGTTGGGCTGCCTATCAGAGGTCTCATAGCTGTCAGCCGTGATGCTCTTATTCCTCTGGATCCAGGATACAGGCATCTGTAGCAGAAGAGCTTCTGGGGCTACATTCGTTACAGGCACCAAGCACCAGAGACCAAACTTGCAACCTCACAAAGGCAGGTACTTTTGCCACCAAGCTATCTCCTGGCTTCCAGTAAGAATATTTTAAAAACTGCCAGTTAAAGTGTAATTTTAAAAAAGGAAGAAAAGAGGAAAGTAATGCCACTATTGATAAACAGTCTAAATGCCCAACTTGTAGAAAAAACAGTCATGAAATAACAAAACAAAATCAGTTATGTATTATTTACAGCTGTGCTTCTGAAACACAAGCACCAAAATGATGTCAAAAGTGAAAGACAGAATGAAATGTAATGTTCAAATATTGCTCACTATAAAGCTGGTTTAATTATCTTAATACCAAAAAAAGTGGTGTGCAGAGATAAAAATATTTTCATTGAGACACAAGAGGACAATTTCAACTATAGCACTGTAGTACTGTCCTCCCGTTGTTCATCGATTTGCTCGAGTGGACACCAGTAATGTCTGACAACAAATTGTGAGACTTCTTCTTACTGTTTTTGGCATATCGAATACATCATGGGTAGTTTGCCAGGCTTTGCTATGTGGGCAAGATACTCTCGGTAGCTTTTCGGACTCTCCAAGAGGGGCAGAGGAATTGAACCCGGGCCTGCCGCATGCAAGGCAAATGCCCTATCCGCTGTGCTATTGCTTGTTTGGGAAGATATAAATTTATTTGTAAGCAGGTAGTAATATTTATAGTCTCAAAATGTTTAAAATATAAATGTAGAGTGTCAAGGAGATGTAGACTATTAACAATCACAGCCTGACACGTTTGACATTCTTTTCTCAGTAATTAATAGCAAAAGCAGACAAAAATATAAAAGATACATAGTGAGATGGTTATATAACTAATACATTTGTGTTTATTATTTGGGGAATGTTTTAATCTTTTAAGTATTATGCAAATATTTTATACATGTACAATGTTTGTAACTTATTTGTACTATATGTTATTCATGTATTTTTTTACCAATTTTTAAAAAATAGTGTTGGTTACTTCATCTTCAGCTTATTTCTACCACTGAATGAACATACCTCAGCTCAAACATTGCATTTATATGACTCAGCTCATGTATTTATTTACATATTGTTTATCATTTAAAACAATTTATTGATTCACTTGAGGCCACTACTTGGCAGTTATTGGATATATGGTTTCTGGCTATTGTTCTAAGTGCTATAATGAACAGAGGTGTGTGTATGTATACACATATATACATATCTTTTCTGTATGTATCTTAATGTTTATGAGTGTTGAGCATAGTTGCCTCAAACTGGAATTTCTAGGTCCTATAGGAACTCTGGTCTTCATTTTTTGAGAAATTTCAACATTATTTTTCACAGGGGCTGAGCCAGAGCTAGTGTGAGATGATAGCTTATTGTTGACTTGATATGAGTTTGCCTAATAATATCGATGATCATGATCACTTTTTCATATATTTATTGGTGATTCATATAACTTTTTTGTGGAAATGTCTATTTTCTCTCTCTCCAATTTTTCTGGAGTTATTGGTTTCTTTGTTGCTGAGCTTTGTGAGTACTTATATGTCCTGGATATGGTTCTTTATCTGACGTATTGTGTGCAAATATCATCTCTCTTTCAATAGGGTAAATATCTTATGTTATGTAAAAACTTTTAAAATTTAATGCAGTCCCACTTATTTCTTTTTAACTTTGCCAGTAGAATCAAATCATTAAAACATCTTTGAGAACCTGAAGAGTTCTTCCTATATTTTATTCAATGTATTATCTGGATTTGGTCTAATCTTGATATCTTTAACCTACTTTAAAGTAACTTTCTGAAGCACATTCCTTAAGGGGAACTATTCACCAAAATTTAAAACATGGTGGTCTTCATCATTTTAATAATTCATTTTAAGAATTCAAAATGACAAATTATATCTTTTTGAGGAATATCTATATTGTTCCACATAAGTGGCATGCATTTAAAATTGGTAACTAAGACATATTTAGAGAACTGTGGGCCTGAGTAGTACATCTTGAAACATGGGCAGGAAGACTATGTTAGAGAGATGCTGCTTCTTGTACTAAAGCAATTGGCTGTGTGTAGAGCATGTGGTTGCTTGCCTTGTATGTGGCTGGCCCGGGTTTGATCCCAGATACCACACATGGGTTCTTGGAGCCCTTCCAGGAGAGATCCCTGAATGAAGAGTCAGGAGTAAGGTCTGGGCACAGTTGGGTATACCACCCCCCAGAAACCTTCCTTGTTCTTTTAATATGAATCCTAGAAATTACAGATGGAACACATCAATTTCCGTAGGAGAACTTGAATCCTTTAGTTATGTTTTAATCTAGCCAGTTCACTTGACACATTTATTCTAATTGGTATTGCTTTGCAAATTGCTAAAAATATGAAAATACTAGTGATTGACTTATTAATATTCAGGGGCCTCCTGTGAGGGATGTAAAAGTCAACAGCTGTCTTCTTTCTCGTCTTGACTCACAGGAGAATTATCTAAGTTCAGTGAACGCTATAATAGGCTCATAGAAGACCCAACTATAAAATTTAGAGTAATCCCTTTCTCACTTCAATCTATTACCCACAGCCAATATATGTGAATGTTGGCAAATGGTTCCTTCCCGCCCCTCAAAGAAAAAATAAAACAAAACATATCTTGAATGAAACTGGCCTCCTCTTTTGGGCTCCATAACTTATGAATCTATTTCAGGCTGTGGCCATTTTCAGTCTTTGAACTTCTGCAGCCATCAAATCCTGACATTTTCACCTGAATCAAAGTAAAAACTTTTTTTTTGGTCTTCGATATTGTCTCCAGAGCTTTGAAGAATGATGACAGCACATATGTCACATGGCGATAAAAGGATGAGAAGAAATACATGATGCAGAGAATGTAAAACAAACATAAACTTTCATTTTGAGAGCCAGAAAGATAGTAAAGTTGGCAGAGCACTTGCCTTGCTTGTGCCTGACCTGTTCTATCTCCTGCACCGCATAGGGTCCCCTGAGAATTGCCAGAGGGACCCCAGAGTACAGCCAGGGAGATAGTTCTGAACACAGCCCTGTGTGACTCAACCCTTCCCCACCACACCCCAATTTTCTAAAGTCTAGGAAAGTATACGAATTTCAAGACTATGTAAAAAGAGTCATTTTCCAAGACCATTTCTGAGATGCTATTGCAATTTTTTTAATGAATTATGTAACTACATTTTAAGATGTATGACCAAAGTATGTGTATATATGTGGCACTGTAGCACTGTCCTCCCGTTGTTCATCTATTTGCTCGAGTGGACACCAGTAACGTCTCACAACAAATTGTGAGACTTGTTACTGTTTTTGGCATATTGAATACGTCATGGGGAGCTTGCCAGGCTTTGCCGTGCGGGTGAGATACTCTTGGTAGCTTGCCGGGCTCTCTGAGAGGGGAGGAGGAATCAAACCCGGTCGGCCATGTCAACCGTGTGCAAGGCAAACGCCTTACCCACTGTGCTATCACTCATATACATATATATGTCCTTTAATAAAATATTTTACTTCTAGAAATTCTCACCTGATTAAGGAAAGATATTTAATATGTCACAGTGAACTAAATAAGAATTTTGAGGTCATTTAAACATGCAAAACTAATAAAATGATTCAATATGTTAGCATAAAACCAAGATTAGGCAGTCAATAAAGAATTTAGTGAAAACCTTTGGCATATCTCTAAGCACTGATGCATTGAGTTGGAAAATTGGCCAGGTTATATCATTTATATGAAGAGGTTACTAAACATTACATAGAGGATAATATCCCCTCTGTGGTGAGTAAAAAGACATTTTTTCTTATAGAGCTTTATATGTAATTGTTATCCACGTCATTGTCTCAAAGCTATATAATAACTTATTATTAAAATTTTTCCAATGCTTTCCAATTAAAATCTAGGAATCTAATGATTTTTATTTGAGTGAAAACACCATTGTTAAGTCTGGTCCAGTTCATATACACATTACGCTCCATGACTCTGGAAGAACAACATGTAAGAAATGTGAATCTGTTATGGATTAGATTCTTCTAGAAAATAGGGAGAGTATAGGTCATAAGTTTCCAGCTCTTCCATAGTGTCGGCATTTAGTACCACTTTTCTTTATTTTGACAACCATAGTCTGATTTCCTTTTGAAGAACATTGGCCTACTTGAAATTATACGTTGGAATAACACCTTTTCCCATATATAACTCTGGAAGATGGAATGCATTGAAATAGATTTAGAAAATAGAAACATTCTCCCATCCCCACACTATCCCCTCCGATTCAGTGATACGCAAGTTGGGTATAAGCTCACAACCTTGAAATTTAGTGCTTACCTGAGGAATTTCTTTTGTTTTTGGTTTTGGGGCCACACATGGTGATGCTTAGGGACCACTCCTGGTGGTGCTCAGAGGATCATATGGGATGCTGGGGATAAAACTCAGCCAACGGCCTGCAAAGCAAGTGTCATGCCTACTGTATTATCTTTCAAGTCCTAAACTGAGTTCTTTCATGGAGAGACAGGAAGACTCTTTTGGTTTTCCATTAGATTCAGACTTTGAGAAAATTGCTTGAAACTGTCAGTGGGACACAAGATAAAATCTGAACATAAAGCCAACATAAGGAGAGAATGATGAGACATAGAGAACCTGTACTGTGGTGACTAAGTTCCTGGTCCACGTCACACCTGAGGTCAATAATACATCTTGTGTTTCCATTAACAACCCAATAATTTTTCTTGTTTAAGAAGATTTGGTATTAACCATAATATCCAAAAGGAGAGAGAGAGAAAGAGTAAAGGGAATGTACCTGCCACAGAGGCAGGGTGAGGGGATGGGAGGGTTGCAGGAGGGGTAGCTTCTATATTAATAATTGGTGGTGGAGAATGGGCACAGGTTGAGGGATGGGTACTTGATCATTGTATGACTGAAATGTAACCACGAACGTTTGTAAGTCTGCAACTGTGTCTCACAGTTATTCACTAAAAATATTTAAAAAAGAAGATTTGCTATTTATGTATGAGTTTCACTCTAGAATTCAATACAGTACTTAATAGAGCTGGCAATAGATTGTCCCATTACTTAAAACATCCAGCAAGAAAGAGGGATAAGCCACATTTGTAATGCTGATAGGTTTAGAGATTAAGATAACATGGAAAGAGATTTTGACTCAGAATTTTTTTTTACTCTTTGAATCATTTAAAAAAATGTAAATTTTGGGGTGCTGGAGTGATAGCACAGCGGGTAGGGCATTTGCCTTGCACGCAGCCGAACCGGGTTTGATTCCCAGAATTCCATATGGCCCCCTGAGCACTGCCAGGAGTAATTCCTGATGCAGAGTCAGGAGAAACCCTTGTGCATAGCCAGGTGTGACCCAAAAAGCAAAAAAAAAAAATGTAAATTTTGGTGCAAGAATGATAGTACAGCAGGTAGGGTGTTAGCCTTGCATGCTCGATTCCGGAACCCTTTGAGGTTGCCCTGAGCCCCAGCAGGAGTGATTCCTGAGCACAGAGCAAAGAGTAAGTCCCGAAGTCTGCCTGGCGTGCTCCTCTCACAAAAAAAGGAACCCCAAGAGGTAAAGATTTATTATTTCCTGTCTTTGGAAGGTGTCATGTGAGTTCTTCCAGTGAAGATAAGGTCCATCATGCCTTTCCAATCCTGTCAAATTTGGTTCTTACTGTGGCCATAACAATTTTTTTTCTAAAAAAACAAACAACAAAAAAAAACAGGGACTGAGCACGTATTCAGTTTCTAATCTCTATTTTATTTCCTCTAGCAAAGTAGCTACACAAGCAGGAACTGATGTTGAGGGTACAGACCCCAGGACTGTGTGTGATTCTTCTTATCAGAGACAGGATTCGCCACCCACTCCTCTGGGACACTTGTTTCTAGATCTCCGCGGGGTACACATTCACTGCCTTCATCAAAGTAATCAGCATCATTATAATCAGTATGCTATAATACTCATTCAAGATGTTGAATGCTATTATAGCCTTTTTAGAGAACTTATGCCTCATGCTTTAAAAAATGATAATGTGTACATGTACATGTATATGCATATACAGAGAGAGGAAGATAATTATTTCAGTTCGCTGTGCTAATGCTGTTAGGTTAATATCTGTAGATGAATACGGTAGCTTCTATATTAATAAACTATTTAGCTGTATTCAATATTTGTGATTGTGACTTTTCAGGTGATGGTCAGAATTTAAAAGAGGAGAATATGTAATAGGGAATTCTGTGATAACGTTGTATTCTCTAAAAAGCATTTGAACAAGAGTATGAAATACCACAAAGTTTAATAATGAAGGCATTAGGTGATGGGTGTCAGAAGCAGTACAGTGTATCCACTAAATATTTAGGTGGTATCTAAAACTACAACTTGCTTACATTATTTTAAAGATTGTAAAAAATATATATGGCCACTTAGAAGTCCATAAGTGAAGATTCCTGTATTTTCCATAAATTATCAATTTTTAAAATGTTTGATCTAATTCCAAGTTAGAAAAATTAAACTAGTAACATCACATGAACATATGTACATAATAAATAGACATGGTATTAATTGTTCTAGATTGTGGAAGATATTATTAGTTGAATAGGAAGAATGCCTTTTTATATTTAAAATTCTCAAATCACTTATTCTGTGTTCTCATTGCTTTGCAATATTTCAGGATTTCAGGAATTTAGCTTCATTCCTCTACATGTGTGTAATCGTCAACATATCCACCATCCAAATTTCAGTGCAATGTGCCACCAGAAAGATTTCTCTATTCATTTCTCTTTTTCCTTCCTCCCTTTCCCTTTGGTAACTATCACAGCTTTCACCAAGTTGATGAATCACTTTTGTTGTTTCTTGAATGTTTGTTTTCAGCAGTGGTTCATAGTCCATGTATGCTTGGAACTGTCCATTATTGTGTCTAATTTCCTTAGTTATTTTACTTAGTATTATTGCCTCCTCCATTTTGCCTCCAAATGGTGTGATCTTATCATCTATGATAATGTCATAGTATTTCACTGAGTATTTCACAGTATTTCACAGTTTTTCTTAACAAGACATCTCTTGTTGCATAGTCATAAAATGACTTTTGACATAAATGTCTATTGTTTTCTCATTAAAAGAGTTGAGACTTCTTTATTTCTTATGTATTTTTACTTCCTTATGTATTTTTAGACACAATGTATTTACAATTTTAAAAATAAATTTCAAAAGGCATACCATACAATATATGATATATTTATGTACATATTCTATTGATCAGGCACAAACTAGGTGCTTTGCCATTTAATTATGATGAGGTAAAGGCCCTCCTGTTGTTCATCGATTTGCTCGAGCGGGCCCAGTAATGTCTCTATTGGAGACTTTGTTGTTACTGTGTTTGGCATATTGAATACGTTGAGGGTAGCTTGCCAGGCTCTGCCATGCGGGCGAGATACTCTCGGTAGCTTGCCAAGCTCTCCGAGAGGGGCGGAGGAATCGAACTCGGGTTGGCCATGTTGGCTGAGTGCAAGGCAAACGCCCTACTGCTGTGCTATCGCTCCAGCCCTATGATGAGATACTATTTAAAATTTATAATGGCCCAGTGAAGAACAAGTTTATTGCAATGTAGAATTGGTGTTCAAGGCAAATGTCTCTCTTTAGGACCTGCCTCTTTGTATTAATGGTTACCTTTGCAGCATGAACATTTAGGAGGTATTAGAGAGTTCCAACTTTTTCTTGACTCAAAGGAAACAAAATGTACTCCAAATACTCTGTGACTGTTTAGTTCTTAGGAATTTTTAACATCTGAAAAACAACAACTAAATTAATATTTAGTTTCCAAAATTTTGGTATTTGAGAAATGCCCAGTTCTTGAAGGTCTGTTTCTAGTTATCATTGGAAAGTGAATGGCCACATTAGAAATTATTTTGCAAAGTTACTGACTAAGATAATACTTCCTTCAGTTTGATCTGTGAAGGATTGGGATTTATAAGTATAATAGAAGGGGCCAGAGAGATTGTACAGTGGGTAAGGGGCTTTCCTTTCATGCGGCCGACCTGAGTTCAATTCCTAGCACTGCATACGGTCCCCTGAGCCTCACCTGGAGTGATCCCTAGCACAGAGCAAGGAATAAGTCCATAGCACCAACAGGTGTGGCCCCCAAACAAAATATATTTGTCTACATATATGTATATATAAAATACATACACATGCATGTATCCCATTTTTATATATTTAAATCATACTATATTTTAATATATTGTTCTATTTCATTATATTATAAATATATATTGTATTATATATAATAGACACTTCAAAGAAGACTTACTTTTAAGTGCCTTACTGAATAAGGAGAAACGGTTGAACTAGAAAGGGAAATTTGGCACATGTTAGCTGGTAAAAATAGGTGTCTAATTCTGGAGGAATCCATTATTAATTATTTCCTAGTGCCAAGAGAGAAATACAGCACTTCCTCCCAATTTATGTATGATATTTTGTAGCAGTTCATAATGTTAATTTGCTAGGGAGAGTCCACATTGCCTGCCCATCCCCCTCCTCCCCTTTCCACATACACAGCCCCGACACACACACACACACACACACACACACACACACACACACACACAAAGGTTTTGGAAGAAGGGGAATTTGTGTTTGCAGGTCTAGATGGACCTTTCTGCCTGCAACAACTAAAAGCAATTCTGCTGTAGCAAATGGTCTTGCATTCATATATATTCTTTTTAAGACACAGGCAATTAAAAGTTTTAGAACTTTACATATGCTGTGTAAAAATTTTAAACCCCCTCCTCCTTCCACAGAAGAACACTGGAAGAGTCCCAAGATTTTCTTTCAAGAAACATCATATTAATATTCTCGTGTATTTGAAATTTAACATTTCATATTCCTTCCCCTCCACCTTTTATTGTTCCTATTTACAGTGCACCTGAAACACATTGTGTAATTGGCAGCGAGCCCAGATTTTCCATTTAGGAACAGTTTGATGATTTCACTTTTTCTTCTTCTTTTTTTTTTTTCAAACAGCAGGTGCTCTACATTGTAAACAATGCCAGTCGCCATAATATTATTAGCTTTTGAGTTTTTATTACATTCTTGCCTCCCTACATATTTTAAACTTCAGCGCAAGGAATTTCTGGCATCAGCTCAGCAAGCTTCTTATTTCACGGGGAAGATAGATTCCAGCAAAGACAGTGCTTCATTGTCATTTATAATTAGAAAGTGTAAGATTTACCTAATCATAAAATCACCCAATATTTTCAGGTTTGTTTCTAATTTTCTAGGCAATACATTCACATCTGTTTCTTGCAGCATGCTAATTCCTCACAGTTGCGTTTCTTTCACAAATACTTAACCCTTTCCTTTTTTTGTGATCCAAATATAGCACTTGTTTGACTGAGCTTTCCTTGGAAGCTGTAGGGAGTAGCTAGCATTTTTATGAACACTCTTAAAATGGCCAGAGCTCGTCAGAATCAATGCATTCAATTGAGCTATTTTAGCAATCCATGTGTATCACTGCATGATCGATTTAGCTTTAGCAGTCAGCATGGAATAAGGAGATGGCTGAGATGATACAATTGACCACATTTGTTGCCAAATGTAATTCATTATATTCTCAACAATGGTGACCAAACACCTGTCATAGAAACTGTTCTCACATAGCAAGTGCTCAATAAATATTTCCAGAAAAGAAATGCATCAAAAGATGTCACCTTAGTCATCAGAATTAAAATGTTCACTATTTATAATGCACGTGCTTACAAAAATCTTGTGAAAAAAGGTGAGTTCTTGAAAATACAGACTTCAGCAATTCAAAATAAAGTACTCATGATGTGGGTCCATCATATGGTCTGTTGTATGTAAATGGATGAAAAATAAAACACTATTTCTAATACCAAGTTTGTATTTCTAATACATTCACTTCATTTTCTGAGATGAAATTCAGGATAATACTTAGCGTACGTCATATTAAGAATTTTTCTTTATAGGTTGTGAGAAACTTTCCGTTTACTAATCAAAAGGGAAAAAAGAAAAAGCAAGCTATTTTGTTTCTCCAGCTATGATCTTTCCCGCTAAACTGCATTTAGAGCTGCATTTTTTCCAGATCACTTCAATAAGTGAAAGCCCAACAGAGAACAGATGCAATATAAGAGCAATAAAGGAAGAAAAAAATTAAAAATCCTTTGTTCTCCCTGCAGTACATCCGTAAATCTATTAGCATTATTTTCCTTTCTTCTCTCTCTCTCTTTCTCCTTTTTTTTTTTTGTTTTTGCATCCCAAGCCAGATCTCAAGTTCTCTGAAGCAACCCTTAATCAAGCTCCCCAAAGGCCTAAGACTGCATGCAGCAATTTCTCCCCTGCTCTCTGCACAGATGTTTCGAGCACATTCCATTACACCTACATGCCATTACAGCTAATGGCTTATTCTGATGAAGAAAGCTGCTTTCTGCTCAGTGCAGCAAAGGGGAAAATTTCCTCCTGTACAGTTCGATCCCTGCAACAATGAAATGTGGGGGCAGGTGGTACAACAGAACTCTCTAATGTTAATTACATACTGTATTACCCCCAAATTTGGCTGGTCATTAATTATGCTAATTTACCTTCCTGAAAATTAGTACCATCAATGTGAACATTTGAGCAGATTATAGCAAAATGTAGTCTATCATAGTTGCCTGTAAACCTGAACCCTGTGAGGTAGCCAAAGAAAAGATTACTGCTCTTGAATACAACTACTTAAGCAGAAAAGAGTTTTTAGCCATCCTTAGTACGGCTCAGAGTAAATTGTACCTGATTTTTAATTTTTTTTTTTTTGGAAAAACATGTGCCGTCCATTTTATTAATTAAAAAAATGGCGAAGAAAAGATAAATGTCTAAAACACCAACGTAAGATGATGCTCCAGGTCTTTGCACCAAACACAAAACCGAGGGATCGTTTTGGAGCAGAGCAAGTGGAGAAAAGTGGGCAGGAAAACTTTGCTGGCTGTATCTGCAGTTTCATGCTACAGAGCAGAATGATTTTCTTTTATGCATTTTTCATAGAGTCTTGATAAAGAGAGATGAACATTGTCTTCAGCAGCTCTCATAGTTATAGATTGTATTTTTTTTTATTTATTACACCATGAAATATTAACACATCTTCTCTTCCAACTCAAGTTTCAAATTTTTATCCTATTGATCCTGAGTTTAATAAAGTGTGTGGATCAGGTTAGGCTCGTTTTCCCTTTGAATGAAATCAGTACAATTTTATTTTGGCCTTTTGGAATGGGTTGGATTTCAGAAGAGCAGAGAATTCTTCTCGATGGAGTCGTCTCCCTCTCCTCTTCAAGGCTGCTGTTTCCTTCCATCCATCTCCAAGAAGCCATCATCATATTAACAGAGATGACAATCTGGCAAGGAGGTGCTGATCAAAGATAAATTTCACACTCGCACTTCGCATTTTCTAATTACACCATCTGTGTCAGACTCTTTCGTGGCAGTTCTGCCCAATCTGTCAAACGCGGCGTGCCTATGGGAATGCAGAGGAGCTGAGAAAATTTCCCTGTCTCTCCCCACCCTCCCAACCGATCCATCACCCCCAATCGGAGCTGGGCAGATCTATTAGTCTAATTGGGGACTGGAATGAAGGTTCCAGGTTGCTCTGGCGATGAGGTGTTTGGGGGATGCAAGACATGAGATTGCAATTGGAATCATATTACAGGGTCTGCCCTTGCTTGTCTCCGAGCAGGCTGGGAACCAGTCATGCATGCCATATCAGAGTGGGAGGAGTGAGGAGAGGAGCACCGTTTTTTTTTTTTTTCAAAAATCATGAATGAGAAAGTGTCTCCTTTCATTTCTCTCTGTTTCTCTCCGATACATTAAGGATAAATGATTGTGAACAGGCACTGATGGGAGGCATTCATCTTTTTATTATCATGTTATGAAACATAAGTATAAGGACTTAAACACAGTGACCCAGCCGATTTGGCCAGATCTAATCTAATCAAGGCCAAGTAAATAAATCCAAGGGTTCCTCCTCAATAACATGAATTAGTTCTTCTGGAATATAATATACAGGATATTCACAACTGGAGTCAACAGACTGAAAGCAAGAGGGACTGAAGATCGCTATTTCCAAAAAGAGTTTTCCAATAAAAATTCAACTTTGAGGTTTGATCCTTTCTTTTTTTTCTTCTTCTTCCAAATCCAGGGTTGACAAAGTCCATGAAATACCAAAGAAAAATGAAATGATTGCCCTTTCAAACTAGGGCCGTGGCATACTAACTATTCTAGTTATTGATTTCTCTCTGCCTACATGTCATGTTGCAGCTGATGCCAAGGAAAGTGAATAATGTAATTACTCATTTTTAGCTCTTTTAGTATCTACCTTTGTGTGTATTTGCTTTAAAAGGAAACCAAGGGTAATCTTCTCTTTTCTAACATAAACAACTCTGAAAATAATAGTACTTCTTTTGCTCTTTATCCTAGTCACCTTCACACCTTCAAATGAGAAGTCATAAAATGACATAGAAAGAGGAAAATAAGGAGAATAAGAAATTTTTAACTCTAGATCCAATCTTATAATTACTTTCTGATATTCTTTTTTATATATGCCCAACATCTAACACATCTGAAAATTATAGGGTCAGGATTGGTGAGATGATCCAATGGGAGGATGCTTGCCTTGCATGCGGTTGACCCTGGTTTGAGCCCTGGCACCAAATAGGATTCTCTGAGCATTTCCAGGAGTGATCCGTAAGTGCAGAGCCAGGAGTAAGCCAGGAACACAGCCAGATGTGGCCCAAACACCCCCTCCGTCCCAAATATTGTGTATGAATTTATATATTCTACCCTGTTTCAAATCATATGGTGTGTAGTTATCATATTTGGCACAATATCTTTCTAAATATACTGTTGCAATGTTTAAGGGTAGATTATGTTGAAAACTCATTTTTTCCTATAAGAAATCACCATTTTAATGGAGCAAGGGCACTTAGATAGAGAAGGGACCAGTATGAGAATAATGGATGGAAATGATCATTTCTGACAGGAACTGAATGTTGAAAGCAGGTAAAGGGATACATTGGATAACCATTCAGTATCTGCATTGCAAACCATAAGACCCAGAACAGGAGGGAAACTGGGGCCATTGGTGGTGGGAAATGTACACTGGGGACGGGACGGGTGTTGGAACATTATATGACTGAAAACTAATCATGAAGAACCTTGAAACTATATATCTCACTGTGATTCAATTAAAACAACAACAACAACAACAAAAGAAATCACCATTTTAATGAGAAGAACTGTGTCTCATTATTGTTTGTCTTTCACATTGCATGGGATCACAGGCCATTTATTAAATAGCACTGATGCATTTACTATACAAGGTGGACAACGTGATTCATGTCCTTGAGTAAAATAGACTGATGAGGCTGACTTGACTACACTTGCAGTGAAAGAAACTTTTGCAACAACCTGTCCCTTTTGCGCATATCTTCTGAAAGTTATGATTTTCCCATCAAATATTTATGCAACCTTTGTGCTTTCTCTGGAATTATAGAGCTTTTCTTTCAAAGTAATGGACAATTTGACTTCAAAATGGACTGCACCTGAATGACTTCATTGTAGAGGAATTAGCTGATAAAATTTAAGCCTCTACTTATAAATACTACATTATTCACTCATGGAAACAAACGTTGGTGAGTACTGATCTTTAGGGTGTTCAAAACTTTCTCATTTACTAAAATGTTTTTAAAAAATCTCTAGTTTCTATCTCCATTTCTCCTTCTATCTCTCCACCTGACCTACCATAACGTAGCTAGGAAATTCATTGAAAGTTTAAGAAAGCATTAAGACAGCTAAGTTATGAAGCCTAGAAAATTGACATTCTAAGGAAACACTAATAAATCTATCATTTTAATTCTTGAAGAATAGAAAGAGGAGAAAATAAAAAACAGTGGGTTTTTTTTGAGGAATTATTGTCCATGGTGTAAGAAAGTATTCTTTGGCTCAAACATTCTGATTATCCTGAACATAATTTGTGAAGGATTCACTCAGTAAATACTCTCATTAAATCACTTGCTCATTTAATTGTGAGAGGGCTTTGGCTATTTGATGAAGCAGGTGAGTTTTTATTCTCAATATTCAATGTCTAAATTGTCTTGAGTCTTCTATATTTTTAGGAATTTCTAGTCTATTATTAATAAAATGTTCACAAATCTTATACAATTTTGGAGTAAGTAAAAGACAACTTCCATTGCTTTTTTGTAGAATTACAGTATGTTTCTGGAGTTATTAACTATTCTTCAATACTGCTTACCATTGGTTACAAAATACATGAGGTCTGTTACAGTGGAAACCTTAACATCTACAACTTAATTACAGCATATGATGCTTTTCTTCACTGAGCTTATTAGAATCATTTGAACCATATATGTTAGGTAGATATTAACAGATCTAAGATACTGAGAATATAGTTTCAGGGTTGGGAATGCTCATATATTAATGCACACTAAAGAGCTCACAATATTTTTTTTTCACAAACACCTTCCAAACAGGCGGTGATTTACATTCTTTCTAAATTTACAGGTATGAAAAAAGAATTCAGTGAATGTTTTGAGGAGGAAAAGAGGTGGAGAGAGCTGGAGAAGTTAATTAACAGTTTCCTCACCACTCACACACATTTCCACAACCTAGTCTCTGCCCCGGCATCCACTTCCAAGCCATGTTTCCATTAAGCACTAAGAACTACAAATAAAGTAATTATGTCACAACTATGTAATCAAATCCAAGGAACCACGCATTCTTATTTTAGTAATGCTTCTATGTATAAATATTTCAAGAATAAAGATTATTTTTGTGCTCTCTGGCTCACTAAAACTCAACAAGTTGAAGTATAATATTTATAAAAAAGAAAAGTAACATTTTGGGCCAGTATTCACAGAGCTGTCTCCTAGATAAGGCATTAAAGATGGGAAATCTCCAGCTTCATCTCCTTCATCCTGGAAACTAAAAGGAGAAAAGTCCTACTGCCAATTCTGCTTCATCTTGATCACTGTCCAATCCCACTGTAGCAAGCTATGTTTCACACCCCATTTAGAATATGCTTGGGGGGGGGAATGGTACCCAAAGATTTGGAAGTAGGCTCAAAGCTTATCTCGACTCTCCAGACATCAGCAGTGTGAAAAACGGGACTTTTTAAAATAACGCTTCCTGCTCTTCCTGCTTCTGGTCAGGCCAAAAATTCCACAGGGACTGTTGTTCTCATGGAATTTTGGCACTTCCTCTGGAAGGCACAGCCAGAATCAGAACGTGCGGAGAGGGACATGGAAAATAAAACTGAAGCGTTTCAACTCGGGGTTGCACAAATATTAGAGAAACACATCCTAAAAAAGACAAGACTGTCTGAGAACACTGGAATAGGTGAATTCAGCCTCCCTAATGACCTCGCTGGAAGCCAGCCAGCCCTTCAGTATTTATTGTCAATACATGTGTCAAAGTCACAATCTCAGAGATAGCCACATAAAGAGCATGACTTGAGACTTCGTTCTGTCCAGTGTTTGAATGGGGGGAAGAGTAAGAAGACTCAATGGAAGACTTTGCCTGCCTGTTCTCGTCCGAGATTGACAAACAAGAAATGATAGTAAAGGTGAACAAAATGAGTTTCTGATTTAAAGAAATAATACTGAGGTTAAGGAAAAAAAACCCACAACTTGGAAGTGCTTTTGCTCAGAGCTGCTCACTAGTCAATGATTCAATCATTTAAGCGTATTCTTAGGTAATGTAAATAAAGTGTATAGTTAGCACACTGAACTACACGAAAGATATAAATACCATCTTATGAAATTTTCCTCTTTTATCTCCTGCAGCATTTAACATATTTTCATAATAAATAATATTTTTCTAAAACATTCTGTTGCTGTGATGGCCATTGAACAAATTGGTTTATAAACGTATTGGCTGAGAATATCATTAGAATATCATCTTGCACACAGTATATCCCAGTTGAATCCTCAGGACCCCATTCAGAACCTCCAAGAGTGATCCCTGAGCACAGAGCCAGGGATTAGCCCTGAGCACTGTTGAATATGGACCAAAGAAAAGAAATCATGAGGAATTTTCTCTTTATTGGAGAGCATTTTCTTAATAGGTCTATTTTGGTGAGGGCTGTGATTACCTTTGAATAAGTTTCAGTTCTCACTGTTGGGTACGATGTCACTGACATCTAAACATGATGCTTCTTAAACAAAGTGTGATACTCTCCCTGGGTCCATTAGCCTGGGCATCTCTGTCAACCCATAGGTTAAAGAAACTAAAGCCATTTTTTTTAACCATTCATGTTCCCATTCTCCACCAAAAAAAATCGAAAAGTTATTTTGATTATAACTAAAAATTGATGTCTTTGATATAGCATAGCGGATAGGGGCATTTGCCTTGCATGCAGCCAACATGGCCGACCCGAGTTCGATTCCTCCACCCCTCTGAGAGAGCCCAGCAAGCTACCAAGAGTATCTTGCCCGCACAGCAAAGCCTGGCAAGCTACCCGTGATGTATTCAATATGCCAAACACAGTAACAACAAGTCTCATGATGGAGATGTTACTGGGCCTGTTCAAGCAAATTGATGAACAACGGGCGGACAGTGACTGTGACAGTGACAGTCTTTGATTTGAGGCTCATAAAATTTCACAGAACCAAGAATTCGACTTGAATTATAGTGAGAAAAATTTCAAATATTTTATAATTATACTTTTCTTTGATTTACTTAAAAATGTATTTTGCTTAAACATATGGTTGACAAAGTCTTTCAAAAGTTGGGCTCTTGATGTTCCAACATCAATCCCACCACCTGAGTGACCTTCTCTCTACAATTGTTCTCATTTTCCCAACTACCCCAAGCCCTTAGCAAGCACCAATAATTTCTTTTATATTTCCTGTTACCAAAAAAAATGGCTGAAAGAATGATCTAAAATATTCCAATAAAAGATAATATGTGAAAATTGTTTTATCTCACCACAGGGTTAAGTCTTTGAGAATTTACTAAATTGTTTATCTAGCTAGTTAAGCCTTCTGTGCTATATTTTTTTGCTGGTTGAGTTTAGTTGGCTTCAATGTTATTTTCTCATCTCATTTGGTGTGTTCCCATTGAAATTGCATTCCTGTAGAATTCGGAGGTGTCACACGGTCCAGAAACCTCAGGATCTGTAGTACTGGCATGAGTCTACAGAGATTCTTCCTGAAGCAGTGGGTTTAGACTAGAGGCTATTGGCAGGGCAGCTGCAGCAGTAGGTTGTGGGTGTGGCTGCCAGGACTTTAGAAGAGTGGGACTCAGTCTAGCCACCTCTGAGTGTGACCCAAAGTTTCAATCTTGGGGGACTGGTGTGTTAATGGATTACAGCTTCTTGGCTTGCATCTTCTTGGAGATTTGGTCTGTGAATCTACAGAGTAGGGTTGTTGTGTGAGTCAACGTGGTGCTAGCTATGGGAGGTGGGCCTGGCCCTGGAGGCTTCTAGAAGGACTGGGGGGAGGTTGTCAAATCTTAATCCATATTAAATATTTTGTAGTTAGCATCTGAACTTGTTGTTACTGGTTCAAGGTCAGATGCTGTAGCATTGTAGCAGTGTACTCCAGTTGTTCATCAATTTGCTCAAGCGGGCACCAGTAATGTCTCACAATTTGTCTCAACAAGTTGTGAGACTTGTTACTGTTTTTGGCATATCCAATAGTCACAGGGAGCTTGCCAGGCTTTGCTGTGCAGGCGAGATACTCTCAGTAGCTTGCCAGGCTCTCTGAGAGGGGCGGAGGAATCGAACCTGGGTCGGCAGCATGCAAGGCAAATGCCATACCTGCTGTACTATCACTCCAGCCCAAGTTCAGATGTTAAATACAAATATTTTATATGAATTGATATTTGACAACAACAAGTCTCACAATGGAGACATTACTGGTGCCCGCTCAAGAAAATTGATGAACAATGGGAGGACAGTGCTACGGTGCAGCATCTGAACTACTTTATTTAAAATTTTTGTCATTCTTGCCAGTGCTCAGGGCTTACTCCTTAGTGTGTGCTCAGGACTCACTCCTGCTGGTGCTCTGGGGACCATGTATTATAGCTGGGATTGAACTGGTTGGCTTTACAGAGGCAGGGTGGGATGGGGGGATGGGGGGTGGAAGGGATACTGGGACCCGTGGTGGTGGAAAATGGGCACTGGTGGAGGGATGGCTGTTTGATCATTGTATAATTGAAACCCAAGCACAAAAATTTGTAAATCTACAACTGTACCTCATGGTGTTTCACTAACAAAAATTTAAAAAATGTAAATGATGGAGAAGGGGCACTGGTGGAGGGATGGGTACTGGATCATTGTATAACTGAAACCCAAGCACAAAAATTTATAAGTCTACAATTGTACCTCATGTTTCACTAATAAAAATTAAAAAAAAAATAACTGGTTGCCTTTGTGCAAGGCAGGTGCCTTTCTGCAGAATATTTCTCCAGCCTGAGAGCATCTGACACTTTGTTTATGTAGATAATAAGTTTGCGCACTGGAAAAGAGTGGGCGCATTCTGAATGAAATTATTCTCTGATGATCAGATCTCCTATGAGTGAATGCAGAATATTTGTAAAAGCGGTTTTTTGTTGTTGTTGTAGTTGTTTGTTCATTTTTTTTTTAAATAGGTCTTTTTTTCTTTTGGATATTCAAAACTGAGAACACCTACATTGCCCTCCACTCAGGCCCCAAAGAAGCTCTACATGGCGACATAGAGGGAAGATGGCAGCGTTGGGAGCCTCCCTTCCAGGATTAGCATGTTTCCAGGCCGTCCAAGACCATCACGGAGAGCACTGAGCATGGAGGCACCACATCTGGGAGCGGCGTTTGGGAATAAGAACCGCGAATAGCTCCTTCAGGAACTTAGAGTTTGAGAAATCCGATCTGAATTATACTTTCATCATTAACAGGTAACAGGAGAATGGAAAACGGTAAGGTTTCAGGTAAACTCCCCCTCCCCCCACATTGGAAAGCCTGCATCTACCCCTCAGTAGCTGTGCAGCTCAGGGAGGTCACTTGCCCTTGCTCTGCGCTGCAGTTCTCCACCACTAAAGTGGACACAAGTCTTTTTTTTGTTTGTTTTATTTTATTTTATTTTTATTAAAGGTAAAGGCTCTCCTGTTGTTCATTGATTTGCTCGAGCGGGCCCAGTAACGTCTCCATTGGAGACTTTGTTGTTACTGTGTCTGGCATATCGAGTACGTCACAGGGAGCTTGCCAGGCTCTGCCGTGCGGGCGAGATACTCTCGGTAGCTTGCCGAGCTCTCTGAGAGGGGCGGAGGAATCGAACTCGGGTCGGCCATGTTGGCAGCTTGTAAGGCAAACGTCCTACCGCTGTGCTATCACTCCAGCCTTTATTTTTTTATTAATGAAACACCATGAGGTACAGTTATAGACTTACAAATTTTTGTGCTTGGGTTTCAGTTATACAATGATCAAGTACCCACCCCTCCACCAGGGCCCATCTTCCACCACCATGGGTCCCAGCATCCCTCCCACCTCCCATACCCCCCATCCCACCCTGCCTCTGTGGCAGGGCATTCCCTTTTGTTCTCTCTCTCTCCTTTTCAGTCCTGTGGTCTGCAAGAGAGGCATTGAGTGGCAATCATGTTTGGTCTATAGTCTACTTTCAGTATGCTTCTCCCATCCTGGGAGGATCCTCCCAACACCCTTTATTTGGTGCTCCCTTCTCTATCTGAGCTTCCTTTTCCCCTAGCACATGTGGCTGGCCTCCAATACAAGTTTTGAATGGAGCCTAAGTCAGAGAATAGAAGACATACGTCTGCATCTACATATGTTGAAGCATATGTATGTGTAATTATTTCCCAGTCATGCCAACTGATCAATAAATGCTAGTTTAAATCTCCTTCTCGTCCCTCCATCAGACTAAAGTTTAGAGTCTATGAATAGGATCAGAATTAGCACGTACACGGGGGTCATGCCTTGTGTGCATCTCCAACTAAGCAAGGTTTTTAGTAGGAAGAATGCACGTTCATCATGATGTGCAAGAGTGAAAAAGGCACATTCTCACTAAGATTTTCTCTTTCTGTTCTTGTTCCCAATATATTATGGTGGAGGGAGCAACTGATGAAAATGTTTGATTGTTGCTTGATGTGGGATAATTCCAAGATCAGCAGGTAAAATTACAGCAATTCCTGGTAAATATTTAGTCTAATAACTTAAAGTTTAGTCCATGGTAGAACTCTTTCTTTCTTTTCTTCATTGTTTTTGGCAGGATGGTGGTGGGGAGGTGGGGAGGGATGGGCCACACCCAGCAGTGCTCAGGGTTTTCTCTGGGCTCTGTTTTCAGGGACTGTAGTTGTCAAGTCATTGCCTTGACCTCTGCACTTTGTCTCTGGCCCGTAGAGTTGTTTTCTTTTAATCTCCCTCCCCTTCCCCATTTCCACAATGTTATCTGCTTTTGAAGGAAGACTCAGCCTCTTTTATCTTATTTTTGTCACTTTTTAAATTTTTTTTAATTAAAATTTTTTTTGAATCACTGTGAGATAGTTACAAAGCTTCCATGTTTGAGTTTCAGTCATACAATGATCAAATACCTATCCCTCCATCAGTGCATATTTTCTACCACCAATGTCCCCAATATGCCCCCACCCTTTCCCAACTCTCCCTCTTCCTCTGTGGCAGACAATTTCTCCCATACTCTCTCTCTACTTTGGGGCATGATGGTTTGCAATACAGATACTGAGAGGCCATTATGTTTGGTCCTTTGTCTACTTTCAGCACACATCTCCCATCCCGACCGATTCCTCCAACCATTATTGACTTAGTGATCCCTTCTCTATTCCAGCTGCCTTCTCCCCCATCAACCTCTTATTTCAACTGGGTATGTGGCCCTGTTTCCTACCATCTTCTCTGTTCTTGCTAGTATTCTTAAGCCCTGACTCACTTGTGAAAATTCTACAAGAAATGCGCTTCATAGAACATAAATAAACATTTCACTATATTAAGAAACACATTTCTTTTTAGTACTCACGTGATGATATTAATCAATGGTCACAGACAAATCTAGGTGATCAGAGGTAGGTATGATTCTGATACAAGAGTATCACTAGCAATAATTTCAGAGTTTCTAAAGTTTTCCTCTAAATTCTCTGTTAACAGATTTATTCTCCTGAGAATACTTAGTGCTATTGATTTTCTCAGAAAACTTGTGTAACAGGTAATAGGTTTGGAAGAATATAGCATGTACCAAGATTGAAGACTTCTTTTCTTAAACTCCTTATATGACTCAATTGTTGAGTTAGCTCCAGATCTATCAAGAACAGGTGTGATGCCTTCACTGAAGGGACTTCTTAACCAGTGCAGCAAACAGAAAATTTTGCAAGACAGGGGTTTGTCAGTCACAGTAAGACAAACTGAGCTCAAGTCTATGATTCTCTCTGCCTTTTACAACAACCCAATATATCAGCAAAGCAGTTATGTGATAATAGTAAGGTGAGGGTGAGCCAGCTCAGTTCATGATAGCCTATGTCACTTCTTGTATGTTCTGAAAATAACTCATCTATTTCTTTTAAGATAAACTTCTTAAGATGCTTCATGCCCCAAATTTCATTCCGAAAAATATGAAACCTACAGAACAGTTGCAGGTATGTAGTACAATAAACTGCAGACTCTTTACCCCTAAGTTCACAGGTTGTTAATATTTTGCAACATGGACTTGTCGGTTTCTTTCATTCTTTCTAGAATTGTTTTTACCTCCAGTGGCCAAGCCACTGAAAGTGAATTTCAGGGCTAGTAATGTGACTCACGGATACAGGGCTTGCTGCACACATGTGAGGCCTTGGGTCCCCCCACTACCCCCTCCCCTCCCCCCAAAAATTTAAAGTGAGTTATAGATTGATGACAGGTCAGTGTGTATCTTCAAAGAACAAGAATGTTATACATAATCAAAATGTGTTTTCCATACTTAGGGTATTCATAATTAATATAACAATGTATATTATATTTTTAGTCATCTTAATTACCCCCAAAACATCTTTGAAAGCTATTTAACTTATTTTTATCTTTTTTTTATCATCAAGTGTTCCTTATCTTATTAATTAAGGGTTGGGTTCTCCGGACTTACTACTGACTCTGCACTCAGAGATTGTTCTTGGTTGGTTCTGGGGATTGAACCTGAGTTTGTCACATCACATGCAAGGCAAGTGCCCTTCCTACTGTACTGTCTCTTATTAACTTGGTAATATTTTTAAAATACAGTTCTTATACTGTGGAGGTTGCTCAGAGGGCTGGAGTGCATGTTTAATATGCTGGAACTCTGGGTTCAATCCCTGGTATCTCCAGTCCCTGGATTAATCTGGGACTGACCCCTAAGCACTGAGTTGGGAATTGTATTGGGTGTAAACTCCAGCCCACCGAGCCCCCCCCCCCAAGCATATATAGCTATGTTCTTTTTTTTGTAGGTGTTAATTTTATTTATTTATTTTAAATTTTTTTTTATTTTTATTAGTGAGACACGATGGAGACGTTACTGGGCCTGCTCGAGCAAATCGATGAACAACGGGAGGACCGTGACCATGACTAGTGAGACATCATGAGGTACAGTTGTAGACTTACAAATTTTTGTGCTTGGGTTTCAGTTATACAATGATCAAATACCCATCCCTCCACCAGTGCCCATTTCCCACCACCACGGGTCCCAGTATCCCTCCCACCCCCATCCTAGCTATGTTTTTAATTCTGCATTTTTAGTACTGATATTGGGTGTAGAAATTTGCATTTCTAAAAAAATTTTTTTTTAATGATTGTAGTGATTAAAGTTAAAATCAGTGATCCATTTTGACCATGTTCCCTCTAGAGTGAATATCTTTCTGCATATTTCACTTATATAAATTATCTGTACATTGCTAGGTTCATATATTATGTGTATTAGAAACCACATAAGTAAGAAGGTAAAAATAAGTGTTCTAATACTTTGTATTGTTTGTTTGGGGACCACACCGGGCTGTGCTTAGGGTGACTCCTGTCTCTGTATTTAGGGATCACTCCTGATGGTGATTAGGGGAACTTATGTGATGCTTTGGGTCAAACCTGGGTCAGCTGCGTGCAAGGCAAGTGATAGCCTATTGTATCATCTCTCTGGCCTTGAATGTTTTTATATGCTTTTACGCTGCCTGGATACCTCTGAGCCCCTTGGCAAGTGCTTTCATATATTTCTGCTGTCCCCATGGATTCGGAGGAGGTGATGGTCCTCTAATTGTTACCTTTGTGCTCCCTCTAACTATAGATTGGGTTCGGGTTTGTTCGTACATTCATGGGTTTGCCCTTCTTATTCCAGAGGAGGATCTACCTTATGTTTATTCATGTAAACAATTAAGATCCCAAAGATGAAGGGAGAAGACATTGGGTGCCTTGTTCTAACTTGTGTCATTCTCTGTATGGTAGGGACCAGACAAGGGCGTTCCTTGCTATCTTGTGTTACTCACTACTCTGGATTGTAATAAAAAAGGGAAAGAGAGCCTCCCCCCTCCCCTAGCAGTATTTTCTTGCACAATTTAGAGTGGTAGATCGTGGAAAAGCTGGGACCAGTCCCCTACTCAGTATCCCCGTGTTTAGAAAGTCCCTGAGGATAGAGAACAACTACTACTATAGATACGATTCACACCTGGGGAGCCCCCTCAGCCACTGTGCGTACAGTCCATGGCTGGGAATCTATGTGACCCTCTGTGGCCATGCATGCATTGTTTTTCTGTCTGGGCTGCTGAGGGAGGGAGCTCTTCCCCCAGTAGAAATTCAATCCAATCCCAGCAAGAGCTGGGCTAGAGGAACTTTGAAGCCTCTTCCCTCAAGTTACTATACTTTCCTGCTATATGAAACAATAGCGGTGATTAGAATATTCCAAAGAGGAATCATCACAAGTTCCCTCTGCTTCCAGAGAGCATGGCCAACAATTCCAAGCTCCACACACTCAGGGTGTGCTACAGATGCATAGAAATCATGGTTCCCAAGAAACTGCAGCTTTTTCTGGGACACATTAAACTGAGTGGGATCTAGGAGTCATCTGGGGACCTGGAGGATAGGAGAGGAGACTCATTTTCTATCCAGATTCTCTGACTTGGTTCAAACTCATTATCCCCAGACAGTTATTGGCCACAGGTGAGCAATGAGCTGACATCCCTTTTAAAAAATAGTATGAAAGCAACCTGGTCCCTTGTGAAAAAATTACAGCCTTTTCCTGTGGAGTGAGATCGTCATGGTAAATAAGGTTTGCCCAAAGTCATTTCTACTGGGCCTTCCTCATCAGCTCAGCCACATCCAAGCATCTTCTATGTGCCAAGCATCTGTCTCAGTGTTGGAGACAAGGGAGAAGGTCAGTTATTTCAGGTAAACATGCACACCGATGCATTTGCTACCATCTTTTCTGTCTTTGGTTTTCCTTTGGGTGTTTCTTACTTCAATTTTTGGATTAATTTCAAAACTTGAGTTAAAACTCACACCTATAGTTATTTTGACAGTGGGTTACAGTATCTTAGTCCATTTGTCCTTTGGTTGGGCCTTTGAATTTCAATTCTTACCTCTGTCTGCTGCCAAGGACCATGGGATGGGAAGAGACAGAGAGAGAAAGAGAGAGAGACAGACAGAGAGAGGGAGAGTCCCAGCCAAAGACATTCTTGACATCACACTATCATGTAAATTCAAATCTTTTATACAATATGTTTAATGTTGGAGAAAAAAAAAATGCTTTCCTAATCTTGATGCTGAGCCATTCCATACTGTATTAGTTTTGTTCTTCTGAGTAGCGTTTAAGTTTTCTCCCTAGGGGGCAATCAGTTTTAGCAGTCATGGAACAGAAGGGCATATTGAAATAAATATCCAGAACAAAAAGGAGAAAGATGAGAAAATGCCAGAGGTCCAGAGGATGGAGAAAGAACAGGAAAATGGGATTTGTTCTCTCATAAGCACAGCTAACATTTCCGGATCCTTCTATGTGACAGATAATGAGACAAGTGCTCACGTATGACATCGTTATGACATCATCAGAGGGCAAGTTGAGGTGTATTTTTTTAACCTCATTGGAAATTAAGGTGCAGTGAGAGTTTTCGTCTAAGGACATGGCAAATAACTCAGGGGTTCGAATCCATTTTTGTTTAACCAAAGCACCCTGCTACCTCTTTTGTAATTTTTTATCCTGACAAGATGGAAACAGGAGAGTTCCTTCTCATTTCCATAAAGGCCTGTTGCTATTCAAACCCTTTCCCTATCTTCTCAGACAGGTGACGAAGTCCTCTTGTGTTTATTTTCACTTGGGCTATATTTTTCTTTTATGTAGGATCCACAAAGCTCTGAACTCCAATATTTATTAGGTGTTCACATCTGCATCACACCTTACTACTAAAAGGAAAAATAAAAAGCAAGTGAAAATGACAAAGGCCCCGGCCTCTGAAACTTTGCAATCTATAACAGATGGGTGAGAAGGATGGAAAAGGGTCCTCACCCCCCAAATAAATATGGGGAAGCCTGGGAAATAAAGGAACTAGAGTCAAGCTAATCCCAGCTGTATATGCAAGGTCTTGTTCAGGGAACAACTAGTTAAGCTTTTGTTTCTTTGAAGAAGGTAGAGGAGAAATTAGGTATGAACATTCTAACCTGGATAATAAAAGTATTTCTAGACTTCAGGTTTTTTTTTCTATCTCCTTATTCCTCTACTATTAAAAGCTATCTTAAATTAGTTTGAAGCAAGGCTGTCATCAGCTGTCATATTAGCAAGTCTCTTACCTCCTGAGTCTTTGTTTGGTTATTGTGCCACCTTTTGTTGTGCTATCCATTGTGTGTGTGTGTGTGTGTGTGTGTGTGTGTGTGTGTGTGTGTGTATGTGTGGTATGGGACTTGGAGTGAAGTCATCCATCATACCAACCACCTTGATGTATAGAGCAAAGGAAAAGTAACTCAGACATCTACTTCAAAATGACTGTCATTTTTATAACATTTCAGAATAAAATTAAATTAAGACTGGAAGAGTAGTAAGACGCTTTCAACAATCTTTAAGAAAAAGTTGTTTCTTCATATTTCAAAGCTTGGCTGGCAATAAATAAGTATAAATTGCTGACTTGACTTTTTTTTCTGTTCAGTTTATTAAATAATAACATTCTGCATAAGGAAAGGAAGTTGGCTAATATATGTGACTATGCATGAAACGGATAAAATATATTTTGACTTTGTCCAAGGGCCAAATAAGTAAAGGAAAAGAGGAAAAATTTTCTGGACAGCCTTCCATTGTAAATGTATTAAAATCAAAATTAATGGTGAAACTGACCTCGCAATGACATCACATACTGACTGTAAAATTTTAAAATGTGAATGGTTATTTTCAGAAAATGTTAATGTTTTTCTTATATGTAGGTTGGCAGATTAGCATTGCATACAATTTTATGGTATTCTTATACAGTTGCTTACTTTAATGGAAATTTAAGTTTCATGTAGACCTAGGAATTTCAAGTTTCATTTCTTTTTGTCTCAGTAGATCTCTTTTTAAAAGATCTACATTATTCCTTTTATAGTTTATTATTCGGAGAGAAAAGGATTAATAAAGAATTTCTACCTGTGCAATATTAATGTCAAACTCAAAAAAAAAAACTCAGAGTCCAGTTGGTCTAAAATTATCACCTCCCTCCCCCAATCTTTTTTGTTTTTGTTTTTGTTGGGGGGGGGAGGAATGTCATCCTGGGCATTATACATCATGTATGTACACTCTATAATTATACTGTCCATGGATTTATGCAACGCTATTGCATATTTCATTATTTTTCTTGGTCTACTTATTAAAACTACATTTTACATGTCTAATAATGCAATTCAAATTGCACCAAATATGAAGCACTGACATGCAGTCATAGGGAAATGATGCCTGAGCAATTTAACCTAATTCATTGAAGGACAGGAGAATTACCTTCATTGTAATGAGGGATGGAGGGTGGTTCAGGCTTCTTTTCCACATTTGTGATTCTGTTATCCACCGTTCTCTCAAAAATCTAAAGCCGCTGTCAGCTTGAATGGAAAACTTGGATGCATTTCATACCATCATACTTTTTCATCCAAGGGAAGGCGGTGGGGAAGGGAAAATGGGGACTGCTTGTTGGTTTACAGCAAATCTGAACACCCATGGGATGCTTTTCAGAATCCAAACAGAGTTCAAAACATAAACATTCCACGTAATTTGTTGTTTCCATACATCATTTGCCTCTTTAAAAAAAAAAAAGAGCCTGAAAAAAATTTTAATGTGTGACTACAGTGACAGAGAGTGGGTGCCAAGAGCTCTCTGGATGGCTTTTTATCTCATTCCCTTAGTGAAAACAGTTAACTAGGCACTGGTGAGAGATTCTGTAACTGCACAACACAAAGCTGGTGCCAATGCCAAACGTGGCATGCCAGATGTGTGAATACATTCCGGGGTGCTGCATCAGCAACTCCGACTGCTCGCCATAGCCATTAATCTAGAGACCTCTGGGAGTTCCGGGTAGCGCTGTAAAACCCGGCCTGCCAAGGCTGCATCAGATAAAGCCATCAATGCATTGTAAAAAAGACACAAAACCTATTTCATGGGCTGCACTGATCAAGCAATTACAATCATTGACTACATTAAGCAAAGAAACAGCGGGGTGCCCTATAAAATTGACTGCCAACTTGAATAATCAATAGACTCCATGTAGAGTAAATTAAATAACTGAAAAACTATTTGGAAAAGCTGAAGTTAAAAAGCCAATCAGTAATCCCTCATCCATAGCAAAACAATCCTGCTTCCAAAAGATCCTTTGGTTAGCTTTAATTCTTATCCTTGGGAAATCCTGGGATGATAATCTTGGGAATGGGCCGACTCCGCCATCTCTTTTCTTCTGCTCTTTCATAACTGTGCATTTAATTTGAATGTTATTTATAATCAATCCATGTGCTCTTCCTGTCATCTGTAGGCGAGTGCACGCCCAAAGCAGGAAGGATTTTGATTGAAAGTCAACATTCTGACGAGATGCATTAAGGCTTGACATAGTTCATGGTTTAAGCCAGGACTTGCAATCAACAGAAAGGCTTGTGTTTCTTCTTATCTATGTAGATGAATTTAAAATTTGGGCAGTTTAAATGACTGAATTTTGTATAAAATATGCGATATGTGCAAGGAACAGAACTATGTGAAAACTCCTTTGGATTTTTGTTTTCTGGTTTACTTGGCCATTTACAGAGCAATTTTGATCAAATTTCACATTTCTCTCTTTTTGTGCTTTTTTTTTGCTCCCCTGAAAGGTGACAAACTGTTCAGAAAAAGAAACATTACATTGTATATTATTGTGTCATAAAAAGTTTGCATTGCTTTGTAAGAAATTATCTAGCAATCTATATATACACATTTATCTGTTAGCTTTCTAGCCAGACGAAAACACCATTCATAAATAATTTCCATACTGTATTTTTAGAAAATCTAGAGGAAAATAATTATGAAAATTTAAAACTGATTTTTCCTCAGAACCAAACAAACATATCCACCATAAGCCACTTTATTGGTTTCCTTCATCATTAAAATCAATTATATTAAATTCAGATCACAGAAACTAGGTGAGCTTATAGCAATATTTGAATTTGAAAATAATAGCACTGGAAAGATCACCAATACCTATGTGTGCTTCGTAAAGATAATTTTCTACCAAAAAAAAAAAAACAACTTGAAATGATCATTGCAGAGACAATACAATTTTCTTTGTAGTCAAGCCTGTTTCTGAAAACAATATATAATACTAACAGTATGAAGACACCTACGGCACCGATGAATACATCATTAAGCAAGCATTATTGCTGTTCCCACTGAATGTAAGATCACCCTGATATTATGAATGATTTGCATATTAACGAAAATAATATTGAGGTGTATTTAATGTGGCATTTGAATTAACTCTTAATGGCATGCAAGTTCTCCGGGGCCAGGCTAGTGAATCTGATGCAGAATGAATTAGGAAATAATTACCACGAGCTAGGCTTTGTGGACCTAGGTATCTAGGAAAATCTCTGAGTGGTATTATTTTTAACACGGTGATGTGTTTTATAGAGCCTCCTCCGTGGAACACAATAAATTAGTTGTCAATAAACAGCTTGTTTTAACAACATTCTGCTTCCTTTCCTATTAAATCTAATAGGGACAAAATCCTCTGAAATGGGGCATCTAATGAGCAAACTTTATTTTTTAAAAAGCTGCACAAGGAAAGGGAGAAATGTGATGAACTAAAAATGATTATGTGTCACTATAAAATCCCCAACTTGTCTGCTGATGAGATGATAAGTCTGCCCATAAAAGCAGGCGTGAAAGGGCTGCTGAGCTCTGGGTAAAACGCCTTAGTGAAACCCATTGTATTTACTTCTTATTAGATTCGGAACTCAAATAGATCTTGATTGTTGAGAGCTTGGGTATTTAAAAGCTTTAAGATCATCAATTACATTACTCATAATTTCCACATCTGCCTTCCCCGCTGCAATTCAGAGAGAGAGAAAGACTATTATAACAGCCTTCCTGCAACTTGATTACTGGGAGTTTCTGTTACAATGTGCACTTGAAATGCTGTTAAGATGTGAACTTCACTGCAATTTTCAGTTTTATGGAACTACTCCTACATGGATAGCTTTTGGTAATAATTGAAATAAAATGGCAGGAGATCTGCCAAATGAGCATGCAGAAATGGAGGTCCACCCTAAATGCCGATGTCTGCCAAAGGAAAGTTTGCTTTTGGAGCTACCCTGTATTACCTCTCGGTGAAAAAATTAGCTTTGGGGGACTTCATAAGCGTTTTGACTTAAACAAAATAATAATTAAAATGGCCATTATGTAATGGAACAGCAGTTTGGTTATGTTTATGCTGGTTCAAAGCAGACTGTGGTGAGTGAGGATCTAGAAAATTCTTGCTGTCAAAATGTTGCCAAAGCAGCACAATTTTTCAGGAAAAACACCCCAAAATTTCTTGTTTCTAAATTCCTGATGGGACTTATATCGTGGGAGAATATTTTACAATCTTCACCATACATTTGCAGCGTAGTTGGGGTTCCAGTGCTCTCATAGATAAATATCCAGTCAGCTATCAGTTGGGAAGTTCAAAACAGCATACTACACACATCTGTGTGTGTGTGTGTGTGTGTGTGTGTGTGAGATTGGGTCTCACGACACCCAAGGAGCTGTATGGGACAGAAGCACATCATTTATAAAGTGGGAATTTTGGGGTCCAATTTATAGTAAAAATTCTGTTGAGGGCTTGGTTGTGGAGACAGTTTTTAAAGACAGGCTTTCACATATACCCATGCTCACCAAAATGTGGAGGTGATTTCTTAGGAGCAAAAGGGCAGCATATTTGAAAACCCCATCACAAACCTGGGGAAAAGGGGAGGAGAGAAGAATGAGGAGCTAGTTTTTTAAAAAATGACTCTTCCTGGGGGAAAATGTGGTCTCTCTGCCTTAGCTGTTCAGTAATGCTTTAAGATGGCTAAATCTCTTCTTCTCTCCCTCTTTGAAGAATCAACTCTAATATCAAAACCCACTAGCAAAATTAGAGTTGAATCCGAGATGTTACCACCTATTCAGAAACCACAAAAGATGTGTTGGTTCTTGACAATTCTTCCAGAACCTGGAGCATTTATTGTTCTGTGGCTAACATTTTTGTTTCTTTCTTTCTTTTTTTTTTTTTTAGCATTCAATCTCTATGCATCTTAAATTAATAAAATATATCTGAAAATGGGGTCAAAATATTTCAAGGTTTTTAATTAAATTTATTTTCTGTCAGAAAAAATAAAATTTCCAATGTGGGTGAGCTCTATTTTCTCCTCTCTCCAAGGAAAGCATAATAGGAGAAAATAATTGATGTAGCTTCACCTAGAAGAACAACAGTTTACAGGCCCCATGACAGTATTTACATGTTCAGAAATATGTGAAGCACGTGTTAGAACTGATCAGGGTGGAGTGCAAAGTGTTCTCAAAAGCTTCTTCACAAAAATAGACTGAAATGTATTGTTTCCGCACTCCTGGTCTCTGGATTATTCGGAATAAACACAAACAAAAACTGAGATCTAGCCTGGCAGGAACTGCTTTAGAAAAGTGATTTGATTTCATCAGAGAAGAAATGATCTCATGCCTAAGAAGAGTTGAGCAAGGAATGTATTCATTTATTTCTTAAAAGAAAGAAATTATAACTGCATCATTGTGATATTAAATGAGAAAGATCTAGCCTTTGTTTGTAGAAAAATGTGGTTAGACTGATTCAAGAACTCTATTGGGCCCCTGCATTGGAAACATAATAGACTTGAATAATTTCTTCATTCTTTCCTAATATCAGGGTTATCCAGCTCAAGATACTTATTCCAAGCCATTAAAAAGGAGACATTTTAATTTGTCTTACTTTACCTACTCTTAAGCTTTCTTTTCTTGTTCGGAGTCCATATTCCCTCAAGACTGCAAAAATGAACCTAAGAATTTTGAGTGTTTTAGACCTGAAAATGTACCCGGTTTGCCTCTTCTTTTTTAAGGGAGCTGGCAGTCACACGTGAAGAAAAAAAATCAGGTGATGCTTATAGCAGACAAGCAGTTTAAAACAAGCTGCAATATCTGTCTCAAGGTGGCATGTAGCAAAACATAAACGCACAAGAACAGGAAAAAGAAATGACGGACAGAAGGCAGAAAGGTGTGTCCCCACCAGGTGGAGGGCTCAATCCTGCTTTATTGTTTTAACACCCTGTCTAGATTTTCCATTCAGTCTGTCACTTTCTTCATTGCTGACCCAAATATAGTATTAACTAATCAACACACAGAATGTGTTGAGTGAGCATTAATTAACCATTTTGGCCTCAAACCTGTGACCGGACAAAAAAATCCGAACATTAATAAAAAAAAAAGAAAAGAAAAAGAAAAGAAATACGTAGCACATCGATCACGCCGTGCTCTTTGACTGCAAGGAAACTGCAGCCTTACAACATGGACTAGTTTCACCAAATGAAACCAACATGTGCTCGTTTAATTCTATCCCAAAGTGTTGGTGACACATATTTGGCCAAGAAGACTCGGGATTGCCAATTTCCTATCAGTGTAAAGGAATCTTAAAGGAAATCTATTCCATACCGTATCCAATTCCTTAAATCCTCATATTTACTTCTCATACACTGACAGTTTGCTTTCCCTCATCTTTTAACTGTAAAAGAAGTTGCCCCTGCTCTACGAGGTCTGTTTCCTCTAAGGATTCAGATTCTTCGAAAGTTCCTCTATGAAGTTAACACCCGGATAGATATTCCCAGACTTCCATTTTTGGTCATACGTGCAGAAGTCATGGTCACACACTCACAGGTCAATTTTCTTTTCCTATGCTTGTCTCTCAGTTATTGACAGGAATGATTAAATAAACCTCCAAATGAATCGATATTTTCAAATGAAACATTTCTGATTGATTTACCAATGCGTCATGTTACTTGATTTTAAGGGCACATGCAATTTGAGCTATATGTTCTAAGTTCGTTCCTTTGTCTCTATAATTGTTAGTATACATTATTATTATTATTAATATTATTATTGGACTGGAGCGATAACACAGCCATAGGGCATTTGCCTTGCACGCAGCCAGCCCGGACGAGCTGGATTCGATTCCTCCGCCCCTCTCGGAGAGCCAGGAAAGCTAGCGAGAGTATCCCGATGGCACGGCAAAGTCTGGCAAGGTACCCATGATGTATTTGATATGCCAAACACAGTAACAACAAGTCTCAAAATGGAGACGTTACTGGTGCCTGCTCGAGCAATTCAATGAACAATGGGAGGACAGTGCTACAGTGCTACAATATTATTATTATTAACCCCAAACTAACTTCCTTGGGGTCATTTAGGTTTCTACAAATGTCTTAATTTGAACTAAGGCAGAAGTCCCCTGGGTACTCATGACTCCATGCCTTCCAGCATCAAAGTCATGGTTGTAGATATGATCACCGAAATGAGAAAATGTGAGTTTCCAGATTGAATTCTGGAACATAGAACCTCTGCTGACTTAAGCATAGTCTAAAAGAGCCTGTTTTGAAGTGTTGTTTATCACTAGCTGGGGATTTTAATCCCAGGGATTAAAATTAAACTAGCGTGTGATAGAACCTGTTTCCTGTGGAGTAAAATGGTAATAATGGCCATTTTTTCAGGGTAGCTTTAAAGAGTAGAAATAACATGAGTGAAATGTCCAAAGAAAGGAGCGTGGCACATTATAGACAATCAATAATAAGAGCTTCTTTCATTGCTCAGGAAGTGAAAGAATTGCTCCTTGAAAATGTTGAATAATGAGGCAAAAATGGGGAAAAGCAATAGAGGAACTGTCATGAAGAAATACGCCAATCACACAGAAATGTGGCTGTTTCCCACTAATAAAGAGTTTAAGACCACCATAAATCATCTCCTAGAAATCGCTCAACAGGCCTCTATGGCATCAGCAGTTTCTAACTTACAAACCTGCTCCGCATTTAGTGTCAACAACGCAAAGGTGAAAAGACCATAATCGACTTTCTGTCCTGAGAGCATCCCTAGCCCTATAATGCCGTGAATTTTGCATCAGCTTTTCTCATCAACTTAATAACACTTGGTGAAACAAAGTAAAATAAAAGTCAGGGATTTTATTTGACTCGATTCTTCGGCTTTTTTCTTTCTTATTTCTGTGGGCTGAGGGACTATTTCTAAGTCAAATACCTCAATACGAAACATACTGAATATTAGTATTTCTTTCCATAATGCAACTATGGATGTTCTGGTGCAAAATTACTGACAATCCTATCAACATTCTTATTAAAAGTAATAATAAAGCAGCATGCCATGAAACTGCTGTCACTGATTCTTACTCTTGTGTATTTTTATCTTTCCCACCCTGGATGGCATACATGGCATACTGAGTCTAACATTATTTCTGCTCTGCTAAAAGACAGTGTCAAATAAAATTAGTCCTCTTTACTCTATGCCATAACAATGTCTAGAGAAGTGCATTATAGTTTTTATTTAATATATTAACTATATTTGGCTCATGTGTCTTTATAAATCATAATGAAAGCCCTAATGAATTTGGAATCCAGCAACATATTCACTGAAGATAAAAACAAAATAAGACTCATTCTGAATGAAGTCTCTCTTAAATGGAAAAAAAAATGAGGCCACACAGCCATGCTTGCAGAGATTTTACTTGAATACTATTAGAGGAAAGAACTAGGTTCTTATACAAAGGTTAGGGCATCTTGGGATGGAAGATTTGATTTGAGCCATTTAGCATTGTGTGTGTGAGACTCTGTGTGTGTTCATACGCTAGTGGTAAGATAAGGAGGAATACTACAGGACAGGGAAGGAAAAGAACAAGAGAGGACTGTGTCACCTATATAAGGTTAAAGTCTGTAAGTCTGTATAAGGTTGTATATTGTATAAGGTCATAAGTCTGCATAAGGTTATAAGGTTAAAGTCTATAAGTCTGTAAGTTCATTCAAACAAATTCATTCAAACAAGTTCATTCAAACAAGTTCATTCAAACAAATTCTGCCCAAGTGTCTAAGGTGGATGCTGGTCCTAACTTTGTTTCCAAGGTAAGAAACTAAGGCTACATGCAGGGCATGTGAAAATGCTCAGTGTGTGTGTGTGTGTGTGTGTGTGTGTGTGTGTGTGTGTGTGTGTGTAATAACTGGCCCAAT
Source organism: Sorex fumeus (assembly GCF_029834395.1). Taxonomy (NCBI): domain Eukaryota; kingdom Metazoa; phylum Chordata; class Mammalia; order Eulipotyphla; family Soricidae; genus Sorex; species Sorex fumeus. The sequence continues at coordinate 9,054,221 of NW_026606059.1, read as the reverse complement.
AGTACAAGCAGGTGAATAAATGAACACATGAAAATCCAACAGTATCTCCCTCATGACCTGCATAAAGCAGCCAATGAGGACGCCGTGAGTCATGCATTTCACACTTGTGTCCTTAGCTTAGTTTTACAAACACCCTTCCCCCAACCCCTGCTGTAGGCTATATGTTATTTTTCATTTTATTAAAAAATTACCCTTCCATTAGCTTTGCTGTTATAACAAGCTAGGGTTCTCTTTCCTGGGGGTCACATGCCAGATTATGGGGTTCATACAGTTAAGTGCTGTTTTCCAAGACTCCCACATTTTACTTGTGCTTTGCTAGGAATCACCCATGACAGCACTGTGGAAATTTCATTTGGGTTCATAAGGTGCTGTATGGAATGGTCTGTCTCCTGTCTGTAAGTAGTCACTCTACAGCCTTGCTACATTCATGGTCTGTAGCCCAGTTGGATTTTTTGGAGGGTGGGGCAGGGAGGAGACACCCTACTGTGCTCTCAGGATTTACTCCCAGCTGGGCTCTGTACTTAACGACCAATCCTGGTAGGCTCATGGGACCACAGGGGTGTTGCGAAGTTAACGCAGGCCATTCAGATGCACGACAAGTGTCTTACCCTCTGTACTCTGTCTCCAGCCTCCCAAGACTATATGATCTTAATACTTAATTCACTTGAAGCTTGAACCATGGCTTCTGATTCTAGGATAAGCAAATCAATGTCCCATCCAAGTGATGCTTCACTTTCTTAGAATGACATTAGGGCTCTGGTTCCTTAGCCAGATGTCTAGTAGTATAGTAGCCCCTGGATTTCTTGGCTTCCTGAGAATAACTATAATCCCCCAACAACCAAACTGACATGAAAGCTAAACACTAAATGCAAACTGTAAGACTCAAGGCAAGGCACCAAGATAAGCCTCTCTGCACTGGTCTGGCCATCAAACAAAGGTCACTGCCTAAAGGATGAGAGGAGATACTTTTAAGAGAAAATAATTTAGGTGTACTCTATGCTAAAAATCATGTTTAATCTCTACAAAAATCAGATGTACATAATTATTTTTAATGAAGGGGTGGGTTGTATATTTGACATCTGACACATTCCTTTGCACTTAGCGGAATTTACCAGAAGGGAAAATCAGCAATTGTCACATCACGAGGAGAACATTGATTTTGAATGGAATTGTTGCCTCTTCTACTTGTTAGTTTTGCATTCTTGTCCAAAGTTATTTTTACAAATTTTAATCTCTCTTCTGTAACACGAATAGAATCGAACAGTGATCTTCAGCCACCAGTCAACGGAGCAGTGCTGATCCTCAGGTGTAGAGAGGCTGAAAACCACAGTCTACAGCCTTGGTTCCTGGGTTGTCACTGTTGGTCTGTGGACAGGTGTGTAAACTCAAAAAAGGGGCACAGCACAGTGGCGGTAGCTCTATCTCTCCCGCCGTCCGCATTTGGTATCTCACCCTTCTTCCCCCACACTAGGGAGGTCGATGGCGATGGGCAGGCAAGGGAAGGAAAGAAGGCCAGGCTGGTTGGTCTTAGGCGCAGTTTATTGCAATTCTCTCTCCGTCCACTCCAGTCTCTCTCCTCTGCCTCTGCCCCTGCTTCTTCCTCCCCCCATGCTACTTCATTCTCCTTCTCCATCCCCCTTCATCCTCCTTCTCTGGAGTCTAGATTCTGATCCTGACCTCCTTTCTCCTCCTTCTGATCCCCCAGCTCACTCTTACAGTCTAATTAAATCCCAAAGCATGAAGGGTTGGGGTAATAATTACACATAGGTGTGTCACAATCAATAGGGGTAGAATTCTTTCCCTGGGGAAACTGCTTCTAGGACAGGTTGTCATTATCAGATCAATACACCCTAGAGCGGATTCTCCTGGGTGTGTTTCTCCTCTCTTTGTCTAGCAAACATATAAGCATATATAATATAAATCATTTTGTATGGATACAGTAAGAAATATCTTAAACTTATAGAATTGCCCTCCTAGGGCCATCTCGATCTCAGACTACAGTGCTCAGGCCAGATAGTCTTTCCCACCCCTAACAGGATCCTAGTCTCATCATTGCTTTTGAATCATGACAGCATTTGTCTATGATCAAACTCTTAACTTATAGGTAAGAATCGTGGCACTTTGGCCTGGCCCATTTCGATGCCAGGGTAGCTCACCTCTTGTCCTGGGTCCATTCAGTCCCTCGTTGGGACCCTGCTTTTGAGGTGTTAGGAACTAAGGGCAACTGAGGCTTAAGTCGAAAAAGCAGATGCCCGGGAGTGAATAATATTCAAAGCCAGTCAAATCCTAAATTACAAAGCATAATGTTAACGGTCTTCCTATATCTATACAAAAAGGTCATTGCTTTAAAGTAAACTGTTCATAAGGCATAAAGAGAGGAGAAAGGCAATATTTCACTCATACATATAAAATCATAGATTTCTGAGGAATCTAACCTTACAAATTAACAGAGTCTGATTAGGGGGAAAGCTGATTAACTGGTTGGGGAAGAGAGCATAGAGAAGAATGTTTACAGATAAACACAGTGGAATGGAAATGCCTCAGGAGCACTGTGATGGGTGTAACCAGATAAACCTAAGCTCCTTGTGGAGAAAGGACAAAGCAATGTCATCCTACAGACGGGTACTGGACTGCAGGTGTGAAAGGTTGAGGAACAGACTAAAGACTCCACTAAGATTTTCTGTGAGAAAAACTTAGTACTATATTTATACAGATGGGATGAGTCTTGATAAACGCTCATCCTTCCTTTGTCTTATGAATTTATTCAAGAGTATAAATAGAGGTATAAATTGAGTAGTCAATAGAGGTAAAATTTTGAGGATCTTGATTAAATGCAGTGACACAGTACATATATTCAGACGTAGAGTGACCTTTTCAAATCTTATCAATGAAGGAATTTTAAGTTTACTATCATAGCTACCAAGGGAATAGGAAAGAAGCTGAAAGGAGGTTAGTCATTTTGACGAATATATGCAAGATTAAAACACAGATAGATGAGAAACAACTGACTTAGTGACCAACAGAAATTGAACCCCAAGTGTCATCACTGTAGCACTGTATCACTGTCCTCTCATTGTTATCGATTTGCTGGAGCAGGCACCAATAATATCTCCATTGTGAGACTTGTTGTTACTGTTTTTGGCATATTGAATATGCCACGGGGAGCTTGCCAGGCTCTGCCGTGACTCAGCTAGTAATCCATTTAAATAATCATAGTAAATTTACTTCTTATAATATTTCTAGTCATTTTGTATGAACACAGTAAGAGATATACTAAGCTTAAAGGTTGCCTCTTCCTGGGGACATCTCGCTATGTATCCCAGACTATAGTCCTCAGGCTAGGTCAAGTCTTTCTTAATCCGGTATTCAAGACAATGAATACCAGAAAATCTTGGGACTGAGATGGTCTTTCTTCCTTAGAAGATGAGACTGAGAAGTAGGAGTGAAAATGAGGAAAACTGAAAGTCTGTTATTAGACCCTTAGATCCTTTCAGTATGCCACATCCGCAAGACTGTCACCACCCTACTAAGAAAGCACAGGATTGCTTTCAGGAAAAACTAAGCCACGGGTTCACAGGTCTCTGGAATAGTGAACACATGTGAGGTATCTAGAGAAAGAGCAGGTTAGAGAAAGCCAGTATTCTTCATAGCGGAATCTTACGGCTTCTACCCACTGTTTTGCTTGTAGTTGGGCTTGAAGAAACCATTAATGGAGAAACCTAGAAAAATATATGGAATTTGAGATTCCGGTATTTAATATGGCCAGAGTTCCCGTCAAAGTGGCAGAATCTTGGTTTAGGTACTTTACAATGAAGTCTATAAGGTCATACATGCTGTTTTCCACACAGACTACACATCTTATCAGCTTTTTAGTGGGTTGGTATTATGAACAAGTAGATTGCCAAAGACCACCAAACATCCATAGAATGCTTGAAATAGTTAAGGAAATATGTTTGAAAACAGTGGTAGAGAAGGGTCAACAAGAAAATTTAAAAGTATTTCCAATATTTTTCCAAAAAGAATTTATTTTTTTATAGCATTTCAGCATTTCTTCACTCGCTACCTGTCTGAATGCAAGGTTCCATCTCAATGGAAAACCAGCAGGACCGTACTACTGTTCAAGAAGGGAGACATCCATGACATTGGCAACTATCGCCCAATCTGCCTATTGTCTGTCATCTACAAGCTGTTCACTCGAGTCATCCTGAATAGGATTGGCAGAACACTAGATGAAGGACAACCATGCGAGCAAGCCGGGTTCCGCAAAGGATTCAGCACCATCGACCATATCCACACGATAACCAAACTCATTGAGGTTTCTCGGGAGTTCAAGATGCCGCTCTGCTTAACGTTCATTGATTTAAAGAAGGCCTTTGATTCTGTTGAGACGGAAGCGGTCATTGAAGCCCTAGCCAATCAGGGCATTCAAGCCCAATACATCAGGATCCTCCGTGAGCTGTATTGCGGATTCACTACCAGGATCTCACCATTCTACAAAGAAGTGATCGTTGATGTCAAGAGAGGGGTGCGGCAGGGTGATACCATTTCACCAAAACTCTTCAGTGCCACCCTCGAGAACATCATGCGACGACTGGAATGGGAAGGAATGGGAGTGAAGATAGATGGTCGGCAACTACACCACCTCCGCTTTGCTGATGACATTGTTTTAATAACACCAAACATCAGCCAAGCGGCACAAATGCTGGCCGACTTTGACCGTGAGTGTGGAAAGGTAGGACTACAGCTGAATCTTACGAAGACAATGTTTATGAGAAACAGCCTTGTTCCTGACGCCCCATTCGCTCTCAATGGAACGACCATCTCCGAATGCAACAGCTATGTGTACCTAGGTCGAGAGGTCAACATGACAAATGACCTGGCACCCGAGCTGCGCAGGAGGAAGAGAGCGGCTTGGAACGCCTTCAAGAACGTCGAAGAAATAGCTAAGAGGACGAAGAACCTCCGGCTCCGGGCACATCTCTTTGATTCCACTGTTCTTCCTGCATTAACATATGCCTCAGAGACCTGGGCCCTACGCAAACAAGATGAGAACGCCATTCAGGTCTCCCAAAGAAGAATAGAAAGAGCTATGCTTGGAATATCACGTTTCACTCAAATGAGAGAACGAATCCGGAGTTCTGACATCCGTCGTCGATCAAGGATCAGGGACGCTGTCTCATTTGCCAAGGTGTCGAAAATCAGATGGGCTGGTCACGTAATGAGATTTAAAGACGACCGTTGGACTAGAGCTGTTACTGATTGGATTCCACGGGATGTCAAGAGACCGCGTGGCCGCCCACCTACCAGATGGTCAGACTTCTTTGTCAAGGTCATGAACGATCGGTTTGAGGCCCTCCATGTTCCCGGAGCGAAGAGATGCCATTGGGCTACACTAGCACGCGACAGGGACAAATGGAGACGTTACTGGCGCCCGCTCGAGCAAATCGATGACTAACGGGAAGTTAAGTGATTAAGTGATTAGCATTTCAGGAGGGAGAAAAGCTTTAACAACAAAAGAAACATTATTGGCCTCAGGGCAAAGCAGGATGAAGGAGGATAGAAATCTAAAAACAAAGGCAGTAAACAATAACACCCCCCCCCCCAAGAGGCGCATGCCAGTGAAAAAAAATTAAATAGAAATAAAAATTTCAATGTTGGAGTGAGAAATCACCCTGAAAAATAGACTAAAAAAGACAAAACAATGCTAAATAGGGAAAAAATTAAAAATAAGCAAGGATGTTATTAGACAACATTAAAGGAACATTTCTCACAGTTAAAGGACAAAGCATTTCACATTGAAAGGGACCATTTAATGTTTAGCATCTCTTATAAAAATTTTATGTCAATAATTGTGGATCAGATAAGAACGCAGGAGGGACTGGAGAAATAGTAAAGGTAAAGGTAAAGGTAAAGGCCCTCCCGTTGATCTTCGATTTGCTCGAGCGGGCCCAGTAACGTCTCCATTGGAGACTTTGTTGTTACTGTGTCTGGCATATCGAATACTCTCGGTAGCTTGCCGGGCTCTCCGAGAGGGGCGGAGGAATCGAACTCGGGTCGGCCATGTTGGCCGCTTGTAAGGCGAACGCCCTACCCGCTGTGCTATCGCTCCAGCCAAGATACTTTCCTTGCAAAGAGCTGACCTGGGTTTCATCCCAGGCACCACATGTCGTCCACTAATCTCAACCACAAAAGATCGCTGAGCACAGAACCAGGAGTAAACCCTCAGGACAGCTGAGTATGGCACAATATCCCTCCTAACCTTAAAAAAATACAAAAGCAGGGGAAAAATCAGCAGAATATAGCTAAAGGTCTAGAAATTTGGATTATACTAGAGTAACAAAACAGGACATTCAAATTCTGTGCAAAAAGCATTTCCAACTAAAAAATTTTTTAATCCGGCCAAACTCTGCATCAATAAAGGCAGGAAGAATACAGGTATTTGTACATAAACAAGATCTCACAAAGTAGAAATCATTTCTAAATGCTCTTTCTCAGACTTCAAAGGACATAAGAAAATAAAAAGAAACTGATCAGAAAAAAATGAAAGTGAAGATGTTTGTAATAAAAGTCTAGGGACCTCATATGGCATTTTTCCAGTGTAGCAAGGAAAATGAAAAAAAATGAATCTGAAAAAAAAATTTAGTGGCGATTTTTTAGTATTATAGAAAGCAGAAGAATAAACATCTGATGCAATAAAGCAACTGGATAAAAATAATTCTTCTGGATCAGAGGGATAGTACAGGGGGTAAGGATATTGTCTTGCAGGAGACCAAAAGAAATTTGATCCCCTCATCCCCTGAGCCCTTCTAGGATTGAATGCTGATCATAAGAGCCAGAAGTACCCCTGAACACCACTGGGTGTGGCCTCAATAAAAATAATGACTATTATTAATAAATTACTATGAAAGTTAAAGGAAATATAATCAGAGAACTCTAGTGCTCAATATTTATATTTAATTATATTTAAAATATTTATAATAATACCCCAAATTGCCACTTACATATAATGGAAGGGTAGGGACCAGAACATCTTTTGTATGAGACCATTTATGTATGAGACCATAAATTGCAAAGAAGCTAAATGTCTATTATTTGTGGAAGCCACTAAAGTACATAATATTGATATAATATTAATAGCTGCTAGAAGAAGCACATTACTAAGGTTAAATTAAAAATAGCCAAGTAAGTTGAAAAAAATTAATTGGTGTCAGGTTAGAGACTGGCAGTATGGGGCAGTGGGCCATGCTGCTTTTCAAAGTGAGCCGTGTCATAGATTTGAAGTTCAGAACTTTTTTATTAGTCGCCTGTGGCCTGTATCACATCTGACCAAACCAACTCTAACTCGGCAATTTCTTGGGAGTGCAGATACTCCTGACACCCACAGAATCCTATGTCACGCATAGACTTTTTCACCCTAATATCTTCTTGGAAAGAGTCATCTGGAAGCATAGAACCATCTCACTCTTGAACTGCAAGTGATGAGAAATCAAGATTGGTTCCCTCTTCCTTGCAGTGGGGCCTGGGACTCTGGGATGAAATGTCCCAATATTCCAATGAGTAATTTGGAATATATTGTAGATATATATATATATATATATATATATTTTAATTTTTATTAGTGAGACACCATGAGGTACAGTTGTAGACCCACAAATTTTTCTGCTTGGGTTTCAATTATACAATGATCAAATACCCATCCCTCCACCAGTGCCCATTTCCCACCACCACGGATCCCAGTATCCCTCCCACCCCCTATCCCCCCCATCCCACCCTGCCTCTGTGGCAGGGCATTCCCTTTTGTTCTATCTCTCCTTTTGGGTCCTGTGGTTTGCAAGAGAGGCATTGAGTGGCAATCATGTTTGGTCTATAGTCTACTTTCAGCATGCTTCTCCCATCCTGGGAGCATCCATATTGTGAATATTTTTTCAGAGGTCAGAGGTGGACTTAGCCTCCTTCTTCTATTTCTGCTCCCCATAGAAGTAGTCCCATAACCCCTTGGTTCTGATACCATATTCCACACCGCATTTTGCCTGTTCTTTCATACCAGCTTCCTAGAATCACCCCCACTATAAACTACCTGCATACCCAAGTCCTTGTCTTAGTTTTGAGTGCAGGAGGAGGCAAAGAAATTAAAACTATACACATGTTAATTTGTTATCAAATATAAATGAAATTAGGATTGTGACGATGCCTTATTCATGTGATGGATGGATAAAATACCTGTGACGATGTTATAGAAAAGGGTCTTTATGACTTGGAATTTATATTCATAGCCTTATGTCTAGTTTCAAAACATATTTTGACTTGAAAACAGAAGTGAATGTTATATGTTTGGGAAAACATTTTACATATTAAAATCTCTCTAATGTGATGAAGACACGAATGTGGAACATGCTGTTTGAAAAGCTGAAATAATCTTGTTTCATGAAATGTGAGGAGAGACTAACATTAATTTATAAATGTTTAATCAGTATATTAACATAAAACACTGTGAGATTTACTTTATAACTGCATGGCATAAATCAATACAATTCATTAATAAACTATACATTATAATCTATATTTTATGAATCAATTATAAGTATTTACTATAACAAAATACATATTTACTCAAGATCTCTACATATGACAAGCCACATTGTATTGAACTGAAAGTGGTTCTTCATACAGATGTAATATTTCCCACCAATCTATGAATAACCTTGCCAGAGAAGATCAGTATGGGATAGAGACAAGAACTCACCACATCGACAAAAGAGCAAAGAAGAGCAAGGTTAACAAAAATCTAACACTGTGAACGAGCCCAGTGAAGGTTAATTGGCAAATCCAGGATTGCAACTTCTATTAATAGTTTGCTTGGATTACTTTCGAAAATTACTAGAAATTGTTGAATGATGTCTGTTGACTTGCATTTGGTTTCATATTTGTTAGTGCTACCATTGTCTTCATTTCCCATACACAACCTCTTGGCCAGTTTCCTAGTCTTCTGCCTGCTGTTGTCTGCTCTTCTCCTTTCTTGGGAGTCTGATCTCATGAAGAGGATTATCCTGTGATGGTCTCTCCTCTTTTCATTCTATGTGCTGCTTCAATGGAAGGTCATCGAAGTACGTGGCTTCAGTTGCTTTATTTAGATCAATATTTCCCAACATCGAGAGTATATTATTGACTACAGTACCTGTTGCACTTAAAAACGTCCCTAATACCTGAGCTCAACCCTCTCTTGATCAGAGATTCTGATGGAACTGTCCTGGTGTAGGATCTGGTCAGCAATGTGATCTGAAAATTTTCCAGGTGCTAGTCAACAGATTGAAATTGAAAATTATCTAGACATTCTCTCTTATACAATTTAATATCTGGCTTATACTTTTTACTGAATGTCAGATTCAAACTTCTAAATATCATCGAAGAGGCAGCACAGGTGGTGACTAGAAGTATTTGTTTTTATATTGTAGTGGAATATTTGCTTGGGCATTACATGGTGTGATTCTGCAAATTACTTATGGCTCTACTGTTTCATTTTTTTCTTCTGTGAAATGGAGCTAATAATATCTACTCAAGGAGTGAGGATTAAATAAAACATTATACAGCATTTAATGCAGTATTCAGAACAGAGGAACTACTTTGAAAATGGAAAAAACTATTATTTATTATGGATAACTCTTAAATTCTTTAATATTAGTTTCCAAATGAATCTATAAATATATGAATTGTAATATTTTAGTGGTAAGTGTGAAAATTAGTAGATAAAGAATTGATCAAATAAAAATTAGTTTTTATTTATTATAAGGCTAGTACACATTCATGGTGTGAAAAACGTTCACATTGTAAACATTTTCTTTGTAAAAAGTGAGTGTATATTATAAGGTGATAAAGCAAAATATGCTTCTATTTACATATCACAAAAAAATCTGTCTACATGTGTAAACACTGCCACAGAGCAATCTTTATTTAGTAACTAATAAAAAGGTCATGACACTTCTCAATATATTAAATTTTCTGAATGAAACATTTAATGCATATTTGGAAAAACATAAAACAGAGAACTGACGTCATGCTCTTTTTTGCCCAAAATTTGCCTTTTTTCGTTGCTCTTGCTTGTGGAATCATTATTGCATTATTTATAACATACCACAACAGATATTCTCATTTGCTAGTAGTTATTCTTACTAATCTCTTATTGTGTCTGTTTCATTAATGAGATGTTATCATCTCTATGAATATATGGGAAAAAGCACAGCATGTGTAGTGTTCGGTACTATCTTTAATTTAAGGTCTCTAGTGAAGAGATCTTGGGAAAAAATACCCACAGACAAAGGGGAACCCTGTGTTTAAAAAGAGAAAGTATAGTCTGGGCAGAAAGAAGAGGTGAAAAGTTTATTATTTCAAAAAAGTATACTAGGTTCTGAGGGAATCCTCAGGTCAATGTGAGAGTGGTACCTTAAGGGATATGGGAGAGGAGGAAGCTAGAGAAATTAGTCTCTTAAAACACGGAAAACTTTGTTTTTTTTGCGGGGAGGGGCGGGTCACACCTGGTTATGCCCAGGCCTTATTCCTGGCTCTGCTCTCAGGGGGCAGTTCTGCCAGTGTTCAAGGGACCATATGTGGTGCCAGGGATTGAACCTGTGTAGACCAGCCATGTGTAAGGCAAGGCCTTGCCCTTGGTCTATCTCCTGGGTCCCAAAGTGTGGAAGACTATGGATTTATTTTGCAAGAAATAGAACACTATTCATGTGGTTTAAAGCAGAAAGGGAATGTATTTGAATTTGTAAGTCTAAAGTATTACTCTAGCTTTTTAAATTAAGAACAGGTTGGGCGGCCATGAGTATTTTTAAAAATTAGAGGCTTTCCATGGCCCTGTTGGGTGTCTGACACCATACACTAGTCAGGAAACTTAAATACATTCATTCATTTCTTGAAACAGCAGTGCCAATGATGTTTACACATCAAATAATAAGAGGTAAGGGTCCTAGATGCTAGCCAATGGGATTGATGGTTACTAAAAGGAGAATGTAGTTGCATTTTGTGGTGAATTTTTCTGCTCCGTCTCTTACATTTGGAGTCAAGGACATCCATCTCTGCCTTTACATTAAGGCTACGTGACTTCTATCTGAGTCACTTCGACCTGTAGGTAATTTTAGGTGGTTAAGCCTTGGCCGGTCCTGATGACATTCATCTCCTCTCAGTCTCCAACTTCTACTGCGCATCAGCCAGACTTGCTCTATAATCCGTTTTTCTCATCTCTATATCCAGAGCATCTTGTACAAAGCACACAGCTCTGAACACACGTGCCGTTAAGCTAGTGGCGGGTAAACAATAGCGCTGTTCTCACAGCGAGGGTTTGATTCCTCGTGGCAAAATACATGTGCTGAGTTTGTAGGCTCCTGAAGACTTCTGGAGAGTTCATTCAGGTCCTGCTGGTGGGAGGTAACTCAACTTGGTTTACCCAAATGAAACAAATATAATTACCCAGCCATCCTGATTAGGTAGACCCGAAAATTAAGGTTACAGATTTAATCACCTACGGGAGATGGTGCTTATTCGAGTCACCTAGGCAAATACACTTCCACTTATGCTTTCAAATGTATTTTTTAATTTCCACACTTAATTAGCCTAATGAAATGGGTGGGGCAGGTCTTAGTCTTCCTATTTTGCATGAGTCCTCTGAGAACCGGAAAGATCACTCATTCAAAAGAGCAAGCCCGTTGGAGGAAGCCTGGCTTTGGAAGGTGCACCTCTGGCCTTTGGTCTGTGCTTTCTACCACACCGGGAATATATTTCCCTGTAGCAGAGTACAAGTAATGGGTTGACAAGTCTTCTAGGACCACCTTTAGAACTGGGTCTTTGGGCCATCGCAATAATACAGTAAGTAGGGCCCTTGCCTTGCAAGTAGCTGACAGCGGTTCAATCCCCAGCCTCAGATACGGTCCCCTGAGCACCACCAGGAGTGGTTTCTAAGGGCAGAGCCAGGAATAAGCTCTGGGCATTGCCAGGTGTGACCCCCCTGTCAAAACAAAACAGAACAAAAAAGAGAATTGTGTCTTGATCCAAATAACCTAAAGCCTACTTTTTACATTTACAAGATTATTTAGTTCTCCGCTTGGATTAATAAAACACTTAAAAGGTAACATTTTTAACATCAGCTGTGTTGTCTTTAATTGGAAATGATTCTGTGCATATTGCTGGAAAGAAATGCAAGTCACTTCTGACTTTCTGTGGCCTTCATAGCTTTTTATCCTTTGTTTTAGTAAATTCTTCAGCCAGTGGTTTCATCTAAGTACAGAAGTTATTCTCCTTGCATGCAACCAACCTGAGTTCAGTTCCCAGCACCATATATGGGACCCTCAGCACCAGCAGGAGTGAGGTCTGATTATAGAGTCAGGAGTAAGCCCTGACCACCATCAACCATGACACCAAAACAAACAAGCAAAAAATTATGTTCCTCTGATGACAATACTCACTGTAAAACACATACAAATCTATACATCCACAATCATTACCTGTCTGGTTTTTGGAGAAATACCACCTATAAGGAAAGACAGTAATGTGGCACTATCAAAAAGGAAAGCTGTGAGTTCACTGCCTTTTTCTTCAAGATAAACTCTTACACAAAAGAGTTCATGCGGCCGGCTTTATTTCTAATTCTTTTGACTATTTTATAGATCACAAATTCAATATTCAGCCTCATTCGGCTATATTTACTCATTTTAGCTCCCTACTACTTATTCTGAGAGATCATGATCACGATCACGACCATCCTGTTGTTCGTCGATTGCCTGGAGCAGGCCCCAGTAACGTCTCCTTCATCCTAGCCCTGAGATTTTTGAAAAAGTGCAATATTAAAAGCTCTTCCAGGGTTAGGAGAAGGAGACCCATCATTGTTACTGGTATTTGGCATATTGGGTACGCCACGGGGAGTTTGCCAGACCCTGCCGTGTGGGCAGGTTACATTCGGTAGCCTGCCATTTTGTCCAAAGTAAGAATGAGATAATAAGGTGTTGCGCTGATATCTGAGAGATATCTGTGTCGAAATGTCTCCTTCAGAGAGAAGAGTATTTCAGGAAGGACTATGTGTACAGGAGTATATAACAAGGACAATTTCTCCTGTCATGCTATTCATTAACAATCGTAGTTACTACAAGTCAGATTACAAAACACCAGTGTCAGATGAGCTTTTTAACTGAGACTACAGGAAAGCATATTCATTTTAGATGAGTGAGTTTGAGGTCACATCTTTTTCCAATGAGCAGTAGATAGAGATAGAATTAAGCTTTGATGAGTTTTTAGCAGCACAGATCACAACCCGATGCAATGTGAAGTCAGTCTCCAAAATTCACTGTGGTCTGATTTTGCTTGGCCTCAAGGAGAGTCATTAACCTGAGCTCACACTATTGGAATTTGGTTTTAAGGATAGGGCAAAGTTTTCCTGCCATAATTGCTTCCATCTGCTACACCAACACATGTGCTCTTGCAATAAAATTTTCTACAACTCTCCAAACTCCACATGCCCTCTTTTGACGGGGCTCTTACTGGATTTCTGCTCCACCTGATGCCGTCTGACTACTGCTTCAAGGGGGAGGAGTACCTGGGAGAGGGATGATGTTGGCTTCAAGGTTCCAGTGGCAAATTGAACACAGACATTTGTCTTGAAAATCCAAAATTGTGGTCATGTGTGTTACATCAGACTGCCAGATTATGTCTCATTTCATTCCAGTGATTTCTTTTTTTTATTCCATTTTAATTTATTGATTTGAAAGGACACCATCGGATGGATTCACTAGTGAATTCTTCCAAATCTTTAAAGAGGACTTACTCCCAATACTCTTTAAGCTTTTCCACGAAATTGAAATATCAAAAACACTTCCAAACAGTTTCTACGAAGCAAATATCACACTGATACCAAAAGCAGACAGAGATACCACAAAGAAAGAGAATTACAGGCCGATATCCCTGATGAACACAGATGCAAAGATCCTCAACAAACTACTAGCAAATAGAATCCAACTACTCATCAAAAAGATCATACACCATGACCAAGTGGGATTCATCCCAGGGATGCAAGGATGGTTCAACATTCGGAAATCAATCAACATAATCCACCATATCAACAAAAGAAAAGATAAAAAGCATATGATCATATCAATAGATGCAGAGAAAGCATTTGATAAGATCCAGCACCCCTTTATGATGAAAACCCTAGCCAAAATGGGTATAGAGGGGACCTTCCTCAACATAATTAAAGCCATCTACCACAAGCCTACAGCAAGCATCATCCTCAATGGGGAAAAACTGAGAGCCTTCCCTCTAAGATCAGGGACGAGACAGGGATGCCCACTCTCTCCACTGCTGTTCAATATAGTACTGGAAGTACTTGCAATAGCGATTAGGCAGGAAAAAGATATTAAGGGCATTCAGGTAGGAAAGGAAGAAATCAAGCTCTCACTATTCGCAGATGATATGATACTCTACTTAGAGAACCCACTAACTTCCACCAAAAAACTCTTAGAAACGATAGACTCGTATAGTAAAGTTGCAGGTTATAAAATCAATACCCAAAAGTCCATGGCTTTCCTATACGCAAACAGTGAGAGAGAAGAAAGCAACATGAAAAAAACAATCCCATTCACAATTGTGCCCCAGAAAATCAAGTACCTAGGAATCAGCTTAACTAAGGAAGTAAAGGACCTGTACAAAGAAAACTACAAAACGCTACTTCAGGAAATAAAAGAGGACATGAGGAAATGGAAAGATATCCCCTGCTCATGGGTCGGGAGACTTAACATTGTCAAAATGGCAATACTACCGAAAGCATTGTATAAATTCAATGCAATCCCTATAAGGATACCCATGACATTCTTCAAAGAAATGGAGCAAACACTCTTGAAATTTATATGGAACAATAAGCCCCCACGAATAGCTAAAGCAATTCTTGGGAAAAAGAAAATGGGAGGAATCAACCTCCCGAACTTCAAACTGTACTACAAAGCAGTAATAATTAAAACAGCATGGTACTGGAACAAAGGCAGAACTGCAGACCAATGGAACAGGGTTGAATACACTGACATCTCTCCTCAATCATATGCTCATCTAATCTTTGATAAAGGTGCAAGTAATGTGAAGTGGAGTAAGGAAAGCCTCTTTAATAAATTGTGTTGGCATCACTGGACGGCTACATGCAAAAAAATAGGCTCAGAACTCTGCCTAACACCATGTACAAAAGTAAGATCAAAATGGATTAAAGGCCTCAACATCAGACCAGAAACCATAAGGTACATTGAAGATAAAGTTGGCAAAACCCTCCATGACATTGAAGCTAATGGTATCTTCAAAGATGCCACGCCACTGGCCGAGCAAGTGAAAACAGAGATAGATAAATGGGACTATCTTAAACTAAGAAGCTTCTGCACCTCCAAAGAAACAGTGACCAAAATACAAAGACAGTCTACAGAATGGGAAAGGATATTCACCGAATACACATCTGACAAGGGGTTGATATCCAGGATATACAAAATACTGGTTAAACTCCACAAGAAGAAAACATCCAACCCCATCCAAAAATGGGGCAATGAAATGAACAGAAACTTTCTCAAAGAAGAAATCCGAATGGCAAAAAAGCACATGAGAAAATGCTCTACATCATTAATCATCAGGGAGATGCAGATCAAAACCACAATGAGATACCATCTCACACCTCAGAGACTGGCCCAAATTCAAAAGAACAAAAGCAACCGATGCTGGCGTGGATGTGGCGAGAAAGGGACTCTCCTTCACTGTTGGTGGGAATGTCCACTGGTTCAGCCCTTCTGGAAAACAGTATGGACGATTCTCAAAAAATTAGAAATTGAGCTCCCATTTGACCCAGCAATACCACTCCTGGGAATATATCCCAGAGAGGCAAAAATGTATAGTCGAAGTGACATCTGCACTTGTTTGTTCATTGCAGCCCTCTTTACAATAGCCAGAAACTGGAAGAAACCTGAATGCCCAAGAACAGATGACTGGTTAAAGAAACTTTGGTACATCTACACAATGGAGTACTATGTAGCTCTTAGAAAAGATGAAGTCATGAAATTTACATACAAGTGGTACAATATGGAAAGTATCATGCTAAGCGAAATGAGTCAGAAAGAGAGGGATAGACATAGAAAGATTGCATTCATCTGGGGGATATAAAGTAACAAAGTATGAGATTAATACCCAAGAATAGCTGAGATCAGCACCAGGAGGATTACTCCATAACTTAGAGGCCAGCCGGGTATCCTAGAGGAAAGGGCTATTCAGATAGAGAAGGGAGCACCAAATAAAGGATATTTGGAGGATCCTCCCAGGAGGGGAGATGCATGTCGAAAGTAGACTATGGACTGAACATGTTTGCCACTCAATGCCTCTTTTGCAGACCACAACACCCAAAAGGAGAGAGAGAACACAGGGGATTGCCCTGCCACAGAGACGGGGGGATGGGGGGATGGGGGTGGGAGGGATATTATCCATGGTGGTGGAAAATGGGCACTGGTGGAGGGATGGGTATCTGATCATTGTATAATTGAAACCAAAGCACAAAAAATTGTAAATCTACAACTTTAAAAAAAATAAAATAAAATAAAGGGAAAAAAAAAAAAAAAGAAAGGACACCATCAAAAACTTTCATATTCCTAATATAAAATAAAATACAATCAGAAAAAAAGAACACTTTCCTTCATCATATCTTCTTCCCTTTAACCTAAATAATAAATGTGATAGTTTCAGGGAGCTGAAGTTTCCTCTCCTTGTTTTTAAGTAGGTATTCAAAAGCCTCTGAGTGGAAAAAATAACAATTTTTTAAAAGTAACAAATGACTTAATCACACCGCCCTAAATCACAAAATAATAAGCTATGAGACACAAATCTGTATCTTAATGTAGAGGATAGAGGAGTTGGAAGAAAAATAGTTAAATTGACTTGATGAGAAAAAAAATAAGCTTGAAGACACTTGTATACCTGAATGTCAAATTATTTTGAAGTGTAAGCTTGTCAAGTGCGGTAGTATAGCAAAGATTCCTGTAGTTGTGAGCTAAGTGAGAAGGCCTTGGCTGGTTCTGGGTTCTGAAGTTTCCTCATGTGGCTGCAGTGAGAGGAAGCTGGGCTGCTTCCAGAAGCATCCCTGGGAATGGAGGATGCTGAGTTGTTGGCTCCCTTGATTGAGATACTGCTGAGGGTGCCATCAAGAGATCAGCAATATGGATATTATCATTTTGTTTAGTCTCTAAAACCACGGTTATGAATCTTCCTACGAAATTGGATCGTCTTTAGAAGTGCTTTTCCGTGTATATTTTCACATCTAGATGTATATGTTGAACTATATATGTATTTCTGAGATACCCATTTTTTTAATGCTTTTGTTGTCGAGACCTTTGCATGGCCAGTGAGTCATAAGAGCCTATAGTGTGTGTGCCTGTGTTCGCATGAACTCCCTTTAGACTCTCTGAGGCTAACAGTCCTGGAGGAAAGTGAAAAATTCAAAGTCCAGGGTTGGTAGATTTATCTATCTTCTCTGATGAATCTTGCTGTCCAAGAGATACCATCCACTTGAAAATGGAATTTCTGTGTGCCCTGGCAGGCGGTTTTAAGGTAGACAGGGGAAAACATAGGCAGAGAGGAAGGCCATGCTATGGTCAGATCCCAGAAGAGAACAAGACTGAAATCCCAAGGACCACATGCTGAAGAGGAGCTAAGACTTCATCTCATCCATCCCATGAACATCAATCCTTGCATTAGACAAGACCACTCCTAAGCCACAGAAGACAGATGACTGTCAGGTCCACAATAATGTCTCTCAGGAGGCATACCCTCCTCCTGTAATTCATTCAGAATCCAATAAACCTGCCAGAAAGTTCTTGCATGTCTCTCTCCTGCCATCTCTTACCTATTTCATGGAAATGAAGGAGCATGTGGTAGCATCTACATCAGATTTAAAAATCTTGAACTCTTAACGGGTTATTTTACAGCTCTTCTCGCATTTCATTATGTCTATCTGATGTATATCAAGAGTCTAACATACGCGACTGAATTACAGGAAGTAAAATTATGAAGAGGCATGCCTGACTTAAGAACAATTTATATTGAAGTCATTGTCATACTCTTTCATTGCTTCTTATTGGGATCACCATTACCCCCAATTGTAGGCCGAGTCTTTCTTTGTCTCTTCTTTTTAAAGTTTTGCTACATATTGTGGTATGATTAATGAAAAGATTGCTTAGTTTTACTATTTTAGTTTTATAAAATTATATTTTAAGTATTAAGCCACTACTATTTTAGTTTTATAAAATTATATTTTAAGTATTAAGCCATTTATCCTTGAAATAGTTGTAGTATTTATAAGAGCTATTTTTTTAGGAAATTGTATACTCATCTTCATTGTTTATGAATTTCCTTAGTTTGAAAATATTACAATTTATGGATCATGAATAGGTAGTATTTATCAGATCTTGAAATAACTTTGATGATCCTTAACCCCAAAACAATTACATTAAATAAAATTAAATTAAAAATTAGATTAAGAGTAGTCATTGAAGGTTTGAGTTTTTATACATACATGTTAGGAATGTTTTTGAAAAAACTGAATATAACGCCAAACTGCTTTCCAAGTGCATTAATTTATTTTAAAGAAATTTTAAACTAACGCACCATGATTTGCAAAGCTGTTCATATTTTCAGACGTACAATGTTCTGACATAAATCCCACACTTGTGCCAATTTACATCTAAAAGTATAAGTAAATACTATTTCCCTTTGTCTAATTAGATCCTTCCTAATGGTCAATATTGTTGAAAAGCTTTTTACCATTCCAGTATGAAATACCGCTGGGTTGTAAGTTTCCATTTCCCTGATTTCTGGTCAAAAGGAACTAGTTTGGGCCAGAGCTATAGTTCAATGGGTAGCATGTTCGCCCTGTACGCTGCTGATCCGCGTTCAATCTTCAGCATCTCATCCGGTCCCCTGAGCATTACCAGGAATAGCCCCTTCATATCTCCAGATGTGGACTAAAAATGAAAATAGTAATAATAGTAAAATTGAGATATTTGTATATGTTTGTCATTTATTTTCTTCTTTAAATTCTTATATGTTTGCCTACCTAATATTCATTTATTTAGCTTCTTTCTTTTTTTTTTTTTGAGGGGGCACACCTGGTTGTGTTCAGGGCTTATTTATTTTTTCTTATTGATTTAACTAAAGTCCTTTATATGTGTTGGAGAGATAGTTTGATGATTATTTGTAAAACTTTTTTTGGCAAAACATTTAATGGATCTTTAAGTATTTTTTATTTTCTTTATATTCTCTAAGACAACTCTCTACTTTTAATATAGTCATACTTTTAGATTTTATGATTTGTGCTTTGGCTTTAATTTTTAGTTATTTTTTAAAATAAGAAAACATGACTACATTAATAATTTTGCTTCAGGTGGACAAAAAATAAAGTAGAGCTTGAAGGGCATTTTATTCCATAAGAATATTGGGTTGTCTTCATATCAGTTATTTCACTCACCGTCATTTACAACGTCACATAGCTCACGTATCCACTTAGGTCTTCTGTAATGCCTTTAACGAAGTAAAAAATTCTACTTGTTTTTTTTTTCAGTTATGATAAATGAAAAAACTTTATTTTATGGTTTCCTGAATTTCCTAGGTTAATTTACTATTTAGTCACCTTGCTACTAAACTCTCATAAATAATTCTTTTTCTGACTGGCTGGGTGGGTTGTACTTCATCTGTTGGAGTAAGCCCGGGCTTATTCCTGGCTCTGTGCTAAAGCCACTCCTGGCTGGTGCTTGGAGGGTCACGTCTAGTGCCAGAGATGAAGTCCTGGTGGACCATATGCAATTACTAATTTCTGAAATTTTTATTTAGTTTTCTTTCAAGCTAGATTTTGAGGCAATATCTGCAAGTTGCTTTAAAAAAAATAAAAAATGCGTTTTAAAGTCTTTCCCTACAGTGATACCGTATCTGCCATTTCCAGTATCTGAAGTGCTTGAGAATCTATTCTGTTTTTGGTGTTTCTGTTGACATTTATTTATTAACTTTTAATGTCATTATTTTATTTTGAAGTTGTGGATATAAATCCACAACGTATATGACGTTAGGTTTGTTTTTATCTTTTAAATAAACCAAATCTCATATCCATAAAACTTTTGAAGGTCTAGCCAGGAAAACCAGCGTTCACCTAGAGGAAATTTATGTCTACTAAGGTGTGAGCTAAGAATTTGCTACCTTCAACTCTTTCTTCATCTCACATTCAGCTCCTTCTCCTGATTCCATGTGATTTCTGAATATTTTTCAGAGTAAATGCTTTTCACATTAATATTCCTTTCTTCGCCAAACCCCACTGGCAGTTTATTTTGATTTTAAGATATGTTCATTACAAATTATTGGCAGAGATCCTGTAGTGATCTGGTGTACCATATAATACAAGCTTCAGTTTAGCTCCTGTGAGTTCACCTCTTTTGTTCATCTCATAGAAGTGGAAAGAAATGCTCCTTTTTACCTTCCATTTTACACGGTATAATGTTAGCTCATAGCTGGATTGTCTTATTTATTTCACTAAGCATGAGTTGGAAAAGCTGTTGAAAATTATTTAAAATGTGGATCTCAGATTTAGATTTGTATTCCAAACTCATAGATCAGTTTCATTTTTTTATTATCAACTATGACTCCTTTTTTAAAATTAAAGATGTAGCTAAGAAGGACAGCTCTCTACAGTCTTCTTGGAAATCATATTATTCTTAAAACAGATTTTGTCAAGTTAAGTTTAAGTGAATCAGAACATACGGATTACACATTCATTAAAACACACACATGGGTTGTGAAATGGCATAAAAATGTGTTTGGCAAAACCCATTTGGCAACTCTCCAAAACCAAAACATTTAAAAAATAGTATTTAATCACTCTCTAAACTTAGAACATGGCCAGGTTTTTCAATACCTAGGAATTATATTCTGTAATATATTTATTTTTTATGACAGAATAATTCTTACTAATTAAAATACTTATTTTATGAATATTATAGCAAAGTGCTGCATTTCAGGTCTCTTTTTTGCTTGACTTCAAATCAATAGAAAAAAATTAAAAGTGGAGAAGCGTGACAAGAGATTGGAGGTCTGACCTCTTCCAAAAGAATGTCGTAAATAAGGGCAAGTCATTAAATAGGCAAACAAATCAAACAAATTAGCAAGGATCAAATCCCAAATTTAAATGCTATTTTTACAATCTACTATTAATTGACCCAGAGGAACAGGAAGCATTTTGAAAAGACCTTTGATTATCACTTTAACTTTAGAGAAGTAATCATTGTCTCTCGGGTACTCAGATTCAAGCCATTATTTTCCCATTCAGGTGAATCAACAATACCAGTTGCAAATGGGCTTATTAGACCATGTGAGATTACTTTGATTGAGAAAATTAGGTCTATTTAAAGAGTGCTGAAAGTGGTTGTACTAAAACTTGTTCAGCTTCCCCAGAGTATTCACTTTACTTTGGTTCTAATGTTGTGATGAAGATTGTTTTAATCTGAGGACCAGAGCAACAGGACAGCAGGTAGCATGCCTTGTAACTGGAATGGATCCTTGACGCACTCTGTGGTCCCGAGATCTCTAGAAGTGATCCTTGAGCGTTAAAGTCAGGAGTAAGCCCTGATCATCATTGGGTGTGACCCCTCCCCCCATGCCCACCAAAGTTGTTTAAATCATCTATTAATAGAAAATCACCATTTCCCCCCAAAGATGAAAGCTTTAGTTCTGTACCCATCTATTCTCTGCAGTGGATATTAGTCATCTGCAAATTATTCTCCATTTACTAAAACATCAATACCGTTTTAGAGTTTGGGGTACAAGTAGTATCTTCAATAAGTTTACTGAGTAAACCTAAAATTGATGGTAGTAATAACTCCCTAAACTCTTTAAACACTGTTAGATAACACATTCTCTTACTGTAAGACTAGTTCGTGATTGGATGACTGTTGTGTGCAAAAACATTACATCAGTTGTTGTTCCTCTGCAGTGAATAAAATAGGTAACATCAACTCCATCATACAGAATAAGCAAGTCGAAGCCAATGTGGATAGAATGGAAATTAAGTCTTATACTCGCCTTCGATGGGGCAGCCACTCTGTACATTCTGTTTGATGCGGATCTGGTGTGCTTTCTACCTCTGCACCCATGAGTTTCTGAAAACAAGGTCCAGAAGCCTTTCTGATTACTATTACATTCCAAGGCCACCTGAAAGTAATTTTCTAGGGATACATCCTTGATCCTAATATTCCTTAGCTGCCAATGAAATAAAATTCACAGAGAACAGCTCAATTTGTTTCTCTTTTCTGTCTCCCTGACACTATCCCTCTTCTAGTCCTAAGCATGGTAGTAATATGTACCTTTGGAAACACACTGCTTTTCTTTGCAGGGCTGTGTCCAGTCTTCCCCTTTATTAGCACAGTTACAAATGCATGGACAGAAAGAGATCAGAATGCGGATGATCTCATAAATTAAACCTCAGTCTCTGGTCTTTATAAAGAAATTTTGTGTTGAAAGGTCAAATTTCTAGTTTTCAGTCTACATGCCACTCATTCCCACAGTCTACACTTGCTGATCAATACATATGGCACCATGCCCTCCCTAATTCTTATGAAAGCAATTTGAAAAAATATATATATGTGATTTTTATAATTTAGGTTTTGTTTTCTGAAAAAAAATGGCATTTTCTTTCAAAGAGGTGGTTACTGACTTTTAATTAAGTTTACCAGCTACTATAATAGCTGGTCCAGTGATTCATAGATTTTAGCAAAAGCTGTGTATATTGTTTGTAAAAGGATTTAGAAGACTGTTCTGTAACTGTCCTTGGTCCTTAAAATTTTGGCAAAGAGAAACGTTTGTAAGTCCATACTGGATGTCAGAAAATTGTCATGTTCTTGAGGACTGGAGTTTTCAGTTGTGCTGATGGGATGATTTGTAGTATTAGATATTACAAAAATGAAAATTGCATTAGAAATTTGTCTCTTTTGAATTCCAGTTTACAAATATGGTTTTATAAGCACGGAGACTCTTAGAAAAAAATGTGTTAGTGGTTTCTATCACACAGCAGGTTGCCAGATATATAGAACATTATAAATATTGTTTGTATTCATGGAACTAATATCAGATCATGATCATAGATGCTATTTTCAAAGTTATTGCATTATCTCATGGAAGTTTGATTGGGCAAGGGGCCTGACACTGAAAAAAGAAAAAAAAACCTGCGTTTATTGCTGTTTAAAATTCTACTTCTAAGAATTTGAGAACTGCAACCGTGCAGTGATAGAAAATAGCAACTAAAAATCTTAAGCCAAGTATTTGCCTACTGTATTAAAGACTCCAATAGAGTGATGACTTTCTTAGAAAACCCCATGTGAAAAGCATCATATATTTTATGCTTAAAAAGACAATTGTTATACTTACTAGTCTTCAAATAACTGTGTAGAAGGCATCCAAAGGATGCGATCTAGTAATGACAAATGTTTGTGACACAATTAAAAAGTGAGGGCCAGGGAGAGGACTCAGAAATCAGGAACATATGTTTGCATGTCTGGGACCAGAGTTTGATCCCTTGCACTGCATGACTCCATGAGTACTGTAGTTGGATCTCCCGGGGCAGGGGTGATCTCATACCCTGCGGAACTGGGGAATTTTCATCCTTGAACTCTAGCTTTGAACCTCCCTGCTGGTTGGCTAACTTGGAAGGACACTTTGAGCTTGGGAGACTTTAAGTTTTTCCACTACCCCCACAGTGAAAAAGTTAAATTTCTCAATGTGAAAGGAAGAATAAATCATATTCAAAAAAACCCTTAAATCCTGAGTTTTTTTAAGCAAAGGTAAAATGTGGCATTTCTGTGCCAAATTTCAGTTTTTTTTTTAAATTGTTGACTGGTTAGATTAGATTGAAATAAACTTTTTCAATTATATTTTGGAACAAAACCTCACAAACCCTCCGTGTCTGCTTTCTTCCTTAGTCATACTTGCTCTCGACTCTAATTATAGTTTGTATAATGGTCTTCAATTTCTACCTCTGCTTATTAGGGTTTTCTGACTGTTTACCCAGAAAAGAAAAAGTAGCTGATATCATCCAATCTGCATCCTTTGGATATCTCTATCCAAAGATAGATATCTCTATGGAATGACTTGCAAAATTTGAATTTCATTGTTTTCTTTTTGAACTCCCCAGTAGTGCTCATATCTTACTCCTGACTCAGGGATCACTCTTTGCAGTGTTTGGTAGACCATATGGGGTACCAGAATTGAATCCTGATAAATTGCATGCAAGGCAAGTGTCCTACCTACTGGACTAACTCTCTGGCCCCACAAAATTGGAATTTTGAATCTAGAGCATTTCACTGCCTCATTGAAGATCTCCCATAGGCATCTCAAGCTTAATTAATAAAAGTAATACTCAATTTCATCAATACATCCCCCTTTTTAAAGGCTATTTTAGTAAATAGCACCAACACTGATCACTCATTCAAGCCAAAAAATTCAGAGTCATTTCTAATTCTTTCTTATTTCCCCCATTCTTCCACTTCACAAAATTCACCAGCACGTTCTATTAATAGTGTGTTTCAACTAAACATTATAGTTGTGCCCTCTTTATTTCTTTCTACTTTTAATCTTTGTTCAGAATTGTTGCAATTTTTCCTTAGCCCATCAACTCTTTTCTGCTTTTTGTTCATACACTAACCTCAGGCTGTATAGTACTTCAATGTCTTGAAAAAACTAATTTCAATCACCCTGCCAATGACTTTTCCTGAATCCATGATCAAGTCACAGCATACTTCTGCAGAATTACATTAGGACCCATTTCTCCTCACATGGAGCCCAGTACAAACGTCACATTGGCAGAAGGAACTTGTTTTCGTTTCTTTTAAGTTTAACCCATTGTTGTGTATTTAGAACACTGTTGACAGTTTATGATGACGCTTAATGTTTTTTCCATGTCGTTGGACTGTAAGGAACCTATGGCCAGCACATCTACTCTTCCATCCACTCTGCCCCGTGCCTGATGTGAGTAGATGCCTAGTCAGTACTTGTTGAATTAATGAATGTAAGCTACCCATAATAACAGGAATGTTTCCATGCTGCACATTTGATATTGACCTGCTAATGGACTTCTAAATATGGAGAAAATGAATTGTGTAAAATAAGCCATGTGAGAAAATGAATATTGCTTTGAGAATGTGAACTTTACATTTATTTTTTTGGCTGCTAGGTCCCAATTCACGATACAAGGGCTGCATTAATGGAGGATCTTTTTGTGTGTGTGTCATTAATTATTTATAGAGCACTGAAATGATTTGTGCCAAAAAGAAGATACTGCTTCAAATAGCTTTAATCTAATTGAAGGCACTGAGAGACACAACCCAAAAAAATCTACACACAGATTATTACTGGTTGAGTTGAAATTTTATTAATCACAATAGCTATCTCACATCATGGGAAAAGGAAAAACTATTTGGAGAATCTTGTAAATGATTAAAGGGGCAGCTGTTTCAGGATCCAGGTGCTAAGGTGAAAATGGAAATTTACATTCAAGCCTTTAATTCAACAATTTAGTTAATTATGATATAATGGGTTCAATTTTCCTATTGACTACATGATCCAATTTTTATTTAGCTGAAATTAACAGGATTTTTTTTTAATCTTCTAAGTTGTCTTTTTGGACAGAGAGAGATTTTGTAAAAGAGAAGTTAGTAGAGTAAAATAAACTTTAAAAGTCCGGAGAAGGTGGGGCTGGAGTGATAGCCAGCGGGTAGGGTGTTTGCCTTGCATGCAACCAACATGGCCTACCCGGGTTCGATTCCCAGCATCCTGTATGGTCCCCTGAGCACCAGCAGGAGTAATTCCTGAGTGCATGAGCCAGGAGGAACTTCTGAGCATCGCTGGGTGTGACCCAAAAAGCAAAAAAAAAAAAAAAAAAAAAAAAAAAAAAGTCCGGAGAAGAAAAATCAAAATGAATTGTCAAGTGTCCCTGCTTTCTTTAAATGGATTCTGAATTCTGTGTCTATATACAGAATTACTAGACATGCGCGTGCACATACACTAGTAAAAGTAAAGCTGATTTGCTTGAGCAAATACACAAGTGAGAGGTGCTGTCTGCTCCCTTGGCACTCCTTAGCTTATTGGGCCTCTTTACTTTTTCTTAACCTGGGCTTAAGGAATATTAGTATCTTTAGTTGTCCATTGCATGTATAGAATTAACTTCTCTTCTATGCTTCTAGTGGAGTGACCATTATGTACTTTTTTTTTAGAAAAATGAGAAAATAATTTCATTTTCCTTATTCGGTGATTCTATAAGACAATGAGTGGCAGAAGTAGTCAAAAAGATTGCCATATCATGATACAAACATGTTTATCAAGTTTGCTTGTAAAAATCGTGCTTTCTCCCCTTTCTTACTCAGGGCAGATATTTCTACTTTTTACTACTGTATCCAGCCAGAGCTCATCCAATTCCCATGAATATTCTGCTCTAGGGCAGCCATTATCTATCAATCAAGTTAATATTACAAGATGAAACCAAACTGTCACTCACATGTGGCAGTTTTTTAAGGTGATTAAAATAAAGATAAAAAAGTGAAGATTGTATAATCAAATCAATTCTACTGGGGAATCCATGCCTTCCATACTTTAAAAGACGTAACTGGGAAGCAATGTACATAAAAGTATAAGCACATCATAATTTCAGAAGTAGCCTTATAGATAGGTACACATAAAGTGACAGCATAATTGTGTACTTAGTTATAAGGAGACCGATGCCTTTGTTAGTAAAAAAGGAAAAATTAATATTTTTAATAATATGAAAATATGGCAATGTTTAATGAGAAGATTTAAATATTAAAAAATGTACCCAAGGAAGTGATTCTTTTTGTGTGTGTGTTTGCAGAGAGATTGTATGCATTGGTCTTTTAACCATACAGAATGTCAGTTCATTGAAGATTTTACAGACAGAAGGAATAACAATATTGTCTTTCTTCCATTCTTCTTCTTTGAATAGAGAAGCAGATATTTCTGATTCTTCTCCAGTTCCATTTTTGTTCAGACTCTGTTCATAGCCAGACATGAAGAGTTTGTCATTTTAACACCACACAAACCCATCCATATATATATATATATATATATATATATATATATATATATTTTGCTTTTTGGGTCACACCCAGTGATGCACAGGGGTTACTCCTGGCTCTGCACTCAGGAGTTACTCCTGGCGGTGCTCAGAGGACCATATGGGATGCTGGGAATCGAACCCGGGTCGGCAGTGTGCAAGGCAAACGCCCTATCCGCTGTGCTATCGCTCCAGCCCCCCATCCTCATATATTTTGAGGTAGAATGTGTAGGATGTGAAAGAGTAAAGAAAATTTAATGAGGTTTAACGTGGTATCATCTAAACTTCTTTCTTCACACCTTTATGTTTTCTACTAGTTCCATTTTTGTGTGTCCACGTTCATGTTGTGTTTTACATGAGCTTTAAATCTTATATTAAATTTTATTTATAATAATAATTTTTATTTTTTGCTTAGCTGGCATCTCAACCCTTGGATCTCACCATCTCAAAATCTGTCTCATTTTTGGGTCTTTGGCATACATTGCCACAGTATGAGACTGATGTTTCTCTTGCCTGGACTGATATTAAGTGAAGTAATTAATTTATATGCTCATATATTACAAACATCTTACATTTGAGTTTTTTATGTGTGTTATCTCTTACTGGGCTGGAGCGATAGCACAGCAGTAGGGCATTTGCCTTGCATGCAGGCAGCCCGGCTGAGCCAGGTTCGATTCCTCTACCCCTCTCGGAGAACCCGACAAGCTACTGAGAGTATCCTGCCCACACAGCAAAGTCTGGCAGCTACCTGTGACGTGTTCAATATGCCAAACACAGTAACAAGTCTCAAAATGGAGACGTTACTGGGCCCGCTCGAGCAAATTGATGAACAAAGGGAGGACAGTGTTTTTTGTTTGCTATCTCTTACTACACAAAAACTCCATAAATTGGCTATAATTATTTCTATCTTACAGTCAAGGAAACTCAGCATATGTTATTTATTGAGTTGGATGCCTTGAACCACCACCAAAAATGAAAAACAAAAAACCCTGAAGAAACCTATTTAATAAAGATTAACTAAGGTCAACTTCTAGTAGGCAGAGGAGCTTAATTTAACCTATTGAGTCCTATTTTACTTCTATCTTATCACAAAACTCACAACTCCCACATTGTTACAGTTACAATCTAGTAGTTCATTCATTCATCTGCTTGTCCAGTCTATGAATTTTTGATTTGTAATTATATGAATAAGGCAGAATGCTAAGAATATAGCAATGAAATACAAAAAATATAAAATAATTATTATCCTCGACTTTAAAGATGACCAAGAATACTCCAAATAGTCAAAAACCATAAGTCTGGTCCTGAAAAGAAAGGCAAGTGGCAGAAAGGGGTGAGATTCAGAAAGGGGTGAGATTTTTGTGAGGCTAGATGGAGGACAACATGAATGCTAGAAGGGAAAGCTTTTAAAAATGAAAGAGGATGTGGGAGAATACTGGAAATTAGTTTTTAACTTGTTGCATTGAGGTCAACTGAAATATCAGATACATTTCCCATAAATAATTGGGTATTCCGGTCTGAAGTTTATGAGCAAGCTTAGAGTAAATACAGAGATTTGGGAATCAAGGAAAATGAAAACCATGGGAAAAATGATAGTGGGTCATGGACAGGTATGTGGTAATTGAAGGCTAGGGAAGCAGACACTTTGGTAGAAGTTGCGATACTGGAATGTTTTATGCATGAAATTTTACCATTAGCAGTATTCTAAATCGTGGTGCTTAAAATAGGCCAATTAAACAGGAAAAAAAAACCACAATGAAGCCAAAGAGTTGAACAGTTATTTATTTATTTGTATACCTATTTATTTATTTATTTATTTATTTTCCCCCTTTTAATTGATTCATCATGAGATAAACAATTACAAAGTAGTTCATGATTGGATTTCAGTCGTACAATGTTCCAACATCTGTTTCTTCACCAGTGTATATTTCTCACCAGTTTTCCCCCCAGCCTCCCCCTCAGCCTGCCTCTATTACAGACAATTTTCTTTTACCCTCTCTCTCTCTTTCTCTCTCTCTCTCTCTCTCTTTCTTTCCTTTCAGGCATTATGGTTTGCAATGCAATTACTAAAAGGTTATCATGTATATCACTTTATTTCCATTCAGCACTCAGTTCTTGTCCAGAGTTATCATTTTCAACTATCATTATCATGGTGGCACATTCTCTGTCCTAACTCCAATCCCCCCACCAAACACTTGTGCATACTTCCAACCATGGAGCAGTTCTCCTGGCCCTCATTTTTACTGTCTTTGGGTATTAGTCTCATATTATCTTTTTAAATCCAAGAAATGAGTGCAATCCTTCTGTGTCCTCTCCCTCTGACTTATTTCTCTCAGCATAATACTCTCCATGACTGTCCATGAATAAGCAAATTTTAAGACTTCACTTTTCCTAGTGTCTGCATAGTATTCCATTGTTGTAGATGTACCATAGTTTCTTCATCCAGTCATCTGTTTTCAAACAATTGGATTGTTCCTAGATTCTGGCTGTTGTAAATAGTGCTACAATGAACAAAGAAGTACAGGTAGCTTTTCTGCATTTTTTTTGGGGGGGGGTAGAGTATATTGCCAAGAACAGCATTGCTGGGTCAGTTGGAAGCTAAATCTCTAGGTTTTATTTATTTGTTAGTTTGTTGTTTTAGGAATTCCCATAATGTTTTCCATGGCTATGTGAACATAAACTTAAAGTGCAAGTAGGAGAAGTAAACCTTTCAAAGGGGTCTGCCATCAGATGAAAAATAAAGAAAAGAATATATCCATAAGTGTACTTTTACTCAATTTGGCCTCATACAATGTGACTTTGAAGCTTCCCCTATCAAAAAGATAGTGCTGTTGTTCTGGGAATGTGATTCAGTGATAGAGTACTTACCTTGAATGTGTGAGAATGTAGGTTCCATTCTCAACATTTATTGGTTCCTTGAACACTGGTCACTGGGAGTGACCCTCTCAGCACTAAGGTGGAAATAGCTCTCTCATCATTGGGGTTGCTCCCTCTCCCCACAAGAAAAGAAAAAATAATAATAATTGGATTCAGTTGTGAATCTTATTGACCATTAAACATGCATTTGCCAAGTAAATGCAGCAGATGTAATAGCTCGCCACTATGAAGTCTTAAGTAATTTCAGTCTAAAACTCAGTGTACAAAGGCAGGCTGGGCAGGGAAGATAAGAGATCTAGAGTGGAGACAGACCATGTCAGTTAAAGACATTGTCTACAAATCGTTTCCTAGGCAAGCAGGATTTTTTTTCTTTTTTGGGTCACACCTGGCAATGCTCAGGGGTAACTCCTGGCTCTGCACTCAGGAATCATTCCTGGTGGTGCTCAGGGGACCATATGGGATGCTGGGAATTGAACCTGGGTCAGCTGCATGCAAGGCAAACACCCTACACACTATGCTATCCCTCCAGCCCCGCCAAACTGTATTTTATCCACAAATAAGTGAGTGAAGTAAAACACCAGAAAATCTGTGCTAAGCACTGTCCAAACTACCAAGTCATAGAATTTTAGGCTAATTAGTAATTTTAAGCCACTCATCAACTTATGGGAGAATGTATCACCCACTAAAAGCTAGCCAACATTGAGAGGGTGGCAAGCAAACATAACTTAAGGTCAAGAGATAATAAAGGCAAGGGATTTTCAAAAGAAAAGATGGTGGCCAGCATGATGAGTTACCCCCAAATAACAGACAAAGAGCTGAGTAGCAGGAGTCCTGCCTTTCACAGTGAGTGGGATTCTGCTGAGCTCTAAACGAAGTTTAAAGAAAAGAGGCAGGTGGGGAAAACTGATGGCAGGAGAAGTGGAGACACAGTCAAAACTTTCTATACAAAGTAATTAAGAGAAAGTTCCCTACTTGAAAAGGGAAAATGAGAGGCAAGGGAGTGATACTTTTTCCACATGATGGTCTTCAGTGTTTCCAGTTATAAAACAGAGGTTGAACTCGATGATCATGGAAAATGCTTCTTTTCTTATACTTGGGAGACATAGTCTGGTAGCTACACTCACATAGTTTGAAGTCAAAACTGTGTGATCCCAAACTTTTTCCGCTAGTATCTATATGCCCATCTTTAAGATTATGTAGAAAAACCTCCGAATTTATAACATAAAATAATAATGCTGACTATTAATAACAATACTTAGGCATTAGCAGTACAGATGTCATTAAATGCTACATGGTATGGTAGTACATTCCAATGCACCTACCTATCCAGAGTATGTGCGAAATGAAGTTTGTGATCGATAGTAGCTTCCTCCTCACCATCACAAACACTACTAAAGATTGATATTTTCTGTCATTCCCATCTAAATCTGCTTTACTCTATCTACTATATCCCCTGTTTATTAGTTTAAAAAGCGATGCTTTGTGAATTTAGAATATTTGACAGTTTCCTAGTCTTTTTACATTATCACCTTAGGATTTACTGAACTTTGTCATATGACTTGTTTGGCCACTGTTGCTTCTTTCCTGGTCTTTTAATAAATGAAAACCAGAGTTTTGGATGGCTTACAACTGTGACAACAGGTTTAAATTTCAGTTGTTGGCAACGCAGGATACAAGAAATATTACCCAGAAAGGAGTCATATGAAATCATTCACAGGAGAGGAGGGAATGCAAACCTTCATTTCATTTTTTCATTTCATCATCCTGTTAATCGTCGATTGCCTTGAGCAGGCCCCAGTAACGTCTCTTTCATCCTAGCCCTGAGATTATATTCACGGCTCTTTAGGAGAATGAGAC
Source organism: Sorex fumeus (assembly GCF_029834395.1). Taxonomy (NCBI): domain Eukaryota; kingdom Metazoa; phylum Chordata; class Mammalia; order Eulipotyphla; family Soricidae; genus Sorex; species Sorex fumeus. The sequence continues at coordinate 9,022,336 of NW_026606059.1, read as the reverse complement.
CCATCATTGTTACTGGTATTTGGCATATTTGGTACGCCACGGGGAGTTTGCCAGACTCTGCCCTGTGGGCAGGCTACATTCGATAGCCTGCAAGTTTATCCAAAGTAGGAATGAGATAATAAGATGTCATAAAAAAAAGTTCTGATAAGATGTCGCGCAGCCGCATTTGCGGCCGCGCGGTTCTGGGATCTGGATTTTATAGTCTCTGAGTCTTGGCCGCTGATGGGATTACATGGCGCCAGGGGAACAGTGCAGTCTTTTGCCCCCGCGCCTGGGTGTCCCTCGCCGGGACCCCTTGGAGGGGAGCAGGTTGAGCTTTCCTCCCCGCCCTGACCGGGGCTCCGGCAGCCGAAGACCTCCAGGACCAGCCACCACCATGCTGAGACCACTCTCCGCACACATCAAGGTACTGGCAGAGGGACAAAGCCACGTGGGTTCCGGGGCCGAGACCTCCAAGCCTACTCGAATTGGAGTCGAGCATCTTCCACCCAGATCCTCCAAATTCCAGTAGGTGGGGGTCACACCCACCACCTGGTCCCCTGGCGCCGTGTAATCCCATCAGCGGCCAAGTCTCAGAGACTATAAAATCCAGATCCCAGACGAGAACAGTGCAGTCTTTTGCCCCCGCGCCTGGGTGTCCCTCGCCGGGACCCCTTGGAGGGGAGCGGGTTGAGCTTTCCTCCCCGCCCCGACTGGGGCTCCGGCAGCCGAAGACCTCCAGGACCAGCCACCACCATGCTGAGACCACTCTCCGCACACATCAAGGTACTGGCAGAGAGACAAAGTCACGCGGGTTCCGGGGCCGAGACCTCCAAGCCTACTCGGATTGGAGTCGAACATCTTCCATCCAGATCCTCCAAATTCCAGCAGGCTGGGGTCACACCCACCACCTGGCAAACCTTCAAATGTCAATTATACCATTTTACTTCTGCACAGGGTGATGTACAATGATGTCCTTGCTTAATCAACAAAACATTACTTGACATGTAAGGTAGAACATTTTTTAAGCCTAAGGTTGAAAAAACAAACTGTAGGTTGAGGAGAGGAAAGACAAAAACAGTTCAGAACATAATAAGCAGAGCTGGTCTTGACGCAATAAATGGAGATAAAAGGGCCCAGTTGCATTTACGTTGTATTTACCTAATATTCTTTTTGTACAAGGAGTCTGCAGAATTTTCTGTCAAATTTTAGAAATAAAAAAGCATGGAATTGTTTCCTTATTTTAAAAATTATGCCAAAGTATTCAAAATATGGTTTTGGATAAAGAAGAAGAATATTATCTGGGGAAAAAAGTTACTCATGTAGAAAACTTCTGTCCAACGTAGTGGTCGATGAATAAGTTTACTCCTTCTAAAGTAAGAAATAATTTTAAATGCAGTTTTAAATATTTTATAAAATAATTCTATTAGTATTCACAAAAGTGGGATTTTAAAGGACTAGTATGACTAAAATTCTTTTGTTTTTACCTCCACTGTCCACTGTCCTCCTGTAGTTCATTGATTTGCTAGAACAGGCCCAGTAACATCTTCAATATGAGACTTGTTGTAACTGTGTTTGGCATATTGAATACGTCACGGGTAGCTTGCCAGGCTTTGCCGTGCGGGCAAGATATTCTCGGTAGCTTGCCAGGCTCTCGGAGAGGGGTGGAGGAATCAAACTCAGGTTGGCAGGGTTGGCCTCATGCAAGGCAAACGCCCTACCCGCTGAGCTACCGCTCTAGCCCATTTTTACCTCATAAACCGTTATTTCTGTGTCTAATTAATGATAGACTTTGAAGTATGCATTACTGTTATTTCAAACACATTGCCAGCTAACATCATCATATTAACCCCTAGTTACCAACTTTTAAATTTTTTATTTGATGCATGAACACAAAACCAAATCTAATAAATATTTTTTCAAGTAAGGAACAAAAAATTAAGTAGGGAACTAAAAGTTGCAAATTAAGACTGATACCAGTGTAGACAAACAAAAAAATTTAATAAAGAGATACATAACATTTGGGCTTTCAAAAGCCTCCAATCAGTAAGCATGACACACATATAAGTTTCGCAAACGTAATTTCTCTTTATTTTATTACCTAAGAGCATTAGACTATACTTTCTTGACTGTAATAATTGCTTGCAGTTAATTACAAATGAAACAGAAGTGCTGGTAATATTGGAGACTTGTACTCTGCATAAAACTGGAAATTACGGCTATTACTCTTGGTTGCTAGAGAATATTAGGTCATAGATGCTAATTAGCACTTCATAGATCTCCTACAGGGGGGAAATCTCATTACTATACAAAACTGTCTTGCTAGCCAAACCCACCACTCATAACACACTTTGGCCATATTTTTTGTTTGAGCAATTATAAGGGATAATAAAACTAAAGATTTGTGTGTGTGTGTGTGCATGTGCGTGTATGTGTGTGTGTGTGTGTGTGTGTGTGTGTGAAAGAAACCATAAAGTTTAGCCTACACAGATTCATATTAGCTACTTCAAGCCAAAGCATTTTATTTATCATTTGAGTCTCACAAGCAATGGGCAGGGACCAATCACAAAAAAAAGTTTTAATCAACACAGAGTGGAAACATTAGACCACATATCTCAAAATATTAGAGAACAAAATTTATGGGTATTGGGTGAAAATGAGAATAATTCTCGATTTCTTTCACTATCTAATTTATTAAATAGCTATAAGACACGCATTTTCAATTATTAAGAAAATTTTCTATACCACTATATTTTGTGTGTTTTTATGCACGTGTGAGTCACAGAATAGATATATAAAGGATTTAAAATTATTTTACTTAATACAAAGAGTGTTCATGCTTCAATGTAAAACTTAGTCTTACTAAGCCGGCAGTATTTTTGCTTTATCTAAATTTGTTTGATTTAGTGAAAATAACTCAAATCAGGAGCACTGATTTTTAATAGATATGTAATATATATATACATTATACATTATATAAAATAAGTTATATAAACTTTTATTTTGTACATGGTTCAAATGTATGTATGAATATATGTCTCTATACATGCATGTTTCTTTCCATATATGATCATTATAACAATCAGCATGATAAGATCCCTCAAAGTGGAGACATTCTTTTTGGATGCTGGATTCTGTAAAATGGGAACTTTTGGCATGTTAATTTATTAAAATACTTCCATGGTCCCCAACACACACATTTTAATTAGTCTATAATCATCTGGAGGAAATGTATAGTCAAAGAAAGAGAAAAATTAAAATGCCCACCTGGGGTCCTGGATAGTTTAGCAGTAGGGCTTGCCTTGCATGTGGTTGACCAAGGTTTAATACTGGCACCACATATGGTCCCCCGAGCACCGCCAGGAGTGAGCCCTGGGAGCAGAGTCAAGAGTAAGCACTAAGAAATGTCAGGTGTGGTCCTAAAAATAAAAAAGCCAACCAGAATTCTTACTGAAACAAACAAATTTAGATAAAGCAAAAATACTGTCTGCTTAGTAAGACTAAGCTTTATATTGAAGCATAAACACTCTTTGCATTAAGTAAAATAGTATCTATTCTGGAACACATGTTCATGTACACACAAATACTAGTCGAGCAGAAAGTTTTCTTAATAAGTGAGACAGAAAGAGACCTAGGAATAAATCAGAGCTACAGGATATATGGGCTCTTTATATTAAAGAAGGCATATTCATTTCTTTTCTGTGTAATGACATGCCCCACTTTTAATTGGACTCTTCTCTTTTCTCAGAAATGCTACATCCATTTCCATCTGTGGAAGTAAAATTAATTAAAGGAGCAATAACGTAAAAATTAGAAGAGTAAATCTTTCTTTCCTTTATAATATCAGAGACTCGATGTGATACAAAATGCCTTTTCCTCTCCTAAGCTCTTGTCAAGCACAAATGCAGGCTGGAATCAGATATAAATAAACTGAATTCATTAAGCAGAGGAAGGAAAGGGATGGAAGTTTCGTGAAAAATAGTAAAGGAAACAGGTAACCTGGTCAAAATCCAAATCCAAAATTTAAAAAGCAAAATAAAAAATCCTGAATTGAAAACTAGAGAGTTAGTATCCTGTTAGTATCCTGTTTTAATCACCACACATCCATTTTAGAAGAGGATTGTTTTCTCTGGCTTTCCCCCCCCCTTTTATAAAGCATATTGTTCTAGTCTTAAAATTTATTATAGTTGAGGTTCAATTTATGGTATTGATGTACAAAGGTGTTGTGCATCGCTGCCAAACTACACAAGCAAATCTACCTCAAACCCTATGTTCTTGAACTGAACAAAACTTACATTATGGGTAGTTTTAGTTCCAAATATACTAACCCATTGTCCTCATGAAAGCTCTTTATTTTGTCAGGTTATCTGCTATGACTTTACTTGGAATCTATGCCGCTATTGCCAGAATATGTGCCTATTAGCTATATTTACCTACTGGTAAAAAAAAAAAAAAGAAGAAGCTTGGTATTTAATTTTTATTTATTTTATACTAAGACCAATTGATGAAATTTTTATTAGAAATTTCAGTGGAGGAAAATACCATCATTTCTATGAGGGACAATTATGTATTTATTAACATGTTGGTGTCTATCATCTATTTAAAAGACAACTACTATAACACCTTATATTTATAATTCATAGGTATTTTGACATATTGATTCTCAGAATAACTCAGGAAAGAAGAGCTCCATAAGACTGCACAAATGTGTGTGTGTGTGTGTGTGTGTGTGTGTGCGCGCACGTACATACACGTGAGTATCTTATTTACCATCTTATTCTACCAATAGAACCACCTGTTCCATCAAAAGCAATGGTTAATTACACTTTTCTGGAGCTGTCCAGTGGAAGGTTACTTTTCTCCCACTACGTTATTAGAAAAGTGAATGAGAGGTTTTCAGCACTTCAGGCTTTGATTGATGAATTCATTAATTCACCTTTTCAAATTGAGAACTCATGTTTTAAATATTTCATGTACAATTTGCATACTGGCATTTTAAGTTTTTTTTAAAATTAGACAATATTTAAAGAAAGGTCAAACTGGTTACCTTGGAGGCTAGAACCCTCATAATTCAGAGTAAGAGGCATGACCGTCTCCCTTCTCTGTCTCCTAAACCATGAGCACCTTGTATTAAGGCTTTAGAATAGGACAAATAGGTTTAGAAGACATTCAAAATTTATCTCTCAAGGTGAGATTCTCTGTGTAGTATAGAAATATGAAGACTATTCAACAGAGGTTTGATTCTTGTTTCACTCTGCATAATCTTGTTAGCTCTACATGTTGATGGCAGCCATTATCCAAGGAAACCCTTTCCATCCAAGTTATATGCACTGTAACATAGTCTACAGCCAGTAAATGGTACCAAGTCCTCTCTCCAGACTCCCAAGACAACTGAACATGTGCTTATAAACTCTACTTGGAGCAGTCAGAGCTTTCAGTTCACTGACAATTTGTTTTTGATTTAAGGAAACATATATCATGTGCATAGACAATGAGACATCAGAGAAACTAGATTTTATAAGCAGTGTCATTTCTTTCTTCTCTCTCCAAAGCTTCCAAGACAATGCTACATTTTCCCTTCTTCTAGAACTCTTGATCTGATTTTGGCTACTTTTCAGAATTTGTGAAGAAATGAAATTACAAGATATTTTTTCAGCTCTCTACCAATTGACGTTAAGTAAGCCTGAGTTTTAAAAAGAGAAATAAAGTGGGACAATCAATATGACTAATAATATGCAAATGACTGTTTAGTCTTGCATCTAAGATAATGTAGGCTAGTCTCAAATGGGCATGCAGATACATATCTTGGCACAAATTGCAGAATAATTCACACAAAGGAGATTTTCTTTAAAAACATCTTAACAATAAAAGAGCAGTCTGACTTTTAATGTCCTATCTGCTTAATGTAATCTTAACCCAAATCAGTCCACACATACAGAATATTAAGCAGGGATGTAAGTGTCACGATGGAGGAGTTTTGAGATATAGAAGTAAGAATTGTTAATCATATATGGAGTTTCACCCATATGAAAATCTGAAGCAATATGTCTGCCTTTCCTTCTTGGTGAGTCCATTCTATTGCTGCACACATCCATGTGTTCCTGCTCTAGTTCTCAGTCTTTAATTTGTACCTGAAAAATATGTGAGTGCCGAGGCAGATGTGCCCAGTGCATAAGGTTACTAGTTATTAGTCACTTGAGAAAGCAGGATTAATTCTTTCACTAAGGGTTCACACAGAGATCCATCCCGCTTAACATAAATGCAGAATCTGAAAACAGAAGTCCATCAAAAAGACAATTAAGATTTACTGTACTTTTGCATTTATAATTTTACTCATTGTTTTCAAAAATACTTTTCTCAACAAAACTTTTTTTTATTCCAAATAACTCTTCAGGAGCGTATCTCCTGAGTTAGGTTACACGTTTTTATTTTTATTCATTTATTTATTTATTTATTTTTGGGTCACACCTGGCGATGCACAGAGGTTACTCCTGGCTCTGCACTCAGGAGTTACTCCTGGCAGTGCTCAGGGCACCATATGAGATGCTGGGAATCGAACCCGGGTCGGCCGCGTGCAAAGCAAATGCCCTACCTGCTGTGCTATCTCTTCAGCCCCAAGTTACACGTTTTTAACATGAAGAATAACTTCAGTGTCCTGAGGAGGAAAATCCAGTTGTAATTTCCAAATGAAGCTGTATTGTTTTTTCATCGACAATATCAACATACATTCACCGATGAAGCATCAGGAAAATGATTACTAACCGTCAATGAAATCATCTGAACAAAGTTTTCCCTGACTCCTTGATATGAACCACTTCATCTTTATTCAGAAAAATCAAAATATTTGGGCCTGGGGCAGTAGTGCAGTGAGTAAGGTGCTTGTCTTACACGTAGCTAATTGAGATTCAATCCCTGGCACCCTACATGGTCCCCCAAGTCATGCAGAAGTGGCCACTGAATGTACAGCCAGGAGTAAACTCTGAGCCCCCACCCAGTAAGTACCCCAAACAGCAACAATTTATGTTACTAAAATGTTTCACTAAACTTCTCTTTCAAAGGCTGAAGGCAACCTGTTCTTTTTCTTTCCATTTTCCTTTCCTTCCTTCCTCTCCTCCCTTTCTCTCTCCTTCCTTCCTTCCTTCCTTCCTTCCTTCCTTCCTTCCTTCCTTCCTTCCTTCCTTCCTTCCTTCCTCCCTCCCTCCCTCCCTCCATCCCTCCCTCCCTTCCATCCCTATACTTCAAATGACTAACATTCCTTTCTTGAAAATACTGGCTATGTGTAGACCTACGTTAAGCTGTTTAGAATCTGTGCATGTTTTACTGTCAATACTCTCATTTTTCCCAAATTGTTTCAGTAAATTAGAAGGCTCCAAAAACACCGAGCCAATTCACAATAATTATAGCACAATGCCGATCACTGCACAACTGTTTGGTGAAGTGTTTGGAAGCACCCGAACTGTATTTCATTATCCTTTATACCATCCACACAATTTTGTTAAAGCCAGGACATATCTAGCCCTGATCAGACCATGAAGCAAAATTCGTCATGCTCCACCAGACTTAACACACTCAACACACATTATACATCTACTTTTTTAAAACTTTGTGTGGAAACTTCTGTTAACAGTTATCTGTAGATGAATTTAGCAAAAGCACAAGAGTTAAATTTGTTTTTCCTTGAAAATGTTAAATTCTTCATATATATATATAAATAATGAGGAGTGGAGATAAGGATGGTGGGTGAGAATTGAATTCTATAAAGTATTACATGAGATGTTAAAATTTTGGCAGATAATTTTTTTACTGAACACAATGTCACTTGGCCTCCCGTCCCTGTTTCTTCTCCTCCCTATTTCCCTGATATACACCATCACCCTGATTTCCCATTCATGTCAAGTTTTTATTTCTTATAGCACTTTTGTAGGCTAATAATCATATGTTATATTTATTTCCGTATGCTCCCTTTTTAACTAAGTCTAATTTGTCCTCCTTTTGTTGTCATGAACATCTGCCCCCTCACAGACTGTTGAATCCATTTAAAATAAGATAATCTGCCAAGTGCAAGTAAATATGTACCACCCCACACCCCCTGCATAAAGAAATGTATTTCCCCCATTTTTTTAGCATTAGGCTCGAAGAAACAATAACTAATTTTTTCTATTATTCCAAGGGTGACAAGACAGCAAATTTTTAAGATGACAATTTCTTACGGGAGCCACATTTTCCTTCTTATTCATTTTCTTTTCTGCTTAGCATAAAAATGAATATTCTTTGGTGTGAGATATAAATGAGACCAACCAACTTAAATATTTGTTGCCCAATCTGGAATTTACTGTGCAATTAAGTTTTAGCATGGAGCAGAAGACACGAACTATATTTTCAATTTGAAACTCAATAAATACTTCTTAAAACATAGATGATAAAACAAATTTCTAAGTGAATGTGTTATTTAAAATAAAATGTAGAACCAAATAACAATCTTTTGATTTTTCCTTGGGAGGGCATAACCCCAGCATTCAAAGATAACTTCTGGCAGGGCTCCAGGAATAATATGGGTATCAAGCCATTGTCAACCATGTACAATGCAAATAATTTACTTTCGATGGAATGATAGCACAGCGGGTAAGGCATTTGCCTTGCATGGGGCCAACATGGCCAAACCAGGTTCGATTCCTCCGCCCCTCTTGGAAAGCCCGACAAGCTACCAAGAGTATCCCGCCTGCACTGCAGAGCCTGGCAAGCTCCCTATGGCATATTCAATATGCCAAACACAGTAACAACAAGTCTCACAATTTCTTGTGAGACGTATGGTGCTGGCTTGAGCAAATTGATGAACAATGGGAGGACAGTGCTACTATTTCTCTAGCCCAGAAACAGAAAACTTTCAACAATCATGTTAATCAACCATTTTAACAACCTTTCACTTAGAACATTTTGAGTGACCTTTGCATTTTACTTTACCAGTAAACAAATAAAGTATGCCAAGCTGAGAATGCTCCTTGGCATAAAAGGCAAGTTATAGGAAGAGTGGTCTTCTAAATTTTAATTCAAAGAACAAATTGATAGTTAGGTCTACTTCTATTTACCTGTAGATGCATATAACTCCCCACAGAGTAATTGTGGTAATACCTAATGTCTGTCCACTTCCCAAAGACCAAAGAGCTCTATTGTACATGAACAGACTTTAAAATTACAACAATTAGTGGCTGAATGAATAGCAGTACTCCTATATAAAAAATAAAATAAAATAAAATTACAGCACACATACAAAATATTACTGTTATTCAGTAATAGAAAGTGTATATCAAAGACACTCATGTGGGCATTACACTACATAAATAACAATTATAATAATAATTTCTTTTAAACAATGTAGCTTGAACACATTTATTGAGCCCTCGCTTTATTTGGTAACATTACTTTCTTCCAGAAGTTTGAAATGTTCTATTGAATTACTTTCAAGTTATAGCTATTAAAAGCAATGAAAGATTCCTAACAATGTATATGCCTATCTATACCCAGGTAGACTTGTTTTTGAACATGTAACTCTACTCAAAGTTTTGGACTGGTAGATGTGATTTCTAGTTAGCAATATAATTTTTTGTTGTTGTTAATCTGGTTGATCACAAGACTGGGGCTGGAGAGATAGTGCAGGGGGTAGGGAATTTGCCTTGTACCTGGCTGACCCAAGTTTTATCACTGGTATCTTGTACAGAGCCCTGAGCTCTGCCAGGAGTAATTCCTGCTTGCAGAGACAGGGGTATTGCATGACTACCACCAGTTGTGGTGTCACATCCCCCATAGAAAGATAAACCAAGATTATGATATAGTTAAGTCTCATTGCTTGATGCAGTTTCATATTTTCTAAAGTCACTGCAAAAACCAAATTAGCAAATATTGGACCATTGCTTTTGTGGAAATTATAGAGTCTGATTCCTATATCTCTGGTCACAACATTTTTATCAGCCAATTAATATATAATATTTTTTTAAAAAATGTGTCTGTTTAAGACACCTACTTAATATATGTTGTTGATTCTCTGATTCATGCCTGAACAAGACTGATTACACCACATATTTTCTTTGTGAGACATAACACAGCCTTCTTGTCTTGTAAGCAACAGACAGCACTTCAGCACTATGCTTGGGGACCATTTTACACAGCATAATCATCACCAAAAAATAAAATAAAACCCTCAGAAATGTAAAATATGGCTCTAAATAGACTACTAAAAGGACACTTTTATCCAGTATGAGAACTGAAATAGGAATCAGAAAGCTGGCTTTTATGCCTCAGCTGATTATATGCACTGCAGGTGACTCAAAGATTTCTCTGCTCTGTACATACAACAAATGCCCACAAGGGCTGTGAGCATAGTGTTGGGGTTATGATACATTGAGCAGAGAGTCCGTCTGTGAATAGGGAACTGTGTCTTTTAAGGAGCACAGGTATCTGAATGTGGACTAAATTAGTCAAGCTCAGGTTAGAGTCATAGCTGAAACCTTTTTGTGTGAAACTTCTCTTTGGTAGAAATATCTGATATTTAAGAAACAGAGCTGTTGCGCTACCATCCACAACTTAAGACTTATTTTCACTCTTTCTTCCTTCAACTTCTCCATATAAAGAGCCATGCTTCAAATTTGTTTGTTTACAAATTCTTTGCATGAAACAGCTTAAGTGATTATTTGCCTCAAAAATACCAAAGTGTACTTGGGAGTAGCACTGTAGCACTGTCCTCCTGTTGTTCATCGATTTGCTTGAGCAGGCACCAGTAACGTCTCCATTGTGAGACTTGTTGTTACTATGTTTGGAATATCAAATACACCATGGGGAGCTTGCCAGACTCTGCCGTGCGGGCAGAATATTCTCGGTAGTTTGCCAGGCTCTCTGATAGGGATGGAGGAATCAAACCTGGGTCAGCCACAGGCAACGCAAACACCCTACCCTCTATGCTATCACTCCCCTGCCCACTGTGCTATCACTCCAGCCATATCTCTCGCACAACCACCCATGCAGTTTTATGGAATATCTGGGAGTAATTTGCATAAACAAATCCCTTTTGCTCTTTTCTCAATTCCTCAGATCCAAAGTACCTTATCATCCTAGAAAAAATAGACTTGTTTAGTAAAGTGGCCATTTACAAAATCAATACTTAAAAGTTTGTGGCCTACCTATACACAAATAATTAAAGAAAAAAGAAAGTTATTAGTAGGACAGTCCTATTCACAATGCTGTCTTAAATACTCAAATACCTCAGAATTAGCTTAAATAAAGAGGTGAAGGACCTGTGCAAAGAAAACTACAAAACAATACTCCAAGAAATAACAGATGTCGAGAGAAAACGGAAACACATCCCCTTTTCATGGATGGATCTAGATGATTAACATTGTCAAAATGGCAATACATCCCAAAACATTATACATATTCAATGCAATTCCTATAAGGATACCCATGACATTTTTCAAAGAAATATATCAAACACTCCTGAAACTCATATTGAACAACAAACCCCCCAAACTAGCCAAAGTAATCCTTAGGATAAAGAAGATGTGAGACATCACCTTCCCCAACTTCAAACCGTACTACAAAGTGGTGGTAATTAAAACATCATGGGACTGGAATAAAGACACACCGGCACATCAATGGAACAGAGTGAATATCCTGACACAGACCCTCAAATATATGATCACCTAGTCTTGATAAAGGAGAAAGAAATATGAAGTGGAGCAAGGAAAGCCTCTTCAACAAGTGGCGCTGGAAAAACGGGGCAGCTACATGCGAAAAAAAAAAAATGAACTCAGATCTCTTTCTAATGCCAGGCACAAAAGTCATATCAAAATGGATTAAAGACCTCAATATCAGACCTGAATTCATAAGGTACATGGAGGAAAATGTGGGCAGAACCATCCTTGACATTGAAGCTATGGGTATCTTCAAGGATAAAACACATCTGCCTGAGCAAGTGGAAGCAAAGATAAACAAATGGAACTGCATTAAACTAAGAAGCTTCTCTACTTCAAAAGAAATGGTGACCAAGATACAAAGACAGACCACAGACTGGGAAAAGTCATTTACCCAGCTGTATAATATCTCGAGGGAGCAGTCAGGGGAAGGCCCCGATGGCTCTTCCCCTCGCCACCCAGGTTCAGGGGGCCCCCAGGGCCACTCGCCCAGCTGGGGCAGCCCGGATCATGGAGCAGACGTTAGGAGGAAATGAGGGCCAAGCCAGTTGATTGGTCAGATGCCATTTATTCCATTCTCCCCACACACCTGCCCCAGTCTCTCTGAGCTTCTCATTCTAGTCTCACACTCCCCTCATTCCCGTCTCCTCCCGTCTCTCCCGCTCATATCTCCATGCTCCATCTCGCAGCCTGGGCTCGCTCTCTCCACGCGCCTGCTCCTGTATTCTCCTTCTAGATTCTTCTCCCTCTGTCCCTCTTGATAGTCTCTCTGCACTCCATCTTGCTCCGCTGTGCTCTCTCCGCTCTCTCCCTCTCTCCAGCTCTCTTGTCACTCCAACTCCCCAGCACTCTGGGCCTATGCTATACCTAGTCTGGTAGCAAAATCAACATAAGAAAGCTTTTCCTAAGGGCCCACCAGGTTCAAAGGAAACACCACCTGGGGCATTCCAAAGCCCTTCCTGAATGCCCAAGGGCAAAATACCTCTTAAGGTGTTTTTCTCCTTTCCTCTATCAATATCTTAATACTAGTTATTTTTGTATGGGCACAGTAAGAGATAAACTGAGGCTTATAGGGCAGCTCTCCTGGGAACATCTTGCCACAGACTCAGACTATAGCGCTCAGGCCAGATTAATCATTCCTAACCCTAGCAGGGTTCGAATCTACTTATTACTTTTTTTTTTCAGGTTAGAACTTTTATTTATTTTCTTTTTATGTAGGAGTATTGCTATTTATTCAGCCACCGATTAGCCGATTGAATTGAGCATGAACTCCACCTTACTTTCTTTTTTCCCCATAATTTTATTTATTTTTTCTTCTTCTTATATTTATTGAATAACTGTGGGAAAAGTTACAAAGCTCTTTTTGAATCATGAAAGCATTCGTTCATGACCAAGGTCTTAACTTATATTTAAGCATTAGGCACTTTGGCCACGCCCATCTCAGTGCCAGAGTATTACCTCTTGCCCTGGTTCCATCCAGTCCCTTCTCGGGACCCACTTTGGGGGGTGCTAGGAAGTAAAGGCAGCTGAGGCTTAGATGCCCAGGAGGAAAATATCTCTGAGAGTCACATTATTAGCATATTAGTCACATTATTAGCATATTCTGTCTTCTTGTGTCCATACAAAAAGGACATTGCTTTGAATAAACTATGCAAAGGACTTAGGGAGAAGAGAAAACAATATTTACAAGTCAACAGAACACAAAGAAAGAAGTTACAAATAAACACAAAGGAATGGGAATACTGTGATGGAAGCAACCCAATAAACCTAAGATACCTGAGGCTATGCAGGAAGGACAGGACAATGTTATCCTACACCCAACACTCATCTGGGAAGAGGTTAATATCCAAGATACATAAGGCACCGGTAGAACTTTACAAGACAAAAACATCCAACCCCATCAATAAATGGGGAGAAGAAATAAACAGAAACTTCCTCAAAGAAGAAATACAAATGGCCAAAAGGCACATGAAAAATTGCTCTAGTAGCTAACCATCAAGGAGATGCAAATCAAAACAATAAGATATCATCTTATATCAGGAGATTGGCACACATCCGAAAAAAACAAGAGCGACCACTGTTGGCCTGGCTGCAGGGAGAAAAAAGGGACTCTCCTTCATTGCTAGTGGGAATGCAAACAAGTCTAGCCTTTATGGAGAACAATATGAGCATGCCTAAAAAAAAAAAAGAGAGAGAGAGAGAAGAAAAGAAATAGAAATTGAGCTTCCATATGACCCAACAATGCCACTTCTGGGAATTCTGGGAATATATCCCGGGGGTACAACTCACAAAACTCTTGAGCTTTATTTCTCTCATCTAATAAATATACACATGATAGTTTGAGAACCTAAAGAAAATATTTTGAGGACCTGATGAAACAATAGGGCTAGAGCGATAGCACAGCGGGTAGGGCATTCGCCTTACAAGCGGCCAACATGGCCGACCCGAGTTCGATTCCTCCGCCCCTCTCGGAGATCCCAGCAAGCTACCGAGAGTATCTCGCCCGCATGGCAGAGCCTGGCAAGCTCCCCGTGACGTATTCGATATGCCAGACACAGTAACAACAAAAGTCTCCGATGGAGACATTACTAGGCCCGCTCGAGCAAATCGACGATCAACAGGAGGGCCTTTACCTTTACCTTTAATGAAACAATAAATATAAAAGTATTTTGTAAACAGTGAAAGTCGACAGGAATGGGATCTTACCTAAAACCTAAGCCAATGCACATATAGTGAATGCATAGTAATAACATCATTTATGAAGCCTTTAAGTATATTGCATGCCCAGCAGCTTTTTATAGCTATAATTAATAATTTCTCTATTTTTGTTTTGTTATAGCAAATAAATTTTGGGAAAATTGCAAATTATTGAATGCTAATCAACTGCAGACTTTTGTGTCTGAGATTGGTAGAAAATTCCATGTCTGCTCTTAAGGAACAAATCACACAATGTGTATCTTTCTATTTTCAAGAAAACAAAAGCCCTTACAAACTCCTTGTGAGATTCTGAAAGCAACATGATTTGGGCATAACACCATCGGCTTAGGAAGCAGTGAGCTGGCTAAACTGATAGTCCTGCCCTTGGAACTGTGAGTGAAAGCTAAGCTTAACATATTTAAACAACATGTAAATGATTAAAGGAAATGAAAACAGCTTGGGGCTCAATTCCATATTTGCTCACATAAGTAACATTGATCAAAGTGACCGGATAACTGCCAATCTCACCCAATTTTAAAGTTAGATTCCTATTTTAAGTTAGAAATCTGCTTTAGAATTGGATTTGGCAGCCTTTATTTTAGCTTATTATTTTTTAAACTTTTCCTACCCTGAATTGAATTACCTCAGTTTGCAAAATCCATTTACATTCGACATTTTAAGGTTTCATCAAGCCACACCCTACACGTGAAATCTCAGAGCAGCTGAATCAAATAGACAATAGCTTCTCACAAATTTCCTTTTAGCAACTGTTCTCCCTATGGTGCTCATTCAAATCCATAGTTCACTACCTAACTTTAAAATTTGATCATTATATGCTTGTTTAGCCTTCTGTGTATGTGTGTGTGTGTGTGTGTGTGTGTGTGTGTGTGTGTGTGTGTGCGTGCGTGTGTTTAGGGTAATGCTTAAGCCAATTTAGCCTGTAAGTTTATAGTGGACTTTGTCTATAAGGTGTTTGACACATCATGGCTTATTCAATAAACACTTAACAGCAACCAAAGGATTAGGCCAACGGACACATCAGCTTTATAGATTTAATGGCTGACTGGTATATTTAAAAACATCCCTTAAAAATAGAGTAAGTAAAGCATGAAGTATTTGAATGAACTGTCTTGAAAAATTTAGGACCTCAAATGATACTGTAACCAATTTTTGTAACCAATTTTTAATAAAAGAATCAGCCCTTTTGTGTACATAAAGACAGATTTCTTAAACATGTTGATCTTAGCATTTTCTGCAGAAAACTTTCAGTTACTGTTGGGTAGCTTTAGTTATTGAGCTCTCTGGGTTAGAAATAATTCTATTTTCACACTCATTTGAATATATTTTGTGTTGCTTTATGTTATTTTACCTAGAAAACACCTTAAAATCCTACCAATTTTACAACCCTAGGGCTTCACATACCAGTGGATAGACATATATGAAAATCATGATTATCCAGTAGAAACCACCATCATTGTTTCATAAGTAGTTCACCGGTGGTCCATGGGGAGATTAATTCCTTCAGAGGAAAGATAATCAGATATTATTCATAGAAGCCAGGTTTCATGTATTTAGAGACTGGGGTATGTTTCACAAGTCTTTAATATTTAGGGAGCAGGCATAGGCTCTAAAAATCACCTTTGCCCTTCTTTAATTTATAAGTAAATGCTTTATTTATAATTTGTAAAATAGAGACTGTGGAATGTCTCTTGACAGAAGAATATCTGCCTCCCAAAGTTCACAAAAGCGGACCTGTGTGTTTTCAATTCATTGCAAAGACCTGATGGCCTTTAAAAATATAGCTAACTCTTCACTTGGTGAGCATGACAAGAGTTTGGCTAATAGGACATGAGTGAGATCACTGTGGGGTTTGTGGCTTTTGTTATTTTCTTGGCAAATCATCAGGCTCAATAGCAGGGAAAAATCACTGTTACCACGTAGAATATCAAAATATGAGCTACCTACTCCTTTTATGAATCAAACACAGTTTCATTTTACAATTCAGAGAACACATCATCAAGAAACCAGGAAAGCTGATTTTGTGAGGTGCCTGATACGTGTATTTTAAGGAAGTTGACAACATTTTGAGAATCCAGAAATTTCATTATTCAAGCTGGAGACTTACAGCTGAAATTTAAATTTTGATTGGTAAAAATAGCTACTGACATAATTTGATTAGTTGAAAAAACATATCAAATACCTACTAGCACACAGACTATTCCAGAGCAAGGATGTTTGTACAGTGCCCTACTGAGGGTCTTAGAAGCTCCAAAGACTCTTAGTACATCCCCTCAGTGAGTTTATGATATAATTAGAAAAATAACTTATACACAGGAGGAAGAACTAAGTGACTACTTAATAAAGACGTAATAGACATCACTGTAATGAAAGTATTTGTTTTGGAAAATACAGCTGCAGATTTAAAATTTTAAGTATGACTGTCTCTTACTAACAATGCATGACGGAAGGAAGGAAAAGGCAATGTAGGAGATAAATTCAACTCTCCCAGTTCTTGCAAATGCCATAGTTAGGGGTTTTATTTTATTTACAGTACCTGCCTAATCTCCCTTCTGGAGAATTGTTTTTGTGGTCAGTAATAAGAGTGTGATGTTTAGAGGAGGAGAAATCTTACCACTCTTCAGTAGGGAAGAGGATTGATATTGGTAACGCTATTTATAGTTCACAGTCCAAAGAGGCTTTGTTATTTATTCATTCTCTAAAGGTTTTTATCAGGCTTCACTAGAGAAGCATTATAGCTATCACAAATATATTTGGTTTATAACTCTGAAGACATTGTACTATCTTTATGAGATAGAAAATGATAGATTATGGTTTTATGTCAATATAAATTGATAGATATAAACAGAATCTATAAACACAAAGTTTTTTTCTCATTACTCAGACTTTTAAAATTCAACAGGTAAAAATTGGCCTTAAGGTCTTCCAGTCTTTTGCATACCCCATGGCTGGCAGTACACCACTAAGAATCTAGTCCATTTTCATAACACACCCAAATCACAACAATATCTTTAGCTCATGTCTAAAATGTCACTTATATGCACCTGCTTTTAAAAGATTTTTTTTCAATCAACTTTATTTATTTATCCATTTTTATTGAGTCACCCAGAGATACACAGGTATGAGACGGGGGTGATGGGGCGACTAAAACCTCATGGGAAGCATGGGAAGGGGGGCGTTCCGGTCCATCCTTCACGCCCTACTGAGGTCACCAGTTGCCCCCCCACGAGCGGCTCTCCGGCACAGCCACAACTCCAGAGCACAGAAACCAATCTCTTAAGTATCTGACTTTCAGTAGAAATACTTCCAGGGTTAAAAGGTAAAAGGTAAAGGCCCTCCCATTGTTCATCGACTTGCTCAAGTGGGCCCAGTAACGTCTCCATTGGAGACTTTGTTGTTACTATGTTTGGCATATTGAATACGTCACGGGGAGATTGCCAGACTCTGCTGTACAGGCGAGATACTCTCGGTAGCTTGCCGGGCTCTCCGAGAGGGGCGGAGGAATTGTACTCGGGTCGGCCATGTTGGCTGCGTGCAAGGCAAATGCCCTACTGCTGTGCTATCACTCCAGCCCACTTCCAGGGTTAATAAGTAAAATAGCAGAAATCCAAAACTGCGTGGCCGCTATTGCGGCCACACAACATCATTTAATTCTTGAACCCAGCTGTAGAAAGCAAATCATTTCACAATGCTTTTTCAGCATGTCTGATTTGGGGGGTGGGGTAAACTCTAAATAATAATGGTTCATCTTTTATTGAAACAATGACTCTAGTCAAAGTAGATAGAGTGTTAAGTAGGATTCATCTGCCTCACAGGCATTGGGAGGGGTGGGAGGGGGGTATATTGGGGCTCTTGGTGGTGAAAAATAAGTATTGGTGAAGGGAAATGTGTTTGATAATTGCATGACCGAGACTTTAACCTGAAAGCTTTGTAACTTTTCCCACAGTGATTCAATAAATAAATAAAAAATAAAATGATGGCAAGAAGTGGCATTGAGTAAATTATTGAACCCCAATTCTTAACTTCTATTGACAACTTTGTATTTCTGATTCAGTTTATTAGGTTTCTCTACCTCTGTTTCTTTGTGAGTCTTGTTAGTGGTTTTGATCGCTAACCAAGTGATTGGTGCATTTAGTCCATTGGTGCATTTAGTCCATTAACATTGAGAGAGATTATTGTGATGGGGATTTGTGCCATCTTTATGTAGGAGTTTAGTGTACATGTGGAGCTTGTCTTATCCTAAAGTCTTCCATTTAATTCTTCTTGTAACAATGGTTTTGAGTCGATGAATTTCCTGAGTTATTTTTTATCTGTGAATTTGTGTATTGCTCCTTCAAATCTGAATGAAGGTCTGACTGGGTAATGTACTTTTTGTGAGTCATTCATTTCATTGAGTTTGTTCACTATATCCCACCACTGTCTTTGGGCCCAGAGAGTTTTATCTGATAAGTTTGCTGTAAATCTTAGGGATGCTCCTTTAGAAGCAATTTCCTTCTTTGATCTTGCTGGTTTCAGCATTTTATTTCTATCTGTGGTTTTCATCATTCCGAATAGGATGTGTCTTAGGTTATTTTTATTTGGATTTCTTTTAGCCCTTTGGGTCTCCTGGATTTTGGTACATACACTCTTCAGCTCCGGAAACTTCTCAGAAATGGTAACTATTATGGGTTGCTTCTTCATCAGAGTTTTTTTCTGCTCCTTTGTTACTCCAATGATTCTTATGTTGTTCCTCTTGGCTTCATCCTGATTTTCTCTTGTCATCTGTTTGTTTATTTTGAGGCTCTTTTCCCTCTTCTTCTGTTGTCTGGAGACTCTCTGCACCTCATCTTGGAGCTCACTGATTCTGTCCTCAGCAGCTGTTACTCTGCTGCTGAGACCTCCCAGTGAGTTTTTCATTTCACCTACCAGGTTTCTCAAATCTGTCCCTTCTGCTTGTATGTTCATTTGCATTTTCCTCATTTCTACTCTCATATCCTCTTATATTTTATCAACAGTGTGTTTCATTGTCTCTTTGAGCACCTTGTGCATCATTAACACTTCCATTCTAAATTCCTGATCAGAGAGGTTATGTAGCTTACTATTACTCCTTGGGTCACCTGGGCTAGATTCTTCACTCAGTAAGCCTGTTGGGTTTCTGCGTTGCTTTATGACCTTTGCAGTTTGGATTCTTATGCACAATGTTGCTTTTGTGTCTTGAGGATGTTTATTGGAGTAGGGGCTAAATACTCTTGGCCTAATATAGTTGGGCTGGAGCGATAGCACAGTGGTTAAGACTTTTGCCTTGCACGCAGCTTACATGGCCGGCCTGGGTTCAATTCCTCTACCCCTCTCTGAGAGCCCAGCAAGCTACCGAGAGTATATAGCCCGCTCGGCAAGCCTGGCAGTGAAGCTCCCTGTGATGTATTCAATATGCCAAAAACAGTAACAACAAGTCTCACAATTTGTTGTGAGACATTGCTGGCGCCCGCTTGAGCAAATCAATGAACAATGGGAGATCAGTGCTACAGTGCCATTGGGTGGTCGAGCTGCCCAAGTGGGTACCAAAGAAGAGGCTAACTTGTGGTTCTTATTGGATATGACTGGGGAGGTTAACTGGCTGCCCAAGACCCCCAGTCTTCTAATCTGGAATGTTTGCAAGTGACAGCCTTGTAAATGGCATCAGCGGTCAGGTGCAGCTGGGTGCCTGCTTGGGGGCCGTGCCCTTGCACTGTCCTAGGTCTGCTCCTATGCACCTGGATTTCTATCATACACACGAGTCTCTAGTCTGTCATGCTTTGTGGAAACTCTCTGAAATGTCTACAATGTCAGCAGAGCTCTGTTTTCTCAAATGCGATATAAATTTTCCATATCACAATAACATAATAACTATGCATTGCCTAAGAGATAAAATCCAATGTGCGAAACATGGCATGCAGTGAAAGATCATTTGCAACCTGCCCCCCCTTTTTTACACTATTTTTTAAATATTTAATCCCTTCTTTTGAGCCTAAATTCTAGCCTCTGTACATTTATTATCCAAACAGAAAGATGTAGAACTGTCTCTGCCCATTGTGCTCTGTCATTCAGGAGACAGCTCAACTGGCATTTACTTTTGACCACTGCTTCACCCGGTTGGTAGATGTTTTATCCTCTGTTCATGCTCATAAAATGTGATCATATTTGAACATATCATACTTTTTCTTTTTAAAAATTTTTAAAATTTTATTTATTTTTAATTGACTCACTGTGAGATACAGTTACAAAGCTTTCATGTTTGAGTTTCAATCATACAATGATCAAACACCCATTCTTCCACCAGTGCACATTCTCCACCACCAGTGTCCCCAATATGCCCCCCCCTTTCCAGCCCTCCCCCTGCCTCTATGACAGACAATTTCACACATATTCTCTCTCTCTCCTTTTGTGCATTATGGCTTGTAATATAGATACTAAGAGGTTATCAAGTTTGGTCGTTATCTACTTTCAACACACATGTCCCTCCCGAAAGATTCCTCCAACCATCATTGTCTTAGTGATCCCTTCTCTATTCCAGCTGCTTTATCCCCCAGCTCATGAGCAGGCTTCCAACTATGGGGTAATATTCCTATCCCTTGTGTCTACCATCCTTGGGTGTCAGTCTCATGTTATTTTATATTCCACAAATGAGTGCAGTCATTCTCTATCTGTCCCTCTCTTTCTGATTCATTTCACTTAGGATGATACTTTCCATGTCCACTTATAAGCAAATTCCATTACCTCATCTCTCCTAACAGCTGCATAGTATTCCATTATATAGCTATACCAAAGTTTCTTTCACCAGTTGTCTGTTCTCAGGCACTCGGGTTTTTCCATATTCTGGCTACTGTGAACAGTGCTGCAATGAACATACAGGTGCATATGTCATTTCTAGTGTTTTTTTGCACCCTCAGGATATATTCCCAGAAGATATCATCCACTTTCAACTGTGTGCTCTTCCAGATCAGAGGCTATGAAGATTGTACCCATCCATTGTTGACTATCCAGCATTTAGTTGTACTTAATACATTTTGAATGGGTATCTGAATAGAATTTCTTGACACATTTTCTTACACTGAATATGGGTTGTTCTTCTCACTCCACAAGACTGCTGTGAGCATTGCAGGTGCATGGCTGTTTGACCACTTGTGGAATGAGGTTAGGGCAAAGTGGTCCCCAGTACACAGAGTTCTCTCTGAATGCCTCTTTTTCAAAATCTTGATTTCTATGATCCTTCTATGGCTTATTAACTTTCCAGTGCCTTTCAGCTATTTTATTAAAAAAAAATTTTTGTGCTTTTCTTGTTCTTGGCTGGAGGCTGTCCAGATTACCTAATCCTTCATTACTGAAAGTGGATGTCAGAAAGCCCTCTATAAACTCCACCAGGCTGACCTTTTAAACACTTGTAGCAGAATATAAACATCCAAATAAATATTTGCTTATCAAATCACCTTTGTGAATGAGCCAGGCATTTTAGCCTTTTACTATTGGGCAAAGCATTTCAAGAACGCTTTTCAGCTCGCTGTTTTTAGAATCACTTTGGCAGACAGTCAAAATTTCATTTTTGGTCACTTTTTTCCTAACAAAGCTTAACTTTGTTACTTTTAAATTTTTATAAATAACATAAAGAAAAAACAAACACATAGCTGTCCTGAGACTGGGTAAAAACCAATCTCAGCTGAGAGTGTTTTGAGGCCAGGTGTATCCATGAGCACCCAATCTGGATGTTAATTATAAATTGAAAGACAGACCACCTGAGATTGAAATGGACTTCTCACTGCCTGGCGAACTTTTCAACTAATCATAACTACACTGATTGAAAACCACATTTGCATAAATGTTCCATGCTTTGGGGGTCCACCTGTCACAATACTCTGTCCCTGCACTCAGGAATATACTTCTAGTGGTCAGAGGACTATGACGGGATGCTGGAGAATGCACCTGAATCATCTGCACGGAGTAAGTGTCCCACCCACTGGATAATCTCTCCGGCCCCAGTTCCTCAGCCTCTAGCTCATATAAACGTAGACTCTTAGCTGCCTTATTTGGGACACTTGACTCAAACCTTCACATTACCCTTCCTCTCGAATTGCCATTCTGGACCCCTGAATCAATAATAGTACTGCAACAGAAGAGAGAATACTTTCATTTGCAATAGTCAGTGTTCTTGTGGTGGTGTTGGTGTTGGTGGGGGTGTGTGTGTGTATGTGTGTGTGTGGTTTTGTTGTTCAGACCAGACTCTTAGACCATTTGCTATGTTCCAGCTGTCCTCCAGGGAACTGAAGCTTTGGCATGGAAAGTATGCATTCCTACCCTCAGCGCCATCTCCCAGGTCAATATTTGTGTGTTCTGGAAAAAGAATAAAACTCTTTAACATTGCTGCCCTCAATTCAAATGTTTATCAAGAACTTTTTCTTTGCCCTTAACTAAAATCTAGAAAGCAACCGATACCAGTAGCCCATTTAGCTGCTTTGTTACTCAAACATTCCCACTGAAGCACGGTGCCTGCCTTTCACCCTTTGGCACCGCCAGTTGTGTTCCATGTTCGACACAGTGCCTTGGGGTCGAGAGACTTCTTCATCCAGAAGCTGCAGATTGCAGCAGACATATGGCCCTGCTCAGCGGAGTGTCCCTCACGTTTGGAGAAAGAGGCTTTCGTGCCGATTACCAGTAACGCCCTTGGTGCCCCGGCTGCATTAGTGCTCATCCCATTTTGGATCTTCACTCTGATCTGCCTCAGATGGGTTGATTATCTTTGATTAAAGCGAAGTCTGGTCAAGTTCTAAGTAATATGGAAAACATCCATAGGCCTCTGTAGTTTCTTAATCTCCTTAGTACAGCTTCCTGGAAGGGAGGCCACTGTGTGGCTGCATCACCACCAGTTCCCCTTGGAAGCAGCCGCAGCTCCAGGAGACAAGGACAGAGAGAAACCCACCCATCCCAGCACACGTGGCTGAACCCTGGGTCTGTCCCCAGCGAGGGCCCGGGCAGATGTTCCTGGACAAAATCATTCTTCACTGGGCAGCTGTGCACACAGGAGACAGTTTCCGTTTTCCCTTTGCTTCCACGGGCCCTTTTGGATCCTGTTCTGGAGTTTTCCCAATATCACCACCTTTTAAAAGATTTAGGGTCATTTTTTTTTTCAAAAATTGAATTGAGAAGTTTTGGGAGAGTCACCAATGCAGGTGTGAAACATGCAGCTGTCCATGGCAAAACATGAGATGTTTTTAGGGCTGCAGCATTTCTGGGTATTGGTATAGGGATGGAAGTTTTTGCTCCTTTCCTTGAGGAAATTTGACAGCCAGAATTTAAAAACACCTTTCACCCCATTCAAGGCAATGTCCTGCTTCCTTTCTGGTCTCTGTACACCTGTGTGGAAAGAGCTGAGGTTATTTCAAGCCTTTAGATTCCTCTACCTCATACTTCCCAAGAAAATAAAACACTCCTTCAAAAAAATGTGACCACTGCAAACTGACAGATGTTCCTGAGTGGCCCTCACTCAAAATGCTGCGTCAAAGCGAATTTTTTTTTCTTTTTCAGCTTGAGTTACCTGGTTTCTCTGGCTGTGGTGATTAGATCAGCCGCATCGCTGCCAAATCTACACTTGAGTCACTTGAGTCAGGTGTTTTTTGATTTTGTTTTTCCTTTTAGACTTTTTTTTAAAAGAAAACTTACGCAAATAAATATCAGCATGTCCAATGAAGACAACCCCTGGAGACAATTTTGGGAACTCCATTTGCTTGTGCTGTCTTGAGGTCTCCAGGTCCAGTATATCTATGTTCAGCAATAACAAAAAGTGTTCTTGTGTAGCAGAGATGAAAAAGACACAGGGTAAAATCACAACCTTATTGTCGTGCAGAATGACCCCTGTGTCCCTGGGTTGTATTTTCAAAGGTGCACCAGTATCTAGGAGCACACTGCTTCCGGATAATAGGAGGCAGACGCGGGGGCCGGGTGCCACTGAAGCCGTGTCAAAGGGGCAGGGCAGGCTAATGAGGGGCAGCTGCCCTGGCTTAGTTCCACCCAGCACTCAGGCGGTGTGCTAGCTTCCCTGTTGGCTGCAGTTTCTCTTTCATGGTGGTCATTTTCACAGGTTTTCAATGAGTAGGCGAAGGTCAGAGGGGTTACAAAGCACCACGATTTTCAGGTTGGGTTAATTATTGCTTCAACAGCCACCCCGGTCTTCAGTGGCTTTCCACAACACACATTGATGTCTCGGTCACATCGTGGTGCCAAGGACGTCAGCAGGACCCTAAATGTGAGGACACTTTCCATTTATCTCCAGGGCTGGAGATGCCTGATGTGTACCTGCATAGAGAGTTGAACAGGAGCGTGGGTGAAAATTGTGCCTCTCCTTTCCGACTTCCTCACACTCTCTCCCCACAGCCTCCCCTCCCATGAGGCAAGGCTGGTGGCCCTAGGAAAGGAACAGATGAAAGCAAACAGTAACTAACTGGGACAGATTCTGCCATAGACAACAGGAAAGAATTGCTCTTCTTTCCCTCCTGAAACTAATGTCCAAAACTTTCACGGACGCTTTGATTCCTTTTTATTTATTTTTTTTAAAGGAAGGCTAATATAAAGATACCAAACGAACAGATAAAAACAATCAAATGAAAAGAAACTTCTAGACCAGGAGAACAGGGAGAGGGTGTCAGAGAGAAAGTGAGAGTGTGTCCTGAACAAAAGGCTTCAACTGTGCGGTACAGGCGAGCCACTGGACTTTCAGTGGTGAACTGCCCCGGGAAAGTGCAGACCCCGGTTTCTAATGATCCCCACCTGAATCGGGTGTCTGGTCCTCCTCGCGGGATTTTAGTTGGAAGACAGAGGGAGAGGGGAAGAGGGGGTGGGCACTGAGCATGAAAGCGCGCCGTGCAGAATTGGCAGGTGTTGGCTGGGGCACGGGAGAAGAAAGCCGGGTCTGCCTTTTAGTCCTCTGCGTTTGAGCGTCATCAGGTGATGGGTGAGCATAAACATAAAGAAAGCTGCGCTTTTCCTGAGTGGAAAGGCTCATTATGTCTGAGGTGAGTCGGGGAAGGGAGTGAAGGGAAAAAGCGTCTATTTTTGGGTTCTGAGCACAGCTGAGGAGCCGGAACCGCTTGCCAGAGCGCACAGCTGCAGGAGCGCAGCGCGGCTGTCTGCCCACCTGCAGCTCAGCCCCGCGCCAGGCCCCGTCCTTGTGTTTCTGCTGTAAGAAGCAGAACGAAAGGAGACAGCGTTTCCTAAAGCGCTCAGTAGCCTTCGGATGATTCCCATCAATTAAAGATTCCAGGCAGGAAAAAGAAAAAAAATCACTCACCGACCATAAAGAAAGCTGCCTCCAGTTAGCCAAAGCGAACTGTCTATTCTGGGCAGTGAAAAATACCCAGGTCTTAGTTATCATCCCATTGACCAAGCAGTGGTGGTCCATGGGTCATGAAGCCACATCCCAGCGAAATACTTAGGGAGTTGATGACCAGGAAGGTTAGCAGGTAAAGAAAACACAGGATTGAAGTGATATTCCCAAGCACTGTTTTATGAGTTCATTTCAAATAGTCACCTGGCAACAAGAGCTTGCTCTTGTCCAAATGGATTACGTGGTCATGAATTGCACCCCGAATCTTCAAATTCATTTTTTATTCAAGACAAAGCACACATCCAAGAAAGTATTGAGATGGGCACACACTTGGAAAACATTCCAAGATTGTTGTCCTACAAGAAGTGTGAGGTTCTAGGGAAAAATAAACTTTGCCAGAATTTCTTCACTTCAGCAATTCATGGCCAATCCGAGTTTGATTCCTTTGCCCCTCTCGGAGAGCCCGGCAAGTATCGAGAGTATCTCGCCCTCCAAGCAAAGCCTGGCAAGCTACCTGTAACATATTCGATATGCCAAACACAGTAACAACAAGTCTCACAATGGAGATGTTACTGGTCCCGCTCGAGCAAATTGGTGAACAACGGGAGGACAGCGATAGTGACAGCAATTCAGAATGAAACAAGGATTGTGAGTAGTCTAATTTAAATACTGGGAGTCTCTAAAACTTCAAAACAAAAGAAATAAAAGTAAGTTAATTGCACTACATAGATATATTATGGACTAAGTGATTCAAAAGCCATTACTGGGAGAGACAGTTTCATACACTCTCATTCACATTTCCTGTGGTATTTGATTGATTTATGTACTCGAGAATAACCAGCACCTCATGTGTATCTGGTACTTGGTGGGGTACTGAGAATAACAGTGGTGCTCAAGACTTAGTCTCTGACTTCTCGTGGTTAGAATGCAGGCAGAGGCCAAGGCCATCCAAAAGAGTGTAGCATGTTCGAGGAGTTTGTATCTCATTAATTAGTGGCATCAAAAGGGCTTTCCCAAAACACAAGTCCCATAAAAATAGAATCCTAAAAGAATTCATTGGAACTAGTTAAGGAGATGGGAACTTGTCTGAGCTGCAAGATAGTTCTTAAAGATTCTATAAGGTGCAAAGAGAGAGCATGGCAGGTGGGAGGGATTTTTAAGAAGTCAAAAGTCTCAAAACTAATGGGTAAGTGACAAAGTGATGTGAAAAGAGTTTGCTGAGACGGGAAGTAGAGGAATCTTAAACATTGGATTAGAACAGGAAGCACTGTAACAAAATGTATTGTACCCTTCACTCGTTTTGATTGTTGAAAAATGTCTTGCTTTAGGCCAATGAATGATGAATGAATAATGAAAGTATAGTATATATAAATGTTGGAATACTATGCAGGTGCAATAAAGACTGACTTTATGCAATTTCACTACAACTTGAATGGAACTGAAGGATATATTAAAGTGTGTTATAAGAAGAAGGAAAAATATAAGATGATCTCAATTACCCATGGGATATTGATTATAGGACAAGGGAATGTAAATTATCAAAGCAGGGGTACCTAATTGACCTTGGTCCCTAGATTACAGAAATGAGAAGGATGGGGAAAACAGAAATGGGAGAAGTAATAAGAGGTGGACAGGAAGTAACAGGGTCAGGGGCCTAAAACACATTGATGGTATACAGGTGTGGTATATTTAGATATTTGAATGATGGAACGAACAGAATTCAAAGCATTGGATCCAAACAACACCAACCAAACTTAAAAATATGCCTACCTAGTAGACAGATTGGGGACTAGGAGGCGAATTAGGAACATTGGTGGAGGGAAGTTGACACTGGTGATAGAATTAGTGTTGGAACATTATATGCCTGAAACTCAGCTATGAATAACTTTGTAAATTATGGTGTCTTAATAAAAAATTAAAGTTTGGCTTTAATAATAAATGCATTGAAAAATTTTATATAAATCAAGTTCAACTTGAAGCTAAAATTACTTTTCTAATAATGTTCAAGAAAAAAAGGTTTTATTAGAGATAGACCTGTGTTGGATATTGTCCTTTTCTAAACAAATAACTACCACCTATGGTCTATTAGTGGTTATGCAATGGGCATAGTAAAATAAAGGTATCTGCTGACTCAATCACTAAAAGGCATTTTAGACTTATACAGCTTTCTTGAAGCACTTACCTTGTATAGATAAACTAGAAACCATATACAAACTGAAAGAAAATTGAATATTATGCTGAACAGGATAAGCAATAATCCATCGAACAGAATTATCTGGCCACAGGTGATCATGAAACTCATCTAAAATTGTACTTGTCAGGTATAAATGAACAATAGAAATGAAAGAGCATCTTAGTTATTGAGAAAATATGAGAGCAGAAGTCATAAACAGGACAGAGAATCCCAGAGAATCCCAGAAAAATAGACATGTGGAGGAGAGGATGTGAGTAAAGGGTTTGAAGTCAAATAAAAATTCAGACGGTCTAACACCTATCTTTTTTTTCTTTCTCTGGACCAGGCAATAATGGCAAATTGAAGAATATTCTCCCCATTACCTGTCTTTTAGGAAAAAGTAGACGCACACATACACACATACACACACACACACATACATACACACACACCATAGAGAGCAAACACTTTGCAGAAGGACAAAACTAAAAGCAAGATTTCGTTAGTAAGTATTTTGAGCTGGAAGATCCTTTGCGGTCACATTAGCCCTAGAAAGGTGAAGAGATTTTATGGTCAGCTGCAGGTTTTGCATGTGGATGCTTATATATGTATGCATGAGCGAATACATCTTGCACATGGTTATGATATTTCAGTTGATTTTTTACTTTCTAACAGTTAATGAAAAATTTTTGCCTTGATCTTTTCTATATGCACTTATGTTAGGGATTTTGTGCGTGCGCATGCCAAAATTTTTTTGTCTACTCTGATGCACTTGGGATAGACTTATCATTTCCTAAGGAAATACAGAGGTAACTCCCTGAAGGTGTTGCTCTGTGGCTGTAAGAGGCAGGTGAATGAAAGCTTCACTGATGTCCCGAGCAAGGGTGATAGGTAATCAATTATAAATTTTTAAGAGCTTGGTGCTTTAGGCAAGCCTGCCTCACAGGGCACAGGGTTAATTAGTGTTTAGTAAGTAGTTCAAAGATTCTAAACCAGAGAACCAAGTACCAACAAGGTGGGATGTAGTAGTTTTTTTTTTCTGGTTCCCAAATCCTTTTGGCTTCCAGACTATCGGACAAACTTCTGCCACCTTGACTACATATGGAAGCCCTTAACTCCCTTGACCCTTTCCACTTCCAGACTTTTCCTTAACCTCCTTCGAATAATAGTTGCTACCTTTTAGAGAGTGTCTTATGCTAATAAGCACCACAGTAGGTACATTCACAGGCTTTCTTTTGCCTAATCAAAACAACCCTGTGAGTTCAAGGTCAGGGTGGTTAAGTAACTTGTCAAGGCCACATGGTAAGGAAGTTGCAAAGCCATAGTCCAGATTTAATTCTGAGCTTGTATAGAACTTTTGTTGCTTTTCTTCTCCCTACTTTATTAGCTCCAGAGTTAGAATCAACTATTCTTTTTTTAAATTTTTATTTAATTTTTAAAAAAATGTATAAAGTAGTTCACAATATTTGATTATATAATCAGGTATTCAGGTATTCAACGCAAGCTATAAGCTCTTTCATAAACATCAATGTCAACCATCTCCGTTATTCATCGATTTGCTCAAGCGGGCCCAGTAACATCTCCATCGTGAGACTTGTTACTGTTTTTGGCATATCAAATACGCCATGGGGAGCTTGCCAGGATCTGCCATGCAGGTGGGATACTCTTGGTAGCTTGCTGGATTCTCCAAGAGGGACGGAGGAATCAAACTCGGGTTGGCCATGTTGGCCGCGTGAAAGGCAAACGCCCTACCTCTATGCTATGCTATTGCTCTAGCCCATCTCCAGTAGGCAAAATTTCTTTTAAGATCACTGTTGACTGAGAATGGTAGCAGGAGGCTTAGTGAAATACTAACTGAGAATATCTTTGTTGGACAAATTTGAGAGATTGCAAACTCATAGCAATAGACCTCTCCCTCTATGTGGGTTTTCTCTAGGTAATGAAAGCGCCAATAAAACGAGAGCTCAGAGGTCTTCACGTGATCCAGTAGGTCATCAGCAGAAACATTTCATGTCTGTGCCTTCATGTAAGTCTGCCCTTCCCTTCTGAACTGGAATTATTTTCCCCAGGGGAGACAATACTGGATTCCTTGGAGTTTCAGCTTCTTCATTTTCTAAAATCTATTTTACTTCCATTTCAGAATTATTAAAAACAGAAAGAAAATAAATATTTTGAATAGTTTAGAAATATAAATGTATTGAGTTAAAAAGTATTAAATGTCAATGAGACTAAGGTGCTGATATCTTAAATATATCTGTTAGTGATAGACAAAGCTAATTGTGATTTAATTTATTGACAATACATGCAAAACATTTTTTAAAAGCTTGAAACTTCTTCTGGAACAAATTTCTTGACTTGAGCTGATATATCAGTATGCATACAATTCATGACAAAGAACAAAACTAACATATAAATGCCTCCTACCTGCTAGCATCAACATTTTATCTGTGGTGATATAAAATAATCTGATATGGTGGATTTATATTTTAGCAAAATATGCAATGATACATTGATGTGTAAATGCAGTATTATATGCATTGGTTTAATGAAAGGAAAATAAGATCATCTAGTCAGGTACCAATGACCAATATTTTTCCTCAAGACAAAATCAATGACCACCAAGACTCTCTGTAGACTTGGATAGCAATTTTAATCTCTATAGTAAAACTCTGCCAAAAAATAAACTATCTTTTCTAATCTTTATTCACTGTTATTTAATGAACCTCATTAAATGATTAATATCGCAATGTAGCAGTCCCCCCTCCCTTTGTGTTCCACTTGGAAAACATATCATGCAGTAAAATAAACACACATAAAGACTTGGGCAAAGGTATTTTCTGTGTGTGATTTTAATAAAAACATTATATACTTTGTGTGGAAAAAAACACCTAGTGATAGCCTTAAAATGATACAAAAATGTGAAAAAGATCATTTTACTGAAATTTAGGGATTATGACACTATCTCAAATAGTCACAATTTTCTTCCATCAGTTAAATCCAAGACATGCTTTATGCCTAAAGCAATGATTAGAGCACATCTCACAGTATGATGCTTAGCTGTCCAAAAGGCACTCAGAGCACTCAGGGAGAAGTTGCTTGAAACCAACAAAACATACTGAAATTCATGCAAATGAAATTTCTGATGTTCTCTAGCCCATGGTCATTGTCGTATTAACAGAGTGGGAGGAACTGATAGAGTTCAATCTATCGTAAGTTTGGCACAGTTATGAGTTCCTTTTTAGTTGAAGCAACCATGGAGCAAAAATGAAGTCTTAGAGGAAATCAGGAGGCAATCCACAACTTCCTGTCTCCTCCTTATTTAAAGATTCTCATCTGCTTGAGAATATTTTGGGGGAACTTCCACAAAAATGGGAAATTTGATCAACCAACCCTCATCAGAGGGATGCGGATTCGAATCCACTACGAACTCTGAATCCAGAGTAAGCTTCCAAAGATGAGAACCCGAATTTTGTAAAAAGTAGGATCAATCAATCCTATTGATTGATGATTGAGGATTGATCATCAATGATCAATCCTCAAGTTGATTAGGAGTTTGAAGAAGAATTTGTCTTTGTCTATGTGCATGTGTGGTAGTGTATTTGTTGTGTATGTTTATTAAAATATTTGGTTCATAATAAATACAGTTGATTAAAATCTACATAGTACTTAAAAGCTACTAATGAAAAGCCTATCAGGTGAATCTACTCAAAAAAATTCCGTTGCATTGCAAGTATTTATGTGGTTGCTCATGTTAGAGAATATTTGTACATGTGATTACTTTTCTTGCTTATATTTCACTGCATTTTTGTAAGCCAATACGTTCTTTCCTATGTGACTCACAGGACCACAATTACTGTCAGCATCATACATGTCCTCTTTATCCCTCACTGCAATGGATACCTTCATGGCACTTAAGTTTATTGGAATTTTAGAGATACTTAAGTGTAGGATAACATTGGTTTGTCCTTTCTCCCTGGCCACAGGGATCGTAGGTTTATCGGGTTACACCCACCACAGTGTTCAGGAGACACTTCAATTCCTCTGTGTTTATCTGTAACCTCTTCTTTGTGCTTTGCTTCCCCAACCGGTCAATCACCTTTATCCCTAAATCAGACTCAGACTTCTAAGGTCAAATCCTTCTAGGACACTGGATTTATATTTGTAAATGCAATATTGCTTTTTCTCTCCTCCTTATGTCCTTTGCATAGTTGCTTTAGAGCAATGTCCTTTTTGTATAGACACAGGAAGACAGTTAATGCTATGCTTTTGTAACTTGGGAGTTAATTGACTTTGAATAATATTCACTCCTCAGCATCTGTTTTCAATATTAAAGCCTTTAGTTCCTACTACCCCAAAAGTAGGGTCTCGACGAGAGACTGGATGGATCCAGGGCAAGCTGTGAGCTACCCTGGCATCGAAATGGGACAGGCCAAGTGTCATGATACATAACTATAAGTTAAGAGCATGGCCATGGAAAAATTCTGTCATGGTCCAAAGACTAACAATCCCTAGCAGGGATTAGGAACCCTGCTAGGATTAGGAAAGACTAATCTGGCGAGGACTGAGTCTGAGATTCATAGTGAGATGTCCCCAGGAGAGTCACCCTATAAACTTAATGTACCCATACAAAATGTATCCATACACACTCTTCTTGTATCCATACAAAATGACTAATATTATTAAGGAGTAGAATTAAGATGAATGCTTAAATGGCTGTCGGACTAAGGAAAGGAGAAATGCACCCCTAGAGAGTATCTCACCCTTAGGTGGGTCATCTTGCTGGGTGAGAATTT
The DNA here is from genome assembly GCF_029834395.1 of Sorex fumeus. Taxonomy (NCBI): domain Eukaryota; kingdom Metazoa; phylum Chordata; class Mammalia; order Eulipotyphla; family Soricidae; genus Sorex; species Sorex fumeus. The sequence continues at coordinate 8,989,666 of NW_026606059.1, read as the reverse complement.
GTCCTAGAAGAGGCTTCCCCTGAGGGAAGGACTTTACATCTGTTGATTGCATGACCACACCTAGGGATAACTGCTACCCCAACCCCTCATAGTTTGGGACATAAGTAAGGCTGCAAGAGTGGGCAGGAGAAGGATCAAGGAGAATCGAGGAGGAAGGAGAATAGAAGAGTTGAGGAGGATGGAGGAGATTAGGGGGAGAATCAAATGGATTGGAATAAACTGCAACTGATTGCCACCCAGCCTGGCCCTAATTCCCTCCTTCGTCCACCCATTAGCCCTCCCTGGGCGGGGGGGGGGCGGGGGGGGAAGGGGGAAGCAGCGCAAGACAACCGAACGCAGGCGGTGAGAGAGCACTGAAGTTTTGTATTCATTTTTCGAGCACACACTTAACAATGTTACTGGTATACACTCACTGCTGTGTCACTGTTATTCCCATTATTCGTGGATTTACTCGAGCAGCTGCCAGTAACGTCCCTATTCCTCCCAGTCCTGAGATTTTAGCATCCTCTTCTTACTCGTCTTTTCCCTTTGATTGGAGGCTCTTTCAGGGTCAGGGGAATGAGACCTGTTGTCATTACTGGTCTTGGTATGTTGAATACGCCACGGGGAGCTTGCCAGGCTCTGCCTGTGCAGGCAGGATACTCTCCGTTGCTTGCCAGGCTCTCCGAGAGGCATATATTTATATATTTCTGCTCTGCCCGTGCAGGCAGGATACTCTCGGTTGCTTGCCAGGCTCTCTGAGAGGCATATATTTATATTTATATATTTCTCTCTATGATTTGTTGCCTACTGTCTGAACCCCATCAAATATGGTGTGGAAATTATGGAAAATGGGTAGAAAGTGTCCTCTAATGTGTTACACAGCTGCAAAGCGGCCTGGAGTGTGGTGACAGTTTGGTAGTGGAGGTCGGCTGCTAGGGCTGGGCCCCTTACCTGCCCCACTCTGGGGCACCCTAAGTGAAAACAGCCTGGTGCGGAGTCCGGTGGTATGGTCATGGGGGCCTCATTTTATACTCCTGTCTGGGAGGGACAGCCGTGAGTTCTGGAGGGTAGCCAATGAAGAGATTATCTGGTGCCGCCAGGGTGTGGCTTCTGTGTGTGATCCCTGAGTCACCTGAAACTGAGGGAAGCAGGCAGAGGATCTCTGTTCCCGGGTCCTGTTGAGTCCAGATTCCAAGGTTGCAAAGTTCCACATTACCTGGATTCTGTGGGACTTCATTCATGTGTGAGTCTTGGCCTGAGCATCCGGAAAGTGGCCTGGAGCGCGGCAGTGGTTGGGTAGTGGAGGTCGGCTGCTGAGGCTGGGTCCCTTGGGGTGGGGAGGGCTCTCACTACACTATACCAAAATCCTCAAAGGCACATGCTATATTCTTCTTACTTGTTGCTGTGCTTATAATGCCACTATCATAACTCTGGCACATAGTAAGTTCTCAGCAAATATGTACTGAATAAGTAAGTGAATGCATAAATACAAATCAAGTGTTTTTGCTTACTACTGGGCTGGAGCGATAGCACAGCAGTAGGGCGTTTGCCTTGCACGCAGCCAACATGGCCGACCTGAGTTCAATTCCTCCGCCCCTCTCGGAGAGCCTGGCAAGCTACCGAGAGTATCTCGCTCACACAGCAAAGCCTGGCAAGCTCCCCGTGACATATTCAATATGCCAAACACAGTAACAACAAGTCTCAAAATGGAGATGTTACTGGGCCCGCTTGAGCAAATGGATGAACAATGGGAGAACAGTGTGACAGTGTGTGACTGTGATTAGTGTTTAAATAGATAATGCATACATAAAACAGATAAAACACACATAAAGAACTATACCACAAAGCAGAGCGTCATCAATATCATGTACTAAGTACTAAGAGTGTAGTATTTGTGGAAAGGGTGACAAATTTGGCCACTAATGAGACAGAATTATTCAGTTATATAAACATTCATTAGCTTGAATAGAGATCTGTAGACTGTCTATAATCCACTCACTTATTGATGGCTGAAGAATACCTTCATTTTTTCACATTTATTATATGTATATCAGAGAATAGAATGTGAACCCTGTTTTTACTTTATATTCTAAAAGGAGGCATTATGTAAACAGTGATACATAACAGAGCAAAAGTACTAATTAGGAAAGCATTACATCTACTTTGCTGTAATTTTGTTCTCTAGATCCAATTCAAGTATGAACATTAATTAATGAATAATATTAAGCTCCTTTAAAGTTATTTGCTGAATGCTATTATTCTTGTTTCAAACACTGTAAACAAATAGAACATTTTCTCTTTAGACTGTAACTGAGGGACTGGGGGATGTGGCTCAATGGAAGAGTCCTTGCCTTGAATTTGGGAGCTCTTTTCAGCACCACCTGGTCCACTAAGCATGGACAATAGCAGTCCAGAGATAAAGTGAGTAACCAGAAGATTCCACAGAGAAATAATACTCAGTGAAGATAAAATTGTGTTAAAACCACGTAATTTTATACGGCTTGTAGAAGAGGAAAAATGATATCTCATTTCTGAAGAAATAAGTCTTAATGTGTTGTATTCTCTAAGCAAGAAATTTGATTCAGGGGGCTGGAATGATAGCACAGTGGGGAGGGCATTTGTCTTGCACACGGCAACCCTGGTTCGATTCCCAGCATCCCATATGGTCCCCCAGGCACCACTAGGGGTAATTCTTGAGTGCATGAGCCAGAAGTAACCCCTGTGCATTGCCGGGTGTGACCCAAAAAGAAAAAAAAAGAAAAAAAAAAGAAATTTGATTCAACGTAGTATTTATAGACCAAAATATTTGTAGATGAGATGGTTGACAAGGGTTTTATCTATAGCAAAATCACATTAAAAACACCTTTGTGAAAGAAAATAAAAGTTCAGTTATGGATCCACAAAAACCATGATAAAGGACATTTAAAATTTTTTAATTAATATTTTTAAGACTAAATAAAAATATTTCATAAAATTTTAAAATTTGAAGAGTATGGAAACTTTAAATAAAAAGCTTCAAATAACTGAATGTTTTTTTACACATATTCACAGCCTAACAGTTCCACAATAATAATTGATAATTGATCAAAAAATAGGTTGTTAAAAAGTTCTATAAGGAGAAAAATGTAATCTTAAAGTATATGATAAAATATTAACAGTGTTAGTTTGAATAGTGGAATCATAGTTCATTTATGTCTTCCATTTTTAGCTTGCAATTTTTTAAAAACAAAAATACATTAACATTGTAATTATGGAAAAACTTATTTTAAATAATGAATGTTGCATTATTTTTATTTTCAAAGTCTAGCACTGCTTAAAATGTGATATTCCCACATTTTCCCTGATGAACATTACTGCTAAGTGTTCTTCCAGAAATGGAGAGAAATATCTGCTATTTTTCTGTGGCCCTAAACCTGAGTATGTTCCTCTTTTGTCTTAATGCAATCCAGAGAAACGTGTGCTAAACTCATGTTTTAATAGAGATGTTTGTAATACTACAGATATTTATTTTTGAAACTTTGCGAAGTGTGTTACAAAGAAAAATCATACTTTTAGTGAAATTCTCCACAACATTAGTTCATACAAATACTTGGTTGAGCAGATACTATATGTAGTTGCAAGTGACAATTGGAATATATTCTTTGCCAATATCTATTGTGGAAATTTTATGTGTTTCTCCCGAGAATAAATAAGTTTTCTTTGATAGGATCTTGCCTATTTGCAACCCAAATAATCAATTATGCCATTTTAGTGTGAGGGAAGATTTGACTTAAAGAGAGTCTTCCAGCCTTGCTAACTTCTTATATCCTAAGTCCATAGAATGGCAACAATACAAGAGTACTTCACACTCATCCTGAAGCTTTCTTTTTGGTTGAACCTGCCAGTTGTAGCCAACTGGGGCCCATTTTCAAGCTTTGTTATACTTCTGTCTAAAACATATTCACTTTCTGGTCTGTCTCTGTGGTCCAGCTGTATTTACTTAACAAAGTTCATTAAATATATTCATGTTTTCCAAAAAATATTTAGTGTTATTTTTGTATCCTGCTGCACATGAAAACATCACTTTGTCACATGTAGGTACCATTAGAATTAAATAGTGCTACCAAATTTTGCGGCCCACCTGACCAACCCAACAGACCCAGGTTTGATTCCTCTGCCCATCTCAGAGAGCTTGGCAAGCTACTGAGAGTATCTCGCTCGCATGGCAATGCCTGGCAAGCTACCTGTGATGTATTTGATATGCCAAACACAGTAACAACAAGTCTCACAATGGAGACGTTACTGGGCCTGCTCAAGCAAATTGATGAACAACAGGAGGACAGTGACAGTGACAAAATTTTAGTCAGGTAATATTATCTACTTCCCCATCATCCCCAGAAAACTGTATACTTCTAGGCCTTCCCTCTTTGCCCAGAAGACAGATTGGATGGTGTTTTAAGGCCAGAGGAACTCTGGATTAAGACTTGCTCCTAGGTTTCCCCCATAAGCAATGAGAGAGTAGAGAGGCAATACTCTGTTGGTGATGTGCTTCAGTGCTACTCAGTATCATGCCCATGGACCACCCAAGACCAAGCACTGCAATTCCAGAGATGGTAAACAGTTGTTCCAAAATGATGCTGTAACTTTATGTATGTGCTAACTAAAATCTTACTACAGCAATTTCTCCCTGTCATTTGTAAATGGCATTTGCCATTTTCCAGGCATACTACTTTACCTTTTTCACTATTATCTGTCAGCTTAGTTCTGATGTTCAAAGGCAAGACCTAGACACAGTGTCTTCATGAGTCTCTCATTTATTTTTTTATATGTCTTTATGAGACTTTAATTTTCAGCTTTTCTTGAAATAAGCACTATATTCAAATTGAGCCAGGTGCTTTGCTTACCACTAAGGATGGCATATTTTTGAGGCACTAAATAAATAATAAATAATGCCAAGTTGTACTTGACTACACTTATGTGCTGACAATTTAGTATCTGCATGGGAACCAGATGATGTCATTGCTACAAGCTTTAAGACTTTCTTTATTACAGCCATGCTAGCATTATTTTTAGCACAGCAGGTGTCAAAAAGGTTTATTTTGAAAGAAAGAAAACATAAAAATGAATTATTTATGTGAGTTAAATCAAAATGTACTTGATATAAATGTTTAATCAGTTTTTCACCAACTTCTTTCCATATGCTGTGCCCTGCTCGATGGTGCAGTTCTAATGGAATTACTAAATATATCTTAATAGCTCAGCACACAGCATTATGCAATAGTACTCACACAAGAGTAATTTTTCAACTTATATTAAACAGGTCATATGATTAAAAAATTCTGTAGAATGTTCACTGTTTTTTTTTTACAAAAGATTGCTATTCAATTCACATAGAAAAATTCAGTAAGTTTGACACTTAAAATGTGCTACGTTGACCATATTTAAAGTTTCTCATTCCTTAAAAAAGATGAGAAGATTAGAAAATAACTTTAATTTTGACTGTAATTGCAAATGTTTTTTCTCCCCTGCTTTCATAAGTAATCAGCAGATTTGCTGTTACTCCTGGAATATAAATGTTACAGAATTAAAATAAGGATTCCAAGAAAGACTATACCGTGACGAAAGGGCAATTTTTATTTTGTAGGAGAAACTAAAACCCTAAAGTCAGGACCAATATTTTGTAGCTTATGGCAGCTTCTCAGCTTGCTTTCAAGTAGTGGCAGCCATAGTTCTGTTCTTCAAATTGCTCATGCCTTGGAGTTCACTGAAGTCTAACTTTATTTTTCTTCAAATAAGTGTCTGCGAAACAGTCCTTATGATTTTCATATTCTTTATAGGCATAATACCTAAGAAACTTTGCACATAAACTCTTTTAATTTTTTAAGATTAGAATTAAGGGAGAACCACTCCCCCAAAAGGCCTTATTTGAGGTTGAAATTCTTATTATTTTCATATTCTTTATAGGCATAATCTCTAAGAAATTTTGCACATAAACTGTTTTGATTTTTTTAAGATTAGAATTAAGGGAGAAGCACTCCCCCAAAAAGGCCTTATTTGAAGTTGAAATCCACAGATGCACCTATGGCATGACTTGGACAAATAATTTCTGTGACAAAAGCAATTTCAACATAGTCTGCAAAACACACCTCAGGAAAATGCATCGGCACTTAAGACAATTCAGGAATTCTGGTTAAAACGACTAGATTGCCAGGGTCTTTATTAATGGAGTAAACCGAAAAGGTCATAGATTCATCGTATGGGAAGCTAACGGTGAAACAAAAATATTAAAATAGGATAAAATTTTTTTTGGTGGGCAATGATGTCTTTTCCAAGTTCTGCGTAACTGGCCACAAAAATCCTCCTGGAAATGTGAAAATAATGCATTTAGCAAAAAAAGGATTATGGTATTAATTTGTATGATAAATAAGGTAAAGGTCAGTATTATAGAAGAGAACCAAACGATAAACAAATTATTCCAAAAGAGATGAAGCAATTGGGCTCAACCAAACATACCTTGAAAAAAATACAGGGATACTTTTCTAATTATCTGTACTGAATTCTGGGCTGGAGCGATAGCACAGCGGGTAGGGCGTTCGCCTTACACGCGGCCAACATGGTCGACCCGAGTTCGATTCCTCCGCCCCTCTCGGAGAGCCCGGCAAGCTACCGAGAGTATTCGATATGCCAGACACAGTAACAACAAAGTCTCCAATGGAGACGTTACTGGGCCCGCTCGAGCAAATCGACGAATTCTGGGAAACATCAAAATTTCTGGTTACAAATTACATTATCACCAAACCCGAGAAAATAGGGAACCTGATTTCATGAGTTCTTATAATAGACAAAGGCAGTGCCTTTGCATGATAAAGATCCCCAATAGGCAATGATGGCTTCTCCCTGACTTCCAAGCACCACAGACATGCTGGAGAACCCATAAATGTGTATCTTGAAGACAGAATGCGCGCGAACAGTAGGCAGAATTAGCAGACTCCTAGGAAATAGGCTTTTTGAAGCTCTCTGAATATCGTTTTGAGCAGGAATTCCTTTCTATTTCACATGTGAAACCATTTCCTCTTCTCTCTACAGTGGAAAGTACAGTGAAAACTATAAACTGACTAATAGTGTCAAAAACGTTTTATCTATTAAGCAGTGATTAATAGTGCAAAAGCTTATTGTACACACTAATATGACCATTACACGCTGCTTTATTTTACCCACTGAATACATGTAACGTATGTGTCTGGTTTTTGCCTGTTCAAGCATCTACCCTCCTCCTCTGGAAATGCAACCTGCACCAGACCAAGGCTTCTCAACTCTCTTTACATGTGTTCATAGCCGCTGGACTCCTGAAATGACTTTGAGAACAGAGTAAGGTTGGGAACATGTGACACGGAGGAGTATAAAAGTGAGATTGTATATGTACATGTGTGCTCAGGTTTGTGTGTGCGTACAAGTGTGAGTGTGTGTGTGTGTGTGTGTGCGCGCGCGCGCATGCTTCTCTTTGAGTGACTGAACTAGAGAGAGAAAAGCTGAATTCCACTTTAAATCCCTCTGTATTTTATTTTTTTTTCCCTTTATTTTATTTTATTTTTTTTTACAGTTGTAGATTTACAATTTTTTGTGCTTTGGTTTCAATTATACAATGATCAGATACCCATCCCTCCACCAGTGCCCATTTTCCACCACCATGGATAATATCCCTCCCACCCCCATCCCCCCATCCCCCCTGTCTCTGTGGCAGGGAAATCCCCTGTGTTCTCTCTCTCCTTTTGGGTGTTGTGGTCTGCAAAAGAGGCATTGAGTGGCAAACATGTTCAGTCCATAGTCTACTTTCGACATGCATCTCCCCTCCTGGGAGGATCCTCCAAACATCCTTTATTTGGTGCTCCCTTCTCTATCTGAACAGCCCTTTCCTCTAGGATACCCGGCTGGCCTCTAAGTTATGGAGTAATCCTCCTGGTGCTGATCTCAGCTATTCTTGGGTATTAATCTCATACTTTGTTACTTTATATCCCCCAGATGAATGCAATCCCTCTGTATTTTAAAGGGATTGAAGTTTTCTGGGATGTCAGCCACTAAATTTTTGTCCTTGTTTTCTTAAGCACATTGAAGAGGAGTGTCTGCTACTTGCATAGGTTTGGCTACTAAAAACCCTGATGATGACTGTTCTATTACCATTTTACAGATGAGAGAACTGAGCCTCAGAAATATTCATTCAAAGACTATTATTCTATTCTATATTAACCAACATCTTGAGAGAACTTATATCAGCATTTCTAAGAATTTAATTTTTAAGTATTTAAATCCGTCCGTTCATTCTTAGTTGCAACTATAACTTTTCTAATTATCTGTAATAAAGAATTTTGACAAATAAGCACTACGCTGAAATTGTGGTGCCGAAATGGTCTCTAGAAGCTCTCATTGTTCATTGTCCTGACTCACATCGGCAGAAACCCACCTGAAAAGTGGTTTGCATTCACAATTTCTTCATCTCATGGTTTGTAGAGCATTTCTAAATGAGATGTGAATATTTATAGACGTTTGTGACATTACTTCTGCATTTAGAAGCTTTTATACCAAATTATAGATTCATGTAAAGGTTATAAATTAGAAGCTTTACAGAAAATGTCTAAATATTTATGAATTTAACTACATTTAGGAATAAATTTGCAAATTTTACATTTGCTATTTTTTCACATTTACGAGCAAATATGAGTTTTCTAATAATCTATCGAAATGAGTCGGCACTCAGAAAAAGCACAAGCCCCAGATGGAAATGTTGATTTCATTTTCTCTGGGTACCTCCCTCCCCCTCTGTCTCTATCTCTGTCTCCCTCCCCTCTCTTCTCCCCCACTCCTTTCTCCACTAGAAATAAAATATGCAAAAACCACCAAGGAGATTTCAGTGCTTCCAACAATCCCTGGTACTTACGGGTTGTCAATCATATTATCTCTTTATTTTTAACTCTCTAATCAGTCATCCATCAAATATCAGCATCTAGGGGAAACTCTGAAGCTCTGAAATCACCATGACCTGATCGTTTGAATTATGCTATGGTACAATTGAACATACGAGGCATTAACTCTAGGAAAGGGATCAGTTTGCCTTGACCATACCCCTGGGGAAATGAATCGAAGAAGAAGTTTCAGAGCTTTCTCGTTTTTCCTCACTCTCAGCTGGGAACTCAGGAGGAGAGGAGATAATCTTAACTTCTGTTGACGAAAGTCAAAATGTCCCTCCACATCTTGCTGCCTTCACTGAAGTACAGTACTGAGGATGCCAATGAAACTCATCATCACACTTGAGTCAGTCATTGAATTCATTGAATCCATTGGCCTGCTCACACTCCATTCCTGCACTCACTAAGGCAACCTCCCTGACAGGTCCTAAGGACACCAACACTAACATCACTTTAGACAAGGTATCTCGCTTTTTGAGCTCTACCTTCAAGTCCACTAGTTTTCAGGTATTTATTTGACCACTCAGAGTTTTTGAAGTCATAAAAATCACTGTCTCGTTTTTGTTTTCAGTCATTTACCCAGATAGGAGTTTATGATCCGTATGTCTATGCCCTCATTTCCATGGACACACTGCTGCCTTCCAACACTTTCGCTCCCTTTTCTATCAAACCAAGTTCTAATCTTGGTTAAACCCAAGTATCTAGTTGAGTGGCTGAAAATTCCTGAAAGCTCGAGAAATTTAGGCTGCCTGTACTTTAATAATAAAACAATCAAATTAATATCCCACAGTGCTGACTCAGAGCAGCAGTCACATAGCTGTCCTCCTTCTGCTCAATGAGTTCATTTAGGGAACTGTAAAACTAAAGGAGCACTGAACATGGGGTAGATTAAAAGACAGGCAGGAAATCCAATGACAATGCCTTAGAGATAAAGAAAGATTGCATGTGTTTTTCTCACTTATTTTGCAGAGAAACTACAAGCTCAAACTCATGTGTTCTCTCTCTGTTTTGATGGTGTAACCATAGATGTAAAGTCTCATCAAGGGAGCAAGCCTGAGGATATCTTGAGGGAAGGCAGAGGAGAAAAAAAAATATAAAAGAATTTAGCATCTCTGTGATATGGAGGATTTCTAAATGATGTTCACCTTCCTTCCAGTTTCTTTAGACAACAAAGATCCTTTATTGTTTTAGCTGGTATTAATTGAGTCTTTTTTTTTTAAGTTGAATCACAGAGTTTAATTGAATAACAGAGTTGGAAAGTTCTTCATGATTGGGTTTCAGTCATACATTGTTCCAACACCCAACATCTCACCAATATCTTTTCTGCTACCAATGTCCCAATGTCCTCCCCCCATACACACTGTGCCAACCTCCCTCAATGGCAGATCTCTCTTTCTCTCTCTCCCCCATCCTCCCCCTCCCTCTCTCTCTCCCTCCCTCCCACTCCCCCCTTTCACTCTCTCTCATAGGATCTTCCTTTACATGCTACAAATAATAATTCCCTCCTGGTAGGATTATTAACCATGATTACTAGCACACTCTCTCATTCAAAAGACACAAAAAAGGGCTACTGAGTGAGTGAAAATTCATAAATATCTTCTTAGTTCCCCCTAGGGTCCAGAGCACTACAACGAGGCTGGTCAGGAGAGCATCTGGAAAGTAATCCCTGGGAAAGTGAGGTGGTGATTTTCATGGTACTAGGTGTACCCATTTGGGGGAAGGTACTCGCCAAGCAGTGCTTAGGGGCCCAGAGGCCCTGTGATTCTCAGCCATCTGAATTGGCAGTCCCACAGAGGACCCAAAGATGGGATTTTTCACAGGCTCTGTGGTACCTAGGATTCCCTAGAGGTGCTGGGGAACTTCAGGAACATCCTGGGGTGTTGAAAGGCTCCAGGGTCACAGCAAATGTGCTTGAGAGCCTCCAGGTCAGTTGCTATTTCACAACCTAGTGACCATGTGAAACCAGGAATGGAACTGGGCCGGTGCATGGGGGCAGCCCCCCATTAGTTCCTACCCTCTTGCACGCACCTTGGCTGTACATGTTAGTAGTAGCGCTGAGCCTCATTTGCTTTCCTCTTTGGAGCTGAAGTCGGCCTTCACTATCTAGTAGAGAGAATGCCCTCCTTGGGTATTAGCAAGGCAGCTGCGAATAGTGGAACACTCCATGGGAGAAGAGAGCCACACTTGCCGACTGAATTAACATGGGTGTGCTATGTGCAGGGGACTCAAAGAGAAAGAGTGCGAAACTACTGAGTCTGAAACAGCTGCCACCTATTCAAGATCTATTATGTGGTAGGCCTTGTGTAAATTGCCCAAGGTGCTTAATCCTCATAATAGCTCTATAATAGGCATTTTAATCTTTATTCTACTGATGGTAAAAGCTGAGAGGGATCAATATTAAGTGACATTGATTAAGGCCACGTGGGTACTAGTGGGATGAATGGTGACCCACAAAGATATGTCCATGTTTTTAAGGCAGTAAATAAATAAAATCTTATTCGGGGAAAAAAAGAAACTTTGCTAAAGATGAGATCATTTTAGATGTAGGATTCCCAGAAGCTAGGAGTAACTTATGGCAGATATTTTCTCTGAGTCTTTAGAGGAACTGACCCTGCTTATAACTTGTCTTTGGACTCTGACCTGTAGAACTGCGAAAGAATAAATCTCTTTTGTCATATGCCACCTGCTTTGTGGCAATTTGTCATGTCATCTCTACGAAACTCATAAAAATTGAAATTCAAACCCAGCACTGTGTAGCTCTGAACTTATACTCTGAATGAAATGCTATATTGAATAAAAGCTACTTAAAAGCTGGACTTTCAATGAGTACAGACAGGAGACTTGAGCATTCTGTGAAATTATAGAGAAACTCTCTAGAAAAAAACACCTGTTCTCTTGCAAGCTGGTCTCAGAGAAAAGTATAGAAGAGACATGGGAGAAAACTAGAATCCAAAAGAAATTCACAAGTTCATTGGTCAAAAAGAATTATAGTTTATATCATAAAATAAATCAACTACATGATATACTTATGTGTGTGATTCATGAATAGATATAAATAGTCACATGAACTCTCATTTAATTCCACTATAATTTAATTATATTTTAAATAATTTTATTATGATTATTTAATTAGAATATTGCTTAATTATAACATTTAATTATATTTAATATCAGAACATTATACTAAATATCAGGTAATGTTTTTGGTAATTGTATAAAATTCAGAGTTTAAACTCTGAATATTTACATTATTTACATTATTATTTACATTATTATTACATTATTTACATTATTAGTAGTAGTAGTAGTAATAGTAGTAGTAGTAATAGTAGTAGTAGTAGCAGTATTTTGTTTTGGGTCCACATCAGTTGGTGCTAAGAGCATACTCTGGCTCTGTGCTCAGGGATCACTCCTGGTGGTGCCATGCCAGGGACTGAACTGGCATCATAAATATTGAATGACTCTTATCCCAGATACTGAGCGAGCTGGGCAGAGCCATGGCTCGCGAAAGCAGCATGTTTGTGTAGCGACAGATATGTGCATCAGGGCAGATGGCTTAGGAGGCGTCATGGGCTTAGTTCAGCTCCACTTCTGTCCTGGCAACATCTCCCACATCTTGTGTGTGCATCATGGTAGTGGCCCAGCTGTTCACAACGGCCACAGTGCTGAAGCCCAGTGATGCTAAGTAATTGTGTTTAGGTCAATTCTTCCTAAATGTCTGTGCCATGATCCATTTTCTCAGCATCAATTTCTCTATTGTTGCTACGACATAGTTTCAGATTCTACTACGAAAATGTCTCTTACTCTAATACAAGCAAGTGACAACTGCTTTTGGTCAGCTGGGGAAGAACTGAGCAACCCTGCTGAAAACTAGCACCAAGAGATAGACCTGGCTTCCCAGCTGGGCAGGACCAGCTTAGTCCTTAGAATCCTATACAGAGGAAAAATGTAGGACTTCTGTTCCAAAGCAATTAAGAATTGCAACAGGGGAAGAGCAAGGCATTAAACTTTCTAAGTGTGAGACCCTGTGGAGTTGCAACCTACAACAATAAAGCCAAGCTGGTTGGCATCTATGATCTCCATCCAGCAAAGATCAGTCACAGAGAAGACAGACAAACACACAAGGAGACAAAGACACACTCAAGGAGCGTCTGAGTTTTAGGGTCAGCCGCCCTCTGGGAGTTCACAGGGCAGCCCTTGATTCAACAACAGGGGACTCATCGTTGAACTTGACAGAGACATTAAGGACAGTTATTCACTGTCACTGTCCTCCCATTGTTCATTGATTTGCTCGAGTGGGCCCAGTAACGTCTCCATTGGAGATTTTGTTGTTATTGTGTTTGGCATATCGAATACGTCACGGGGAGCTTGCCAGGCTCTGCCGTGCAGGCGAGATACTCTCGGTAGCTTGCTGGGCTCTCCGAGAGGAGCAGAGGAATCGAACTCGGGTCAGCCATGTTGGCTGCGTGCAAGGCAAACACCCTACTGCTGTGCTAGGGCTGTGCTAGGGCGCTCCAGCCCAGGGCAGTTAGTAGAACATCGAAATCCAATGGGTACAATAAGGACAGAGACCAGGATATTTCACTTAGCCAGTCAGCAGGCAACCCTAGAGTATAAAGTTGTGGCAGTATCTTATTCTATTTTTTTTTTTTTTGGCCTGTGTTGCCCTCTACAATGAAATGACTCAACTGTTTTAGTCTATTCTGTCCTGGGCCCACATTTGCTGCCCCATTTTCTGCTGTATTCTTTCCTGGGTGCATATTTGCTGCCCTGTGATACTCTAAAAGACCCAAACTGTTTACTTAGGAGACCAATCTGACCTCAGGCTTTTCCTTGGGGAGGAGATTTCCCACACTGAGACTAATCAGAGGGTACAACCGTGAGCCCTGTTCTACTGTGGGTCACTTAAGGTTGATGCTTGGCTTCCAGAGCAGTAGCCAATGCAGACATTCTGCCCAGGTCAGCTCCTCACCCTCTGGAGTTTCTCAGGTGGCGTTTTTTCTGTTGGTTTCAGGGCTACATCCTCTAGTGCTCAAGAGCTACCTCTGACTTGGTACTTGAGGGTCACTGTCAGGGGTGCCCAGAAGACAATGCAATGCAGGCTTAGAATCGGGGGCTCCTTATAGAAAGTACACACTCTCCTTTCATTCTTCTCCTCAGTCCCTGTTATTCCAACGTTAGAGACTACGCATTCCAGTGCTTCAACAAGAGATTATTTTCACTGCAGTGGTCTTAGTGATGTAGGTAAGAACTTCGACTGAATTATAGAAATATTTGATCCCAGCTAAAACCCACACAAGCCACGCCTCTCAGGTGTAAAGAACTGCAAAATAAGATGGTGCACATTTCCTCTGGCCCTGGGGGAGGCCATATCCTCTTCAAATCTCAGAAAGGATGCCTTGTGATGTCTGTAAGACCCAGGCAATACGTGAGTGGCTTCTGTGTTTTCCAAAGTGCATCCAACCTGAAAACTCTTTGGAAGGTTGTTGAAAGGTACGGTACTGAAATCATTTTATATCCCAACCAGTGACATCTTTGTGCTCAACACTGTTATTATTATTTTTTCCTTTTTGGGTGACACCCAGTGATGCACAGGGGTTACTCCTGGATTTGCACTCAGGAATGACTTCTGGCGGTGCTCAGGGGACCATACGGGATGCTGGAAATCAAACCCAGGTTGTCCATCTGCAAAGCAAACGCCCTACCCGCTGTGCTATCACTCCAGTCCCTCAACAGTGTTATTATTACAAGGTATTTCCCGATCTTTCACAGCTCCTGTGCAACTTCCACAGTGATGAAACATCTTCCAGAACTGCTCCATGAGACTCCCTCAGGAAGCCCTTCCCCACATGAGAAGGCCTGGTGCTCACCAAGCCCCAAAGGGCATTTCTAAGCCCTGCAAGTCCAGGCACCCTTAAGAGCTTGCTTGCCTGGGATCGGTCTCGGGCTGGCAGCTTTCAGCGTTACATCCTCTGCGGAGTGCCAGGTGAAGGCGGCATCACCTATTCTGCCAGTGTCCTGGTTTTCAACACTCACCAGATGAAAAGCTTGTGACTGTGAAGCACCATCTCAGCTGATCTCAGCTGTGGGCTTCATACTGCCGTGGGGCTCGTTCTACAGCCATGGCTGCTCAGAGATGCACCCACCGCTGAGAAGGAGGTTTCCTAGGCAGGGCTGTGGAGCTGGCACCATGCCTAGCATTTGAAGGACTGCATGTGTGGAGACACGTGGCTGCTGTGCCCATCCTGGTTGGAACTCCGCCGGCAGAGCAAAGAGGGACTCACACTTGGATTGACAATATTCGATTTGCGGCAAGGGGAGCAGAGTTTTCCACTCTATGACACTTGAAAATCCAGCCAGGCTGTAAGAGCAGCAGCGCCCAGCCAGTCACATGCCTCCTCGGAAGCCCAGGCCAGGTGGGTGGCACCTGGGAGGGCGCCTCAGATAGGTTCAGTGTCAGGAGAGCAGGAGCAGGGTGAAGGAAGACCCGCTTCTCTCTGGTGGGACCAATCATTCCTGGCAATGTATGTTCACACAAAAGGAAAGTGGGAATCACAAGTTGTGTTTGTGAACCTGTGGGGAACCCTCCTTCATATGCAGGGCTCAAACTAATGTTTGTTTAACCGTCCATCAAAAAGCATATTATAAGTCATTTGAATAATTATCTCTAAGTCTCTATTTTTTTCCAAAGGAAAGCAGAAACAAAAAATCAACTAGATTTTATTCAGAAATCATTTTTATTGAAAAAGACCCATGTATTTTACTAGCTTTAGTTCCTTTCCTTCCCTTCTTCTTCTTCCTTTATTCCTTCCTTCCTTCCTTCCTTCCTTCCTTCCTTTCCTCCCTCCCTCCCTCCCTCTCTCCCTCCCTCCCTCACTTCTTCCTTCCTTCCTTCCTTCCTTCCTTCCTTCCTTCCTTTCTTTCTCTTTCTTTTCTCCTTCTTTCTTTTTTCTTTTTTCGTTTTTTGTCTTTCTTCCTGGCTACTCCCAACAGTGCTCATGACTTAGTCCTGGCTTTGTGCTCATGGATCACTACTGACAGTGCTTAAAACACAGTATGCAGCAACAGGGATCAGACCCAGATTGATTGCCTGTAAGGTAAGCACCTTACCCTCTGTACTATATCTCCAGATCCTTGCATTGGTTTGTTGAAAAGAAAGAGTCACATTTTATTCCCAAACAGAAGCTATTGAGAGCTATAAAGTTGAACTAACTTGCCATTGTGGCCACAGTTGAAAATTCCATAGAAGAAATAACTGTAGTGAAAGAGTCACATTTTGTTGTGAATTCTAATACAGCATTAGGTATCTGAACACAGGTCCTGAGTTTACGTTGGACCCTGATAGACATAAGGCCAGAAGCAAGGAACACAATCAAAAGGGTCTTCAACCCAATGAGGTGAAGACCACCCCTAAGGGCCTTTGCCTCGAATTGAACCAGAGAAAGCACATGACCACTGACACCAAGTCTCCAACATCCTCAGCCATGGTTTTCCTGGGTTTGCTGCTTCTTTCAACCTTAGAATACCATAATTTATATCTCAATTAACCCACTCAGAATGTCTCCGATTCCTCAGCAAGTCACAACTAAAACATGGCTGTCAGTACTCTCCCAGCTGTTGCTGCAATTACTTTAAGAGTTGATGGTACTTTTATAACCATGGCTTTGACCTGTTCCTACTGGCTCATCGTTGGCTATCAGACCCAGTGAGCAAGATGAATAAACATTCTCACATAACAAGACAGCTACTGTAAGTTAGTTACCCTTATACCAATCTCAGAGACTACAAAATGCAGCTCCCGGACGAGACCAGTGCAGTCAGTCTCCTGCCCCTGCGCCTGGCTGTTCCTCGCCGGGGTCCCTTGGAGGGGAGCGGGTTGAGCTTTCCTCCCCACCCCGACCAGGGCTCCGGCAGCCGAAGACTACAAAATGCAGCTCCCGGAACCGTGCGGCCGCATTCGCGGCCGCGCGACATCTTATCAAAACATCTTTTTATCTCACTCCTACTTTGGACAAACTTGCAGGCTATCGAATATAGCCTGCCCACAGGGCAGAGTCTGGCAAACTCCCCGTGGCGCACCAAATATGCCAAATACCAGTAACAATGATGGGTCTCATTCTCCTAAAGAGCCTTGAATATAATCTCAGGGCTAGGATGAAAGAGACGTTACTGGGGCCTGCTCGAGCCAATCGACGAATAACAGGATGATGAATGAATGAATGAATACCAATCTAACCTAGTATATAGTGAAGCTTTTCCTTTGACTTACATTTGTTACTCAGGTTAGCAATCCATCCTTTTATTGGCATGAAATCTTACTCTCAGCATCTTTTAGTTATTTTTCTTTTCTAATCCCACTGGTTGTCATGCTCTCCAACTGATTAAAGAATTTGGATACTTGGTTATTTGTCTATGATTGTCTTAATCTGCTATAAATTTGACAGCTCTTGGCTCCTTTTGATTCCTTTTTGATTGGTGTTGTTTATGCAGGACATAATAAAAATATTTCTGTCTTACAGACTTGGTAGGGGATGGGATGAAGGAAGTCTTTTGTGCACTGGAAACACTCACCAGACAATGTTAGCTCTAAGAACCTGGAAACATACCCTTTCTATTCTTCAAGAATTTGTAAGTGGTTAGGGAATTTTATTCTCTCTAAGGAATAGTGTATCAGCAAAATCAACCATAACATTACATTTCTTTGATAAAATTATAAGAATAATAACAAAAAGTAGAGAAAAAAAACTATTCATTTCCCATAGAGGAAGAAGGCAATTGTCTCACTGTTTTTGGAAGACCAAGAAACAGAAACAGTTATAGCCAACATTGACTATCTTGGCTATAAAAGAGGGAATAAAAGGAACAAGAAAGCAAAGTTAATGAAGGTATCAGTCAGTCTGCTCAAGCTACTGTAACAGGATACCACAGTCAGGGGTGATTTTTTTGTTCTTTTATTTTTTGATTTGTTTTGTTTGGGGACCATGTCTGGTGGTGCTTAGGGCTAACTCCTGGTTCTGCACTCAAGGATACTCCTGGCGGGGGTCAGAGGACCATGTATGGATCAAACTTATGCAAAAAAAACCTCCTTACCTGCTATATTATCTCTCTGGTTCCAGAAATTAATTTTCTTACAGCTGTCAATACTAGAAATCTAAGGTCAAGATGCCCTTGGTCTTTTTTTGGGGGGAGGGGGTCACACCCAGCAATGCTCAGGGCTTACTCCTGGCTCTGCACTCAGGAATTAGTCCTGGCGGTGCTTGGGGGACATTATGGGATGCCAGGGATTGAACCTGGGTCGGCCGTGTGCAAGGCAAATGCCCTACCCACTGTGCTATCACTCTGGCCCTCACCCTAGGTCTAGATTTCTGAGGGTTCTTGTCCTGGTTTATCAGTCTCTGCCATTTTGCTGTGACCTTAAAGGGGTTCTTCTCTGTCTGGGAATGTACAGTAACAGAGCTGTCTGCCTTTTTTCTCATTAGAACAATGATGCTGTTAGATTGGGGATCCATCCTTAAGACCTCCTTTAACCAGAGGTACTTCAGAAGGACCCTATGTCTAAATGCAGTCAAATTAGAAACTGGGGTTTTATGTTTAAGTTTAGGGAAGACACAATTTAGGCCATGAGAGAACATGACAGATGAGCAGAACATAGTCACGCAGACTCTGGGGGTCATGTGCCCAGTGATTTATAAGGGATACGTGGAATCAGAACAACCTGAGTGTGAATTTCAGTTCTCCATGAAATTTTATCAACCATAGAATAAATACTTTATGTGTTTGAAGGGTCTGTCACAGTGCTTAGGGCTCCCAGGATGAATTTAGGCAACACAAGGAGATGTCTGCTCTTATACAACTTAGAGTTCGGTGTGAATCAGTGCATTAAAAACCATATAAATATATAGCTACGACCTTTCGGTCTTACTTAGGTAAATAACTCACACATAACAACCTTAAATTTCTCATCTGTAAATGGATCAATAATGTTACCTACATCATATATTTTTGTGGGGTGAGAAAATGATGTTTATAGACACGTTATAGGGTCTCTCACATAGGTAACAAAAATGAACAAACAGCAACAGCATATAAAATACAACCTTTTCATCTGCCTTTTTTTTCTGATTTTTTAAATAACGTGCCAGTTGTAGCTTATATTATATAAGGGAAGGTGAAAGTCAGGACGATTAAATGTGGCCCTACTGTGTATCCTCACTCAGCAGGCGAAGAGCAAACATTCACCGACAGCTGAGCCTGGCGGTAGCAGCCAGACTGTTATAACTACCCCTGAATCCCTGGGGAAATGAGCATGAAAAAATGGAAATGAGACAAATTTTCTGTGGGAAATAGTCTTGAATCAAGAGTAGGAAATCAATAATCTGGAGTTTTCATTCGTATTTGGTTCTAAAGAATTGCATGACCCCAGGAGATAGATCTGTGAGTAATTTCCCTCCTCTATAAAAATAAAGTTGTGGGAGAGAAAATTCCTAAGTCTGAAAATCCCAGGCTTTAAAATAGGTTAATGACGAGGATTAGTACAACAGCATGGAAGTATGGCCTTCTTTTATGTGACATAAGGACCTTGATAATCAAAGAAAAAGATTGAGCCTCAAAAGCTCAGCCCTTTCAAGAGGGACTTAATATGTGGAATAAAAAATATTCAAGACCCCGAGTTCAGTTTTCCTTCTTACACTTTCAATCAGGTAAAGGTCTAAAGTAAGGAGATTCAACACTGTTGCTCACAGCTAGTTATGAAATGCAGGTGGCTGGGACCACGCCAGCTTGGTTTGGTGTGTTGGCTCCAAGAGACTTGTGCCTCTCACATAATGTGATTTAATAAGTGCATTTTTTTCATTTATTTGTTGGTTTTGTTTGGAGGACACACCTGGTGATGCTCAGGGCTTACTCCTGGCTCTGTGCTCAGGGATCACTCCCGGCAGCGAATGATTCGTCAGGGAAGCAAATGGGATACTATGGATCAAACCTGTGCCAACTGCAAGCAGGGCAAAAGCCTGACCCACTGTACGCTTGCTCCGGCCCTTGCTTCAGTGTGTGTTTAAACCGTGTTGATTCCTATTTAAACAATGTATGTTTGCATAATGTTGTCAAGTGCTGACTGTTCTTTTGCCTCTGCAAATCACTTAGCTTGTTTGTGCCTTCGTTTCCCCCACTGCAAACGGGCAGCCAGGGCAGTGCCCTCGGTGGACAGATGAATGGGTGAGCAAGTTGTCTCAATGGCCCTGTGGGATTTCCATGCAACATTTCCCAGGGGAGAAATAAACGCAGGGCAGTATCCTCACTACAAGTGAAATCCCTGGTCACTTCTGATGAGCGAAGTGCTCAGATGCTGAAAAGAGTTTTTTTTTGTTTTGTTTTGTTTTTGTTTTTTTGTCATCAAAACCGCCTGCCACTTCCTCCCTGCACCTCAGGGGGCCTGGTCCTTTGTGTCTCTGTCTGCTGCTAACTATTCACATCAAAGCATTCTTGGCCCACTTATCCTCCAAGGCACCTCCAATCAGAAGGTTAACAGTTGAAGGTCACGGACTTCCCTCTCTCTGCACCTTGTCCGGACCCTGCGTGGCTGCCGCCAAGACCGCAGCTGGCGTGGGGGCAATTTTGCGCCCAGCGTTTTGCGAGCCCAGCAGATGTAAAGAGCCTGGTGCAGTGATCCGGGTGCACCTGTTGGTTTGTCACCATCTGTTAGCCAAAATGTTAAAGAGCCACACCCTCGGACAGCCAGCGAGGAGAACTTAATCTCTTCCCCCACAGGCCTCCCAAAGCTGGCCGCAGAGAGCCTCTTACAAAAGAAGAGAGGCAAACACAAAGGAGCCCCGGCCTCCACCCAGCCTGGGGAGGCCTAATCTTCCATCCTGGCTGAGTTTGATTTCTTAAGCTAACACGAAGGGGCTTTAAAAAATAAACCAAGATATCTATGACCTGATAAGAAATCTTGTTATAAACTGCCGTTTTGTTTGCATGGTTTTTTTTTTTTTTTTTAAAGAGAGAAATGGGTTGAACACGGATACTCATGTAAAGCAAATGAAGTGGGAAAGGAACTTTGGCTAACTCCTCAGAGAAGTGCAAGTGTCCAGGGGCCGCTCACATGGTCTTCTTCCAGGGGAACAGAGTGGGAGTCTCAGGAGGAACGAAATGTTTGGGAAATTTGCCCAGAATCAGCAATTATCTAGGAATTTAGACCTGGACGTCTCCAGGAGTCAAAAGGCTCCCTTCAAAGTAAAGAAGGAAAGCGGTATGGTCTTTATCAAACCATAGTCCAAGCAGAAGCCCGTTTCCCTTCTCCTATAACTGCATCTTTTCTGGACAGAACACGATCCATTCTCCAGGGGCCGAAACACACCACACATCAGTTAGCTAGTGGGTGTCACTTCAGAACCCGATACCATGAAGATCAGTGTTATATAAGATAAGCAATTTTAACCGGCAGCTGGAAAGGGGAAGGATATTTTATGGAATAACTCCGCCAAACGTTGCCAAAGTTAAATATTCAGCTTGAATATGCAACCAGTTACTTTCTTTGAACATATACCCAGGATGACTAGGAGAACCGTTAGTAGGAATTCTCGCCGTGGTTAAGAATAAATAAAGAACGAGAAACTAGCGTTCATCCAAAGTTTTAAATTAAGAAATGTTTTCTTTGCATTTTTTTAGATTTTAAAAAGGATTTCAAGTTAGAAATGACTTCATCTACCTATCACGCTAGGCCTTTTTCGGGAGTTAGAGGAGCATGGCTGGCGAGGTCCTCCGTGGAGGAAGAAAAATCACTTAAAAATACACTGGCCAAACCTTTCTATGGTTCTTTTAATGTTTATTCTCTACCCTTTCTTACCAAGCTATCATTCAACCTAATCCTTGAGGAATATTGAATGGAATTAACACCTTTCTACCAATCCCATTAGTGTGCTGTTAAATTAATGGGTTCATTTCTGCCCTCGAGCAAGATGTGGATTATAATCTTGAGACAAGCTATCTTTAGGCTGTAGACAATCACTTAAAAAACCTGAAAGCAGGCAACATATGGCACACTACACAATATAAAAGTGTTTAAGAGGTACAAGTTTCCACCCTCCATGATACATGCCCAGTTTTAAATAAAACATAGCGTCATCTGGTTCACGCTTAAACACTGAAATTGAAATTATTGGCCATACTGTCATTTTCAAAACAATAGCTAACGATTTGCACATGTGCTGTTTACAGCTCCACAGCCTGTAAACACAGTCACCAACCACAACTTCGCAAAGGTAAATGACAGCTTGAAAAATTCCAACTCCCCAGAACTCTTGGGATTTCCTCATTTTCTCCCTTCACATTCATTCTTTCTTCCCACCCCACCCCCACCTCTAATCACAGACACAACAGAGCCACCACAGTCTGCGCATGCGCAGCTTCCTCACGGTGTCACCGCCACCCTCCCCATCCCCCCCCCCCCCCCCCAAGACACATTTTCCTGCTGTTGAGACCAGCTGGGATGTATTAGTCATGCTGAAGCACGTCATGTAACACAGCAAAATATCAGGCAGCCTAGTGTCATGGGAAAAGTGAATCTACTTCATTATCTACCTAGGGAAAGGAAACAGAACTAGTGCTTAAATGGGCCAGGTCTTCCCTTCCCCGTAGTTTAATGCATATTCGATTAATATCATTAACATATTCCACGAGCTTGGTATGGAAGCATGGAGCAGCAGGAAAGCATCCAAGCAAGCAACTGCCGTGGCACATCCCTACCCTCTGGGGTCTTTGCCTACTCTCTTTGCTCACACTCAAATTGTGTAAATATTACGTTGTTTTGGTTCACATAGATTAGGGAAGGGAAGGTACTTTCATCCCATAGAAACGGGTCCCTACTCAACGGAATCATTGCGTCCTAAACTATAAGTTGTACAGCAACACCTTGGAAAACTGGAAAACAGGGCAAAACGCTATTGTGGAGCGTTGATTCGCAGACGTCAATGAGCATGGGACCCACCCAGAGAACCTCCTTAGTAATACCTACCCAGTCCAGGGGCTGGTGGACATACCAGCATTTCTGTGAAGATATGGATGGTGGATGCTGCAGGCTTCAACTCTACTTTGATCAGTTTTGGGCAAGGTATTACAGCTAGGCAGCCTTTAGGATAATGACAAAACTCATGCAGCCTTTAAGAACATGGAATCAAGCCCTAAGTAAACAAGTGCGAAACATCTAGATGAAAGAACGGAGCTAATATTGTGTCTAGGCACTTTGGTTTTGTATTTTTTGTGTAAATGTGTGTTTGGAAGCATAATGATAAAGATCTGGAAAATAGACATCAAAAAGAGAACATGTTTAGGTTAAGTTTAATTGTTGCTTTGAAATATTTGGATTTAGTTTATTTTTATAGTGATGGGAGAGAACTTGTGGTTTCACCTATGTAAGACGATAAACTGAAAAACCTCCAAACTTCTCGAGCAGGTAGATGTCCTAGTATTACCTGGCCCCACTCACCTCTCACCCTTTTTTTTTTAAGAAACAGTAGGAGAAAGAGGTTAATAAGAAGTAGCAGACTGAAGAAAGAAAGTGAAATTGGAACTAGACTCTGATTTGTAGCAGCATCCTTAGTGAAATCCCTGGAGAATGAAAGAGAGGAGAAGAGGATTTTCCCAGCAAGTTTGTTGAAGCAGTTATGGCGATATCTCATTGTTTCTTGAAATCATTTATATTGGGTATTTCCTCTCTCATTCTATGTCACTAACATGACAGTTTAAAATTACTTGACAGTCATACTGTTATTTTTGTTTTCAGAACAATAAGATTTTGGGGATAGAAACTCATTTCACAAACTTCCAGTGTTAGAGGGTGCTTTCCTTCACTGCCATAAAAAAAACAGCGTGCAAGGGCTTTTAACTCCCTAGATTGAATTTAAGCATACATTTCAGAAATTCATTTGCAAGTAAATAGGTCAGTGTTTTGTTTTTAGTTCAAATGTTGTGTTACAAAGTTGTATTTGTTTCTAGGACCTGCAGTAACAAATAATTGTAGGTTTGGTGGCTTGCAAAGGAAATGAATTTTCTCAGAATTCTCAAGAATGGAAGTCTGGGAGGTTCCATAAAGCCATCTTTCTTTGAGAAGTTGCAGACAATCCTGGGTGCTCTTTGCCTTGGAGCGACCCTGTCCAATCCTTGAGTTTGCTGTCTTGCCATATTCTCTCTATGTCACTCTTGTAAGGACACCGGTTACTTCCATTAGTGCCAACCCCTTCTCCAGCGTGACATCATTTTAATTTAATTGCATCTGTAAAGACCCGACTTTCACAAAAAGGGTCACCTTCACAGGTAGGGGAAGTAGGATTTCAACATATCTATGTTGGAGACACACTTCAATGCAGAGAAGGTATGACGGCACATTCTCTTTATACCTTGAGATTTTTAATGGTACCTTATTGAACAGGTGTTTTTTTTACCCTCCCCCCCTTCTTTTAAATAAAGCAAGGTAGTAGTCCTCTTCAATGCCAGGGTATTGTGATTATGAAAGGGGAAAACAGAAGAAACACTTTACTTTTTTGTTGTTGCTTGTTTTTGTTTTTTTGGGTCACACCCGACAATGCACAGGGATTACTCCTGGTTTTGCACTCAGGAGGTGCTCGGGGATGTTGGGAATTGAACCCGGGTTGGCTGCGTGCAAGGCAAATGGTCTACCCTCTGTGCTATTGCTCAAGCTCCGAAACACTTTACTTTTTAATGCTAAAAATATGAACTCTAGACTGTTCAGGAATCACCACTCTTGGCAGGGCTCAGGGGAAGAGATAAGGTGCTGAGACTGGACTATGGCTGGTGATATGGTAGGCTGGTCCTTACTTGCTCCAATTCACTATTCTTGGACCCCAACGAATGGCGTTTTTGTGGGCATTTACTATGTATAATCCGTCAATATAAAATATAAAATAAATAATGCACTGCACTGTAGCACATCTGCACTAGACGTGTAGCAATTAGAAAGTTTTTGTTGTTTGAGAGCTAATACAATTTAGAATTCTTATCCTTACTAGGATTTATGTGTTTGATATGATAATGTTTGCTTCACTATTTACTGATACTTTCCATTGGAAATGTGATCGAGTGGCATATCACATTGCACAGTTAATAGATTATAAGTTTTCGGTGGACAGATATTGTCTCACTGTTTCAACAATTTCCTTCTTAAAATTGTGCTTTTAAAATATGCTTCTTGTGTAGGACTTGAATTTTTTATATATATATAAAGTTATATCATACTACTTTGAAGGTGAAATTAAAGTTGATCATTTACAGCTGAGTAATGCTTTTTAGCAATATGAATCTGAGGGAAATACTAATCAGAAAAAAAATCATGTCTGCTGTTTGGGGGCCCCATTCACTGGTATGCAGGGGTTACTCTAGACTGTTCAGGAATCACTCTTGGCAGGGCTCAGGGGAAGAGATAAGGTGCTGAGACTGGACTACGGCTGGTGATATGGTAGGCTGGTCCTTACTTGCTCCAATTCACTCTTCTTGGACCCCAACGAATGGCATTTTTGTGGGCATTTACTATGTATAATCCGTCAATACAAAATATAAAATAAATAATGCACTGCACTGTAGCACTGTCCTCCCGTTGTTCATTGATTTGCAGGAGTGGGCCAAGTAACGTTTCCATGGCGAGACTTGTTGTTACTGTGTTTGGCATATTGACTATGTCACAGGTAGCTTGCCAGGCTTTACCGTGCAGGCAAGATACTCTCAGTAGCTTGCCAGGCTTTCCGAGAGGGGCAGAGGAATCAAACACAGGTCGGCCCAGTTGGCAGCGTGTAAGGCAAACGTCCTACCCTCTGTGCTATCGCTCCAGACCAAAATCAATAATCACAAAGTCATTCTTCGTCTATCTCCAAATTCACAAGTCTGTAAGATAAATATCATAATCCACATTACCTGAAAACCGAAGGATAGCTCATGTCCTACCCAGCTTGTTCATCTGTGAAGAACTGTCTTGAACAAGCTTCCAGTACACTGACTCTGGCCCAGGATTCATAGGAGACAAGGTGAAGAAATTTGATATGCAAACATTTCTTTTAAATGATATTCCCTTAGAATTCTTCTCATAACCTCTTTCCCCCTGCCCAACCACACACAGGCAAAAATATTCCAAGAAGAAAATCTTTGTGGTTAAGGATTCAAAAACTCATCTTGAACTTAAAGCTAGCAAATGTCAGCAGTTTCACGTTAGTTTGTCCTAATGTTCTCAGAAATCTAAACGATGGTGTCTTGACGCATTTAAAATTCTTCCCTGCTTGCTGCAGTCCCTAATAATATCCTGGTCTTGTACCTTCATCTATATTCATGAGAGTGCAGATGCAGCCAAATTAGTGGCAGCAAAGCACATTTTACAGTGTCGAAAATACAATCTGGCTTCCTTTAAACATTTTTTGACAAAAAAAAAAGTTTTATTAAAAAAAAAAAGAGAAAAACAGACAGATTTAAATTCATCGCCACCCGTCGGAGGAGTCTGTTACAAATGCACAGCTGGCTTGATGATGAGTGACAAATCAAAAGTCAGAGAGAAACTTCCCGATCATCTGAGCCCTTGCCACCCGATTAGCAGAAGAAAAACAGGGCAGATGGAGGGAGACGCAGCAGTTCGGAGGGAACAGATGGCCACTACGAACTTGATATATGAAATTAATAACACTTTCTCAAATACAATTAGTAACAGGAATACATTACCTGAATTTTCATAACTGTGAGCAAGCTGACATTAAATGAGGTTTTTCAGATTAACAGTTGATGTGGCATTGATATTTGGAGGGAAATAAAAATATATAGCAATAAGAGAAACCTCTTGCTCATCGGTGCCATTGATCAGGGTGTTGTAACATATGAATTGCGATTCAAAGAAATTCCATATTTAAATTTCACTAATTGGGATTTTTTCCCCCCTAATGTAGCCATTTGGGCCACATAATGCATGAAATACTTAAAAGCCTCGCAGATGCATGCAGCATCTTCTGCCCTAGATGAATTATTCTTTAGGAAGAAATTAACCATTATGCATCTCCCCACAGACAAACGCGGGAGAAAAAACCAACAATAAGGAAATATTCCGTTTTTAAAAAAATAAAAGTAAAGGCGAAATGAAATGAAGAGGCAAGTTCTTGTGGTTTTTCAAATCTACCGACAGTCCAATACATAATTCTAAGGAAGATATTAAAGTTTCTCTAGTTTGAGACCGAATTTCTAGAACAGGCAAAATCTGCTCAATGTCTTGTTCAAAGCATTGGCGATAAAAAACAAATGATCCTAACTCGAATCCCAGGCTCGTGACATTTCTGGATATTGTTAAAACAGTCCTTGAGGAAGTTAGAATCTCACATTCACCTCCTTTAAGTCCCAGGGAGTGTGGGCTTGGGAGGAGGCTTCTGGTGGGGTGCAGGTGATGGTGATAGGGTCTGGATGACCAAAATAGGATCTGGATGACCAGAATCCAGCCCTGGCCCCTGCAGGAGGCTGAGACCGCCAGGGGAGCTGCAGGATGAAAACATGCCAGAGACCTTCTGGTTTTTCCTATTGCACTAAGGGCTCCCTGACACCAAGCGTGAGAACTGTCAGGAGGTGAAGGCACAGTGGGCTGGGGTGTCTCTGGAGAGGAGCAAACCCTGGGTCTGATTCAGAGACAGAGTCGAGATGTACACACAGGCACACTTATCTAGGGTGCCAGAGGAGCCCCCAAACTCCCCAGAGGCGGGTGATTAGTTCTGCTACAATAGGAAGATGGCTGTTCCACAGCTGGTGGCTAGAAAAATTGGGAGGGAACGAGGGAGGGGAGAGAGAGAGAGAGAGAGAGAGAGAGAGAGAGAGAGACAGACAGACAGACAGACAGACAGACAGACACAGAGACACAGAGATAGAATAGAACCTTCCCTAGAAGAAACACTCCTGGTATTCAGATACACAGACAAATGATAACAAGACTTCTGTGAGAAGGAGCTAGCCCTCTGATGATCAGAGGAGAATAATAGCCACAAACCTGCTGGCATATTATTTTTCCCCAAACCACTTTGAGAAACAAAGCTTACAGAGTCAGCAGAGGTATGATCAGGAAAGCCTAGAAAATAAGATGAATGCCTTTTTATTTTAAAGTCCTTTCTGAGTTCAGTTTGTGATTTCAGCAATCAAGCCAGTTAACACTGAAATCTTAAGTAAGTCATTTCTTAAACTCAATAACATGCAAGAAATTTTCCTTCGTAAAACGAAGGACTTAGGCCAATCCTAAGTATAGAAGTATCAGATCTAAACGTAGTCTATTGTGTTAAAGTATAAACATCAACACTCAGGGATATTTTTAATTTTTTCAGATTGCATTAGTAGTCCAGTTGTAGCCAAGAATAAGCCACTAAACTTTTTTTCAAACACCAACTGTTTGAAAAAGATTCATTCCACTTCTAAAGAATTGGATATGAACTTTCAAATAAAGAAGCTTTCCCCAAAACCAGAAACAAAAATAAAATCATCACCTACTTAAGAAATAAAGTTACATGGGAATTCGGTAAGCAGGGTTATAAATTCATGTTTTTTTTTTTTCCAGAAGTGAATTCTGACACAGCAGTTTGAGGACACATAGTTATTACTACTTGTTGCTTAGCAAGTAGTTATGAAGGAGAACGTGAACAGGGGTGGTCAGGGGAGAAGCAGGAAAAAAGTCTAGACGGTCACATCACCAAACCAGCCTCCACTGTAGGGAAAACTACAACTCGGAGTTTACGCATGGTAGCCGATCTCCTAGATATTTCTGTACCCGCTCTTATCAGCCCTTGATTAATGGTGGCTTCCGAGGATTGCTCAGTCCTTCTCTCTTCTCATTTCTGCTGGTGGCCAAGTAGACTGGCAGCAAGATAAAACCACGAGACCTTGAAAGTTAAATGCTGGCCATTGAAAATTGGGTTGCTCCCTTGTACCTTAGGGGAAGGAGATCTAATAGAAGGCCAACAGCATCTGCTCAAGCGTGTAATGATGGAAGGAACTCACCGCCCAATAGCTGTTTATGCAGTTAGAAATTAGATCATGTAACTCTGCGTATCCTTCTCTTACCACTGAGGAATGAGCAGTTCACAGGGTGACCAGACACTTCTGCTCCTGCCCCCAAGGGCCTCCACTGTGAGTGAGAATCAGGGGAGCGAACCCTGCTTTTGCTCCCTCTCCTTGGGAGACTACTGTGATGATCTTAAATTCCACTAGCCTTTCTGAAGATATCCTGAGGGCTCCCCATTGCGGAATTAACTGGGTTCATCTTCAGAGTCAGCACCGTTGAAATGCTGTCTTCTGTTGGCTTACATAAGCCTAACCTCTCCCTGTTTTTCCTCCAACTTCTCTGAGATATACTCGCAATCTCCCTGACTCATTCTTCTCCTTCGCCTTCAAATGCCTCAGAGACTAGCCCAGGTCCCCTTTTCTTTTCTAGAGTAATTTGGCCACAAGTGATCTCATCAGCTATCTTGATTTCATCAAATTTATAGGCTCTCAGCTCCCAAATTTATGTACTCAACTGTGGAATTTCCACTTTGATCCTGACTTGGTTGTTGTTGTATCCTCTACTACTCCACCTTGATACCAACAATCATCTCAGCCTCACCCTGTTTAAATCAGAACCTCTGATTCATCCCTACATCAGATTCTAGTTCCTCTGCCCATGTTGTCATCAGTTAAGGGCACCATCAGCCTAACATATGAACTTTCCTTATGCCCACTTGTTCTCTACCTTTTGTATTTGATCTACCAGAAGGTGCTGTTAACATGATGTCTTTTCCCCAGATCAGCTGTTTGTTTACATGACTATTGCAGCCACTTGTTCATTATTGAAAATGAAATTTGTGGTTCAGTAGAAAAAAAAATTGACATCCATCACTTTTCATTCAAGTCTATGATACCTTCACTGAAGCATGTGGTGAAGATTGTGAAAAAGCGAAGAAGATAGAGAATCTATCTAATTCAATTTTTTAAAAAAATCTTTGAAAGACTTTTTAAGAACTTAAAAAACAGTAGGGGGGATATTTAATACCTCGTGATATTTGTTGGCCTGGGGGAATCCAATACCGAGAAGAAAAGAAATACACCAGAGATCAAATTCCTTTGGAGTAACTGACACTATTATCCAACAAGATATTTTTTGATAAAAAAGACTTTGTAGAAAGTCAATTTATTTGGCATTCTGTTCTTTTAAAGCCAAAGGAAGATTTCTTTTGTTCAGCAGGGAAAACTCTGTCCACCAAAGACACAGCATTTGGTGAAGAATAGGAACATAATTGAGGTAAGATGCTTATTTAGCATGAGGAATATTTAAAAATGGACTCCCCTTACTTCCTTAGAGGTGGACTCCTACCACTAACTGACAGAAGATATATATTATTATATATAATATATATTATATATTACACGGTCACGGTCATGGTCCTCCCGTTGTTCATCGATTTGCTCGAGCGGGCCCAGTAACATCTCCATTGGAGATTTTGTTGTTACTGTGTCTGGCATATCAAATACATCACGGGCGGCTTGCCAGGCTCTGCCGTGCGGGCAAGATACTCTCAGTAGCTTGCCGGGCTCTCCGAGAGGGGCGGAAGAATCGAACTCGGGTTGGCCATGTTGGCTGCGTGCAAGGCAAATGCCCTACCGCTGTGCTATTATATATATTATATATATTATATTATATATATATTACAAACACAATCAAAAGGGGGAAAAGTCCAAAGTAAGCTGTGCCTTGAAATTCAGAAAATTATTATATACTTTTAACAAATTACAGCCCTTTTTTTATTTTTTAAAGTGCCAAGAGGTAACCACAGAAATGGATCAGGTAGAAAGTAAATTGAAGACTTCTGGGCAGTGATCACTTAAAAGCATCCCTATTTTCTTTTTTGCTTGTTTCCTTTGCTACTCCTGGCTCAGAGACCACTCCAGGTGGTGCTCAGGGAGCTATATATATATGCAGCGCTGGGGAGCTAGCCCGGGTCAGCCACATGCAAGACAGGTGTCTCATCCCTGGCACTATTACTCTGGTATTGCTATTTTAAGAAGTGTCCATATCTGAGATGCCTTAGAAGCTATTGCCATCACCAGGGAAACTGCTGTCTCTAGGGTCAGCACAATAACCCCCTGTGTGGCCTCCACTTCTAGAAGTTGGAAGAAATTAAGAAAACGCAACAATCTGTTGGAAACAGCTCTCTGAACCAGTTTCAGGGCCGAGCGCCAAAATGAAAGTTTGGGGCCTCTTGTGCAAAATTCCAAAAGAGCGTGCTATATACAGGACAGAAATATAAAACTGCCCTTTCTTCTGAGGTCTCTCTCTTCCTCTCTCTGTCTGTCCCTCAAGGTGTTTCTCATGAATTTTTTAATATTCATTGAAACTCCCTCTGGCAGGTGAACACAAGTGAGGTCTGCGCAGAACCTCACGGCAGCTGAGAACTCAGAGTCAAGAGACCAATTTGCCAGCCTTCTCCTTCCAGCGCTGTTCGCCCAGGCATGATGGACAGATAACTGAAGAGCGGCACTTTCCAGGGGGGAGGAGAAGTTATTCACCTACTCCGGGAGTGGGAGGAGAAGCTAGTTACTTTTCTGCACCCCAATAATGCCAAATACCCCGAAATACTTCTTTTCTTGAGCCACAGTGATCCCCTGTGCCAAGTTCCATCGGGGTCCGAGCACCTCCACCCCCCAAACTTTTCCAGGCTGGCTCCAAAGGTGGTGACACTCAGCACCCTGGGTTGGCAGGGGGAAGCAGGTGGGAAGGAAGTGGAGTCAAGACTGGGAGTGTGGGGGTCAGGCAGCCCAGAGCCCAGGTGAGAGCTGGAGAAGGCGCGGGAGGGGGTCACAAGCAGATGTGGATAGAGATCTGCTCTCCGCTAAGCGTCCTCTTCTCCCTCACTCTCCATAGTCCCATTTGACTTCACTTCAAAGCGTAGCTTCAAAGATTAAATGATAAAGTGGGGCCGGAGTGACAGTACAGTGGGTAAGGTGTCTGCCTTTCATGCAGTCGACCTGGGTTTGATTCCCAGCATCCCATATGACCCCCTAGCACTGTCGGGAGTAATTCCTGAGTGCAGAGCCAGGAGTAAGCCCTGAGTATGGCTGGATGTGACCCCAAAAAGCAAAAATTAAAAAAAAAACAAAGAAAACAAATATAAAATGATGAACTATTGCAGGACAGTGACCAGTCACATCAAGCTCCAAGCCCAGGTCCTCTTGACCCTGGGCCACGTGAGACTGCAGGCTTCACTCTCTCATGAAGTCACCCTGAAGGGAAGAAGTGGATTTGAGATCCAATGACATCACATTGTCTTGGACCCAGAGAGGCTTGAGAAACTACGTTTGTCCACTCATTCTGACTCTTAGCCAACATATACAATCTTCTTTTTAAAACGGAATGTACTCTCTTCTTTAGTCGGCTAAGAAAAACAGAGCAGTGTAGATATTTTCAAAGAGGTTTAATCTTCCCATCATTGGCTCATCATATTCATCCTGGAGAGCAATACAAGAAGAACTTGCTGAAGAACAAAAATGACTTAATTTAGAAGCGGCTTCAAGGCAGTGCCATTTTAATGAGAATGTAATTAAGGCGTTGCTCCAAGCCTTGGCTGGGCTCAATGAGCTGACAGATATGGCTCTCTGAGTTCTTTGCAGCCTGGACTAGATTAATGATCATCAAAGCCTCGCAGTGACCATTTTTGCCCTTTTTCTTTCTGACTTCATTTCTTTATCAGTTCACTGTTCCAGCCGTAGCCAGCAGACCCCAGTATCTTTCATGATGAAGCTGTGTACACATTCATACTGCCATATTCCAGTACTATTTGGGTAGATAATATTCATTGTGGTACATATTTGAAAAAGTTAATTAAAAACAAATTTAACAAATAATCCTTGAGGTTTGTCATAGCTCTGCACATATGGTCTCGTAGTTTTAATTCCTTACTTTTTTGTAGCGTGATATTGCTTTCTTGGGGGGAATGATTAGTTATAATCCATTATATTTAAGGATTATAATTACATATACAGTTATAGATAATTAGAAATGTATATAATTGTGATTATATGCGTGTAATAGTTCTTGAATATAATCCCTTGATATTAGCCCAGTGAGATCCACATATTTGGGGCCTCTTGTATGATCAGATAATAAAGTTGTATTGTCTGAACAACTGAATTTGTGGTGATTTATTGAAGCAGAGATAGGCGACTAATCCAGTCAGCATGTTGGGAGGAAGCATAGGCCACATGTAGATGTGTCAGCTGACAAGCCAAGCCAAGATCTTGGCCAATAGCTGACATCCTTCACTGGAGAGTGAGTGGGCAAAGGAGTGTCCAGAAGATTTGAGCTCCCAGCTCAGAAACGCCCCTCCTAATGCCAAGAGGAACAGATGGGTTCTTCCTGCTAAACCTTGCTAAAATGGTTGAAGGGGGTGAAACAAGAAACAACAACCAAATAGAAGGCAAGAGGTTCTGGATTATCT
Source organism: Sorex fumeus (assembly GCF_029834395.1). Classification (NCBI taxonomy): domain Eukaryota; kingdom Metazoa; phylum Chordata; class Mammalia; order Eulipotyphla; family Soricidae; genus Sorex; species Sorex fumeus. The sequence continues at coordinate 8,956,263 of NW_026606059.1, read as the reverse complement.
TCTTTCATGTTTGTTTACCTTGGAGAATACTTCCTTTGTAACAACTGTTGATTATTGAAGGAAAAATCCATGACAATGCATTCCAATAAACACGTGCTTGTTCATAATAGCTGATAATTTCTTATCTTGTCAGACCCAGCTTTAGAAGATGCAAGAATCTGATGAATAGTAAATAAAGATGTGTGCCAAAGGAGAGGCATGATGATGTTTAGAAGAATAAACCACCTCTGAGATCAGCATAGCCCTTTATCTTCTCCACTGATCAGAGAATAACGTTAGACCATCAAACAAATATACATAATTGGATTCACTTTTTTGTCTTGGGTGGGGCTCCCAAGCAGTGCTCAGAGGGATCAGGGGCTACTTCTGGTACTTCATGGTCAACCAGGTTGGACAGTTATAATTCACTGTTAGAATCCAAAAGTGTGGTCCCAGGGCCCACCAAGCCACACTGTCAGTGTATAAGAGCATCCAGGGCTATACCTGGAGGTACTCAGGGAAACTCGTGATGCTGGGGATTGACTAGCGAGAGATCCTGGGGGTCGGCTAAAAACAGGAGACACACCAATAACGGCATTAATCTTATCTGGCACATCAGGGTTACCCAGGCCTGGCCATAAGATGTCCCGCGACAAACTGGATGGCCTCGAGCCTTCAGGTTGAACTGGATGTGGCTTTGGGCCTAATTTTCCAGAGATGTCCTGGCAGAAAGGAGTCCATCCCACCCTTTTTTCAGGGCTGTGAGGAATCCTGGTTTCCAGGTTTTTCCTTGACGCTGAGTAGCATCCGTCACAGGCAAGACAAATACCTGAATTCCTGTATTACCTTCTCGGTCACAGACATACATATATGTATATATGTGAAGAATTATAAGAATTTTTAAAAGAAGCATATCTTTGCTTTCATAGACTTTTTTTCATCATATAGAGCGATGCAAGAAGAACTTGTTGAAGAATATATGGATGAATATATATGAAAGGAAATAGCATGGAGACACTATGGTCACCAATCTGGCATTTCTATTTTTGTCATGCATGATTTATGTATTTTTCCTTCTTAAAAACAGAGTGATAATTTTCTATCTTTCTCCATTATGGGACATCCTCCTGAAACTGAGTTCCTGGTCACCATTTGTAGATGTGGAGCTGGTTCTGGTGGAGGTGATCACAACAGATGTTGCTCAGGGGACACAGTACACGACACTGATGAAGTCAACACTGCTGAGAGAGAACCGAGCACCCCTGACACACAAGTCACGAATTCAATACCTGAGCCTATCTCCAGTCCCATATATTTCAGGAGGATTCAGTCTTATGTCCACTGGTTTTATTCATTTATTTATTTTAACTGTTTATCTCTTTTACCGTTCATGCGAACTTATATCTTTTTTCCCGTTATAACTTTTCACTCGGACCAAAATTACTGCAATCTACATTTTTTTAAAAAATGTTTCCTTGGCCATAGTGACTAGAATTCACTCCCTTATATATGGGGGAATAAAACTGATCAAATGATGCAGATGTGCAAATTTACTTTGGCTTTTCTAAATGTTTCAAAACTTTACTCCAGTTTTCATTTTCACCACGGTCTCCAAGAGTTCTGCAGCCATGTCATCTTACTTACAAATGCTACTATCAAGCCTTTTGTGTTTTGCCCAACTGATGACTGTGGACTCTTACTTAATTATAGTTTCCCTGAGTATGAGAGAGGTTATATGCATATAAGACACATTCCTCCCATTCTTTTGATTACTGTTTTCTTTCTCTTTTTCTGTCATTTTTTTTCATTAATTTCAACAACTATTTTAAACAATGTGACTTATAAAACTGATGTTGGTCAAGTTATTTTTATATGTAAACATGTGAGCAGTGTAATTTCCACCAGTGTCTTCTCTCCATCAATGGCCCAGGGTCCCCATCCCTACCCCACTGTGCTAAGTTTCCTACTAAAGACCAGTTTTGTTTCTATTGCCTTTGTGTATTTGTTATTCCACTACTATGGGTTTGTTCTTTTTAATATTCCACATACAAGAGAGATCATTCTCTGTTTGTCCATCTCCTGCTTACTTCATGCAGCATAATACTCTCCAGACCCATAATATGCATAGCAAATTGCAGGATTTCATCTTAATGGCAAGTAGTATTCGATGGTGTATATTTTCCATAGCTTATCTAGTCATCTGTTCTTGGCTCTTGGGTTGTTCCCAGCATTAGGCTGTTGTAAACTGTGTTGCAGTTCACACCAGTAAGACTGGTGCACACCACAAAGAACAAATGCAACCAGTGTTGGCATGGATGGAGAGAAAAGGAACTCTAATTTGCTGCTGGTGGGAATGTTGACTGGTCCAGCCTTTCAGGAAATTTATATGAACATTATTCAGAAAACTAAGAATTGAGTTTCTATATGACCCAGAAATTCTACTGCTTGGCTTTTACCCATGGGCCCTATAACTCTATACATCATTGACTTTTGATACTTCTTTTTTTCTTTTTGGGTCACACCTGGCGAGGCACAGGGGTGCTCCTGGCTCACGCACTTAGGATTTAGTCCTGGTGGTGCTCAGGGGACCATATGGGATGCTGGGAATTGAACCTGGGTTGTCATATGCAAGGCAAATACCCTACTCTCTGTGTTATCACTCCAACTCTGATTTTTAATACTTCTTTAATGATTCTGAATAGTATTTTTTTATTTGTTTAATTCTTTAAACACTGAGAAACCTCTCAGTATTGGTTAAATTTTAGTTACATTAGAACTTGATTTGTGTAACACAGTTTTTTTCAATTTATTTTTGGAAGGAACACTTTGGGTGGTACAGTGGGCTTACTCCTGGCTCTGTGTTGAGCAGTGCCAGGGATCAAACCCAGATTGGCAAGCACCTTATCTCCTGTACTATTTCTCCAGTCCCCTGGTTTAACTTTTAAGATTGCAAGCTCTGTAATTTTTATAGTGTGTTTCCTATTTATTTTGTTTCAGGGCTATAAATATTTGAGCAAGTATTGTTCTTCTACATTACTCATACATTTTTATTTGTTGCAACTTTAATATTTTGTGAACATGTGAGGTAGAGGTCCAACTTAATTTTTTCCACAGGTATATTTCATTTCTCAACTTTTATTAAATAGTCACATTATCCCCAGTACACGTTTAACACCATCTTTATTGTATTGAGTTTTCATATATATATATATATGAGTTGTGAGTTTGCTCTTTATAAAAATTATTACTTCTGTCTGGAATGTCCTTTTTCTGTGGACTTACAAATTTCTCTTCACCTATGAAGTTCCACTTTAAATGTCACTTCCTTTATGAAATCTCTTTTTTTCTTCTCTGTGCTGTTCCATCCTTCACTGCAACATGTATTACACCATAAATAGATATTTATGTGGAAAAAGTTTCCACTGCCAGATTTCTAGCTTTTTTGAGGCTAAACACATTGTCCTGCTAATTTGTACTGTCAAACACCTTGTAGATATTTAATAAGATTAACTAAATGAATAAATTAATGAGTGAATCTTCAAAGCAGAACAGCTTGAGTGACACTTGGTAAGTCTGAATAATTCATCTTCATATCTCTGGTCTATCTTTTCCCTTGTTTTGCTGACTTTGTTGTACAGAGATTTTAACACAGTTATGATGGAAGTTCTTTCTAAAAATTGCTTCTTATATATAAAATTTATAAAGATATGATCTTATCTCTTAAATTCTTCATTTGTGTACTTTATTTTTAAGTAAATTATACCTGAGACTAAAACATCATTTTTACTGATATGGTTGCTCTGTTTTATACAAAATTCCATAAAGGACCAGAACATTTTACTTATTTCCCCAAAACACTAAGGAGCATAATACTGAATATAATGAGCATACATAGACTATATTTTTAGCTAAGATATTTGTTAGACTGTGTTTCACTAAATTCATAATTACATGATGAGACTATTATGTCATCCAGGTCATGGAAGAAATACAATTATATTTTCTTCATTTTGTTTGGAACATAGCATAGCAAGAAACTAAAAATGATCTGCTTTAGAAAAACAACTGTTGAGAACATGAAGAATTCTTGAAAAAGAGTTGATTCCTGAATTAAATATTGTTAAGAATTAGATCTTTCAAAAGTTGCTTTATTGAACAATCCTTTTCATATTTCAATTAATAATCCTTTGAAAAAATGGTTGATTAGGTTAAACAATTCATTTAAATTTCATAATCTCTCTCCTTATATTCCAAAATAAAATAGCTACTATTCCTGTTTCCATTTTCTAAAAGAGGTTATGGAGGTTTTGGATAATTAATACATTAGGACTGATTGCACTGAACAAGAATTGAAGCTTGGATTTGAATCTAGTTCTTAGCTTTGAAAGTTATGCTCCATAACTATACTCCTAGCATCCTTCAACAGGAATGGAATATCTTTACAAGGGTGTTTTCTTGCACATCCTTTGCACAACCTTAATGCAAAACTAATCATGAGAATGAAATAGATAATGAACATTGCAGCAAAATCAACAAATAAACACCCATCTCTGCCTTCTATATCCTTTTCTCAACCCGTACTTCACTTTCTTCTGTCTTTTGCTCCTTCATTCCTTCTTCCTTGCTTGTGAAATTCACTTTTTAGGGTTTATCTAATGCTGATTATACCAGAACTCGCTGAAAGGAAAAGAACTTGTTCATTGATTTACTGATGAAATCGTTCTCCCAGTATCAGTGATTCATCACTCCTTGCAGGTCTTGGTAGGCAATAATTGGGCATCGTAGTAAGCTTGTGTTAATGGATATAACAGTTTCAGTTTAATCTCTATTGCTTTGTGTAATTGGAAAAAGTTTAAAAGGGTGGAGGCTTGGAGGAAATTAAGAAAACAAATCTCACTCCAAATAATCAAAAAGTCCTGTACTAAGAAACATAGCTAATTTTCACTTAGGTCTTAAATAGAGCCAACTGCCTAAACACAGGCATCCATATATCAGTGTGGAATGAAAGAAATGGATGCCAAAGACAACACTAGCTGGTACGGTGTCTGTCTCTATCTCTACATATCACAGTAAATTAACCCAAGATTGCTTCTATTAACCTCAACTCTTCTTGTCCCTCCCTGTTTTTGGAGGAAAATGCTTGCCCATGGCACTTCCTGGCACGACTGATACTTTCAACTCACTTTGCCTCTTGGTGCTGCCTTAACTCAGTGACCCAGCCTGGCCGGAACTGCATTAACCAGGTCCCACCCGCACAGAAGAAATTCCTTTCATTCATCAGCAGATAAGGAGTTTTGACAAGTCTCTCTAGGGAGCAAAAAAACGAGAACAACACCCTTCTCTGTGTCCTTCCACCCTTAACCCCCAGCAACACACACACACACACACACACACACACACACACACACACACATGCACCAGACTTTCTGGTAACACTGAGAAGCAGAAAGTGAATGAGCCCAAGAAAGAGCAAAGGAAGCTCCGAGGCGAGGGTCAGCCAGGGAGTCAGCGATCAAAATTAAACGCGATACAGGCCAGAACCCTCCGCTTTGTCTCTACCTGCTTCTTCTCAATGTCACTACGGGCCAACAGTTTGATACAAAACAGATCCCCAGAAGTATTCCAGTAACTCCTCAGGACCACCAGGGCAAAAACAAAAACATTCAGGGCTTGACACTTACCAGGGCAACTTGCCAAGTTTATCACATGTGAAAAGAGCAGCTCAGAGAGAATAATCTGGCTCATGTTCGCAGGGCTGGGTGTTAAGTCTCTGAGAACCCAGGGCATTTTCCACCCAGGCAGCCTAGAAGGAAGGGTCAGGAAAAGCCTATTTCCATCAACTGCCAGGGAGGGCAATTATATGTTTTATGGAGGCTGGAGGGGAGCTTGAAAGGTCATTTGGGTGGAATGGGGAGAATGAATCTACCTTCTTGCCCTCAGGCCTGGATACACTGCAATGACCCCACCTTGAAAGGATATTTCACACATTCTTTACATAAATCTTTCCAGCAAACTGGCCTGGAGGAAATTCTGACACTCAGCCTAACACTTCCTTGATGCTTTCCTGCCACCCCCCCCCTTCTTTTTATTCCTGCACCCTTTATTGGAGATCCTAATAGCACTCAGAGTACTTACCCTGCACCGAACTGGTCCTAAGGCCTCATATGTCCCTGGGAGCCTTATAAATAACCCATGAGGAGAGGGTTTTGTGATCCATCTTTTTCAGGTGAGAAAACTGAGGTACAAAATGGCCCAGGTCATATGGCTAATGAGGGCTACAGCAGGGATTTTCACCCACAGCTCATTGCATATTCATATTTTTAAAATTTTTTTCACAGACACAGAGCCCCATTTCTCCTCAGACTTATCAGTCAACTGAACATTGTTTTGTATCTTTCACCTTCGGTGACTTCATTCCGCCCTCTGTTCTCTAGGTATCCCCCTCATTAATAATATTTCCTCCCTGAGAGTGAAAAATTTTAAATGTGTTTTGGTTGAAGTAAAGGTGGATTGTTCTCTGTGTTATCTACTCTATGCGTTATAACATATTATTTCTTACTTTTTAGGTGAAACATCTATCTTTTACTTATTAATAGCTGCTATAAAGTTTCATTTTTAGTTTAGTAAGATAAATCCTTATGTATCAAATTAGAATTGTAAACCTCAAATTTGTATTTCTTTTTAGTAAAGCTTGGGCCACACCCAGCTGTGCTCAAGGTTTTACTCCTGGCTCTGTGCTCAGGCATCATTCCTGGAGGACTTCAGGGAGCATGTGGTGAGCTGGGATTGAACTGGGTTGACTGTCTGCGAGGCAAGTGCCCTACCTGCCGAACTATCTCTCCAACCCCAATAATTTCGGCTTTTCACTATACAAAATTTTGATTCAGTCTTCAAGTAAGTATTGAGCTACCAATCACCCATATTCTAAATACTAAAACTAAATCAGTGAATACAAAAAGCAATATAGTTTCTACCTCTTGAAGTATATACTCTGGTTGGTATTTTTAGGTGTGTAATATATTATTATTATAATATATATAATAATATATATAATATCCCATGGCAGTCGGTGGGAGGGGCACCCGGAGAGGGCCCAACAGCTGAAGACCACCGGGGCCCAGCCAAGGCCATGCTGGGACCACTCTCCACACACTTGGATGAGCCTCACGCATAAAAGAACTGACAGAGGAACCCAGGTGTGTGGGACCTGGGGCTGAGATCTCCAAGCCTGCACAGTTTGGGACTGGACCTGCCAGTAACTAGACAGTTACACCCACCAACTGCCGTGTAATTCCAACAGCGGCCAGGATCCAGAGATCATCACACTCAGCTCCTGGGAGAGAACAAGGCAGAGTCTCCTACCCTATGCCTGACTGTCTCCACCAGGGCCCAACAGCTGAAGACCACCGGGGCCCAGCCAAGGCCATGCTGGGACCACTCTCCACACACTTGGATGAGCCTCACGCATAAAAGAACTGACAGAGGAACCCAGGTGTGTGGGACCTGGGGCTGAGATCTCCAAGCCTGCACAGTTTGGGACTGGACCTGCCAGTAACTAGACAGTTACACCCACCAACTGCCGTGTAACTCCAACAGCGGCCAGGATCCAGAGATCATCACACTCAGCTCCCGGAAGCGTGCGGCCGCATTCGCTGCACAACATCTTATCATCTCATTCCTAATTCGGTCAAACTGGCAGGCTACCAAATGTAACATGCCCACACGGCAGAGTCTGGCAAACTCCCCGTGGTATACCCAATATGCCAAATACCAGTAACAATGATGGGTCTCATTCTCCTAACCCTGAAAAAGCCTTGAATATGGCACTTAAAAAAAAAATCTCAGGGCTAGGACGAAGAAGACGTTACTGGCACCTGCTCGAGGCAATCGACGAACAACAGGGTGGTCGTGATCGTGATCGTGTAATATATTATTATGTTTACTAAGTATAGGGTGAGACTTTGGTAAATGAAAAATGGGAATCCATTGTGCTTAAATTGATAAAATAATTTTCTGTTAGGTATCAAATAAATGCAGTGGTGTCAGGTGAAGATCTGGGGCTAAATCTGGAACCAGGAAGAAGATCTTTCAGCCCTCAGATTACTATATTCTAGTAGACTTGTGCCCATCAGTAAAATCTTTGTTCTTATAACTTCTTGCTAACCATTTTATGTTCCTCTGAGGAGAGGGTGGAGGTAGATAATCCTTAAAATCTACATTTCCTGCATCTCCTTGTAAAATGGCTTTGATCCATTTTCCAGACAATAGGTATGAATTCAGGTTTGAAGGCCAGGAACAAAATGGAGGCCATAATTCTTATTTGTTTACTTTTTTTAGTTTGGGGGTTCTACCAGGTGATGCTCAGGGATTATTCCTGGCTCTGCACTCAGGGATTACTCCTGCCAGGTTTAGAGAACCATATGAGATGCTGGGGATAGACCCAGGTCAGTTCATGCAAGGCAAATGTCTTACCTGCTGTACTATCTCTCCAGGCCCTGATTTTAATTTTCCTCCTCTTCCTCCTCCTTCTCCTCTTGCTTCTTCTCCTACTCCTTCTTTACTTTTCCTCCACCTCCATAATTCTGAGTCTTAATATATACTTTTATTTTCTTTTATCTTATTTTCTCATTTCTTTCCCATACTTTCTATTATTTTTCTGTTCTTTTCTTTTTTCTTTCCCTTTTTCTTTCTTTGCTTCTCTTTATTTTATTTCTTTCCTTTTCCTTTTCTTTATTTTCCTTCTATGGGGGAGTGGGATACACCCCCAGCTGTGCTCAGGGGCTACTCCTGTTCTGTATTCTGTTTAGGGGATCGTATGTGGTGCTAGGATTACTGAAGTCAGCACATGCAAGGCAAGCACCTTTACTTCTCTATCATCTCTTATTTCTTTTTTTTTTCAACAAAACATTTTTTATTCTTCCTTTACCACTTTTTTTCCCTTTATTTTATTTTATTTTTTTTTTTACAGTTGTAGATTTACAATCTTTTGTGCTTTGGTTTCAATTATACAATGATCAGATACCCATCCCTCCTCCAGTGCCCATTTTCCACCACCATGGATAATATCCCTCCCACCCCCATTCCCCCATCCCCCCTGTCTCTGTGGCAGGGCAATCCCCTGTGTTCTCTCTCTCCTTTTGGGTGTTGTGGTCTGCAAAAGAGGCATTGAGTGGCAAACATGTTCAGTCCATAGTCTACTTTCGACATGCATCTCCCCTCCTGGGAGGATCCTCCAAACACCCTTTATTTGGTGCTCCCTTCTCTATCTGAACTGCCCTTTCCTCTAGGATACCCGGCTGGCCTCTAAGTTATAGAGTAATCCTCCTGGTGCTGATCTCAGCTATTCTTGGGTATTAATCTCATACTTTGTTACTTTATATCCCCCAGTATCATCTCTTATTTCTGAGTTCTGAGTAAAACTCCCTCATTTTAGCAAAAAAAAAAAATCTGGTACACTGTTACTGGGAATATAAATTGTTTCAGTCTCTATGGAAAACAGTATAGAGATTTAATAAAACAATGAAATGAAAATTCCACATGATCTAGCAATATCACTCCTAGGAAAATGAAAACACTAATTCAGAAAGATATTTGCTTCCTTATATTCATATTAGCATTGTTATAATAACCCAAACATGAAAATAGCAGAAAATCTCACCTACAGATGACTAAAGAAACGATAGTGCATTTATTTGATGGGATGCTATTCTGACATTAAAAAAAGATAAGTTTATGCCCTTGGTGACAGATGGATTTTGAGGTGCTTATGTTATATGAAAGAACTGGAAATCAATCAATGAATGGCTTCCCTTGTATGTGGAATATAAATAATTAAAGTAAAAAAACTGTCAAGAGAACTAACTCCTGAACTTGATGAAAACTACAGTGGCCACCAGAGGAAAGGGAAGTAGACTGAGAAGAGTAAGGAGGATGATTATTAGTGGTGGGAGTGGTGAGAATTATTTATATCCATATGTGTGAAACTAACAACCCCAAATTCTATATTTTTGTCGTCGTCGATTCGATTGCCTCGAGCAGGCCCCAGTAACGTCTCTTTCATCCTAGCCCTGAGATTATATTCAAGGCTAATTAGGAGAATGAGACCCATCATTGTTACTGGTATTTGGCATATTTGGTACGCCACGGGGAGTTTGCCAGACTCTGCCCTGTGGGCAGGCTACATTTGATAGCCTGCAAGTTTGTCCAAAGTAGGAATAAGACAATAAGATGTCATAAAAAAAAGTTCTGTTAAGATGTCGTGGCCGCGCGGTTCCGGAATCTGGATTTTATAGTCTCTGAGTCTTGGCCGCTGATGGGATTACACGGCGCCAGGGGGCCAGGTGGTGGGTGTGACCCCCGCCTACTGGAATTTGGAGGATCTGGGTGGAAGATGCTCGACTCCAAATCGAGTAGGCTTGGAGGTCTCGGCCCCGGAACCCGCGTGGCTTTGTCCCTCTGCCAGTACCTTCATGTGTGCGGAGAGTGGTCTCAGCATGGTGGTGGCTGGTCCTGGAGGTCTTCGGCTTCCGTAGCCCTGGTCGGGGCGGGGAGGAAAGCTCAACCCGCTCCCCTCCAAGGGACTCCGGGAAGGAACACTCAGGCGCGGGGCAGAGACTATATTTTTGTCAACCCACAATAAATAAATGAAAAACAAAATCTCTAGTTGTATTGTCTCTGCAGCTTCTAGGGCGGTCTTACTTCTTTCTTCATCCTAGAATTTCTTTATCCTCTACTAGGTGACTTCCCCATTCTCCCATAGCTATGTAATTAACTTCATGTATTAAATTTTCTTCTTGAAAAACCCTAGGCTCATTTTTATCTTCATCAGACTGTAAGTGGAGAAGAAAATTCGGATAAGATATTACAAGTGTGAGTCACAAAACACAAATAGAAGTTAGGGATTCTACAATATATGAGGTAATACCAACTGATTTTTCTAGAGCTTCCATAGGCAAACAGCATAGTAGATAGCTTAAGCAGCATGAATGTATTTCATCACACTTGCAGGATAGACAGTCAAGATAAAGCTGTTGAGGACTGGCTAATTCTGATACGTTGCTCCTTCCCCTCACATAGTTGTCCCATAGTGTGTGTGTGTGTGTGTGTGTGTGTGTGTGTGTGTGTGTTTTCATGCTTTCTCTCCTTATAAGGCTATTGGTCATATTAGATTATACGAAACCTAGTGACCACATTGTAACTAAGTCACACTTTTAGTGATGCTTTCTCCAAATATAGTCATATTTTAGGACAAGAAGGACTTCAATATATTAATTTGAGGAAGGGGTACTACCAATTATTTCATAACAGTACCTTCAGTGAAAGATCAAAGAAGTCCAACAAGAAAATAATTGAACTGGATAGATAATGGTAACAATGCATGCATCTATTTATTTTTTACATTTTCAACATTACTTTATCAACACAAGCCACTAGATATGTAGACCTAAAAAACTGAAACTTATTCTATTCCTGAAGAGATGGACTAGAAGAAAAATAGTGAGAATATGATGTAATTTTTTCTCAGGATGAGCTGAATATACAGAGTAGTGGGCAAAACAAAACAGGAGAACCTCCATGTGCTAAAAAGTTCAAGAAGGGCTTCCTCTGAGTAGACACCATCTAAGATGAGTCTTAAAATGTGCAAGTATTAACAAAGTACAGCAAAGTACTGAGGTTGAAGAAAATTCTAAACATAGGTCAAAGCATACTTTTCAGAGTTCAGACCTGTGAGTAAAAGATAGCACAGCATTTTCACCTATGAAAATGAGAGGACAGACATTTTCTCTGTAGTTTTGTGAGATCTGAAAATGCTTCTCAACAGTCACTAAAGTGCTCTTCAGAGCTCTTCTAAAAATATTGGGAGTTTTTCCCCCTAATCTCTTTGACCTGGTGTTTTGCTTCCTCTAACTTGTCCTTTTTGGTTTCTATCTCTAAGAGGCCATTATACACTCGCACACCATAGTCCCTTTGAGTTTAGTCTAGCCCTTTCTACTTTGCAGATCCACGACTGTGCAACTTTCAGGAAATTGCTGTGGGCTGTTTCAATAGGAGGAACAATAATGAAGGAAGAATTTCAATAATAATTTGTATCGCCACAACATATGCATATAACCCAAGGATGTATGTTAGCCATATCCCTGTGGTTAATGAGGTTGAAAAATAAGTGGAAAAATAAACAATGTAAAAGAATAAAATAAAAAAATCAGTTTTTGTCCTGTTACTTGTTATTTAAATTTAATCACAGTGATTTAGAAAGTTGTTGACAATAGAGTTTTAGGAATACAATGCTCCAAATCCAATCTGATCATCAAGGTCCATACCTCTGCCAATGTCCCCAGGATCCCCTCTGACCCTCAACCTGTCATCTTGAAAGATGCATCTTTAAATTTAATTATAGTTGTTTGGATTCTGTGATTACAGTAGTGTTTGCTTTTAGTGGTTAAATGTATATAAATGCCTTTAGTGGTTAAATGTATATAAATACCTCACATGTGTATACACGTATAGGGCTGGAGCGATACCACAGCCATAGGACATTTGCCTTCCATGAGGCCAACTTGGCCAACCGGAGTTTGATTCCTCCGCCCCTCTCGGAGAGCCCGGCAAGCTACCGAGAGTATCTCGCCTGCACGGCAAAGCCTGGCAAGCTACCCTTGACGTATTCAATATGCCAGACGCAGTAACAACAAGTCTCACAATGGAGACATTACTGGGCCCACTCGAGCAAATCGATGAATGACGGGAGGACAGTGCTACAGTGCTACATCCCAATCTTTTCCAACAACCCTGACTTTTACCTTGATTCAGTCTCTTCCTGCTTCCCTCTTCATGTCTTTGCTTTCTTGGCATTTTCATTTCTATAATCTAGAGCCAAGGATATTACCACCTTTGATAAATCCCATTTCTTTTAAGTGTTATTCTACATACAACAGATTAGTGGAAACATTCATTATTTGTCTTGGTGCTTCTTATCAATTCGTTTCAGTAGATTCTTCTTTCTCACTGCCAGAAGGCATAATTTGAGAAAATTCCAAGTGACTCTCACTGGAGATTTCTGGCTTGAAAAGTAAGTAATTTGATCAAAAATATTACTTAGGAAGGGGTTATACAAAAAACAATATTCATAATATTATAAACAATCTATGGAAATTTGAAGATTTTGCACATTTTAAGTCATCATAAATAAAATAATTTTGCAAAAAGAACCATTAATATCTCATATAGACCCTCTTCTTGGGAAAATCTTTAGTTCAGTAATGATAAAGAGGTTTTTTTTTAATTTGTTTTGCATACATCATTTAAGAGTAAAAGAACATTTGTGTGTTCATTTGATCACTTGCTCTACTTGTAGATTTGGGACTAAATGCCTTCTTTCCTCCTTGGGACTGACTTGTCTGATATTGGCAAGTTCTTGGGCATCGTTCTAGTCCTTACAATGGAGAACATATGATTTGTAGGTTTTCTGGGTCATTGGATTGTTTTGCATTTTTCACTTCTGAGGAGGAAATAGGTTCTATATTATAGCAAGGGAATCTTGAGTTAGACATAAAGAAGGGCTCGGTGTGTCAGGCTGCTTAAACACTGGAGCAAATTAGCAAGGAAGCTTATGGATTTGCCATCTGTGGAGATATTTTAAAAATAGAATTGAGAATTTTCTTCTTTGGATGATTTAGGAAATGCCCCTACTGGCAAGAAGATGGACCAAATGGGCTTTTGAAATTCTTCTTGGTTTTCAGATCCTGGGAGTCTTTTCTTCACAGTCTGTGTAAGTAGTTATTTTCTAAGTAAAATGTAGAGCAGAATGTCTTTAGCAAAAGGTAGAGATGTGTGTGTGTGTGTGTGTGTGTGTGTACCAATGTCTGAGGTTAAGAAGAATCAAAAAGATACATTTATTTTTTAAAATAGTTACTTATTTGTCTATGTCAAATAAGTAATACTTCTCTGACATTTCTAGAAGTTTGCCACTTTCCTGACTACTTCCTCTTTGTTTTTTTTTCTTCTATGCCTACACTTCAAAAGTAGGCTCTTGAATCACTTGAGAACTTTGCTTGCATAAGCATCAAATTTTTTTTGGATTCTAGATCCATATGCCAACTTCCAGATCTATCTACTGAAGATTTCTCCAAGTTTAGCACACGTCCAGGATTGAAGAGCTAGTAGAAGAGAAAGGAGTGTTTTTAGATACTCAGTTGGCTTTTCCTATCAATAATTTTTTCTATGACCTCTTCATCTTCCCATGACTTTAGTATTACTCTCTCACATTCATCCTCATATCACGTCAGCCTCATCCTGGGTAGTGGCTATTTTACAACTTATGAACAAATACAGACACAGTAAATCTTGGCTGATCTTCTCCTCCGGTACCATTCATACAGCTCAATGGACTCACTTGTCTTTCTCAACTCACCTCTTCCTCCTTTTTTTACAGTATCACTTCTGCTTTGAAAAACCTTTTCACCCTTAACTTAGTAAGCAACTTGTATTTTCTGTCTCAGCTCAACTTCTTCTTTTTTTTTTATGTAGGAGTACTACTATTTATTCAGCTACTGATTAGCTGATTGAATTGGGCATGAACTCCACTCAACTTCTTATAAATTCTTTCTTTAGGAGGTATGGAGATGAAAACACTCAGCTGGTTCTTGGGAGATTAAGGAAATAATTAAGGTTCTACAATCAAGGAAGTTAGGGTCATGTAACAAAGGAGATATATAATAGTTAAATAGTTATTAAGTCAGGGAAGTATCTTTATCACCATTACAGCTACCTTTCCTTCAGTGCCACCATTCCTTCTAGCATTGATCTAATTTTGGTAAATCATTCAGCACGTACAGAGTAGTAGATACGTAGTATGTACTCTAGATAATGAAATAAAACAAGGTTACTCAGTTGCTTTGACCTATTTTCTTTACAGCATAGGATGATTTAACCTTCACTTGCACAAGGTCATACCCTAGGGTATCCTTTGGGGAAGGATACCACAGTGTTAGGTGGTGGAGGGTTGTTTCAGCTTTGTGCTTAGGAAGGTGTTTATCTGGGTGGTGTTTGGGGGACCATATGATGCTGGCACCTATAGCATATTCTTAAATGAATATAAATTTTCTTCAGAGTAACAAAATGAATATTCTTAAACCTTTTTTGCCCATACCACATCCCATGTTGCAAAAAGATTGTACTTCTACATCAAGACAAAAATTCTCGAACATTTCTTTTTATGGAGGTTTATTTTTCCTCCAATCATTTCAACAACATCACAGCTGTCTTAGAATCTCATTACACAGAAGCACTGCCATTGTGCAGTACTTTATTCTTTTTAAAAATTAGCCCTGGGTAGTCAAGTCATAGTTGTCTAGTGGTCTTGGGGTCTATTTGTATCTTCAAATTGATTTGTTTGAAGTTCTGTAGCAAACTCTATAGCACTTAAAAGTCATTCTATTTTATATAATGATGATGAGAGCAAACAATAAAAATTATAGAAAGTAGAAAAGTTATATGGAAAAGATGCCTTCTATCAGCTTACTATGTTGTAGAGTGCAAAAATATTTTCTGCATCAATTATAATAGTGAGTTTCATCTTCTGTAGACATTGGCTTCCCAAACCAATTTGTAAAATGAAGATTGTCTATGGTTAAATTGCCCCTCAAAATCCCTTAGGAAGTGCCACATTCGTTATCAACATAACATTTCTCAATAAGTCCAAAGATTTCTTTCTTTTTTTTTTCTTCTGCCATTGGAACAGATAGCTGTTTCTTTGGTTGGGCTCCAGATGAAACAGTTGGCTTGCAGTTAGGGACCATGTTGCATGAAAAATCAGTATCTTTAAACACTAGAATCATACTCCTACACCATCAGGTGCTCACATTTTGAGAAACAGCCGCGAGGAGACAGACGCCCAAGCAGACAGTCCCCATGTCACTCTCCTCCTTGGGCTGGGGCTCTCTCTCTAGACGGAGTGGGACATTTGTGGGAGATGAGAGCCCTCACTACCCCCCACACCATTTGTCTCTCTCTCTGCCCCGACTCACTCTTTCTTTTAGCAGTGTATAAAGGGGCAGACACACCAGAATAAGTTTTTCACCAAATATTCATGATATGCCACCGCCTTAACCTGTTTGACTATCTTAACGACCTCATGTGGCTGAAGATGACCCTATTTTATATTTGAAAATACATTAAAGGTCAAAGTAGGGTTTCCTGATTTTTTTGGGGGGGAGGGTGAGGCACACCCAAGCAGTGCTCAAGGCTTACTTCTGGTTCTGCACTTAGGAATTTCTCCTGGTGGTACACAGGGGACCATATGTAGCAGTGGGTATTGATCCCAGGTCAGACGCATGCAAAGCAAGAGAACCCAACCTGCTGTATTGCTCGGATCCCAGTTTCAAGATTTAATGAGATAACTATGAGGATGCACAAGCATGCTTCAAAACCAGATAAATAATAAGTAATTTCACAGGATATATGTTCTGTGCAATATTTGGTTAACTTTCATACTAACATTGTTTTCCTCCCTCTGAAATTCAAATTTAACTACGTATTCCATATTTTATTAAAAAAAAAACTCTAGCTCAAAAGAATTACCCAGCCTCAAACATTCTCAGATCCTTACATTATATCAAAATACTGCTCTTATTTTCAATGTGTGAATTCTTTATTTCACCTGAACAATGTATTCATCTACATTCTATTTGTTTCAAATGACTTCCAATTACTATAGAATTTACTTAAAATTTTGACTACAAAATTACTTTTCAAAACAAGCAACATATACAAATCTATTTCTTATTTAGTACATAAATTGTGACTTAGATCTGAGCTGTATTAGTTTACCCTTGACATGAAATTATGTATCTCCTCAGTTAACGCTTTTAGCAATAAATCACTTAGTGAATTTGATTTTAGAAAACGATGTGAACATTGGGGAAATACTATGGCCATATGCAGTACTTTGCTACTTAGATGGAATGGAAAATGTTTAAGCCAAAGAAAGTTTACATTCAAGAAGTGTGTCGTACACTGGACTTGTTCTCATTATGACGTCATTAATAGGCAATTAAAATTGTTTTGGTATTCAGCTTTCTGACTCCCTCTTGTAATAATTGGTATTGATAGCATTAAATTATTATTGCTAAATAGCAATAATAATTTGCCAAACCCAAGACTGACAGATTCGGATCCAGAACATGTGATGCTTTAACCAGGCAAGTGCGATGTTGAGTTTTTTTTTTTTTTACAAGGCCCTGTTACCTGGCAGGCAATTATGGTTCTGGTCTTTAATATTGTTTTCCAAGAATAACAATCATTTAATGTTTAGTTTGGCAAAATCTGACTTTGTGACTGGCCACCTGTTGAAAGAAAAGTAAGGTATATCCCTGGGATGGAAGATGTGAGGTAAACTGTGAACGGTGTTAAGAAAGGAGGTAGTGTGTTTGGTTGACTACACTGCAAATTGAAAAAGGTGGGGAGGGTTAGATCATTGACAAAGGGCTGAGTATTACAGATTTTTTGATTACCCTGAAGACAGCCCCCAAATGCTGGCTGGCGGGAAGACATACACGGCTCTGCTATGTGTGACATTCAATTAGAAGCACTCGGGCACTGTATCACAAAACTGGTGGTCAAATTCTCTGTTGAGGATTAAGGATATATCCCAAAGGGATCATGTCGCCCATAGAACAGACTTTAAAGCAGTTATTTAACTGTGAAACAAATGCAATGTAACCTAGTTTTTATGAGTCTGTGCCCTGAAGCCAAAACACCTGGAGTTACTAGCTCCACTGCATACTAGCTCTCTGGCCTTGGGAAACCTGACTTCTCTAAGATGCAGTTTAATCATCTATAAAATAAAAAGAAATGGTTATTAGGATTGTTTGAAGGAAATCAATGTCACTAAAATACTGTATTTCTTGTCATATGACAAATGCAAATTATAAGTTATATGGGTAGGAGATATTATTTGCTTATTTTTCAGCCTTGTTCACCAAGCAATTGCGGAGTGTGTGTGTGTGTGTGTGTGTGTGTGTGTGTGTGTGTGAGAGAGAGAGAGAGAGAGAGAGAGAGAGAGAGAGAGAAAGAGAGAGAGAGGGAGATTAGTGAACCCATGCTGCAGAACCAGACCTTTTTTCTGGTTTTTGTTTGGGGGGCCACACCTGCCAGTGCCCAGGGGTTGCTCCTGGCTCTGCACTTAGGAATCTCTCCTGGAAGTGCTTGAGGGACCATATAAGATACCATGGATTGAACCTGGGTTTGCCACATGCAAGGCAAACATCCTACCCACTGTAATATTGTTCTGGCCCTTCAGATCATTTTTTGAAGATACTTCCGAGCAGTGCTCACGGGAGCCTAGCGGACAATAGACCTGATAATTCAATGCCAGAGTCTGGCAATGTGATGTTTCTCAGTCCCAGCAGTGCTCTCATCAGAAGTGCTCTCATCTACCAGTACCATACCAGTGGGGCTTCAAGGGAGAGCAAGAAGTAACAGAGATCAAAGTCAGGCCTCGCACATGCATGAAATGGGGCAGGCACAAGCTACAGCTCTTTGTGACTTTTTTTTCAGCCCAGAATAAGAACTTTCAACCCATAGGGATACTATTCTTTTCCTGGGAATTTCATAAATCCCTTTGACCCAAAACTGTTACTCCCAGACTATGCAGTAGAAGGAAACAGACAGTATACAATTAGAAATTGTGAGCTAATAGGAATGTGAAATCATATTCCTAGTGTTTATACCTATAGATCATAGTCTATATTATCTTAAACTACAACATCTATGTGAAATAAGCATATTAATGTCTTGTTCTACTTGAGAACACTGAGGCACACACAGTTTTAATGCATGTCTGAGTTAGTGGACAGCAGAATTGGGGTTTCTATCCGAAGTCTATGTGACTACAAAGCACATTTCCTTAAGTACCACACCCAGGAGAAAGCATCTGAGATTCTATAAATTGATGGTTTACCATCCTGACACATGAGGGGCAAACATGGAAAGGCCAAATTTTGTATCATTTCTGCGGTCACTAGAACTAGTCTTATTTTCCATCCAGTGTGATAACTGGAAGCAAATTCTTATATCAAAGTGTCATTGAATCAATTCCCTAGTTCTCTTCCATGAGTGTGCATTCATTAACATTTACGTAACTAGTTCTTCTTATTGCTGATGTGATCAAGATCCAAGGGTTATTGAACTAAGCCATCCTTGCTAAAAATAATTTCTGCAAAAGACCACATGTGGTAATTCTAATGAGCTATTTTACAGTAAATGTACTTATAAAAAGCGTGAAGGAAACAAAGAAACAGAATTCTCAAAGTCAAATTAAAAATCAGCACAAAGAAGCCAATCTGGGCCCACCGTACTGCCTTTTAATACTACACTGCTTTTTTCCTTTTTGCCAAAGATAGTAGAACAATTTAGCAGTGAAAAACTATTCTTAAATATTTTGAAAGCATTCAGAGAATAAGGGAATAAGTTTTCTAAGGAAAACAGAGTAACTAGAGTCGGAGAGTTCACTCTCCAAATTCTGACTTTAAATCAGCAATACATAAAGACCTAGAGTTCTACCCCTGTTTACAAAAACTTCAAATGAACTTCAAATGAGGTGTATTTGTTTTCCTCTAAAATGGAAAAATCTTGGTGCTTTTCATTTTGACATATCAAACTTTTATACCCTAGTTTTCCTAACCATAAGCATAGAATTTGTAACCTAATATGGCAATGTAGCATTCAGAGCTCAAATGTGAAATGGAACATACAAAGCCCCTATTAAAATAAAAAATGTTTCAGCTCAGGAGTAATTTGTGATCGGGTCAATAATGATCTGGATTCTATGGGCAGTCCCTCTCTGGAGCAGAAGTGATAGGGTGGACAGCACTTCAGATGACACTGCATGAGCTGCTCAGGATGAACTTAGAGAAATACAATTCACTAAGTGTCATTATTCATAAGTAATAAATACTACCAACCTTGTTCCAGAGACCCATAAATAAATCTCAAAAGAGATCACCTAGCCGCAAAAATTTCTTGGACACCCCTTCCAGGCTGAGACCTCCCGGGCGCTCACGGAGGGGGTTGGGCCAGCTCCCCCCAAATAAAGCCCCTGCTGCGCTCCCAAGCTCCCGCACCTCAAAGCTCCCTCCAAAAACTCCTGCCAGGCCACTGAGTTAAATATACTAGATTTTCTGGAGTGTGGCTGAGCGACATCTCCAAACTCTACAACACTGACATTCCAGATTGGATGGGATGTAATCCAGAAGCCAACCAATCTCAATTAACGAACATATTAACACAGAAGGCTTAACTGGCAACGATGGTTCAGTTAACTCTCAGACAAGGACTTAATAACCCATGGAAAGAGGACACTTTTCACAAACTTTCCCCCACAGAAATATTTCTTGATCATTCCATTAGCCATTTAGCAGTGACAAGCAATATGAAATAAATTATTGTGGGCCGGCTACGAGGGGAGACTTGAGGGCTGGTTGGGAAAATGGAGGTAAGGTAACGGTGGCGGTAGAATTGGTATTGGAATATTGAATGCCTGTAACAAATCTTTGTAAACCACAGTGTTTAAATAAAGAGGTGGTGAGAAGTAACAAATAAAATAAACAGTGAAATATTTACAGCTTCATCTTATTCCCTCTGAGGCTTATTATCAGTAGAGTAGCTAAGGAAATGCCTTTCTCTGGATCCCTGTACCAAAAACCAAATAATCCGTTATACACAAAACAAAATAAAGGAGGAAAGCCATTCATTGTTATAATCAGGTTGAGGACAACTTGAAGTGTTGTCAAGCTTAGAAATGAA
Source organism: Sorex fumeus (assembly GCF_029834395.1). Lineage (NCBI taxonomy): Eukaryota > Metazoa > Chordata > Mammalia > Eulipotyphla > Soricidae > Sorex > Sorex fumeus. The sequence goes on along the minus strand of NW_026606059.1, from coordinate 8,935,485 downwards.
GACATATCTCCAATGACCATAGCCTTCCTATTTAAACCTCCATCTTCTCCATGCTTGTCCTCTGTCATACATAACCATTCTATCTCTCTTGGTGATGTTTCTACCACAGTACCTCTCCATTCATCCGCTGGGACGTTTTCTTATCACCTTAATCAGCGTTTTGTGACCTCATAACCCTGTTCTTTTCAGTGTCAACCTTCTGAATTTTTACTGCAGCTAGTTCACACCCCTGGAGTGGCTGAAAATCCTTTAGAACATTCAACAAGCATATTCATATTTCTCTTAATACTGGAAGAGTCTTAAAGGAAGGAGATACCAGTATGAGATTCCATGTCTGAGGAAATTTTGAGAATTTAAATGTAGTCTACATAAACAATAGGTGTCTTTGCTGACAATACCAAGATGTATTTCGGGTTAGAATAATGCCTTAGACAGCATCTGGAAATGGAGACTTCTTATTGATGTAGTGCCATGAGCAAGATCATTTTCCTTCACTGTGCTCAGTGCTTTTAGCAATTAAATGAAATAAAGGTTTGGTGATTTGATGCAGAGGCTGGGTCTGGAAAAGGAAAAGAAACAAAAAACAAAGAAAGCAAAAAAAAATATATGCCAGATTATTAAAAACACATATTATCCAAAACTTGCCATATTATCAAGTGAGAAGGCTCATTAACTGTATTTAACATAAGTTTGAAGCAAAAAAATAAAACCAATTGAACCACATGACTGATTTTCTAGGTTAAATTGCACTTATTCTTTGATTTCTCTTTGGTAGAAGATATAGGTAGATGCCAGAACTTTAGTCTTGCCTCATTTAAAAATGAAATCATCGAATGAAAGAAGTGTTTTGAGAGTTGATTAATGTTCTATAGTTGATTAAACAGGCAAAGGTGACTGCACTTTTCTTCCTTAGTAACTCAGAGAAAGAACACATAATAATTGACAGTAAGAAAGGAGAATGAGAGGGAGAAGAGTAGGAGGAGGAGGAGGAGGAGGAGGAGGAGGAGGAGAAGGAGGAGGAGGAGGAGGAGGAGAAAGCAGAGGAGGAGGAATAAAAGAAAGAAGAAGGGATAGATGAAAAAAGAAATAAAGAAAGAAAGGAAGTGAGAGAGAGAAAGAAAGGAAGGAAGGAAGGAAGGAAGGAAGGAAGGAAGGAAGGAAGGAAGGAAGGAAGGAAGGAAGAAGAGAAAAGGAAGGAAGGGTGAAGAAAGAAAGAAGGAAAGAAAGAAAGAAAGAAAGAGTGAGAGAGAAAGAAAGAGAGAGAAAGAAAGAGAGAGAAAGAAAGAAAACAAAGCAAAATATGTAACCATAAAATTGTTAAAATATCATAGGGACCTCCTAAGAATAAAACCATGAAACAGCTCTGATTCATCAAACACACAGCTGGTAGTACTGCTTACTTCTGGGCTTCGCCAGTGGAAATGACTGAGTGGAATTATGATAGAATCCTGGCTATTGTGTAACATTGACCAATAGCTTCTGGGAAGGCTTAGGATAGTTCAGAAATCTTCCAAGGAGGCAGCGTTTAGTAATATTTTAATATACCCGAAGGTACAGAAAACCAACAGAGAATGCGCTGGAGTTTGGAGATTAGTAAATGCACATTAAAATTAATATCAAGTGATAACAGACTAGCTTCAAAGAGCATGCTGTTTTGAATTGAGGAAAAAAGTTAACTTTATCATCAGTGTCTGGAAGGGCGTATTATCTAACAGCATATTATCATTTTACTTGGAAGTGAGAAATTTCTCCCTTCCTCCCTGGAAAGTGCTATTGTGGAGAGAAGGATTTTCAAGTTGGTCTTAATAAGGATCAAGCAATGCTCTAATTGGAATGTTTTCTTGGGACTCGGTAGAGAGTATTTATTACTGAAGTACCATCGCTCAGAGAAATTTTAGTCTTTTCTTTATCAGAGAATAAAAATGCACCATCACTTAATTTTTCAGAATGATTTAAACGGGATGGGAACTTTTAAACTAAAAGTAAATTTATTATATTTCAAGCCTTTTTCTTACCTTTGAAAGAGACATGAGACAGAATTTCACTGCCACAAATTAATTTTCTAACTTATCTAAAACTGAATTTTGTTAGCCCTGTAGATCTCAAACAATTTTTAGCTGTGGATGTATTCCATAACATAAAAATATTTATAAATAAATGGTAATTTGTTTATTACATTTATTACTTTATCTCAATTGTATTTTTAATGTACAAAATTATGTAGATAGATTTATTTAAAACATATACATGTGTGATTGAAAAGGCAAAATAATTTTGAATAATACTGCATATTTTTATAGATTATCATCAATCATATAAATAGTATTATAATGTGTCAAAAATGAGCTCATGTGTTGTTAATATGAGTGAAAACACTAGTGCTATTATTAATAGAGTGCTAAAATCCTTACTTTTGAGGCTAAGCCTTATTGAACATGCTTTGATAGCAATTAATTTCAAGGCCTAACATATAAATAAAATGTGTTTTTCGACTTTAGAATTAATGAAAATACTCAGAATTTAATCTGTAGTCAAAAATTGTAAGTTCAAAATAGATTGTAGATTTTTACTACGGACATTAATAATTATTAATAACAATAAATAATAATTAATAACATTAAACCTCAGTGCTCTTATCAATTATTAAGAATACTTATAGGTTAAGGCAAAGATTAGAAGAAGCAACATATATTAGAAATTTTTATATGTGCTGAACACACTGAAAAATGACCATTTTAACTGCTAACAATGGGCCATTATTTATTTTGAGTGAGGGAAGAACCAAAGAATGTCTTCCCTTTCACTTGACTTGAAAAAGTACTTCATACTGATGTTAACATCCTTGTGAAGAGAGAAAAGAATCTAAGGAAATGTCCGACTAAGTATTCCTTGTAACTGGTCCTTTCTACATGTTCCTTCATTTGGCAGATATTTAATTGGTCAAGATGGCAAAAAAGATTTCAGATTTCCCCTGCTCTTCCAAGAGAAAAAAGAAAATATATAAACCAAACAGGAAAGTGTCTTTGCCCCAGAAAAGACTTAGGAAATATGATAGAATTAGCATATTCAAATAAGTTATTGCTCTATCCGACACATGGCATTGAAGCAGGAGACTCAGAGAGTTTGACAGCAACCCAGACCACCTAAGTATTTTGAGACTCCCTGTCATAAAAAAATAAGAATAAATACGGATTGGGGTTAAAGTCATGGCATATAGTATAATGCTAGTTATGTTTAGCCAAGTAATACTTTAAGAAGCCCAGAAAGATGAAAGATTCAGGACCTGTGTAAGCATCCCTGCAGCACCCCCAGATGACCAAGACATGGAACGAGAAAGATCTTTCATTCTCTCCCAACAGCATCTCACCAGGCAGGAACCCAAAAGTAAGCATATATTTTCACAATGCAGCAGCCAGATTTGAGTAGAGAATATGTATTGGGCAGCTGCAAATCTGCTCCTTAGAATGGATGACATTGTTGCTCCAGATTGTCTTATCCAGCAAGAATTATCTGGGTTCACTAAAAGAAAAAAAATTCAGTGCATGTGCGTAGAATTCTAAATGCGCCTCTATTTTTATCAGCCTCTGCAAGGATGAATAAATTTTGGATTTTTTTTTGAAGACAATGAGCATTGAGTCATTTCCCTCACATGTATTTTAAAGCAACGAAGAAACTAAGGCAGACTGCACATCTGCCCTCCATATACCGATGAAACAACTGCCACCGTGAGTTTTTTTAAATGACGTTGCCCCAAACATATTTTTTCCGGGGAAAAAAAAAAAAGTCCTTTTCTGTTCATGGCGTTATTTCTCCAAGTTGATACCTGATGAGGGGCAGGGAACGTGAACACGAATAGTCACATCCACGCTAACCAGCTCCCCAGCCCAGAAAGGGGCCAACAACGGACCTCCCACATTCTCCATAGGATGTTTTCTGAGCATGGTGATCCACAAATATTATCATTCCATGACAATGCAGTTTCATCAAGGTACGTCTCAATCCACAGGATATGAGTCCCACACAACAGACGGAGAATTTGGCGCAGCCCTGCGCACGCTGTGTGTGTTACTTACTGGTTATATTGCAGTGGTCACACTGAGTCCCGTATGGCGCCGTATTAACGAATGGCATGCAAGCACCTTCTGTTGAAACATCTGCGACAGGGAAATTTCAGGCATTTTTCCAGATAATTTTTGTGCTCTGGACCAAATTTTCATTAGCACTATAAAACCTGGCAAGCCGTATTGTTGTGTATGATTTTTTAATAAACTGGGACACGGCTTTGTGAAAGGAGTAGGAAAGGGCTCTGTGGAGACTCCTTTCTATTATAAAAAGTTCAGAAAACATATGACAGCTCACAAAATAACGTCTCCCAACTTTTTTTTTTTTTTTGGTAAGTGTGAGTAGGCTTTCATAGACATGTAAATAATATTCACCGTTTTGGATGCAAGAACAGAAATGCAGATTTTCACATCTTGGAGCAAATGATTCCAACGGTGGCTTTCCTTAAACACGTAGTTGTTAAGAATGCGTACAACCAACAGAGATTTTTGTGTGTGTGTGTGTTTAATTTTTTATGTATGCTGCCAAAAAAAAATCTGTGCAAGAGTTTTTATTTGCTTTAAGAGACATCCTGTCTCAGAATTATTAGAAAAAAGCAAAGTGTTTGGGTACATGCCTATTAGTACTTATAAACAATGCAAATTTAACTAGCATTGTTCATTTTTCTCGCTAGTTCAAATATGGGAGTTTCCATTTCTTTTTTTTTTCAATGCCCATAGCCACTCTAGTAATGGAAACCAGAAAAACTCCCTATTGTGATTGTTTAATTCCCTTGCCCAGCTACAAATAGTAATGTAAAATAAACAGGCTTGGCAGTAAATATGTGCATTATCATTATGTAAATAGGCATGTTATCATTATACTTTGATGATGTTGTTCTTTGTAAAGGCTTTTTTTCTTTCTAAATATATTATCCAATTTAAGTTATAATGCATATTATACCACTGGGGCTGTATAAACATTTTAGATCAAGGGAAATTAGTAGACTGTATATAACATAACAAACTATTTACCACCTATGCATATGGTGTACGATGTGAAAACTACCAGACTAACACTATTGCACATAATACAATTCTATCATAGCGGTGCCCAGAAACCTTTGAGATTAATATCCATCTTGCTGCTCAAATTGAGTACCGCATTATGGCATTTTATATTGACAACATTATAAGCCAAGATGATACATTTTAAACTCGATAAGATGAATGATCTGGTACTAGCAGAAAATAGGATGCATATCTGAACCTTATATGAACTAGGAATGACTAGTGTCACAGTCTGTTTGGAAATGTTACAATGTTTGCATAAATCCATTGCTTATGCATAAGCACCAGGGAACTGGAATCCTGAGGCAGGCAGTAATCTGTAAAGTTCTCCTGGTGCTTGATAAGCATGCGAGATGCATCTTGCATCCTCCTGGGTGAATTGCAAATGTCTATGGGCGGAAAAGCATAGAGCTGCATATTGTATGCAAAGATCAAGGCCTATTTCTTAGGCAGGGATTGGAAGAGAATGTGCAAAGGCAAAGAAAAGGCCTAATATATCATCTAATTTACTTAGACTTCTAACATATAAGCAGAACTCACCGGAAGAAGTAGATGTGTCTTCCTCTTACTTGTTTTCACATTATGTAGTTGTCAAAACTATTGGACATGTTCACCACTGACTCTTTTGTCCAGGAAGAGAGAGTGGTGTCCACTATGAAAGTCGGGGTAATGGTAATCCTTGGCTTTCATTTCTTTTCTCTTCTGGAGCAAGTAAGCTATTGACTGAAGCAACAATATTTATCATATTTATTCTTTGTTTAAAATAATGCCGTCAATGTTTTTATTTTTTTAAAGACTCCTAAAGGAGCATGCTGTTTGACACATAGTTAAATTGATAAGAACTGCAAACAGCTTGAAGGTTGGAATTCTGCAAACTTAAAACTCATTAGCATTAGAATCTGATTTACTGGGTCTCAGAAGAAATTAGGCAATGTTTCTTTCTTTCTTTTTTTTTTTTAATTTGTTCACCTTTCCCTGTGCTAAGCACCATTTTCCTGTTTAAAACTATTTTCCTTTTCCAGTGTTATTCAGTTTTAGTCATGAGACCACTGAGATGGAGAGAGACCTAACTCTGATGATTTACCACATATCTCAACTTTTTATTGTGACCTAAGAAAAGACCATTTGTACCTATCAACAAGTTAGTGGCTGTGATTTTCTCCATGGGGGTGGTTGCCTAAACACTGATGTGTGTTTGAGAATTTTTTTTTTAAGTCTTCCTGGAGAGAATCACTTTCTCTTCTCAGTTCCTTTGTGCTTATAATTTCCCCACTACATCCACCCCTTTCCAGACCCCCCCACCCCATCTAGTTCATTTCTACTTGCATTCATCTTCCAAGGATGCAAAACAAGGATGTGTAGCTTAAGCAATAGAAACTGACTTTCTCATAATTCTGGGGAATAGAAGTCTAAGATCAGTGTTGGGGTTTATGATTTGTTTTGTTTCGACGATACCTGGCAGTGCTCAGGACTTACTCCAGGCTCTGAGCTCAGTGATCACTCCTTATAGGGACTTAGGGGACCCTACAGGAAGCTGGGCAGGGAACCAGGACCATCTGCATGCCAGGCAAGCACCTACCGCTTTCCCGAGGCTGCTCTTTGTGCATATGGTGTCTCTTATAGTCTAAATATTTATTTAGTTTAGTCCATTGTTTTGTTTTTCTATGAGCCACCTATGATTGAAATCATATGAAGTCTATCTTAATATGTCTTATTTCAGTAAACATAGTGAGATGTTACTGGTGCCCGCTCAAGCAAATCGATGAACAACAGGACGACAGTGCTACAGTGCTAAGGTTCATTCATGCTCTGGCCAATGAAAGGAGTTCACTATTTTAATACCTGAGTAGCAGTCCATTGTCATACATATCACATCTCTCTAATTTATAATACCCCAGAAGCTTATGATTTTCTTTTTCTGTAAGACTACCATTCTTCTTGTTAGAGAATAGTCAAGAAAGTAGAATAAAATTGGCCTTTTGGATTTCACAAACATGTTGATGCAGAGGTAAACGTAGTGCATTGTAGGATGACATTGCTTTGTCCTCTCTCCCTTGCCACAAGGAGCTTAGGTTTATCAGGTTACACCCATCACAGTGCTCCAGAGTCACCCCCATTCCTTTGTTTATTTCTAACCACTTCTCTTTGCTCTTTTCCCCAACCAGTTAATCAGCTTTCCCCTCCTAATCAACATCTGTTAATTTGTAAAGTGAGATCCTTCTAGGTCACTGAAACTGTATTATAAGTTAATATTGTCTTTCTCCTCTCCTTATGTCTTATGAATAGTTTACTTTGAAACAATGCCCTTTTTGTATAGATACAGGAAGACAGTTATTATTATGCTTTGTAACTTAGGATTTAATTGGCTTTGAATATTATTCACTCCCGGGCATCTGTTTTCTCGACTTAAGCCTCAGTAGCCCTTAGTTCCAGCACCCCAAAAGCAGGGTTCTGATGAGGGACTAAATGAATCAAGGGCAAGCGGTGAGTTACTCTGGCATTGAAATGTCTAGGCCAAAGTGCCATGATTCTTAACTATAAGTTAAGAGCTTGATCATGGACAGATGCTGTCATGATCCAAAAATAATGACGAGATTAGGACCCTGCTATGGAGAGGAAATACCATCTGGCCTGAGCACTGTAGTCTGAGATCGAGATGGCCCTAGGAGATCAATTCTATAAGTTTAAGATATTTCTTACTGTATCCATACAAAATGAATTATATTATGTATGCATATATGTTTGTTGGACAAGGAGAGGAGAAACACACCCAGGGTATTCTGTTCTAGGGTAGGTCGTCCTGCTGAGTATTTGTCCTAGAAGAAGTACCCCCTGAGGGAAAGAACTTTACCCCTATTGATTGTGACCGCACCTATGTGTAAGCCCCAACCCCCTCATGCTTTGGGATATAAGTAGACTGTAAGAGTGGTCTGGGGGATCTGAATCCACAGAAAAGTAGGAGAAAGGGGATCCAGATCCAGACTCCAGAAGGGGAAGGAGAAAGGGGGATCCAGATTCCAGAGCCAGAAGGAAATGAAGGGGGATAGAGGGGGAGAATGAAGTCACATGGGAGGAAGAGGCAGAGAAGAGAGACAAGAGTGAATAGAGAGAGGATTGGAATAAACTGCAACTAAGACCAACCAGCCTGGCCCTCGTTTCCTTCCTTCGCCTGCCCATCGACCACTGCAGGCCTTTTTGAGTTTACACAGTGCATATTATATAAAATTAGAACATCACCCCTTACTATCACATCAGAGCCCTGATCCCATGTCTGCATGAATGTTTTCTTATCTTTCTGGATCCGGAAGCACAGGGCTCCCAGAGCGAAGAAGACGATGGTGACTTGGTGAGCACTCAAGGTACAACGAGAGGTCATGGCTTAAACTCTCCAAGTTGTGGGTTTGAGAGAACACCACTCATTCCGGTGGTCAGTTTCCAGCTAAGATCTGCTCCTTCCTGGCACTTCTTCTGAGTCTAAAGTCTAGGTCAGGTGACAGTTGCAAATTAAGCCAGAGTCCCAACACTGATTTGTTGTCACAGTAGCAAGTCTAATATCTTTTGACCAGGAGGTGTAAATAGGAAGCACAAATCCACACCTCTGAAATTCTCATAGAGAACACGCTTGTATAGCCAGTTGCACGTGTGTGAATCAAGGTTCCAAGGCAGAGATATGAACTCATGAGAGGACTCCCTTTTCTCCGGTGGAAACACAAAGGGAGAGCTGGAGGCTTACAGGGAAGGAATCACAATACGGAGTTCGCCGACTTTATTGTCTTGGCATCTCTTGCTGGATTGTACTAATGGAGAAAAGATTTAGAAGTCTTCAAAGGTCACACAGTTCAGACTTGGAGCAGAGAACAACAGTGTCTAGAAGCTTCTTTATTCAAAGCTCCACAGAGTCAGTTGCCTGTTACCTCAGCCCTTCCTAAGGAGAGTGGGAAGCCTGCTTTTGTGGGTTCAGAAAATTGAATTTGCCACAACACAGCTATTGTTCTTAACTTTCATTTGTTGAAATTCCATCTGGCTTCTGACCAGATTGGTGGGGGGGGACTTGTAATCAATCACACATTTGGGCTTCTCTGTGGGGTGTCTCTGAGGAGAACGCCTTCCCTCTTTCTCCTGCTTGAGCGTGACTCAGCACATATCAGCATGGACCAAGACCGGGTGATCAGAGAGAACTTTGTATCTGTCAGTTCAATTACAGAGCTGTGGGCTGGAGCCATAGTTCAATGATGGGTCGGGTGCCTGCCTTGCACATGGCCAACCCGGGTTGAATCCATAGCATTCTATGTGGCCTGGAGCACTGTCAGATGATCCTTCAGCACAGAGCCAGAAGTCAGTCCTGAGCATCCCATTGCCAGGTATTGCCCAAAAGCCATAGGGGGAAAAAAAAGGAGGGTAGGGCCGAGCGATACCACAGTGGGTAGGGCATTTGCCTTGCATGTGGAGGATCCGGGTTTGATCCCCAGCATCCCATATGGTCCCCCAAGCACTGCCAGGAGTAATTCCTGAGTGCAGAACCAGGAATAACCCTTGAACATTGCTGGGTGTGACCCAAAAGGAAAAAAAAGAAAAACAAACAGCAACAACAACAACAACAGCAAAAAAAAAAAAGAGGGTAGAGGTGGGGATGGAAGGGGAGAAGAAGGGAGTGGAGGGAAAAGGAGGAGAAATAGGGGAGAGGAAGAGGGCAGGGGATGGGAGAGGAGAGGAGATCTGTGGAGTGGAGATTATTATAGAGCAGTACATTTCTTCTAGTAGGGAAGCTTTTTTTTTTTTTGGTTTTTGGGTCACACCCAGCGATGTTCAGGGGTTACTCTTGACTCTGCTCTCAGGAATCACTCCTGGCAGTACTCAGGGTACCGTATGGGATGCTGGGAATCAAACCCAGGTTGGTCGCATGCAAGGCTAATGCCCTACCCGTTGTGCTATCGCTCCAGTCCCTAGTCAGGAAGTTTTGGCAATGGGGGGATTTTGGGGTTTTCTGATTTAACTTGGGAAGGGTAGGGTAGGGCAAGGCTGGCCTTTAGAAGGCAGAGGTCAGGCATCCAGGAACTCCCCGTTTCCCCCCAAAGAATTACTCCACCACAAATATTGCGGATCAAGTAAAAATGCTGATACTAAGATTTTTTTTTTAAGATGCCTTAGAATCAAAACAGTAGTGTAGTTCATTCACTCATCTCTAGTCAACATTACGTTCCCTCACCTCAGTGACGATAAAAACATGAGTCTGTACTGGGGAGATCATCCAAGTGTACCGAATACAGCAAGCATGCTTGTGGAGGCTCTGAGTTTGATTCCCAGCTCGGCAGGACTCCCGCCCGCCTCCCTCCCCAGCACAGAAATTGGTTGATTTTTGGACCCGAAACACTGCTGGGTCAACCAATGGCTGAGCTTGGTACTCTGAGTGTGGTCTGTAGGAAAATATGAAAAATGGCTCAATGGCTTAAAGCATTTGCCAAGCAGCTGTGTAACTAAAAGTTCAAACTCTAGTGTAGTCTACACCTGCTGAGGTGATCCCCACAGCTCAGCATTGAGAAATTCCCCATCATTATAGAATCCAGAGGCTGATTCAATGACAGAAAAGCAGCCAGGGCATGAGGTTCTGAACTTAATCCTACTGCTGCAAACTCTTGAGTGCCCAAGCCCACTACCCCAACCACAGAATGCATTTCTTTTGGTTTATGTGTTGTTTAATCTGGGGAAAGGTCAAGTGTTTGAACCTCCAAGCAGTGCTCAGGGAACCCCTAGCCACTCTTAGCAAGAGTCAATCAACTCTGAGCCAGGGTTCAACGATGGAGTTGGCCAGACACACCGTGCAGTGCTAGGTTTGGAACTGTTAGGATGGGAATGGGGGTATCTTTCTTTATTTATATGTATCTTTGACTTTGTAATTGATTTATAGGATCTGATTTAAAGAGACAATTTTGCTTGCAGGTGGAAAGTTTTAAAAGAAGCCCACCCATCTGCATTTGGGATGAACTTCCCTGTTTCAAGCTAAGAAAATGCTGATTTTAGGAAACTCCCCATAGTCACACTGATGAGATGCCATCATGCGCGCGGACCCCCATGTTGCTTGAGCATGAAGCGAAGGAATGATGAGTTTGCACTTTTGTCCTATGTAAACAGGCTCTTGAACCCCTAAGCTTGGTCTAAGGCTTTAGGTGGTAGCCTAGCCTAGACCCACAGGTCTATTCAGCCAGTGTAATCAAGGCCTCATTTTACCCACCAGGGATTGTCTCACTGTGCTTGGTTAAATGAACTCCTGGTTACATCAGAACTGGGCATATATTGCATGTACCCCTGACCACACAGCAGTGCACTGGGTCCCCTCTTACCACAGTGACTGTGAGAAAACAAAGGTCCCTCCAGAACTGGAAATGGGCTTGATGTGGTATTGATCTGCTTTTCAGTTTGTATCAGTAATAGGCCACCCTAACTGAATTAGAGAGAGGGAAGTCGAAATGATTTTAACATGCCAAAGATGAGCACATCAGAAACTCCTGAGAAAGATCAGTAACTGATGGACTGGCCTTTGGGATTATTGAAAAGCTGGGAAGTTCGTGATGTTCATTTTCTAGTCAATGCAATCCTAGAATACTTAGCTTTTTAAGAACACTACCCATTCACATATAAAAATGCTATGGAAGAAACTATGCACCCTGAGTGTAGTTTTCTGTGTGCTTTTGCTTTCTGTTTACTGTTTATTGCATTATTATTATTATTATTATTATTTGGAGTTCAAATTTCTTTCTGACCCTCTCACCGCTGAGTTCTTCCAGACACGGGGCCTTGAAAGGAAGCAGATCTCAATTCCAAGATCCACCACAGTCCCATGGCGCCTGCATTTCCCCTCACTCCTTTAAAGTCCAACACACTTTTCAAGAAAGGGGAGGAAATTTAAATACTGGAGAAGCCTTTTCTAAACAAGCCATTTCAACTTCAGAGACAATTAGCCCCCTGCCTGGGTTTTTCACTTCTGGGTTTCATAGCCCCAGCTTTCCCGATAATTTACTTTTGGAATTCTCCAGCCTGATGGGCTGGCCGGGGCCACTCTGCCTTCACATGTGTGGCTGCCCCAAGACTCACGTCGAGCTGCCAGGGTCAGTGTGATGAAGTATACATAAGCTTTTGGCCCCACATATCTGTAATATCATGGACGGCCAAGGAGGCGCCTGGTATAAAAATACACAGAGAAACAAACTGTAGGGCTGCTTTTTCTCAAAGACGAGCGTAATGCATTCCTTCTGTTTAGGCTCATTTTCCAGCCTTTCACATTCTTTCTGAACAAGAGTTATAAAACAACCCTGATGCAGGCCAATTATTTTTACTTTGAAGGCCATTAATCAAGATTGACTAAGAAAATGAAGACAGCTAAGCAAAATTTCATATGTGACTAGAGTAAGATTAAAATAAAACCAGATGGGATGGACAGAGACACTGAGCGGTATTTTTTTTCCCCCTCAATTTTTGGACTCATGTAATAAATGTCTTTTACAAATTACAACACTCTTATTTTCTTACTGTAAATCAAATCAGGCTATAACGTACAAGTGGTCTCATTGCTGAAATGTCAAAAATAGAACCTGCCTTGTTCTTGTAGAGTAATTCCTCAAATCTAAACCAGCAGTGCGGGCTAACAGTCTATAAACCATCCTCTGTGCACGCTCACCACGGTACCTGCTGGATGGACCTTCCCGACGGCTTCACCGGAAACCACATGGAGAATTTGTAGAAATCTCTGCATGAAATGATCAGAGCTTTGAGTTAGAGTCATCCAGTGCTCCACAGCCCAAAACCTTAAGAAAAGGCAGGCTGAGGTCCTGCGAAATTCCCAGATTCTCCTTTAGAAAAATGATGAGCAAGACCACAGACTTGACCGACTCCAAAACTTTCCAATTGTTTTCTCTTGGGACTTTCAAAAAAATCTGCTGTTGATGCGAGTCATTATTCTCCGTCACCTTTTGGATCTTCAGGAGTCGATATTGCTGATAGATCATTTTTGACACATAAACACGTTTTGTAAGCCACATTTCATGGCTAAGGTAGTCATCTGTGTGTGTTTTAAAAAGTTAAATGGAATTGATTCTTCTTTCTTGGTAACTTTGGAATTTTTTTTTCTAATTTTGCATGGATGACCGGGTTCTATTTCTCTTACTCCACACAACAGCAGTATTTTCCTACAGTGAGAAAATGACTGAAAATAACCAGCTGTTTCAGGATCTCTATCAAAACACACCATAATCCCAACAAATGCTTCTCCATTTAGCACTGTCAGGTTAAAAAGTCTGCATAGGAAATGAGACTAAACTTTCTTTTCATAACACTCAATGAACCATTTCCACAATATATTTAGAGGGGACACACACTTTTCAGGAGAAGATTTAAAATATCTTAAAGAAAAATGAAGTAAATTTTTGACTAGGATACATTTTCTTAACTCTTCTGGTTCTTGCTTTTCAAAATGAAGGTAATTTTGAGTTTAAAAGAACTTTTGCAAAATCATGCTTCTAAAAAAGAAAAGCAAACAAAAATATCAGTCAATCCATGATAATAAAGGACTCTCGTAATTTCTTCTCCCTAAATCTCTAAACAAGCTAGAAAATATTTATCAAAACTTTCTCAAATAACACAAGACAACTCAGATATTCTGAAGTGGACTCACCACTTAATGGCTTACTTTTAAAACAGCGGTAGGGAGTTTGCCTTGCACGCAGCCAGCCCGGCCGAGCTGGGTTCGATTCCTCCGCCCCTCTCGGAGAGCCTGGCAAGCTACCGAGAGTATTCGATATGCCAAACACAGCAACAAGAAGTCTCACAATGGAGACATTACTGGGCCCGCTAGAGCAAATAGATGAACAACGGGAGGACAGTGACAGTGACAGTGACTTTTAAAACCTGATATTAAATTCATCTTTTTTTTTTTTTTTTTTTATAATTTATTTATTTATTGAATCACTGTGGGAAAAGTTACAGAGCTTTCGGGTTTAGGTCTCAGTCATGTAGATACCGAACACATTTCCCTTTACCAATACTCATTTTTAACCCTGAACCCCAATAGACCCCCACCTCCCCCCCCTCCCAATTCTTGTGAGGTAGATGAGTTCTAGTTAATACTCTATCTACTTTGACTAGATAGATTATTTCGATAGAAGATGCACAATTATTGTTAAGAGTTTACGACCCACCCCCCCCCCCCAATCAGACATGCTGAAACAGCGTTGTGAAATGATTTGCTTTCTACAACTTGGTTTAAGAATAAAATGGTTTTGAATTTCTGCTATTTTACTTATTGACCCTGGAAGAATTTCTATTAAAAGTTAACTAGTTAAGAGATTGGTTTCTGTGTCCTGGAGTCGTGGCCGTGCCGGAGAGCCGCTCGTGGGGGGCAGCTGGCGACCCCGGTGGGGCGTGGGGGACGGCCCACAAAGCCCCCCTTCCCATGAGGTCCCCGCTGCTCCCCCCCCGAGCCCGGCTCAAACCCGCTTTCCACAAGGCTCCCGTGCGGCCGCCATCTTTCTTTCCAGAGAGGAACGGGCGGGCTGGTCAACGCCCTTCCCCCTCCGGGCAGGCTTGGTGGCGCGGATCAACACAAGTCCATTTGCTTTTCTGCTCCAAGCGGCTGGTTCTCTGTGCTAAGTCCTTGTGCCTCCGGGGCCGTGGCCGTGCCGGAGAGCCGCTCGTGGGGGGCAGCTGGCGACCCCGGTGGGGCGTGGGGGACGGCCCACAAAGCCCCCCTTCCCATGAGGTCCCCGCTGCTCCCCCCCCGAGCCCGGCTCAAACCCGCTTTCCACAAGGCTCCCGTGCGGCCGCCATCTTTCTTTCCAGACTTAAATTCATCTTTAAAGTTTCTTATTAATTGTTTTATGGAGGAAAAATTCAGGAATTAAATTAATTTGCACAAATCAACTCCTAGAAGTTAAATATTCTTTCTTTTATTTTAATCGATACCTAAAAATATATTTACAGTGCTAGCTTCTGTTTTATACTTTTGGTGTTGCAACACCTGTCCACCACCATTTCAAGAACGCTTCACATCATGCTCTCCTCCCAGCCGCACCTTCCCTCCGCCACACACACAGCCCCTAGCAACCTCAGATCTCAGTTTGATTAGCAGTTACTTATTTTTAAAGTTCAGATATTTTCAGGAGCCAGAGTTATAGTACAATGTGGGGGGGGCAGAATACTTGTTTTACATATTTCTGACCTGGGTCAATCTCCAGTACCCCATATGGTCCCCTGAGTCCCACCAGGAGTGATGTCTGAGCACAGACCAGGGAGTAAGCCCTGAAAATTGACGGATATGGTCCCCAAACCAAAAAGATTTAAAAATAGGGAAAAAATTAAGTTCACATTTTTTTCTTGGATTTTTGGATCAGGGCTTTATGCACAATGAAATTCTTTGTAAATCTAGAAACAAAGGAGTCTACACACAGAGAAATGTCAGAAAACTCTTGCAGGATATTGCCACTGAAAAATTTTACTTTGATCTCAAACTATATCAAACATTGGAATTCAGTCTACATATTTTTCTAAGACAAGGTACTTTTCAAGATATCCAAATTTCTATCAGTTGCTCATCCACCCAAACCTAAGTCCTAATATCCCTAAATGTTAACATCTAGAGTCTTTAACACCTCCAACACCCATACTATCTCCCACACTACTCCTTCAGTTCCGTGCACTATTTGTATGCCATTTGTAAGTTAGCCATACAATCAAGGCCAGCCAAAGTCTAATATACAGAATATCTAATCCTGACCACAGAGACGGAGTCTATACTAAGTTATCAGCCTTCTATGCAAAAAAGGACGAATTGGATAAAATACCTAATTAATGGGGTGGAATTGATTAACAGAACCAAATGACGAACTTTTCATTCTTCCCAGTTCTTTTAGTATTTTCCATTTCTCTAGTTCCATGATTTATGCACGAGCCAAGAAATTTGTAGTTTTCCAGATTTAGGCTCTTTCCTTATCCACATCCAACCCCTCATCTGCCTTTTTTTAAATAAATAAGTAAATAAATGTTGGAGTGCTGCTATATTATCTTCCTTTCGCACATAGCCCAACTCCCAACACCCCTCTGCGACTCAATATAAATTCTAGTAAAATCCCTGCTTTCATTGATTTCTATCCTGGACTCATCCATGAACTTCCACTCTCCTCATGGCCCTGTGAACAACTCCCAAAAAACAGAGTTAAAGATATTTTGAAAAGGAAAATTAGTTTTTATGTTACATTCTCTTAAAATATTTTTGAAATATTTTTAATAAGTAATAGTAGCCTTGGTGGGACCCTAACTCAATACACTTACTACCCGTATAACCTTATCCTGTCTCGATGTAATACTTTGGCATTTTCTCTTTTCACTTTCATTGTGATTTACCGTATTCAAGATGTTTGTTTGGGGATCAAGCCAAGTTCAATTCTGTCTTAGGATCATTGCACTAGCTATGCCATCTTAAATAAGCCATTTTTTATATAGCTGCATTTTTTTAATCATTCAAAGCTGTTTATTTAATTGGTGAGAATGGTATGGAGCACTCCCAGCAGTGCTCATGGGCTACTCTTGGCTCTGTGCTCAGCAGTCATTCCTGGCGATGCTTAGGGCATCGGATGAGGTGCCAGGATTGAACAAAGGTTGGCTACATACAAGGCAAGGGCCTTAACCCCTGTACCTCTCTTTGGTCCCTAAATATTTTTTTTTCAGACTACTTTAACACTCATTATTTGTCTCATTGCCTTATTTTAAGTTTCTACCTTTTTTCTTTAGGATGCATTTATTTATTTGGTTATGATTTATCTACAATAAAGTCTAAGTTCTACATAAAAAGCCTTGCTACTCCCATTTACTGCCATATTTCCAGCATCAAATATGTGCCTGACTAAAGCACTATAGCACTGTCCTCCTGTTGTTTATTGATTTGCTGGAGCGGGCACCAGTAACGTCTCCATCCTGAGACTTGTTACTGTATTTGGCATATCGAATATGCCACGGGGAGCTTGCAAACCTTTGCCTTGCGGGCAGGATACTCTCGGTAGCTTGTCGACCTCTCTGAGAGGGGCAGGGGAATTAAACCCAGGTCTGCCACATGCAAGGCAACGCCCCACCCGCTGTGCTATTGCTCCAGTGCCATTTTGACTAATTTCATTCATTCATTCATCATCCTGTTATTCGTCGATTGCCTCGAGCAGGCCCCAGTAACGTCTCTTTCATCCTAGCCCTGAGATTATATTCAAGGCTCTTTAGGAGAATGAGACCCATCATTGTTACTGGTATTTGGCATATTTGGTATGCCACGGGGAGTTTGCCAGACTCTGCCCTATGGGCAGGCTACATTCAATAGCCTGCAAGTTTGTCCAAAGTAGAAATGAGATAATAAGATGTCATAAAAAGATGTCCTGAAAAGATGTTGCGCGGCCGCAAATGCGGCCGCACGATTCCAGGAGCTGGATTTTATAGTCTCTGAGTCTTTTGACTAATAACAGGGATAAAATAAGTTTTTTAAAAAAACACATCAAAAATGGGAGTAAAATAAAGTCAAGACATACAAACACAGAGAAGAAATGGGAAAGAAAGAAATGGGAATATGAGGTATTAGGAACCAATGCACACATCCAACCTGCATTCGATTCCTCCATCCCACTCTGAGAGCCTGGCAAGCAATCGAGAGTATCCCGCCCGCATGGCAGAGCCTGGCAAGTTCCCCGTGGGGTATTTGATATGCCCAAAATAGTAACAGAAAGTCTCACAATGGAGACGTTACTGGTGCCCATTTGTGCAAATCGATGAACCAAGGGGAGGACAGTGCTGCAGTGCTATAGTGTTCTCTTTATGATCCAATTCCAAAAGTGCAGACCTTCCTCCATAGTCTACCATTGATAAAGCAAAAGCTTATTTTAAAGAGGACAAAAATCACACTGAACATAATCAATCGTCCCATGAGACGCTTTTCAATTTCTTCCCTCTTTGCACTTCACCTTTCTCTACCTCACTCGTTCAGCTCCCTGGGCGCTCCTGTCTGGACCACCTCGTTCTGATCTTGCCTATTCCCAGTTCTTTCAGTGCACTGGTGCCAAATTAATCTTACGGAAAACAGTTCGCATGATGTCACCTTCCAGCTAAAAATTCGTCAAGTGGTTCTCATTATCTAAGGGCAAAGGTCAAACATTTTAGTTGAGCACACAAGACCATGGAACGAACTCACCCAGACATCTTCCGTAGCCTTATCTCTGTGGCAGAGACACGATTCGCTCCCTAGTTCAGCCAGAGTCCTCTGCCTCTTGAGCGCATGTTGTTTACTCTGATCTCACTCATACAGCTTCTGCTGATTAAAATCTTTTTTCTTTTTCTCCGACTCAGTTTGCAACGAACGATTACAATGGATCGTTTCAATCCCAAAATGTTCCTTATTATTGTATTTTTTTTATTATATTTTTAACCACTATCCCACCTAGTCAAATGATCACTGTCATAGGCAGGTCATAGCTTTCTGGAAGACTGAAAATAATCTTAATTTTCTTCTTGCTTTCAGCTTTAATAGTGAGAATAGTATGAGAAGAGGTCTTGGATTCCTCCTTTGGAATAAAAGGAGATAATAATACTGACTTGAAGTTTTTCTAGAAAAATTAAATGAAGTGAGACATTCAATATGCATGGTGTCTCATGTAGAAATTGTTCTCTTAGTTCATTGCAAAGAAGCAAGTAAATTCATTTATTGATCAAGTGCAGTTTTGAAACCACGTGAACTGTCGTTATAATATGTATTTTTTTATACTGCAGATACATCACTCAAAAACATGTGGTGGGTGTTTGTGTGTGTGTCTGTGTGTGTGTGAGATGAATATGTGTAAGTTAATTTATGGAAAAAACATGGTGATTGGTGATGTTTGGGTATCCAGGGTCACTAGGCCCTGATGTACTTCCCTGCTGGTTCAGTGCTCACTTTGTGAGCCACCATGATTACACCTGGCAGTGCCAAAGGATCATGAAGTTCTAGGGATTGAACTCCAAGCCTTTTATATGTTAGGTATGAACTCTATGAATAGAGCTTTTCCAGACACCAGTTATTTTTTAAATCAGAATACAAGTTCTTGTTTCCAATTCTACCACTACAGTAACCTCACCTAATTATTAACTCGTTTTTGACCCAACACTCTGCTGAAATTCTCCTTATTTTTCTTGGCTCTCTCCCCAGAAAAATGCACACATATGACAAATTTTGTGTAAAATTTCTGAGAGTTCTATGGCTCGTTATAGATGATGCGCAAAATTCTGGGGGTCTATTGGGTCCTTCTCAAGCCACAAAATTCAATATAAAGATTCTGATTATATTTCCTACTCCCAGGACTTTAACCAGGAAGTACTGATAATGAAACACCAGTCTGGGATAGAGCACAAGAAATCAACTTTTAAAATTTAATCTCTTGGTTTGAGACCACACCTGGTACTATTCCTGGCTCAGTGCTCAGGGTCACTCGCATGGTGTTTGGTATGCCATATGGCACTGGGGGTTGAACCCAGGTTTTCTGCATTTCACGTGATCATCTCAGCCTGAAATCAACGTGTGTGTGTGTGTGTGTGTGTGTGTGTGTGTGTTGACAAATGCTGGCCGACTTCGACCATGAGTGTGGAAAGGTTGGACTAAAGCTGAATCTCACGAAGATGGTGTTTATGAGAAATGGACTCGTTCCTGACATTCCATTTGCTCTCAACAGAACAAGCATCAATGCAGCAGTCATGTGTACCTAGGTTGAGAAGTCAACATGACGAATGACCTGGCACCTGAGTTGTGCAGGAGGAAGAGAGCGGCTTGGAATGCCTTCAAGAGGGCAAATAGCTAAGAGGACGAAGAACCTCTGGCTCCGGGCACATCTCTTCGATTCTACTGTTCTTCCTGCATTAACCTGTATTAATCAGAGACCTGGGCCCTACGAAAACAGAATGAGAATGCTATTAGGGTCTCCCAAAGAAGAATCAAAAGAGCTATTCTTGAAGTATCACACTTCACTCAAGTGAGAGAAAGAATCCGGAGTTCTGACATCCGTCGACGATCAAGAATCAGGGACGCTGTCTCATTTGCCAAGGCGTCGAAAATCAGAAGAGCTAGACACGTAATGAGATTTGGAGATGACGGCTGGACTAGAGCCGTTACCGACTGGATTCCACGGGACATCAAAAGATCGCTTGGTTGCCCACCTACGAGATGGTCAGACTTCTTCGTCAATGTCAAGACCCTGAACGATCATTTTGAGGTTCTTCATGTTCCTGGAGCAAGCAGAGGCCATTGAGCTACACTAGCACGTCACAGGGATGAATGGAGACATTACTGGTGCCCGCTCAAGCATATCGATGTGTAACAGGATGTCAAGTGATCAAGTGTGTGGTGGGGACTAGGGAAGGAAAAGACAAAAATTCAAAGATAAGTTCGTGGAAAACAAAAAGGGTTTATAATCAAAATGCCTAGCATGTTTCTTTCTACAAAGGAAAAAAATGATTCTTTCATATTGGCATAAAGACATTTTTATTGAAATTTAAAGATTGAGCAATGAATAATAGGTCAGAAGTGTGCAGGGTAGAAGACTGGATGTTGCTATTGAAGACTCATCAAATTAAGGAGAAAATTTTTTTAGGAATTCAGGAAATGTCAATGTTTCTTATATGAAAGGCATTGTGTATGAGTTTTTTTGCATTGACTTTTTATTTCAAAATAGAAGTTTCTTCTAAGAGCATTTCTTTCAAAATTTAGGTTCAATTACAAAGAATTTAGAGGTATACTATTGGTATCATTGTCTCCTTTCTGGACTGGAGCGATAGCACAGCAGGTAGGGTGTTTGCCTTGCAAGTGGCCAACATTGCCGACCAGAGTTCAATTCCTCCACCCCTCTTGGAGAGCCCGGAAAGCTACCGAGAGTATCTCACCCACACAACAAAGCCTGGCAAGCTCCCTGTGACATATTCGATACACCAAACACAGTAACAAGAAGTCTCACAATGGAGACGTTACTGGGTTCGCTAGAGCAAATCGATGAACAAAGGGAGGACAGTGAGAGTGACAGTGTTTCCTTTCTAAATACTGAACTAAGGATAACCTAAGCATCCCTTTTTTACTACAGCACATCTCCTCATCCAATATTCTATATCCCGCAGATTAGTGAGATCATCCTGCATTTGTCTTTCTTCTGATTTACTTCACTCCACATAAAAAAATAAAGGGATTTATTTTTCACCTTAAAACAACAAAATAAATGAAGACATTGAAAGTTTAATTTGAGGAGTCAGAGAGATAGCTCAGGGGGTAGGGCACTTACCTTGCACACAATCGACCAATGTTTGATCCCAGTAAAAAGCTGTCAGGACTGATCCCTGAGCAAAAAGCCAGGAGTAAACCCTGAGCACTGCCAGGTGTGACCTACCACCCCAACTTCCAAAAAGAGCTTAAAGTGAAGAATGACGTAATTATTTCAACCACCTCTCAATCGGTCAAAAGGATAACTGATTGAGAATTAGAGATGGTATTAGATGATAGAAAATTATTGATCAAGACAAGCTTGGAAATAAGGCAAAAGTCGGAGAAGACTGAAGAAGTACTGACGTTAGATTCTCTCTGAATTATTCATAGCTTTTTTTTAATAGAGCAAATGCAGTCATATGTGTGAAGTCAAGTTAAAACTATAAAATTTATACCAAATTTGTTTAATATAAAGTCAGAACTTAACTAAATTGTTGCTAAGATATATGGTGTCCTTGAACTTAAAACTCCTCTCCATTAGTGAAACTCTTGGGAGACATTAAAGCTGGTTGATTCCTTTGTCAAGATAAAAAATTATTTTCAAATTAAAATTATTTTCCTGTTCCGATTTTTTTTGAACAAGTTGAAAATTCCACTTCAATTGTGTGCTGTAGAAAAGAGACAAAACATCCCAGGCCAACTTTCCTTGCTTCTTGCTGCTTAATAAAATAATTGTGTTTTTGTCTTTATATCTCAGGGGAAAAGACCATTCCCAAATGCAGTAGATAAGTGATATCTGTAAAGCATAAGGAAAATTTGCATGTCCCTTAAGTAAGGAAAATCATTTTACAGAAGAAAAGGGGTGAGGAGAGTTAAACCCACATCTTCACATAAATCTCAGGGAAAAATATTAGAATTTCTGCTGCTATTTAAATTCATTCTTGGGCTGAGAGTTTTATATTTCAACTTTCACATTAACAGGCCAATAATAAACCCTTGATTAAAGAAAAAGGATTAGAGTGAAAGGGCTGAAATAAGCTTAATTGTAGAGGTGTGATTAGTGCCACAGTAATAGACTCCCAGGTAATGATTTTTAAAACTTTATAGAAAATGTTTAACAAGATGATTGCCTGACTATAAAATGTTTCAGTATAAGAAAATAGTCTTTGAAAGCAGCATCGGGCCCTGTTGCACTAATTCATTCATGAAGGGCAACATTTCTTTTACAGTTTTGATGAATGCTAAAGTAGAAACTTTATTATAATGATTTTGGACCCAGAACTGTGAAAATAGCGGGCAGGATATGAACACTTTACCAGATCAATCAATTTTCATTTAAAATTCTACTTATTGTGTATGGTATCAAACCATGAAAATGTAACACTTCAAACCGGTGATTTTTTTCTTCCCCAAAATGGAGTAGTTACTAGGATTTTGAAGAGAGTCAGTGTTAGAGACAGCATGAGAGTAGGTGTAACCTCCTCCCCCAATTTAATACTTGTGTTCTTGTTTCTTATTTATTTAGTCAACCTGAAAACACTTGTACAAATGGCCTAAAAAATAAGATGCTAAAGAAGAGATTTCCAGATAGTTCCGGGTATTAATCAAAACATGAGCATGAGCGATAATTAGGGCAGACATGTAATTGACATATCATACCTGGTGATTTCCTGGGTTCATTTGTAATGATGAATATCATAGTGTGTGGCAATATAGCATTGTCTTATCTCAGGTGAGTGTACATGTATGAAGGAACTCAAGGGAGATTCCAAGGAGAGGCACATAAATTAGACATATAATCTTCACTTATGAAGATTGAGCCACTTCAATGAAGGAAGAGATTAGATTAGGAAGTAATGCTTTTCTAAGAGGCTCAAGTGATTTGGTGTTAGAATGGAGAAAGACGTCAAACTCTGAGACAGAATAATAACTGACTATCTCAAATAGTATATAGGGCTGGAGCGATAGCACAGTGGTAGGGCATTTGCCTTGCACGCAGCCAACATGGCCAACCCGAGTTCGATTCCTCCGCCAAGCTACCGAGAGTATCTCGCCCACATGGCAGAGCCTGGCAAGCTCCCCGTGACATATTCCATATGCCAAACACAGTAACAACAAAGTCTCCAATGGAGACGTTACTGGGCCCACTCAAGCAAATCTCAAATAAGGAAAGAAACTAGAAGTTTATAGGGTAACTTACAAAGATTCCTATATCTATCATTAAAAAAACTTGAACTCAATTTTGATTGATTTGTAAGGGGTATACTGGACATTAAACCTGGGGCTTCATGTGTGTAAGATATGAGTTTCTTCAAGGACCACATTTCTAGCCCTAATCCTGGAGACAATAAAGAACCTCCTAGAAAGTTCAGAAATCATATTTATATTATAATAATTCACTTGGGTGAGTCTATGAAAGGTGAATTTAAAGATGGCCATAGTTGTCCCTTTATATTACACTGAGAAAACAGGGAGAAAGAAAATAGATAATAACCTAGATGTATTTGAGAAGTAAAGTCCAAAAAACAAAATAGAGTCCAGCATACAAAGAAAAAGACTCACCAAGGCTCTACGGGGAATGATGGAAGCAAAACCAGTGTCATAGCATAGTATAAGGATTCCATCACATAGAGTTCTACATACAAGTGAAATACCATAGCAGAGATGCCAGCAGAAAATTGGATTTATGAACCGAAAACTCTGGAGAGTCTCCTGGGATGAAGAGAATGATTAATAAGTGATTAGCATGTAGCATACAAAAGGAAGGAGGGCATTAGACCAATGAAATGTTTGTTGTTCATGATTATTCAGTATGTACCCTGAAAGAGACAAGAGCTTCTGCCAATATTGTGATTTCGGTTGACAAAAATGAGTAAAGCAAAATGAAATGTATGGTAGATTTATTCTTTGAACTTGGACTCATGTCTAAATGCTAAATATTACTCTTAAGGAAACAGGCCCGAGGGATAATTCACTGACCTGAGGACATTTTGAGATGCAGGTGACTCAGCTTTGGTCCCTGACACTGCATGGTCCCCATAGCACTTAAGAGTAAACCTTGAATACAGAGCCAGGAATAGTCAGTGAGCACTTGTGTATCTGGCCCAAGCAAAACAGAAACAAAAAGGCAATTCAATAACAAACATTTATCAAAACACAATCATGGTTGTGGTATAGAAATGAGTTAGAACCAAAAATATAATTATAAATTATTTAATTCCATTTAAAATCCGCCTTGATGCAATTATTACGGGAAGTAATGAAGGAAACAATGCTTTTATTTGGATACTAACGTCAACGTTTCAAATGCCATGCTTGACTTCTTTCTTGTGTTTTCCAGCATGTTTCTTCAGGAACAGGTAAAACTAAACAAGATTAAAATTTCCGGACCATTCCTCAGTAGCATCAGTCCTTAGCAATCGAACACAGTAAGATGCAAAGTATTAGATGGGGGGTGAGGGCAAATTTCACCCAATTCTGCTTACCTGTTCTGCTTCTTCGGGTGCAATCTGACTCTGGAATAGAGGTACAGCAAATTGTATCTTTTTGGGACTGTTGGGCTCCATGATAATGATAAGAATTAGTCTGAGCTGTGAAAGGCTCAGGAAGACTAACCCCCAAGTGCTGACGGGAATGTATTTCTTCAGCCCTACTCCACCCAGCCACACAGAGTGCTTTGTAATAAATAGCTGTAATTCCAGAGCAAGCAAATGAAGATGTTGAGGTCTGAGTTCCCTTCTTCAACATCCACAGTGATGCCTGAATTGCCTGCTGCAGGGAGATAGTTAGCAGCATCACCCTTCGTGTATGTGTGGGAAATGTGGACAGAGGAAGATGGACTAGGGCCGCACTCACATAAGGCGTGAAAACTTGTCTTTACCCAAGCCAGCGTGAAGTAAGAGACAACGTTCCCTTGCACTTTGTCGAAACCCAGAAAGAGGATTTTTCGGGTTCAATATGTTTTTCAACATAATGTTAAGTTTAGGGCTAAAGGGATAGTATAGGGGTAAGATGCTTGCCTTGCATGTGGTCAACCATGATTTGATTCCTGTCACTGCCAACATTTTCCCAAGCATCTTCATGAGTGGTTTCTGATCACAGAACTAGAAGAATGTCCTGAGCACTGTTGAATGTGGCTCAAAACCCAAAACAAATTAAAAAGGTGGGGCCAGAGCGGTAGTACAGTGGTTAGGGCATTTGCCTTGCATGCAGCAGGCCTGATTTCAACTGCCGGCACCACATATGGTCCACCGAGCACAAATATGTCATACTAGCTATAATGTAGTTTGGGTAGGGCCCAGGTCTCTGAGGCATATGAGACCTGGGCCCTACGCAAACAAGATGAGAATGCTATTCAGGTCTCCCAAAGAAGAATAGAAAGAGCTATGCTTGGAATATCACGTTTCACTCAAATAAGAGAAAGAATCCGGAGTTCTGACATCCGTCGACGATCAAGAATCAGGGACGCTGTCTCATTTGCCAAGGTGTCGAAAATCAGATGGGCTGGTCACGTAATGAGATTTAAAGATGACCGCTGGACTAGAGCTGTTACTGACTGGACTCCATGGGATGCCAAAAGGCCGCGTTGCCGCCCACCTACCAGATGGTCAGACTTCTTCATCAACGATCTTCATGAACGATCGGTTTGAGGCCCTTCATGTTCCCGGAGCGAACAGATGCCATTGGGCTACACTAGCACGCGACAGGGACAAATGGAGACGTTACTGGCGCCCGCTCGAGCAAATCGACGACTAACGGGAAGTTAAGTGATTAAGTGATTAAGTAGTTTGGGTTCAAGTCATTTAGACCAATGGGAGAGTATACATTTGTAGTCAATTTTTAAAATCACCAACTTCTTTGAACCTCACCTGTGAAGTGCACACAGAGCACATGTTATTTTATGATAAGTTAGGCAGTAAATAACGTGGGCTTACAATAGCTGCTGATTACTTTTCTCAATATTTAATAGATGCTCTTGTTGATAGTAATCACTAAAAAGTCTTTTAGAAAACAGCTCTTTTATCTTTATAGGTTGATGAAATTTATCTTGACTGCCTAGCATGCAATTGTTTTTCTGATTTAAGAAAAGTCCTAGAACACCTAAGGCCAAATATTGGTCCATAGTTCCCACAATGAAAATTCAAAACTACAAAACAATGCTCCCTCTGTCTAAGGGGATGTTCTTAGTCAAGACTTGACGAAAATTGGAAGTCCATAACTGTTTACAGTTACGTAGTATGGATTCAAATAGTATTCTTAAATATTTCTTGGAGCCAGAGAAATAGTACAGAGAGTACGAAGCTTGCCTTGCACAAAACTAACCCAGATTCAATCCCTGGTACCCCATATGGTCTCCTCAGGAGTGATCTCTGAGCATAGAACCAGAGAAACCCATGAACACTACCATGTTTGACTCCCAAATCAAAATGAACAAAAATAAAATATTTCTGCGGAGTTATATAATGATATGTAGTTAGCCTTCTCTTTTAATCCTTTGAAAATTTTCCTTTACTGAGTATATAAATATTGAAGAAAGCATTTACACAAGGCTTTTAATATCACATACCTATTTGTTCCCAATTTCCTTATATAAAAATTTATTCATATCCATAGATTTAACTACATATTATTACTTTATTATTATGTTTCCTATAAAGAAGGAATTACTGACCAAAATGCTGCTCTCCTTACTAAATAACACCTGATACTGAGAAAAAGAAAGAAAAGATCACGGAAAGCAAGAAAGCATAACAAAAGTCAATTGTATAATTGTCATAATGTTCACAAATTAATTGCAAGCTAAGCAAAATTAATTAAAAACTATATTGTTCTAGATATAGTGAATGGAGTTGTGGGAATTATCCTCATTTCCTTTATTTTTAGGACTGTGTATGTCCTTGAAAATCATTAACTGTTTTGTCCATCTCTTTCCCCAGGAAGTCATTACATTTATAAATTTAGGGGAATCAAATTTTGCAACGATTAAATCTTAGGACATATTCATATAGGCCAGTGCTCGTTCACATCTCATTTAAACATTTGATTTCTGTTGCATTTCATTATTCCAATTGCCAAATTTAAAAAAGAAAATTATGTTCAGGAAACTCTCAGGTCCCCTATGAGATAATGTCTCAATTCAGTTATCATGTAGATCCATTTTAAGTTTTAAGGTGTTGGTCTTCAAATCCCACAAACAATGCATAAATGAGTGATCTTGGGAGTCCATTAAGCACAATGTAGTCACTCAGCTATTCCTATTGCCCTGACCAGCATTACAAATAATTAAATGCTTGGACTCTCTGCAGGAGCTAAAATACCTTTTTTTTATTTCTTTTTGGAAATCAAGCAGCAGAATTAGTAGAAACAGCAGATTGCTAATGTGTCATTCACTCCATATGCAAGAGGGGAAGGCCAACACCTTGCCAGAAAGGTAATAGACCAGCATATCTTTCCAAAAGAATTTTCACCTGGAAATAGTATTATAGTGTGTAGTGGGTAAGATAATGTTTAGACTCTACCTTTCAAAAGATTTTGGTCCTATTCTCTGAGAGCTGTCAATATGTTATCATTGCAAAGTGGATTAAAGTTATAGACTATGGTGCTCATCAACTAAATTTATAATAGACAGATTATTTTGGATAATCTGGGTGGGTCCATTAATCCCAAGAATCTTTAAAAGTGAAATAGGAAGTAAGTAGAGAATCAGAGAAAGATTCAGTGAAAGAATGATTGGTTGGGTTTAAAGAAGGGAAAGAGGCCCCAGACAAGGAATGGAAGTAGCTTCCAAAACTGGAATGCTCAAGCTTGTCTTCTAGAGGCTTAAAAGGAATACAGGCTGGCTAACACCTGGATTTCAGCCCTCTGAGACTCTTGTTTGTCTTTATTTGACCTATGTCCTATGTAATTTTAGGGCATAACTTCATATTGTTTTAAGCCACAAAAAAGTTTGATAATTTGTTATGGCACCAATGGAAAATTGATATACAGTGCTTACTATTAGAATTGTTTCTAAACTTACATGCGATATCTGAAACTGGAAAATGAGGAACTTACTGTAATTTTGAAGACCTTTTCCATTCTAAAATTCCAGTCATCCCCATTAAAATATATTCAGTGACCAAATGTATGCAGCTTGGAAAGTTTGTTCCAAACCATAACTCAGAGTGATCAAGTCTCTTATTTTCTTTTCTAATAACTGCTCTTCATTTTTCTCTCTCTATTTGATTTCAAGAGATGTTTGTAACCAGAAAGGCAATTTATTTTGAAAAGAACACTTAAGGCATGTACAGTACACATCGACTCTTTATTTCCAGCAAATGTACTTATTTCTTGGCTACCTAATCTTGGACCTCTTTGTTAGGATGGGACAAATCACTCTTCAAATTAATGGGACCAATATTTATAAGGCCAGATGAAAAAGAAATTAATCAGAAAAAAGTTTTTTGATGTTGGCCCACACCCAGCTGTGATTCAGGCTTACTCCTGGCTCTGATTACTCCTGATGGGGCTCAGGGGACCAGAGAGGGTGCCAGGGATTGAACCCAGGTCAGCCTGTGCAAGCCAAGCATCCTTCCCACTTTACTTTCTCCGGCCCCCTAAACAGGAAATTCTCATAGTTGTTAAGGACCAAATTCATTCTGAGAAGAGATTTTTCCTTTCGGTGTTAGGGTCTTGATATGGTTATTCACATCATTTCCAAAATAGTTGGCTATATTACTAAAGGAAACAGCCAATCTGCAAAGTATAAGAACTGGGCTGTAAATAGACATGAGTTTATATTCAGTTTATGAAATGAAATTTGAGTTGTGATATGAGTGGCTTAGAAACTCAGGAAAAGATTCATCATGCCTTTTTAGAAATTTTTTCATAAAAATAATGGATTTTTTCAATTTGAATGAAAAATAAGACAAATCTTGAGTACATTTGAATAAAGGATATTGCAGTGGTGAACCTCTTACCCACGTTACTAAGGCAGTAGAGAATCAATCCTGACAATATAGAAGATAAAATAAAATAATAAATATAAATAGCAAAGAGTAAACTAAAGAGTTGTTTGTCTATCTCTGTCTCTGTCTCTATCTCTGTCTGTCTATCTGTCTCTCTCTCTCTCTCACTCTCTCTCTCTCACACACACACGCACACAAAGAAATAGCAATCATTAAATAAGTATGACTAGTACTGAGTGTAGTTTGGAGTATATGAGTATATCAAGCCAGCATGCGTAAACCTCAAACTTACACAATGTCAGATAGCAATTACATCTCAATAAAACTGGGGAAAAGTAAAAAGAACAAAAAATGTAAACGTTTCTTATATATTGCGCTATTGTGTTTTTTTCCCCCTTCTTTCTTACTAAGGGCATTTGTCTGGGAAGAATTATTTTTGCCTGAATTAAATATGGATGGGTAACTTAGGCCCATTTCAGGTTCAACAAACATCTTGAACTATTTTTCAAACATTTGGGATTTGGCAAAAAATATTTTACTCAGTAATTTTCTGCTTAATTTTTAAATCCTTGTGTGTTTTAAGGAGAATTTAATCCGTATGTTTCTGATTCGTTTTACCATTTACTGATCAGACTGGATTTGGGCTGCTATTTTTTGGTAGGGGGAGAATTTTAAAAAATACTATTAGAGACTTTAAAATAATTCTTGAAAAAAGAATCAAGAGACCACTAGGGAGATAGCACAGGAGGACAGGTATGGACCTTGCAAGGTTAGTCCTGACACCATGTGTGCCCCTTGGAACTATACCAGGTGTGGCCTTGCAGGCCCCAGAACACTGCCAGTGGTGGGGATAATCCCCACAGAGGCTGTCATGAGGAAAACCACATATCCCAGGCCTGGCATTGAACCACCAGCCTAGTTGGACAAACATCCCTTCCCGTCTTTCCACCCCCTTGATGATCGTTGTTTGCGAGACTGCTCCAAGAAAATGAAGCCTTGAAAGAGCTTCATCAGTCAGAGAGTAAATAAAGAGCTAAAAGAGATTCTGGATGACCGTGAGGCATGTAAAAGGATGCACAAACACAGTAACCTCTCCCGCTCCACCCAACTGCTTCTGCTGCAAGAATGAATCATAGCTAGCTGCTCACGGAATTTGAACATTCTCACCATTTTGTGTGCTGGTCTCCGTAGCATTTGAGTAAAAATATGGGGGCCTCAAGTCAGGAATAGGAAGAAAACCCCAAACTCAGATGTCTCTAGGAATTCAGAAAAGCACTATGATTAGATCCAGAGCGAAGAGAAAGTGAAAATGAGTCCATAGAGGAGGAAAGCAGGAGAGAGAACAAAGGGAAAATGTTTCTGAAAAAGTTAAATGGAGTATAATTTATGTGTACCTGGACCCCCAAACATCATGCCCTTGAATGTAACTAATGTTATAACCACTTACAATAAACTGATTATGTAGTTAAGAAACCAAAATGACCTGTGTTACTCATTTTCAATCTTTCAGAATTTTGGTGCAAAGAAGTTTTTACAAAACCACCATTATCATATCTTTGATTTTTATTTCTCCTCAGATGTTTTAGATTACCTTATTCATAAGTCACATGTACTAGTTTAATTGCTATTAAATTACTTTGTATTTATATAGGTCTTATTTATGAAAAAAAAACCATTATAACATCATGTATATGTGTGTATATGTGTTTGCATGCATAAAACTGCATAGAAACTTTTTTTTGTTTTTTCTTCTAGAATTAACACTATAAAACTGTATTAATTGAGTTGAATATAAAAATACTAGGCTTAAATCATTAAACAAATTTTAGAGCTGTAGAGCAATGTTCTGTTATCATTTTGCAAAGTATTTATTAAACACTTGCTATGTGTTCAATATTGTGATGAATAGTTAAGAGACTGAAACTCGGAGTAGATTTCTGAATTTAAGTGTTAGAATATAATTTTAGAAAATGAAGACTAAGACGATTCTAAGTTTCAGTTCACAGTTTCTGATTGCAATAAAATATATGCTTTTTTTTTGTATAAGCAAACTGCCTTGGAAACATTCCTTAATTTCATATTTAGAAAAAAATTTAAATTAAGATCTTTAAAAAATCTCAAACTCTATAGCTCTGCAACCCAGTATCTTGGGAAAATTCTCTCAGTTTACATCAAACTATTTTAAATCATACCTTCCAGTAAGAAGCCAACTGTGTCAATCTGGGACCAGTTTCTGGCATTTCATAAGAATGACAAGTAGATTGTAAATCACAAGGAATTATTTCCAAGCGCCTAAGCAGCCTATTGTTCGCAATGTCTCTAAGTTTTTTTGTTCTAATGAGCAATTTTGAAATGAAATATTTGATACACTGAAAAGATTTAGATTTCGCAAAGAATCAGAAGATAGGACAAGGACCTGCAGTTTTGGATCTCACAGCGCTCACTTGAATTTAATATGCACTGAGTTGCCAGCCCACACGACCCTCCCCAGAAAGCATCTGTGTTCACCTTCTTGGAAAAAAATGCAACTGCTGCTACTTCGGGAAAGGATATTTGCTTTAAATGTTAACAAAGGACAATGCTCAGAAGAAAAGTAAATAAACCTGATCATTTTTAAATTTTTTTAAAATTGAATCACAGTGAGATACACAGTCACAAAGTTGTTCATGATTGGGTTTCAGGCATACAATGTTCCAGTATCTGTCCCTTCACCGGTCTACATTTCCCACCACCAATGTCCCCAGTTTCCCACCCATCCCCCAACCCCCACCTGCCACCATATCAGGAACTCTTCTTCTCTCTGTCTCTCTGTCTCAGTCTCTCTGTCTTCCTCTGTCTCTCTATCTCTGTCTCTGTCTCTCTGTCTCTCTCTGTCTCTCTGTCTCTCTGCCTCTGTCTGCCTCTGTCTCTCTGTGTCTGTGTCTCTGTCTGTCTGTCTGTCTGTCTGTCTTTCCTTTTGGGCATTACAGTTTACAATACAGACCTGAAAGGTTATCATATATATCCCTTTATCTGCTTTCAACACTCAGATCTTGTCCACTCTTTTCTTTTAGTTTGTGTAGATTCCCAGGATGGGCTGTTGCTACTCAGATTCTCTAAATGTGGCAAGAGAGCTAGAGTGGTAATTCAAATATGCTTGCAAATAGAATGATTAAAATGTCCTATTTGCATGAGTTAAAAGGGATTTAATGAGTCAATTATTTTCCTCCACAAAAATATTATCTATTGTTTATTCATTTTGTTTTTGCTTGTCTTTTGGGACGAAGGCCACACCTGGAAGTTGCATCTTTTCTCAAACCACAATACAGATTTAACCTGCTTAACTGATAATGTTAACTTACCAACTACCTGACTAGCTTAATGTGAAGTTTATCTGTTCTTCCACATTTCTTTAATACATATACAATCATAATCTAACCAATAGAACCACCAAAGTGTTTAGTTTTTTAAAGGAAAAAGCAAGATAATATCACCACTGCTATTCATTTTGCTTTAAAGAAATTCTGAAGCACTATCTTCCCGTTGTTCATCAATTTGATCAAGTGGGCACCAGTAATATCTCCATTGTGAGACTGTTGTTACTGTTTTTGACATATTGAATATGCCACAGGGAGCTTGCCGGGCTCTGCCGTGCGGGCGGGATGCTCTTGGTAGCTTGCCTGGCTCTCCAAGAGGGACAGAGGAATCGAACCCAGGTCAGCCACATGTAAGGCAAACACCCTACCTGCTGTGCTATTGCTCCAGCCCTTCAAGAAATTAGCAACAAATATTTAATACATTTTTAAATCTTAAAAATATCTGTGTAATATTCCATGCTATGGGCCATTATACATTAACGTTATTTCCTGTGGCTTATTGCTACAAATTATATCGTAACCAAACCCACATTATTACTGATTTTCCTTTGTTTGGGGGGCCACACCCAACTGTGCTCAAGGCTTACTCCTAGCCATGTACTGAGAAATCATTCCTGGCAGGGCATCTGGAAGGCCATATTTGGTGATGAGGATGGAAGCTGGGTAGGCAGCATGCAAGGCATATAAAAAATAATGCTCTTTATAGAGATCCTACCCAACAGTGCTTCAGGGACCTATGAGTCGCTCCCAGTAACATAGGCTTGATGGTTCAATGCTTGAACCCAGTTGAGTGATGCTCAGGCCAGTTGACTGGTGGACCACCAGGACCACTTTAGCAGTGCTCAGTGGGGGGTCAGTATAGTGTTGAGGACAGAACTAGAGAATCACACATGCTAAGCACCAGTTTCCGTTTGGAGTTTTCTCTCTAGCATGTGTCATCTTATTTTGACTTCCATCTAACTAGAGCTTCTAGAATTGTAGTGTTTTTGTCTTGTACTTTTCTAACCAAGAGCATGTGATGCAAGCGTCATCTTCTACAACTCTCTCTTCTCCACTTTCTTCACACACTAGTTCAGAGTGGAGAAGTAGCTCAAAGGATTGTGCACACCATTCTCACATGGGTCATGAGGGTTTCATGACCAGCACCGCGAGGTTCCTCAAGCTCTTCCAGGAGGAAGTGTCCAGCACAGAGCCCCAGGTACTGGTGGACTTGCCCCCCAAAACCAAAGCGAAACAACCAATAAAGAGAAAACTAAACCCAAAGAGTTCATTTCATTTCCAATCTAGGAAAAACATGTTCTTTTAGAATTAGTGGTTACGTCATACTCAGAAGTTTCTTTTCCTAGAAAACAATGTGATCTGTATCTGTTCATTATCCAATCGAGTAGACACTAAATGACTGTTTGGAATAGAAATCTCCAGACCCGCCTTCTTTCTGAGATGGAGACGTCTCAAACGGTCTGTCCTTAATGTTTCAGTACTGTCCTCTGCAGCAGTGTTTGAACAAATATTGGCAGCTGGGAAGCTGTGGAGAAGGGGAATACAGAATGGACAAGGAAGCTTGAACCGGTATTTGGGACACAAAGAATAGTCCCGAAGAAAAATAGTGAATTAAGCATGTCAGCAAAAGTCATTCCCGTGGACTCGGCATCTATAGAAAAGGGCTTTATCTGCTCAAACACCATCTTTGAAATAGCTGAGAAATGTCCGAGGTTTTGTAGAAATGACTTTGCCCAGCTACTTTTCCCTCAAATCTTTATTTTATTGAGACTCAATTTTCATATTGTAGAAATTTCAGGTGGCATACACTGTGTTTTTTGATGAATTTGTATGTCACAGTAAGATTGCCACAGAAGATTAGTTAATGCTGCCATCCTGCTATATGTAATTTCTTCTTTTATGGTAAAAACTTTTAATATCTAACATCTTAGCAACTTTAAATTATATACCATCGTATCATACTCTATCTTTTTTCCATTTTGGTGATCAGGACTGTCTCAGAAACAAGATTAACTTGAACATGTATGTCAGTATTTGTCAGTCTCTGAGACAGGCAGTAAAGGACAAAGCAGTCAACTCTGGCCAATGAAGCATTTTCTGGCAGAATCGATTCCTCCCTGAATATGTGGGATCGAGCTTTTAGGGGCAAGTCTTGTTTTGATTCGAGGGGATTACTATATTTGCTCCCATTATTTGGGGGTGAAACCAGGTCAATCCTAGTTTCCTGTTTACAAAATAGCTCACTTCCTTAGATTCTATTTGAGTCCCATGGCTATGTATAGACGTGGAAAGTGAGCCGAAGCCAACAGGTCTGACTGGGTTTCCTATGGGTCCCCATACCCCCAAGTGAGCTCTGGAGGCAAGCATGAGCTCTGCAGTCAGGGGAAAAGCAGTCGGCGACACCATCCCACAGCCTTTCAAGATACCCAGAGGCCTTGGATTCAGGAAGGAGCTAGCAAGTGACCTTTCAGATGGGTACAAAATGTCCCTGGAGTGCTGCATGAGTCATTTCAAGTATTTCTACCTCTCAGAACTTATTTCTTATTAGCGATGATGCGATTTCAATTTTGTGACATTTTGACTATGGTGCTGTTGTATTCTGCAGAACAGAGAATTTGTCTGTCCACTTTGTGCATGTGTGTTATGCCTGGCAATTTGCAAAGGGAGTATACAATAAGGTGAAAAAGATTATGTGTGTTTGTGTATGTGTGTGTGCATGTGCGTATGTATGTGTATGTGTGTGTATGTCTGTGTGTGTAAATAAAATGTGTCTGGGGGAGGAGTGATCACACCGGTTTTTTGCCTCACATGCAAGGTTCTAATACCCTGTCTGTATAGGGCATTGTATGTCTCACGGAAGATCCTCCTGAGACATCCCCCCATCCCACCCTACCACTGTGGCAGGGCATTCCCTTTTGTTATCTCTCTCCTTTTGAGTGCTGTGGTTTGCAAAAGAGACATTGAGTGGCAATCTTGTTCGGTCTATAGTCTACTCTCATCACGCATTTCCCATCCTGAGAGAAACCTCCCGACATCCTTATCTTAGAACTTCAGTTTTGTTTCTATTTTAGAGAAGTAATATTTTAAAAATATGCATTAATTGATAACCTACTATCCTAAATAAAAATTCTGCCTTGACCACACACATTTCTTAATTTTTATTTTATTTTTTTAAAAAAATTTATTAGTGAAACACCATGAGGTACAGTTGTAGACTTACAAATTTTTGCACTTGGGTTTCAGTTATACAATGATCAAATACCCATCCCTCCACCAGTTCCCATTCTCCACCACCACCAGTACCAGTATCCCTCCCACCCCCATTTCCCCATCCCACCCTACCACTGTGGCAGGGCATTCCCTTTTGTTATCTCTCTCCTTTTGAGTGCTGTGGTTTGCCAAAGAGACATTGAGTGGCAATCTTGTTCGGTCTATAGTCTACTCTCATCACGCATTTCCCATCCTGAGAGAAACCTCCCGACACCCTTTATTTGGTGCTCTCTTCTCTATCTGAGTTGCCTTTTCCCGTAGCGTGTGCGGCTGTCCTTCAAGCCATGGAGTAATCCTCCTGGTACTTATCTCAGCTATTCTTAGGTGTTAGTCTCCTATTTTGTTACTTTATGTTCCCCAGATGAATGCAATCTTTCTATGTCTATCCCTCTCATTCGGACTCATTTCACTTTGCATGATACTTTCCATGTAGTACTACTTGTATGTTTAATTTTTATTTTTAATTGATTAATCACTGAGTCACATCCTTCTGGAGTTTTGCTGTTTAGCTTCATGCTTCTGTGTATACAATACTAACCTCTCCTACCACCAAAATTCTAGTGTTACCTCCCCACCCAAAAGACCCATTTCTTTTCCTGGTCTCTCAAATAACTGCTGTACATAAAAGACTCCATAGTTAGTTTTCCTGCTTGCTTGTCAGTTCATTGGCTTTAGTTATTTGTATTCCATTTGAGAGAAAGCATCCAGTTTCTTTGGTTGTCACCTTCCTTACTTATTTCACTTAGCACAATCACCTCGATATTTATCCATTTTGTCTCAAAGAGCATAATTTCATCATTTCGAAAAGCAGTTGATACACTGCATTTTATTCTAGCGTATATGCCGCAGAATATGGACTGCAATTTCTTCTTCCAGTCCTCTGTTGATACACATTTAGGTTGACTCAGGTTTGGTAATTGAGAATAATTAGTGTGTTTTTTTTTTAAATCAGATAAATAGCCATGAGAGGTATTGCTGGATCATATAGAATTTACATTTTTAGTTTTATGATAGAGGTGCTTACTATTTCCCATGGTGGCTAGGTATTTTCCCACCAACAACGTACTTTTTAAATATAGATTCTCTCTAACTAATTTCTGGTATTCATGATGATGGCTATTCTTATGGGTATGAGGTGATATTTTTATTATGGATTGACTTGTATTTTCTAGAA
Source organism: Sorex fumeus (assembly GCF_029834395.1). Classification (NCBI taxonomy): domain Eukaryota; kingdom Metazoa; phylum Chordata; class Mammalia; order Eulipotyphla; family Soricidae; genus Sorex; species Sorex fumeus. Next base: position 8,898,394 of record NW_026606059.1, on the reverse strand, counting down.
AATAAATGATACTGATTATTTTTTATGTATCTAAAGACTTTTTTAAAAAGAAGAATCTATTCACTCATTGAGCTTGGTGGTCTTCTACATAACTTCACCATCAAATTTTCTGTGTTCCTACTGGACGGCCATTGCTATGAAATTTGAAGATATCACATGGCCACATATGTACCGAGGATTGATTTCAGGGCTTGGAAACTTGAAGAGGATCAATCAGAACAGTAAATCCTTTGATAGTAACTTTAGTAACACTGTTGTGAGACATAACAATCATCACAAATTTCTCTTTACTTATTTATTTCTTGGTAACTGAAGTCTCTTCCACTCATACGCTGTGGTGTTTATCCCACTAGTATGTTTGCTTTGTTTTTCCGTTTGCTTGAAATGTCCCTGTCTTCACCATCTAATTTACTCCTAATATTTTAAGGGTTTCTTTCATGAAACCTACTCCAAGAAGTTCCCTTCATCTCTTCTAATATCTTGTATTGAATTTAGAAATTTTCTTTCTAATTCATAGGCCTCATAAGCTCTCATTACATGTCTCATACCATATTGTACTTTTTTTGGTTCACCATTGAGTAAAAAAATACCAGGCTTTGTGTATATATATTTTTTATCCCTAACATTTAGTTCAGTGCTGCATAAAAGGAGAAAGATAACTAACTTTGCTAGTTAAGACTTAATTTCAGTCTTGGATTATGGGTGGGGTTTAGATATTTGTAAGCAATGGGGGAACTTGATTGAACTGAGACTTTGAACCAAGATTCATGCATAAAAATATCCCATGAGTATTTCTGCAGCTAGGGAGGAGAAAACTTATAGGAACGGGAAGCTTGTCCATACGAGGGGAGCACATGGGTTATTGGGAATCTGTCAGCAGGCTGTACAGATTGACCAGGTTATGTATGGAAGTGCCAGGGTATATATATTTGGGACATTGTAGATAACTTGATGTCATCTACATTGTTTTTAAATAAAAAATTATGCAAATAGAGTGATAAAAATTACTTTCAATGATCGTGTATTATTAACATTTAGGACTGGAAACAAATTGAATGGTTAATAAAGTACAATAGACAATTTCCTGAGATAGAAAAGTTTCAACAAAATAGATTATCCCATGTAAAATATACATGGCAAAAAAAAAATTACAGTGGTAGCTCCAAGGAGAGCATGGTGAGGTCAGAGATAAAATCTGTTTTGCTACACATTGTATGCTCACTGCTCAGTATTAAACATGGCAGATAGTAGGTAGGATATTAATTTTTTATGTGAATCAGTGAATGGATGTATGGTGATATAATTCTTTTAATATGTAAAGTACCTATCTTAGCGCAAACCCTGGTTTTGATTTCCGACTTTGTTCCCTGGCTTGTTTTATTTTGTTTCACTTCTACCAGCTCTGATACAGCGGTGTAAGCAGTGGATTTAGATTAATGATAGAGAGTTGTGGCTTTGCTATAGCTCACATCACTGTCATTCTCTCCCAGTGGCTTCTCCAGATTCCCAGGCCTTTGCACAATTAATGCTACTGTTTTGAAATCAGTTTTAGAACTTTGATCTCAGGCTCTAAAAATGCCCTTGTTGTAAACAAGCAACAGTGCTAATAATAACCATATCACCTGCTCATCCACAGGGTTTCATGTGTGTTTAATTAATGATTGAGAACAAATGTCACCATCATTGCCTCAGACTAGACAGGGGACAATTATATCTTCTACTTATTTTTTCTGCTTGAGGGATATATAAAGCTTTCAGAGAAGGTTGCTAAGGATTCAGAGAAAATAGTTTTACATGTTAATAAAATTTGTATTTGAAAACATTTACCATGAGTTTCTTATACGCTCGAGTCAATTTCATATAAAATCCTATATTTTACAATCTGTAAAGATATATGTTCAAGAATATTTAGCTATAATGCTATTAAAACTGAAAGCCTGAAAATCAATGAAAAATCCATCATAAATTATGGCAGACACTAAGGCAGAATCATAAGTTGTGTTTTGGAAATGGAACAAATCTATAGGTGTAGGGCTAAAGAAAGAGTGAGTATGTAGAAAATGTTTGAGATATTGTTAAATGAAAAATTGCAGAATTGTGGAGCAAAAATTTTAGTAACAAAGCAATTCTTGTGAAAAAATACAGATCACATGACAAACACACAAACTTGCTTATGATGACTACGTTACAGATTAACTGACTGAGAGTAATGGACAAGTTACTTCTGTGTTTTACAATTTTTCCCTGTGGTCTCTGCACTCATTTTAACCTATAGCAATTAATATTAAAAGCAACATAAAAGAGTCACATTTTAGCATAGGTTAAAGAGTAGTTCTGTCACTTTGATGTTGATTTTTAATGTAAAATAATTAGAAGTAATAGCCATACACTCCCATTACCTCTAGCAAGAATGGAATTCAAAAATTTCAGCAATCCTTCATAGAAGGTACAGGTGTTAGTTACAGAGATCCAACTCTTTAATTGCTATGTGGTAGAAAATACATTTCTGGGGCTGCAGAGATAGCATGGCGGGTAGGGCGTTTGCCTTGCACGCGGCCGACCCGGGTTTGATTCCCAGAATCCCATATGGTCCCCTGATCACCGCCAGGAGTGATTCCTGAGTACAGAGCCAGGAGTAACCCTTGTGAATTGCCAGGTGTGACTCAAAAAGCAAAAAAAATACATTTCTGTATTAAATTAAATTTTTTGTTATTGTTCTTTGCTGTTTGAGTCACACCTGGTGATGCTCAGGGATTGTTCCTGGCTCTGAACTTAGCAATTACTCCTGGCTGTGCTTGGGACACCATATGTGATGCTGGGAATCAAACCTGGGTCGGACACATGCAAGGCAAGTGCCCTCCCTGCTGTACGACCTCTCCAGCCCCTGTATTAAAATCTGTATGGTATAAATTTCTAGTGTTTGGAAGACTAGAATAGTTCACATTGTACATCATATCTTGGGTAAACTGAAGTTCCAAGTCAATTATTCACCAATTACTGTGTATTTTCTGTTTCATTTTAATAAATCCTACAACTCAGTTACCCTTTCTCTTTTTGAACCACATTGGCTTTGAGCAGACACTTTAATAGAATTTACACACTTTCGTACTTTTAGTCTCACTGTGTCCTTTCTTTCCTTAAAAGTCCAAAGTCATCCTTCATTTTTACATTTTCAAGTTTATGTCTAATGATTTATGTCTTAAATTTACCCTCCAAACCTTAGCTAAAATTTCATTTTCTGAGAAGTCTTCCTCAGTTTCTCTCCTTTCCTTTCTACAAAGACTGAAGTGGTAATTCTTTGGCTGTGAGTTCCTAAAAACAATGCTTTTCACAGTGTTCTATTCCTTTCGACCTATTATACACAGGTACAATTTGACTCCAGGATAACTTGAGAATGCCTTGTTAATAGTGTGTTCTTGGCAATGAATCTGTCCTTGACACATTGAATACATTATTACATAGATAAACTGTTGGCAATAGACGTATAAGGCAAGATTGCAATTGCTAGATTAGCGTTTTTATGCTAGAATCTATAATTTTATGTGTGTCAAATTGTTTATCTTAACATATCAATGTGTCACAATTTTGATCATTCAGAAATGAGTAAACAGAGACACCAAGATAGCCAGAGATTTGTCCAAAGTTCAGGTATGCAAAAGCACAATTGTACACAGTGTGGCAGACATCAGAGTGATAGAGCCTATATCAGAACATAAATATATCCAATTACTAGGATAGCTTGATGGGTATTGAACAAACAAGCAGTTGTCATATCTCAGAAATCTTGTTACATGACAGAAATCGGAGGCCAAAAATAGATGAGCCAGTTCTTGATGTACAGTTCTATGATGCCTAATAAATTAATTGCCCATTCATGGACAAGAGCTATCGTACTAGTTAATAATCAAGGAGTAGGGAAAATAGTATGGAATGTTGTTAGAAGAAGGTCACTCAGAAGAATTATGTTGACTATGTTGGAATGTAAACAAACTGGATGAGATAAAATTCTACTACTAACTTGTTAATAAGAGATCAATGTGATTTTATAATTTACTTAACTATAATTCTATTTTCCATTAAAATACTATAACCAATCAGATATGTCTACCAGCCACAACTAAACCTACATAAATTATTTAAATTAAATGCAGTATGAAATAATGAACATAAAAGTAACATTCACTGAACAAATGCTAAAAGTCTTGTGGCATAACTACTAATTTTACATTTTTAGAGATGATTGAAGCTGAAAAGATGAAGTGTCCATATTAAGCAAAGAATTTAGGGGAAGAATGATTCTTTGGGATAATAGCCTGTCACAAGAATTGGTATAAAGTGGAACTAACTTGTTACTCAAATTTATGTGAGGCTGTACTTCTAAAGCTTTTTTAAGAAGGCAGTAATTAACTAAAGACGAGATGTCGGCACACAAATATTGATGATTGGATTTTCCGATACATTTTTTGGAAAATCATCCTTTTATTTTTCTGTAAGAGTTTAATGATCAAGGCAATTTTTGTAACCCCTGTGCTAAATAGTGGACCTTTTCTTGATCCTCTGTGTACCTCAACAGACCCCCAACCACTACAAGGTGTGATCCTTGAGCACAAAACCAGGAGTAAGTCCTGATCACCACCCTATCTAGCCTCTCTCACCGCCCACACCCAAAGAAAAGACCCAAAATTGTGCATAAAATGTATAGTTTTTAAAAATATTGTCACACATTTTAAATACACATTGTTGTTGTATTTTAATCAATCCTTTCTTTACGTGATTAGCCTTGCAAGAAATTTATTAATTTTATTAGCCCACAAAGAACATGATTCTAGCTTGCCTGTTTTATCATAATTTAATTATATTTCCCCCTTCTCTATAATGCCAACCCATCACTATTTTTTTCTCTTCTACTATGCCTCATCATTCTAATTGGGGAGGGTTCCTTCCTGAGTAGCATTTAGGGAAATCTGGAGCCATGTCTGAAGATACTGACCCACCTGGTACTGGGAGCCACCAGAGTATACCCTTGGCAGTATTTGGAACCCTGGAGTGGGCCGCGCATAGTGATACTGGCAGGCGTCTGGTACCGAGGAATAAACTGGGATGATTTAAATGTGTCCCAGCATCCTGTGCTACCTCCTTGCCACATCTACTCTCTATTTTTAAAACATAGTATTTTGTTGTGTTTCAAGTTATAACAACGTAGGGTCACAATTTCCTTCTTTCAAAACCCGGTTTGATTTTTATCTCGCAATTTTTGATATGTAATATGTTCTTTAGTTGAAGATATTCTATATTTTGTTTTTATTTTTATTTTGGGGACCAAACTCAGATGTACTCAAGGCTTGCTCCTGGCTCTAAGTTCAGGGGTCACTCGTGGTGGTACCCAGAGGAACATATGCAGTGCTGAGAATTAAACCTAGATTAGTTATTTGCAAGGCAAGAGTCTTACCCACTATACAGTCTCTTTTTTTCAAGATATTTTTATGTTCCATCATAATTCCTTATGAAACTTATGAGTTATTTGGAAATTTGAAGCCCCCAAACATGTATTTATCAATTGCTTATTTATTCCCAGATCCTCACCCCAGTTTATTTATTTATTTATTTATTTATTTAATTTTTATTAGTGAAACACCATGAGGTACAATTGTAGACTTACAAATTTTTCTACTTGAGTTTCAGTTATACAATGATCAAGTAACCATCCCTCCACCAGTGCCCATGCTCCATCACCACTAATCCCAGTATCCCTCCCACCCCCCATCTCCCCATCCCACCCTGCCTCTGTGGCAGGATATTCCCTTTTGTTCTTTCTCTCCTTTTGGGTGCTGTGGTTTGCCAAAGAGGAATTGAGTGGCAATCATGTTCGGTCTATAGTCTACTTTCAGCATTCATCTCCCATCCAGGGAGGCTCTTCCCAACACCCTTTATTTGGTGCTCCCTTCTCTATCTGAGCTACCTTTACCCCTAGAGTGTACAGCTGGCCTCCAAACCATGGAGTAAACCTCCTGGTATTTATCTCAGCTATTCTTGGTTGTTAGTATCCTATTTTGTTATTTTATGTTCCCCAGATGAATGCAATCTTTCTCTCTCTCTGTCAGTCTCTTGCTGACTCATTTAGCTTAGCATGATACTTTCCACGTAGTACCACTTGTATATAATTTCATGACTTCATCCTTTCTACCAGCTACATAGTACTCCATTGTGTAGATGTACCAAAGTTTCTTTAACCAGTCATCTGTTCTTGGGCACTCAGGTATTTTCCAGATTCTAGCTATTGTAGACAGTGCTTCAATGAACAAACAAATGCAGATGTCACTTTGGTTATACTTTTTTGCCACTCTGGGTTATATTCCCAGGAGTGGTATTGCTGGGTCAAATGGAAGCTCAATTTCTAATTTTTGGAGAATCGTCCATACTGTTTTCCAAAAGGACTGAACCAGTCGGCGTTACCAGCAGTGGAGGTTCCCTTTCTCACCACATCCACACCAACACCGGTTGCTTTTGGTCTTTTGGATGTGGGCCAGTCTCTATGATGTGAAATGATATCTCATTGTGGTTTTGATCTGCATCTCCCTGATGATTAATGATGTAGAGCATTTTCTCATGTGCCTTTTAGCCATTCGGATTTCTTCTTTGAAAAAGTTTCTGTTTATTTTGTTGCCCCATTTTTTTTGATGGGGTTGGATGTTTTCTTCTTGTGGAGTTCAACCGGTATTTTGTATATGCTTGATATCAACCCTTTGTCAGATGTGTATTCAGCAAATATCCTTTCCCATTCTGTGAACTTTCTTTGTATTTTGGTCACTGTTTCTTTTGAGGTGCAGAAGCTTCTTAGTTTAAGATAGTCCTATTTGTATTTCTCTGTTTTCACTTGCTTGGCCAGTGGCGTGACATCTTTGAAGATACCATTAGCTTCAATGTCATGGAGGGTTTTGCCAACTTTGTCTTCAGTGTTTATGAGAAACAGCCTGATGCCCCATTCGCTCTCAACGGAACGACCATCTCTGAATGCAACAGCTATGTGTACCTAGGTTGAGAAATCAACATGACAAATAACCTGGCACCCGTGCTGTGTAAGAGGAATGCCTTCAAGAGCATCGAAGAAATAGCTAAAAGGACAAAGAACCTCCAGCTCCGGGCACATCTCTTCGATTCCACTGTTCTTCCTGCATTAACATGTGCCTCAGAGACCTGGGCCCTACAAAAATAGGATGAGAACAGTATTTGGGTCGCCCAAAAGGAATTGAAAGAGCTATGCTTGGAATATCACGTTTCACTCAAATGAGAGAAAGAATCCGGAGTTCCAACCTCCATCGACGATCAAGAATCAGGGATGCTGTCTCATTTGCCACGGCGTCAAAAATCAGATGGGCTGGTCACATAATGAGATTTAGAGACAACCGCTAGACTAGAGCCATTACTGACTGGATTCCACGGGATATCAAAAGACTGCGTGGCCTCCCACCTACCAGATAGACTTCTTCATCAAGATCATGAATGACCAGTTTGAGGCTCTTCGTGTTCCTAGAACAAACAGACGCCATTGGGCCACACTAGCACGTGACAGGTACAAGTGGAGACATTACTGGTGCCCACTCGAGCAAATCAATGATTAACAGGAAGTCAAGTGATCAAGTCTTCAATGTACCATATGGATTCCAGTCTGATGTTGAGGTCTTTAATCCATTTTGATCTCACGTTTGTACACGGTGTTAGGCAGAGATCTGAGCCCACTTTTTTGCATGTAGCCGTCCAGTTTTGCCAGCACATTTTGTTAAAGAGGCTTTCCTTGCTCCACTTCAATTTTCTTGCCCCCTTATCAAAGATTAGGTGATCATATGCTTGGGGGGAGGTGTCAGTATATTCAACCCTGTTCCATTGGTCTGCAGCTCTGCCTTTGTCCCAGTACCAGTCTGTTTTAATTATTACTGCTTTGTAGTAGAGTTTGAAGTTAGGGAGGTTGATTCCTCCCCTTTTCTTTTTTCCAAGAATTTCTTTTTTTTTTATAATTTATTTATTTATTGAATCACTGTGGGAAAAGTTACAGAGCTTTCAGGTTTAGGTCTCAGTCATGTAAATATCAAACACATTTCCCTTTACCAATACTTATTTTTAACCGCGAACCCCAATAGAACCTCACCTCCCACTCCTCCCAATTCCTGTGAGGCAGATGAGGTCTAGTTAACACTCTATCTACTTTGACTAGATTCATTGTTTCGATAAAAGATGCACCATTATTATTTAGAGTTTACGACACCCCCCCCCCCCCAAATCAGACATGCTGAAAAAGCGTTGTGGAATGATTTGCTTTCTACAGCTGGGTTTTAAGAATTAAATGATGTCGCGATAGCGGCCGCGCAGTTTTGGATTTCTGCTATTTTACTTATTAACCCTGGAAGTAAAAGGTAAAGGCAAGGTAAAGGCCCTCCCGTTGATCGTCGATTTGCTCGAGCGGGCCCAGTAACGTCTCCATTGGAGACTTTGTTGTTACTGTGTCTGGCATATCGAATACTCTCGGTAGCTTGCCGGGCTCTCCGAGAGGGGCGGAGGAATCGAACTCGGGTCGGCCATGTTGGCCGCTTGTAAGGCGAACGCCCTACCCGCTGTGCTGTCGCTCCATCCCTGGAAGTATTTCTATTAAAAGTTAGATAGTTAAGAGATTGGTTTTTGTGCTCTGGAGTCATGGCCATGCCGGAGAGCCGCTCGTGGGGGGCAACTGTGACCTCGGTGACCTCGGTAGGGCGTGAAGGACGGATCGGAACGCCCCCCTTCCCATGAGGTCCCTGCCGCCCCCACCCCCGGCTCAAACCTGCTGTCCACAAGGCTCCCGTGCGGCCGCCATCTTTCTTTCCAGAGTTTGCAAGAATTTCTTTACCTATTCTTGGGAACTTATTGTTCCATGTAAATTTCAGGAGTGTTTATTTCATTTCTTTGAAGAATGTCATGGGTATCATCATAGAGATCACATTGAATTTGTACAGTGCTTTGGGAAATATTGCCATTTTGACAATGTTAATTCCCCTGATCCATGAACAGGTTATATTTTCCATTTCCTCGTGTCCTCTTTTATTTCCTGAAGTAGCATTTTGTAGTTTTCTTTGTACAGGTCCTTTACTTCCTTAGTTAAGCTAATACCTAGGTTAAGATTTTCTAGGGCACAATTGTAAATGGGATTGTTTTCTTCATGTCACTTTCTCCTCTCTCACTATTTGCGTATAGGAAAGCCATGGACTTTTGGGTATTGATTTTATAGCCTGCAACTTTACTATATGAGTCTATTGTTTCTAGGAGTTTCTTGGTAGAGGTTTTAGGCTTCTCTAAATATAGTATCATATCATCTGCGAATAGTGAGAGCTTGATTTCTTCCTTTCCTACCTGGATTCCCTTAATATCTTTTTCTTGCCCAATTGCTATTGTAAGTACTTCCAGTACTATATTGAACAGTAGTGGAGAAAGTCGGCATCCTTGTCTTGTCCCTGATATTAGGGGGAAGGCTTTTTCAGGTTTTCCCCATTGTGGATGATCCTTGCTGTAGGCTTGTGGTAGATGGCTTTAACTATATTGAGGAAAGTCCCCTCTATACCCATTTTGGCCAGGGTTTTTATCATAAATGGGTACTGGATCTTGTCAAATGCTTTCTCTGCATCTATTGGTATGATCATATGACTTTTATCTTTTCTTTTTGTTGGGCTGGACACGTAATGAGATTTGGAGAAGACCACTGGACTAGAGCCATTAATTACCAACTGGATTCCATGGGATGTCAAAAGATTGCATGGCCACCCACCTATGAGATAGTCAGACTTCTTCATCAAGACCCTGATGATCGGTTTGAGGCTCTTTGTGTTCCTAGAATGAGCAGATGTCATTGGGCTACATTAGCACGCTACAGGGATGAATGGAGATGTTACTGGTCCCTGCTCGAGCAAATCGATGCGTAATGGGTTGTCAAGTGATCAAGTAATCTTTTGTTCATATGATGAATTAAGTTGATTGATTTCTGAATGTTATACCATCCTTGCATCCCCAGGATAAATCCCATTTGGTCATGGTATATGATCTTTTTGATGAGTTGTTGAATTCTATTTGCTAGTATTTTGTTGAGACTCTTTGTATCTGTGTTCATCAGGGATATAGGCCTGTCATTTTCTTTTCTTGTGATGTCTTTGTTTTCTTTTTGTATTAGAGAGATATGGGCTTCATAGAAACTGTTTGGGGGGAGTTTCTGTTTTTCAATTTCCTGGAAAAACTTGAGAAGAACTGGCAATAGGTCCTCTTTAAATATTTGGAAAAATTCACTAATGAATCCATCTGGACCTGGGCTTTTGTTTTGGGGAAGACTTTAACTTTTCCATCCTTTAACTTTGACTCTGTGTTTGCTATGACTGTTGAGATGAGTTTCTTGTAGGCAGCGGAATGTTGGGTTCTGTCTCTGAATCCATTTTGCCATTCTGTGTCTCTTAATTGGTGAATTTAGACCATTGACATTCAGAGAGATTATTGTTATGAGGTTTTGTGTCATCTTTCTGTAAGGGTGTGTTGTGCTTGTAGGGTTTGTCTTGTCTTATAGTAGCCCATTTAGCCCTTTTTTAAGGTTTGGTTTTTGAGTCTATGAAGTTCCTGAGCTGCTGTTTATCCAGAAAATAGTGTACTGTTCCTTCAATTTTGAGTAAGAGTTTAGCCGGAAAGAGTATTCTTGGTGAAGCATTCATTTCAGTGAGTATTTTCCACTATATCCCGCCATTGCCTTCGGGCTTGGAGGGTTTCCTCTGATAGGTCTGCTGTGAATCTAAGAGGTGCTCCTTTATATGTCATTTCCTTCTTTGACCTTGCTGCTTGCAGTATTTTGTCTCTATCAGCAGCATCAATTATTCTGACTATGATATGTCTTGGAGTGTTTTAGTTAGGGTTTCTTTTAGCTTGCACCCTTCTGGCTCCTTGAACCTGAATGGATGCATTGTCGAGCTCTGGGAATTTTTCAGCAATGATTTGTTTAACCATGGCTTTTTCATTGGGATTGTTTCCCTCAGCTTCTGATACCCCAATGATTCTAATGTTGTTCATCTTGGAATCATCTTCCAGGACTCTGATTCGCTCTAGTGCTATTTGGAGGACCCTTGCCATTTTTTTGTTGTTGCTTGTTGGCTTGGTGTAGCCGATCTTTCAGCTCACTGATTCTCTCTTCAGCTGTGGTCATTCTACTGTTGAGGACACAGACTGAGTTTTTTATTTCATCTACGGAATCCTTTTTTCATGACATTTCTGCTCTCATTTCTTCCCATAATTTCTCAATAGTTTCTGTCATGTTACTGTATTATCTGTCTGACTGTTTCATTGAGTTCATTGAACATCGTCATGACTTCAAATCTGAATTCTTTCCCAGAGAGGTCCTTTAGGTGAGTAGCACCTACCGAGGCTCCTGGGCTCTTTTCATCGTCATCCCCATGTGGTGGGGATTTGTGTTATTTCTTCATGTTGATGTGTAGGTATGAGGACTAGATTTCTTGGTATGAGTAAACTACCTGCAGCCACGTGAGCGGTTGCCTGCCTAAAGTTAGGCCACGCCCACTTCTACCAAAGCCACGCCCACTTGTTTTTTTAAAATTTAATTGTACTGTTATCAGAGAATGTAGCTGTAATTTATAATATCCTTTTTGGTATCTGGTTTTGCCAATATAGTTTTCCTCAAAATGCTCAAAACCAGTGTTGGTTTTGCTCAGCATTTGCTTTTTTATTTAAATTAGAAAAGTCTAGTTTCTTAAAACATAGTTTTATTATTTTAATTTATAGCATATATATTAACTCTGAAAAATCTATAAATTTTTTATTGGTAGTACATTAAATAAATGTATTCCAAACTGCCATTTTTAGTTTTGTTTTGTTTCCCCCCCTTAAAACAGTGTCATGGTCTTGCCTAACTGAATGTGATAGTTCTGACTGGTAAAACTCTTAAAGCTCTTTTTTTTTCTTTCTTTTCCTTTTATTTTTGTTTGGGGTTCACACCCAGCAATGCTCAGGGGTTACTCCTGGCTTTGCATTCAAGGATCACTTCTGGTCCAAAGCTAAGATATTCAAAGAGCTAATAAGCTGTCATAGAAACTTATGTTTAATGATTATCTAATTCAATGTCCTATTTTTAATGTATCCAGAGAAAATATATCTGTTTCAATCACTGGACTTGAATAAACTTCAGTGATACTTGCATACATTCTCAAAATAATAATAAAAAAACAATAGTACATATGTTTGATTGTTCTGCTACTGTATCTCCCTGTTCTATAAGAAAAATTAAAAATAATGGCATGCATATTTTGTTATGTGTTGTAAAGGGGAAAGCGCCCTCGTTTTCCTACATATTTTTACAACAGCCCAGCTAGTCTCATTGAGAAGAGAAAGCTGAAATTGAAAGGCCTGAATCATCACGGTTGCATCACAGCTTGAATGCAATGGGAGAGAACGAAAGCTTCATAATTACCTCACGAATTTGAATTAAACCAGTATTTGTTTAGTAGCTACTATGTGCTTTGATCTGTGTGATTTGAAACCTTTTCAAGTGAATCATTATTGGCACCTCTAACAACCAAATGAACACAATTCAGAAAATGCATACATGTATACCTTTCAACAAAATGACAAGAAAGCTGTGGTTAGCACATCTTTAAAAGAGTGGCCAACCCATAATGGTCTACGAAATCTTAGTCTTTTCGAAACAAAAAAAGATGAAATGTTAAATGTCGTTAAACAGGGTTGGAGCAATAGTACAGTGGGTAGGGTGTTTGCCTTGCACGTGGCTGACCCAGGTTCGATTCCAGGTTCGATTCCTCTGTCTCTCTCAGAGAGCCTGGCAAGAGTATCCCGCCTGTGTGGTAGAACCTGGCAAGCTCCCCGTGGCATATTCGATATACCAAAAACAGTAATAAGTCTCACAATGGAGACGTTACTGGTGCCCGCTCAAGCAAATTGATGAACAACGGGAGGACAGTGTTACAGTGACAGTGCTACAGTCATTAAACAATCAAGCAGAAAGCCTCCTTGTTTTCAGGTGTTTGCCATCAAAGTTTTTCCATTGTTTTCTGTTTTACATGTTTTATACATGTCAGTTAGGGCTGGAGAGATAGCACAGCGGGTAGGGCGTTCGCCTTACAAGCGGCCAACATGGCCGACCCGAGTTCGATTCCTCCGCCCCTCTCGGAGAGCCCGGCAAGCTACCGAGAGTATTCGATATGCCAGACACAGTAACAACAAAGTCTCCAATGGAGACGTTACTGGGCCCGCTCGAGCAAATCGACGATCAACGGGAGGGCCTTTACCTTTACCTTATACATGTCAGTTAAAAATAAAATGTATCTTAAGTTAATATTTAAAGACCCTTAAGTAATAGTAATCAGGATTTTTCATCTCCCTGATGACAAGCCCACTTTCTAGGTGTCTGACGCAGCTAGGCAGAAGGGCTACTACTCAGAAGTCCCTCTGTCACTTCAAATCCTCAAATCCCCCAACTCAACCTCCCCACTGAGAACACTCTACACTGGTGTTCTTTATTTCACTTGATGACATCGGTGCATTAAATTGCCAAAGCGGCACATTTTTTTCACTCAGTTGAACCCCTGAAAATCCCTGAGCACAGAGAAGACGGTGGTGCAGTCGCTCTGACTAGCTCACCATACTTGAAATCTATATATCATGTGAGCAAAAAAAAAAAAAAAAAAAGAAGTGCAGCGTTCGAATTTTTTCCCCATAAGGGAAAATATTTTTAAAAAGACAACTTTAATGTCTTTTTAAAATTCTCTATGGTTAAGTGCTTGCAAGCATATTTTGATGTCCTACCTGCCCAGAGCCTGAGTTCCTACAAAGGATAAGAACACTATTGAAGCTGGCACCATCCCTCTCATTCAGTTCAGATGCTCAACAGTTGCATTAGCTTTCTGAGATGTCCTTGTTTCCCTTTCTCCCTTTATTAATGTTTCTATCATTTGCATTTTGGCCTTAGTGCTGCCAGAATAATCTCTGGTAGCACAGAGAAATCAGTTCCTTTCTCTCCAATACCTTTCAGGGTCATCTCCATCACCACGTGTATTTGACCCTTCATTATTCAGCAGGCTACTTGAGCTCTTTCCTATGCTGTGCCAGTGTGTCTGGTTAGATCAACTCCAGATACTTTCCTCCTGCCTTCCTTAATATCCAGATCTTTGGCCAAAGTTTCAACCACAGTACCTTGCTCCTTCCTAACACCTTTCTTTCACTTCGTTACAGACTCTGCCTTTTCCATTTTCCCCTTGGTATATTTTGCTAGAGTTTTTTTTTTCTTGTCTTTAAATGCCTTATTCAAGTGTTTCAGCTTTAGCTGTGTCCCACTCTTGCAGCGTCTCCTAGAAGATATTGCCTCCCTTCTTGGATTACCCACTTATGTTCGTTCGTTTTTAAACACAGAAAGCACTCTCATTGTTGTATTGTGGTTAAAGCTCATTTTCCTGATAGGTGTAGCTCCTTTTGAGAACAAGAATCATGAACTCCAGGTACTCGGTCATTGTATAACTGAAACCCAAGCACAAAAATTTGTAAGTCTACAACTGTACCTCATAGTGTTTCACTAATAAAAATTTTTAAAAAAAAGAGAGAGAGAGGAAAAAAAGAATAAAACAAACAGGCAAAAAAAGAATGAATTCCACCTTTCCTAAGTTCTCATAGACTGTACCTGCATGTTGAATTAGGCGTGTTTTCTATGTGAGTTACCAAACTCTGAGTGGGAGAAGAGCTTCCTTTTCTCTGGAATCCATTTATTTATTTATTTAGCTTTTTTGGTCACACCCAGTGATGCTTAGGGGTTACTTTTGGCTCTGCACTCAGGAATTATTCCTGGTGGTGCTTGGCAAACATATGGGATGCTGGGAATTGAACCTAGGTCTGCCGCATGCAAGGCAAACACCCTACTTGCAGGACTATCGCTCTGGCCCCCTTTAAATTTTTTTTTTCCTGCTGCACTTATTGCCTTCCCTAATTCAATAGGAATGAGGTGGGTCTAATTCCACTGCCAGAGGGAACCAGCAGTAGACTCAAATACACCAACCTTCTGGTTGGCGGAGGTGCGGCTGCATCGCCCTCCAATTCGTCCTCACTGCGAGCACCAGTTCAGGTTGTGGTGGGCAGGTGCAGATAAGATGGAGACACATGCATCCAGACGCTCTTCTTGAACCACGAGTCTGTGCCAAGTGCTCGGCCCAGCTGTCCAGAGAGCTCCGTGAGAGGAGAGTCCGGGGAAGCCAACAGGAATTAAGGCACATTTAAATTTAGCATTTCTTTGCTTCTGGGTACATGGTTGCCTGTGAGTGTCATGTTGAAATAGAGGCGAGAGCCAAAATCAAAGTTAAAAAAATGACGTCTCACCCTTCTGATCAGTTTTGTAACACCATCAAGTTAATCTTTTTTTTTTCTAACAGACGAGTTGGATAATCATATTTTTCA
Source organism: Sorex fumeus (assembly GCF_029834395.1). Classification (NCBI taxonomy): domain Eukaryota; kingdom Metazoa; phylum Chordata; class Mammalia; order Eulipotyphla; family Soricidae; genus Sorex; species Sorex fumeus. Next base: position 8,882,929 of record NW_026606059.1, on the reverse strand, counting down.
TTTTAAGACTAATCATATTTTTCATTTTGAGACAAGCATGTTTGAACATATTTGGACATTCTTTTGTTCTTGAACTTATCTTGGAGGAGGAAAGTGTTGAAATTGTACACTGTAGAAGTGTTCTTACTTTAAGAAGCTTGTGTATTGCAGAGATTAGAGGGCAGACCAATTGCTATGAGCCTGACAATAAGAAAATTGTTGTACTTTAATGTAATAGCTGTAAATAATTGCATTCTTTTATTCTTCTTTTTGCTCCCTCCCTTCTTCCTTTCACCCTCTCTTTTCTTCCTTCATTTCTCTTTCTTTCTCTCTTTCTCTCTTTCTCTCTTTCTTTCTTTCTTTCTTTCTTTCTTTCTTTCTTTCTTTCTTTCTTTCTTTCTTTCTTTCTTTCCTCCCTCCCTCCCTCCCTCCCTCCCTCCCTTCCTTCCTTCCTTCCTTCCTTCCTTCCTTCCTTCCTTCCTTCCTTCCTTCTCTCATTCTGCTAGTACTACTGGAAAGTGAATCTTGGTAACATTTCAAATCTTTTGTCTTTCTTGACTCATTTTCACAAGTTCCTGAAAATAGAGAGCTCTGGTTCATAGCTAAATTAGATTTCATATAAGGTAATAATTCTTTCCCAATATGCACGTAATGAGGTAAAGTCTCTGCTCAACTTTGTGGAATGCCTGATTTAATCTCAGATTCATTAATATTTTAAGTAAGGTGCTACCTAATTTTAGTGGTGCACATGAAAGAAAAGTAAGTTAGTTTACTTTAAAGGTAAAGCTACATAAGCTACTCATGTTTTCACAGGAAAATAAAAATATTTCAATTCAAACTTTATGTAGCCACTTTTAGTAATTTAAATTGATATTTACAACACTACAGTCATTAATCTATTTTTCTCAAACGTAAACATATGTTTCCCTTGTTTCACAAGTTTCTCTTTTCTTTTCATTGATACCCAGTGTTTGTAAACTGGATATACTCTCTCTAGCATTGAAAGACTAGAGACTGCAATGAAGAATAACTGGATCTCTTTTTTTCCAACGTGGAACAAGAGCCTTTGTTGTTGCATTGTTGTATTTCTGAGTGATATCCCTGTTCCCACTGTAACCAAATCAAATGAGTTTGTGTGGGATTTTATTCATCTGAATCATGGTTAATGTAGCCCTCAATTGTGGCATTAGTTATGCCCTGCCCGATAGTGCTGAAGAGTCAGCTTTGTGATTTACCTGACTCAGTATGTGATCAAGCATCTCCATTATTGGAAATAAATGAAAACTTCCATGATCGTGGGCATGCAATAGGAGAAATAATTTTACCTCGGCACTAAAGCTCAAATGGTACACTAATCTACAGGAATTCTGTTATAGCGTTTGGAAGCAATCCCTTCTATTCACTCCGAGATAACTGTTTTAATACAATAGGCTGGTTCCTGCCTAGTGAGGAGAATATGCTGCTCATTGCAAAGAAACTTTGAAGTAGTAAGATCCAGAATTTGTTTCTGTGTGAATCCGTGTGTGTGTGAGTATGTGTGTGTGCGCATGCGTGCGTGTATGTGCGTATGTGTGTGAATCAGTAGAGCGTGCTTGAGTAAGTGAATGAACCAGTGAATCTTGGATTATAGTACAAGCTTAGTGTGGAAGTGGATACCTGGGGCATAGAACATTCAAACAAAATATGCATAGGGAGAACATTACTGATTTTCAGATTTTAGTGAGAAATCCAATGTAAAATTATTTGACTATAGATGTTCCACCAACTCAACTATGGTTTAAGAAATGATCTGCCTGGATGATTTTGTTATCATTAATCAAAGGAAAGTATTTGGTACACAAAATACACATATAATTTCTGTGTACCGCTGAATTCATTGTCTGTTCACTTTGTTTCTTAAGTTATTTTGCTTGCAATTTAAAATCAATCACTCTAGGTAGAATAAAATTAATTTTACTTAAGAAAATTAATTTTAACTTGCATTTTTTTAAATTTATTTATTGAATCACTGTGGGAAAGGTTACAAAGCTTTCAGGTTTATGTCTCAGTCATGCAAATATCAAACACATTTCCCTTTACCAATACTTATTTTTTACCATGAAGAACCCCAATAAAACCCCACCCCCCACCCCTCCCCATCCCTGTGAGGCAGATGAATTCTAGTTAACACTCTATCTGCTTTGATTAGATTCATTGTTTCAATAAAAGATTCACCACTATTATTTAGAGTTTACCCCCCCCCCAAATCAGACATGCTGAAAAAGCATTGTGAAGTGATTTGCTTTCTACAGCTGGGTTCAAGAATTAAATTTAACTTGCATTTTTGACATATTTTTTAACATCAGAAAGTACTACCTTCCAGCCTAATTTAGTTAATGAGATAAGTTTATTTCTGAGGTAATGATTTCTTCTCCTTCCTACTTATTGGTAGTGAAGGAATGATATAAACTTAATATACAACAACAGATCAAAGAGTTATAGTAATTTAAAAGTACTTTTGTTATGGGGCCAGAGGTTAAGGTGTATAAGATTAAGGCATTTGTTTTGCCCCTAGCCAGGCCCGGTTTAATCCCCAGCACCCAAATCTACCTCTCACTCTCAACCAAGAAGTTAAAAGTGCTTCTGTTCTATTATTATAATTTTTTCCTCTGATTTTCTGTTTTACCAAATTTCTTCACAAGTGCATTTTGGAAACATTGTCTTTAAGACAATTTATGGCCTTTCTGACCTTTGCTCCAATAAAGCAAAGCAGAACATCTAGAAATGACAGGTTATTTTACAAAAAGTCTCATTGGCTCTCCGTTAAAATCCCTGTTAAACGTTAAGTATTTAGGTTTGGAATGTGATTCTTGTCACTGTATGGTGTCAGCTTTCATGCAAACAAGCTAAAATAAACATGCGCGATGTCAGGCATATGACTGGAGAAATCAGTAGTATCTGGGGAATGTAAAAGAGGAGGAGTGGAGTTATCTGGAGACAAGAGAATTCAAGGAATGAAAATCCCAGGCTAATCATCCCAGACATCTTTGTTGATTTGATTAAAACAAATGTTTTCGATGACAGAGTGAGTGGATTTAAAAATAGTAGTAAGCCAAAGAACAACTCAACCCTTTCCTAAATTTAGAGAAATGAGGTCATAGTGATTATTCAAAAAAAGAGCTAGCCAATCACATTGCAAGCTAACCTTCAACCAACATATAAGCATACATAATATTAATCATTTTGTATGGATACAGCAAGAAATATCTTGAGCTTATAGAATTGCTCTCCTAGGGCCATCTCGATCTCAGACTGCAGTGCTCAGGCCAGATATCTTTCCTATTCCTAGCAGCAGGGCCCTAGTCTCATCGTTACTATTGGATCATGACATAATGCCTATGATCAACCTCTTAACTTATAGTTAAGAATCGTGGCACCTTGGCCTGGCCCATCGCGATGCCAGGGTAGCACATAACTTAACTGGCTTGCCCTGGTTCCATCCAGTCCCACGTCGGGACCCTTGGGGTGCTAGGAAGTGAGGGCAACTGAGGCTTAAGTTGAGAAGGCAGATGCCCAGGAGTGAATAATATCCAAAACCAATTAATTCCTAAGTTATAAAGCATAATATTAATTAATTGTCTTCCTGTATCTATACAAAAGGACATTGCATTAAAGTAAACTGCTCAAAAGACATAAGGAGAGGAGAAAGACAATATTAACTTACAGTACAGCTTCAGTGTCTAAGCAGGATGAGACCTTACAAATTGGTTGGGGAAGAGAGCATAGAAGAGGTCACAGACAGACAAAGTAATGGAAGTGACTCGGGAGCACTGTGATGGGTACAATCTGATAAACCTAAGCTCCGTGTACTCCAACAACCTTCTCCTTCTCTATCCTGCTTTTCTAAAGGACTCATTATTTAATGATGTTTCCCACTATATTGAACTATAATGGCCATATAGCATTTTATTAGCCTGAGATACTCAGCTTTAATAATTTGAATCATTGGACACACACGTGTATTGTTAAATGACTGCTATAATAAGTTTGCTAATGTCTTTGATCTCATATAGATACTAAAGAAAGAAAAAGAAACTCTTAGGATTTACTCTCAATAATTTTCATTTATGATCCGTCATCATTTTGTACATTTCTTTGCATTATATACCTGACACTTACTCCAAGCTTTTGTCTACTTTTATAATAGTCATTTCTGAAGTGAAATGATAGTCGTTGTATTTAACGCAACAAAAAGAATGGATTTTATGTACACTCACAAAAATAACAATGGCATGTGTATTTTTTAAACAATGTAAAACTAAAGAAAGTTACAGCCACTTAGAGTCTGTTTGCCAGAAAAAAAAAGCCATCAGACTTTTCTCCGGTATGTACCAGAATAATTAAGATTTTTGGATTTTTCTGTGAAGCTTTATATTGGGAAGTGTTAGTGATATAGATAGACCCAAAGCTGTGCTATATAAACATCCAAAGAAAGTAGGGAAGAATACGACTTGAAACGTAGGCATTAAAAACATTTTTTGCCACATATTCTTTCTTATGTTGCTCACACATACACAGATATATTTCCCTTTCTTCTTATAGTAATGTCTGCTTCCTTATGTATATATTTATACAGAACTCTCCTTCCCCATCCTTTCTTTTCAATAGCAGATACTTGGAGATTTAATGTTGCTCCATAAGCCAGAAAATAGGGTGACACTGTCATTCACCACGCAGATATAGTTCTAAACTCCCAACGTTCTTCTCTTTGAACATCTGTAGTGTTAATGCAGGCTGAAAGAGAATCTTCTCTTTAACAATATCATTACAGCATTTGACTCAATCCCCTGCCCCCAGTCCCTCTTAGCTTTTTAGTTAAGAAAGTTAAAGCTTTCAAGTCAAACTTGAATACTGGGGGGAAACAAGTTCACAGGATTCGCTTTTGACTTTGTAGCTTTTCAGCTTCAGCTGTTATTAAGTATCTCTGACTACTGTTGGCCTCAGAAGATCTGTCATTCAATCCTCACCTTCTAGATGAAATACCACTGGCTGTACCTTTGAAAGTTCCATTGCTTTATGTTCACAACATTTGGACTAGCTTCTCACACACACCTGGGTATTCGTGTTAAGTTCATGCTCTGAAAACCATATATTATAAAGAATTTCTTACTGCTAGGAAGACCCAAAATGATGTACAATTTAAAATTGTTGCTATTCCTACCTTCACGAGTATTTTTTTTTTCAATAGGTTTCCTATGTAGACGCAATTTCCTTAGGATGAAGCTTGAACCATCTGGAATAATATGGAAATGTTCATATGGGATCATATGTAGAACCCCCTTTTCTTTCCTCTGATTTCTCTGGCATTCATATGTACCCGAGATAAACCTAGGACATGTTTGTCTTCCATGCTAATCTATACTCTCTTAATTCAGGATATTAAATATGTGACAACTACATATCTCTTGGCAACTATAATGGAGGCATTATAGTTGATCTATTAGGAAGATTATTTTGGACGGTTTTGAAAATATTTTGATGACTAGGCACCAAACATTAGGATAGATATTCTAACTTCAAAGGTCTTGATGAAACAACCAAGGAGATTAAAACTCTAGTTTTTTTCACTCCAGTGTTGAGTAAATATGACTGAGGAATCCAAATCTCAATTCTCAGAGAGCAAGGAAACTCAATTTTGTTGAGATAGGAATATTATTTTATTAAATGAGTCATGTTTGAAGAGATACTACTGATATGCTATGGTGTATGTTACTAGTTACTCAGTCCTAAGATCTAAATCACTCCGAGTGAGTATATATTGTGACATTTATTATCTTAATAAATACTGTACACACACAGGGCCATTGAGGAGAAAGAAATCTCCCTGGTAGTTTCTAGGAGAATATTTTCTGTTTTTTTAGCATAATTTCTAGTTGAGGGTCCATACAATGACATACATAGACAGAACTGGGTACTTAAGAACTATGATATTTGGGGGGTAAAGTTTAAGAAAAACATCATACAATTAAAAACCAATATTAATTTTAATTTTTTACAGGAAAAAACCCACAGCAAATCATACATTTTAAAGAGCAGACAAATCACAAACATGATGAAATTGAGAAAAATAGCACAATTTTTTAATTAACTGCCTACCATATCTCTACAATACCTTCTCCCTCTATTTTTTAGTTGCATTGTTTGAGTTCTCCTTCAGAGAAAAATGAGCTATCATTTTCTGCAGAGAAAATAGAAAGATAATTCTTGCTTCTATTCTAGACTGACTGAGATTTGTTTGTATTTTTCTTAGTAATGCTGTAGAAAATTATACTGATGTGATTTAAATCCTTATGATAAAAATCATCAATACTCTTTCACACATGAACAAACGAAACTTGCAAAAAAATTTCTACCAAATTGGCTTTTACTTTTTCTTGTTTTCCCTCCATTATTGACTTCCTTATAGGTGCCAATTATAGCGCATGCTCCTTGAGCAATTAGTCCCTTGCACTGTATTTTGGGTCATACACGGGAAAGTTGGGCATGTAATGGCAGGGGTATTTCTTAAAGCCCAAATATGTGATGCCTCTCATCTTCTTTTTCATTAACCCTTGAAGGCCATCTGGGGTTCCAGATAACTTTTAGTAATGGGCATTCTGTTCCTTGATTATGCCTTTGCAATTGTAATAGGCATTCCATAGAATCTGTATAACATTAGAATGCTAATTTAAGCAACTTTAATTCTTACAATTTATGAACATAATAAATACTTTCATTTCCTCTGTCTTCCATTTCTCTTACTAGTGACTTCTACTTGTTTTTGCTAAACTAAAACTTTTTTTACTGTATTAATTAACAGTGGGGAAAGTAGATCCTGGTCTTGTACCTGATCTTGGAGGAAAAACTTTTTATTTTATCATTATTTTTTTAACCTTTCTTTATTTTCCTTCATAATTTTTATTGAGATACCACTCTTGATAGCATTACTAATTAGACTTTTTATGCATACATCATTCCAACCTCAACATTCATTTTCACTATCATTTAGGCTCCTTTAACACATTTAAAAATCTATTTCTTCTCTAATATTATTGTTTTCTTCTTTTTACTGTCTTAATTTTTATATTCTTTTTCTTTATCTAATTTATTGATATCTGAATTTATATTTATTATTTGATTTTTTAAAAAATTCTGTTGCATGTTTGCACTGCTATAAATTTCTCTGAGTATTCTGTTTTTGATGTGTTACATATGTTCTGGTAGCTCATGTCTACAGTCATACTTGTTTCCAGGAAATTTTAAATTTCTTCTATGATTTCTTATTAACCCAATAGTCATTCAGTAGCTTTTTGTTTAGTCTCCAGATGTTTGAGACTTTTCCAGCTGTTTTTTTTAATGAGTGATTTCTAGTTTTATTTCATTACGAGCTGAACACATATTTGATCTGATTTTAATCTATTGACATTTGTCATTTGTTTTGTGTTCCAACATGTGGGTTTATCTTTGAAAATATTTCACGTATACAAAGAAGGAATGTGAATTTGGCTTTTTGAGGGTGGAAAGCTAGTAAATGTCTATTAAGTCTAAAGCTTTCATAACCTCATTGAAACAATTTTTACCTCATTAAATTCTTATCTTGACCCCACCTTCTAAAAGTTGTTTTATTTTAAAATTATCATAGTACTTTCATTTATATTCTTACATAAAATATATTGATTTCAAATATTATCTCTCAACTATCTTTTTTTCCCACTTTCTTGGGTATTTTATTTTTTATTTTATTTTTATTTTTATTTTTATTTATTTAGTTATGTTTTAATTTTTATTAGTGAAATACCATGAGGTACAGTTGTAGACTTACAGTTTTTTGCACTTGGGTTTCAGTTATACAATGATCGGGTACCCATCCCTCCATCAGTGCCCATTTTCTACCACCACTGATCCCAGTGCCCCTCCCACCCCCCATCCCACCCCGCCTCGGTGGCAGGGCATTCCCTTTTGTTCTCTCCCTCCTTTTGGGTGTTGTGGTTTGCAGAAGAGGCATTGAGTGGCAATCATGTTTGGTCTATAGTCTACTTTCAGCCTGCATCTCCCATCCTGGGAGGATCCTCCCAACAACCTTTATTTGGTGCTCCCTTCTCTATCTGAGCTGCCTTTTCCCCCAGCATGTGCGTCTGGCCTCCAAGCCATGGAGTAAACCTCCTGGTACTTATCTCGGCTAGTCTTAGGTGTTAATCACCTATTTTGTCACTTTATTTTATTTGTATAAAGTTGTTCACAATATTTGATTACATTTAATGTTCAAACACCAATCCCATTGTCATTATACCTTCCCACTATGGTATTTCCATCCCCAAAACCAAACCCTGTCCCTAAAGCAGAACCGAAATAATTTATTTTGTATTGCTTCTTATGATTACTTCACTAAAATTGAGACAAAAAAGGGGTTTTTTAGAGTAAAATGTGTGAAGATTGTTAAATTTCACCCAGGAGGCATTAAACTCTTTTATAAGAGATTAGTAACATGTTGTTAACGGTCGAACCTATGTGCTTATACCTATATTTGTGTAAATATATTTCCCCGTAAGATTGGTTGCTTTCTACTTCAAACCCCATCAAATGTGGAGTACTGATCTTGGTATATTGGTGGTGTAAAGTATGAGATGTCCAAGAATAGATTCACTCATGGGTGAGGCTGGTCCTAGTGTGTGGAGAGCAGTCATGAGCATGGTAGAGGTTGAGTTCTGGTGGTTTTCAGCTGCCGGAACTGGGTTCCTTGGGCCGGGGAGGGGCCTCATTTGCCCCCTACAGGCTGCACTTTCTTGGTTATTTTAATGTCTTAAATATCTTTATTTAATTTATTCCTAGAGATTTTATTCTTTTTGACTATATTGCAAATTAATTGTTTTCCATATGTCAAGTCAACCTTGTATATTTGAAATAAATATCATTGGATAAAGTGTTTATATTTTTTTGTTTTTTTTATTCCCAGCATATAAAATTAAATTAATTTTTGTTCATCGTTTTGTCTACATCACTTATTTTAATTCTTGTGAACTATTTTATTATTTCTGATATATTTGGGGGGGATCTGTGTGTGTGTGTCTAAAAGACCCCCTATATAAGACCATGTTATCTTCAAGTAGAGGTAGTTTGCTTGGTATTTCTTGCTTCATTTTTGCATTAGAACTACCAGTTTAATAAACTATCAGTACTATTTACAAGTGGTGAAGGCAGATGTCCTTGGTCATTCATGATCTTTTTAGCTAAAGCAAGTGTATTTTTATCACTACATATAAATCCGGCTCTGAGATCTGACAGATGTCCTTTATTGAAAGAGGCAAGTTCTCTCTTTTTTTTTCCAGAGTAGGGGGAGGTAGGGAGGAGAAGTAGGGACTACAGCTGACTTCTCAGGCTTATCTATTGCACTGTGCTCTGGGATCAGTCTTGGCAGTCTCGAGAACAACGTGAAGTGCTGAAGATAGAACGAGGGTTGGCCACATGCAAGGCAAGTAAGTATCTTACCCACTTTATTTATTATCTCTCTGGACCAGAAATTTACTTTTACGCTATGTTTATTCAAAATATTTTAATGAATTTTTTTTTAAATTCTGTTTACTGCTTTCTTGTGTATTTTTGAAATGATCATGTTGTTTTTGTTTACATGTATTGTTTCGGACCAAACCTGATGATGCTTGGGGGTTATTCCCAGCTTGGCACTTCAGGTCACTCCTGGCAGTGTTTAGTGTACCATGTTTTGGGATTAAATCTGGGGCCACTGAATGCAAATCAGCCCTTTGAGTTCTCCCTGACGCCTACTTTGTATATTGTTAATATGATAACCTGACAAAGGACATTATTTGATTTCCATATGTTGAGTCAGCCTTGCACTTCTGACATAAATGTCATTTGATAATGATGTAGAGATAAGACATATGAAAAGATTATAAAATAATATTTAATATATTATTACATATCATAAAATAGGGATTATTTTCCTATGTCATAGGACTAAATGTGCTACTATTTTCTTGAGAATATCTTCTATTCACATTTTTCAAAGGAATGTTGGTTTATAGTTTTCTTACAATCTCTCATGCTTTAATATCAAGTAAAGGGAAGAAGCTCTGTGAGATTTCTTGAGAAGATTTCCCTCATTTATCACTTTTTAAGAAGTGTTTCTGAAAGATGCTGTTTATTCTACTTTAAGTGTACTGATGGTCATCTGACCTTGGATTTCCATTGTGAGTAATTTTGTGATTGCTAATTAAATATTATTGTAAAAGTTTTCTCAAGTTATTTATTTTTGAACTTTTTCTAATTTTCTTCTTAAGAATTTTTTCACTTAATGTAAATAAACTACAGGTTCACTTTCTCATTGTGCATGACCAAGAAACAACCCACTCCCCGGTCTGTGATGGGTAAATGTTCTTTAAAAAGCAAGAGATGAAGAAATCTAAACATATATAACTAGTATTTTTATTGCCTTTGTATTTTCTAAATGTGTACATTTATCAAAATAGTCCATGTATTTAACTAAAGTTTTATTCGGCATCTGTTTGCTTTAGTGTTACAATACATCTTATGCTTTTTTTTTTTTTGCTTTTTGGGTCACAACTGGTGATGCACAGGGGTTACTCCTGGCGGTGCTCAGGACACCATATGGGATGCAGAGAATCGAACCCCGGTTGCCGCGTGCAAGGCAAACGCCCTACCCGCTGTTCTATCTCTCCAGCCCCTGTATCTTATGCTTTTAATTTTCTTATCCTTCTCCTCTTTCCATGTTTATTCTTGATATGTTTTATTAATCAAAATTAATGCCACAAGATAATCTTTTTAACTTTTATATTTTTAAATAGTACTCTAATATTATTCTCTTATCTTACTAACATAATGTTTGTGATTATTATATACTCAGATAATAAAAAAGCATAGAGAAAAATTTAGACTTATTAGCTTCAAGATCTTTACTCTTCATTAATAAACATATTTAAATTATCAGCCCGCTTATGCTGTAACCTCTATACTTACAATATTTTATGATTATTAGTCTTAATAAAATTGTATATTAATAATAGATAAGGTTTTTAGTTTACTAATGTGATAGTAATGTGCTTAACCTGCTTATAATAGATGTCTTTCACATTATCATGAGTTAATTCACTGTATCACTGTCATCCTGTTGATCTTCAATTTATTTGAGAGGGTGCCAGTAACATCTCTATTCCTCAGAGCCCTGAGATTGTAGCAGCCTCTTCTTCCTTGTCTTTTCCCAACAATTGGAGGCTCTTTCAGGGTCAGGGGAATGAGGCCTACTGTTGTTACTGTATTTGTCATATCGAATACGCCATGGGGAGCTTGCCAGGCTCTGCCTGGGTGGGCAGGATACTCTCGGTAGCTTGCCAGGCTCTCCGAGAGGCATAAATGGGTAGGAGAGGCTGCGCGGTCTGCAAAAGGGCCTGGAGTGTGGCGGCGGTTGGACAGTGGAGGTCATCTGTAGGGGCTGGGTCCCATGGGGTGGGGAGGGCTCTCACCAACCCCACAGCCTGGTGCGGAGTCCGGTGGCATGGTTCTGGGGGCCTCCTTTTATACTTCCGTCTGGGAGGAGCATCCGTGAGTTCTGGAGGGTAGCCAGTGAGATTATCTGGTGCTGGCAGAATGTGGCTTATGGATATGATCCCCGAGTCACTGGAGTCTGGGGGAAGCAGGCAGAGGATCTCTGTTATGGGTCCAGTTGAGTTGAGAGTCCAAGGTCACAAAGTTCCACATTATCTGGGTTCTGTGTAACTTCATGAATTAATTGTACCTTAATATTGCATACAATGATATTAAAGTCCAGAAATGAGAATGGATTTGCAAAGTTTATGTAGCAACTAAGAATCATATCTGGGATACAGAGTTGCCACTAACTGTATTTTCCTGACTAACATTTTACCTTCAAGTCTAGCCTAATTAATTTCTTAAAGTCTAATTCCAGAGAACTTCTGTACAGACATTCTCAGAAAGAAAAATGGTGAATTCTTAGGAACAAATGTGTTGTGGCTTACAGTTATATTATGTCAAGTGAGAAGAGACATAAATATCTTTAGTTCAAACAATCTTGATCATACAAAGTAATTTTCTTTTAAGCAGTGTGTTTCTCCAAATCTTTCACATATTTAAATTTTGTGGGGATCAAGAAAAATAGCATATATTAAGAGAGTCTTAATCATTCATCTTAGAGGAAATATTCTCTGTTTACAAGAAGCAGTTTTAGCAGTGATCCAAATATGGTATAGTTAATAGCATTGCAGATTTATTACAGTGTCTCTGTGGAAGACACTAAAAAGATAAAAACGCCAAGTTTGTATTTTTCACTTCCAACATACAGCCTGAAATTTAGTCAACATCTATAACTCTGTCTATTGTTGAAACTCAACAAATGTTAAGTAATATCAGTTATCTTCTCGATATTTTTTTGTTTCTATAATCAATGTTTTGGTGACCAGCATTGTCACCTCTTCAGGGCCCAAATCATATACAGTTCATTCATTTTCTAATTCATCCCCTGATTCATTCTGCTAAATACTTTTAATTAATCCATGACCTTCCAATTCATACTCTGAAACAGCTCCAATTTCACTCTTTTTAATTCCACCAATACTGTTCTACTTGAAGTTTGCCATCTCTCCTGCAAGCTATTCTGATTTACCCATCTGTTCAGACCATAACCCACAAATTTGACTTATGTTCCTCAACAATTTACCCTCTCGACTGATACCATGATTGTGCTTTAAAAATTCAAATGTGTTTAGACAAAATTATTAAAACTAGTAGACAATCTCAGATGGTATATACAAGTAACAATGTCATCTCCAATTAACTATCCACCCCCCCAATACTTCACTTTCTCATTTTATTCCTGGCTTTAGATTATCAAATTTTTCTAAATACCATTACAGTTTATCAGGATAGATAGGGGTCGCATTTTCAGTAACCAGTTCTAGTTTATCAACTCATGCTTACATCTATTAATTTTTATGTTTGTTTAAAACTCATTCAGTACCTATTTTCGTGTACCCTTGGGATTGTTTCATATGAGCTTGCATTCCTCTTGACTATGAATACCATATGAAAATGGTTTATTGTGGTTATCTCTCCTATTGGAAAAACTTTATTGTTCATGTCAAAAATTCTAGTTCTCAGGGCTTCCAAACACGCCACAGAGATTTATTGTGGTTTGGTTTACTTACAGCCCTCCACAGACTTGCAACTGGCATTCAGTTCCAGGGAACGATCTTATTTTGTTATAAAGTCTATTTTGTTATTCTAGATTAAAATTTTATTGGATAATTTCTTCATTTTCCGTTTCTTTCTTGGAAATTTTTCCTCAAAATTTCCTCAAGAAAGGTCACTCTTTGCTCCTCATTTTTTTAGACTCACAATGTTAAATTTTATTTCCTTTTTTTTCATTTCAGTGAATCACCATGAGATACAGTTACAGACTTACAAATTTTTTTGATTACTTTTCAATCAAACAATGTTCAAGTACTTATCCCTCCACCAGTGCTCATCCTCCATCACCAATATTCTCAGTGTCCCTCCTGCCACCCTCACTTCTTCCCTTTCCCTGCCTCAGTGACAGACACATTCTCTAGTATGCTCTCTCTCCTTCTGGGTGTTATGGTTTGCAATATAGGCACTAAGTGGCCACCATGTTTGGTTCATAGTCTACTGTCAGCATGCATATACCATCACGTTTGCTCCTCATTCTTACTGGAAATTTTTCTGTGCCCTAACACAGCCTAGATCTTAGGATGTATCTTACTTCACAGCCTTCATTAGTGTATTCTCTTTGATTTCTTTGATATAGTCCCCAGAAAGGGCACTCTATTTGTATTCTTATACCTATCACAGTTTTTACAGTTTAGTATGTACTCATTGAATATTGGTCAAGCATATAAAGAATAACCTGTCCACTATTATACACAGAAGAGCATAATGTTGTAAGTATTTTACCAACTAAATAAGAACATACCACTTAATTGTCCTCCTTTTGTTTTTATCGAGACAAATTTTGTTATCTCAACATGAAATATTTTATTTCCAAGTATCATTACTATTTGGTTCAATTCCAAACTGCAGGAAAGGTTAATCTATGTGGGCAAGACAGTGAAGAAAGAGACTCCACTCAGCCAAGTTACTCATTAATTAGACTTCTCTTTTATCACCAGAACTAACAGAAAAAAAAAGAAGAATAAAAATTAGTGTAGGACGCTGGTTTTCTTAGAAAAAAAAGCTCAAAGAATCTGCTTTTAATCAAAACATGCTAAACAATATCCAGATACAGTCTGGCAACAAATTTAGTATTCACAAGGTTGAAATGTTGATTTGCTTAGCTATAAATATTACCTTGATGAAAGACAGCCCTAACTCTGTCTTCTACCACTTAATGCCTGATAAGAAAGTTACCATTGCATTTGTTTTCTTAGGAACCCATTAGATCTATCTTTTCCAGAACAATCCAGTGAAACAAAGTTATTCAACATATGAAGAGGTATATATTCAATTTTTACAAAGGACATGTCTAGTAAACTAAGGTACAAACAAAAAAAAGAGCACAAGAACAAGAGTAAAATATCTTACTTAAATTGAAAAAAATCTAGCAGCCTTATTTTAAAAAGAAAAAAAAACTCCTTTGATTGAAGTCATGAAAATTTTGAATTCTCAAGTTTGGACCCAGGGCCCAGCCTGTGATATGTGAACTAAAGGAACATTTCTCTCCCAGGCAGCCTTCCTTCCCACCCCTCAACCCCATTTTCATGGAAATCTGTTTCAAGGTGCTTCATGAAAAGCTTCTTAAGACCAACATGTTCTAAAAGCCACAAGTTTGATGACTGATGAAAGAGTCACAGAGAGAATTTTTGTAGCTCCTCTTTAATAGAGATCTTGAAAAGCCAAATGACTGCGAAAGAGCATGATTCATCCTCTACAAATGCAGAAGCATATGTTTCACTGTCACCTACTGCATTTTGCAGCAGTACCTATTCAAAAGCTCCCCAAAATATGCAAGCACCACTCCAAGGAGGGAGCAAAAAACTGAGTCATGATAAATCTCATACTGAACTTTCATTTATGGAAATTGTGAATGTTTAAATGTTACAAATAGTCACATTTCTATTCACATTATGTGAAAACTCATGCACTAAGTTCTCAGCTATACAGAACTTCCTGGAAATGAGTTATTCTGAACAGCTGAATGTTCCAGATGGCTTGGGGTTAACTCTGTAAATCCCAGTTAGAATGTAGCAAATAGCTCCAAATCAGGCCAGATTTTCATCATCTAATATTTTTTGTAACATAAATTATCCTTACATATTATCATATACAAAGTTTAATCCGTAAGTGTGCTTCGTGTGCAAAGTATTTGGTACATTTCTTGGCACAGATGAAATATCTAAGGAAATAATAACGATTGTTGCTACTGCACCCTTGACTACTGCTATTCTTGAATTTATTCTTAATCTTTTTGATAAACAAGTGCTACAGAGAGTGTGCATCCTTGGATCACATGACTGGGAAGTACTTCCGAGTAAATAGGTATTCTAATTTGGAGAGGTGCAAGATGACATAGCTGTTTGTGGCACCCTGAAATTCAGATGTCGAAATCTAGGTCCCAGTGTAAGGGTACTTAGTGGTGAGGGTGTCTTCCATAGGTGATTCTATCTCACAGACTGAACTCTCACTTAATACTTCGGCCCTTACAGGAGAGAGTCATGATCTCTTATGCCAAGTAAGGACACAGAGAAATGAAGACCATGTATGAACCAGACAGAGGGCTCTCGGAAGACATTAAATCTATTGGCACCTTGACTTCTTAACTTCCAGAACTCTTAGAAATGTTTTTTTTTCCATATGGCATTTGCTATAACAGCCTGCACATACTAACATGGATATGTAGTGTTAGACCATAGCTTTCAGTCTGCCAGATAATTAGCAATACTTGTTGATTGATGAATTTTAGTGCTTTTTGCATTGATCTTTCATACTATTATAGCATTCTTCTGAAGAATGAATATATATATTTCTTTTTTTGCTATAAAGTCTCATTTAATACCATTATAATCACATAATAAAAAGTAAAAAATAAAAATAAAACTATTTTTTAATGCACATAAACTGACATTGCTTCACTTCTACCTTTAATGGCAAAAGCCAAATAAACATTAATTAGATTTTATGTCCATATATATTTCTTTTTAAAATATTCTCCCAACTTTTAGCCTGCTGTCTTTTCAGCCTCTCCCCTCCCCCCCCACTTTTCTTCAAACTTTTTTCTGGGGGGGTTGGAGCCACGCCTGGCAATACATAGATATTATTCCTGTCTCTGTGCTCAGGAATTACTTCTAGTGGTGCTTGGGACCATATTATATGCTGAAGATCAAACCTGGATTGGCCCATGAAAGGCAAATACTCTACCCACTGTACTATCTCTCTGGCCCCATATATAATGTTTCTTATTATTTAGAAAAAGGTTTCACAGCCTTTTGTACTAGCTGAAAGACAGACTGGTTTATTTCTAGCTGGAGTATTTAATTTTGGGCCTGGCAAAATTAATGTGTTTCTAAATAAATTGATGTTAAAAGCATTTTCAGCCCTGAATAATAATCTACCGTGTTATAGTCAATAGAAACTTTCTTCCTTTGGGAAGTTGAGGAAATCTTATATTCAAGTTGTATAGCAGGTTGTCGTGGGTTCTGACATGGAAGGCATACAGTGTTCCTGAACTAAAGGAGTATAATACTGGTAGTATTTGTGAATCCTACTTCATTCTCTGCGATGATGATTTTATTATTTTTTCCAAGAGGGCTATAAGGAACTGGTACCTTCTAACCTAAACTTGGCAGAGGCTCACTTACTTGTGATATAATTCAATGAATTTTAACTATCACTCTATGAACCAATGCCGGTTCAGCTATTGTTGCTTGATAAATGGTTTTCATTTTACAATATTAGATTAAAAACTAACGCTCAAATTTTATTACAACGATTTTATAAATTTCTGCTTAATAACTTCATGAAATAGCTCTTTATTTTCACTGGTATTCGTCTATTGAAAGCCTAAAAACAGTTAATACAATTAATAAATTTAAAAACAATATTAATTACCTCTCAACAGATTACAACCTAGTTCTTGAACAAAAAGTCTTTGGAATGAGTGCAGTACAACTTGAAGACCCATTCCAAGACTAACTCTTTGGTGATCTTGTAAAGTGACATCACTTTTCTTCTCTCTATAAACTGCCAATAAATATCTGATGACTGGCAAAAGGATCAGACAAGTCAGTTTTTAGACAACCCTTCAGTGCTGGATTCTTGATGAGATTCTAAATACTTCAAGGCATTAGAAGCACTTTCAGATATTCTATTTTTCCCTATGCGAACCATGTGGTGAATAAAAGCTACTCCCCAAATCTACTTTGATCATTGCAAATTTTTGTAGCACTTTCTCTTTTCTCTATTCACTGCTATTTGAACTGATAGATGAAGATTTTATACCTTTTGGATATTTATTAATTGCTCCTGATTACTCTCTTCAATCATTTTTTTAGATATGTGTTTTGTTATTATATTATCAGACAGGGAAATATCTCAGGAGTCTAAGAATTCTAATCTATTGTATTAGATTAATCTGTGGCAGTGCTGCTCTCATAGATTAATCTCAACTATATGAGATATTTTCAGAAGTACCAAATGTAACTAGAGATATTACCAACAACAAATAGACTAATAAAGAATATTTCTGAATAGCAGTTAGAATCTATAATAAAAAGCAAATCAAAGTTCTTTGAAAAAGAGAAAAAGTAATGATGAAAAATGGACTTATTTAAAGAAGGTTTAGAGAAATGTTTTTCTCATCTTCTTAATATAAAATACAGATACAAATACTCTTTACTCTGACTTACAGTTTTATTTTTTCAAAGCACATTCTGGATAGTATTCATTTCTGTTTAATGATCATGGAATCAAAGAACAATAGTAACATTGAATATTTGCAATTTTATCCCAATATATATTGTAAAGCTTTTTTATATAGAGGTGTATATGGATATTACTTACCTGTATTAAATAATCTAATTCTTATTTATTTAATTACTACTTAGTACAGATTTAGAGATTTACCCAATTTCTTCAGTGAAACTATTATTGATTGACAAAATCATTGATCAACAAAGCAGTCATGGGTTAGAATCCTAGATCTGTAATATAGTAACTTGTGTGACATTGAATTGATTATTCTCCATCCTAAAATCTGTAATTTTTCCTCTACAACTTATAAATAAAAGTAGCACTTTTATTTACCTTACAAGAAAGATGTGATTATTATTGCATAACATAAGTAAACATCAGCTTTTATATTGCTATATACTCTAAAATGTGTACACAATGAAAGTCCTATATCATGATGAAATTATTGACATTATAGATTAGAGGACAGTGAAGATAAATCAAGAGAAATATGTCTCAAGTTAGTTACATGTCCTTAGATAAGCACTTGGATGTGGGAAAAATATCATATTGGTTTTTGACAAATATCCAAATAGAAGCAGTCTGTTGACTAAGAATGATTGTGATTATTAACATCAGATAACCTGGGATTACTTTTTAAAATAAAATTTATATGGAAAGAATATTAAAAATTTCCAAAGTAGAAAGAAAGCAATGTAACCTCTCTAGTCTCTCATGTCCAGAGCCTACAATTATAAAAAACTTGAAAATAACTATGTTTTGTAATTCCTTTCTCTATAACAATATGCTCATCTAAGTAAAAAATATTCACAACTTCTAAAATGATATGTGAGCTAAATGTGACAAATTAAATGCTACTCATGAATTATTCAACACATACTTACCAGGTTCCTTAGATGTACCAGGCTCCATGCCTGGTATAGAATGATTGGCGTAGAATGATGAGAAGAAAGACATATCTCTGTTCTGATGGAGGTATATTTGAATCATCACAACCAAGTATGTCTCAGAAAGCTATAATCCTTTCATTTATGAAACTCAGCAGTTGTTCTGTAGATGCTGAGGATGCTGTAGATTCTGGGATTACTTGTCTCAACATGGAAACAGAACACCTGACACTTAATATTAAAAATTGAACATCAGAACTGTTAGGGCTTGAGATGAATTCTGCTAGTTAACCAGTGCTTTCATTTTTGTGGGTGTTTTGAAAAAACTCTCCAATATGACTAATCCATTTCCATATATATATGTATATCTGTATACGTATATATGTATAGATAGAGAGAGATAGATACAGATAGATATACACACATAAAGTTGACTGTCACTGTCACTGTCACTCCCGTTGTTCATCGATTTGCTCGAGCAGGCCCAGTAACATCTCCATTGTGACACTTGTTTCTGTGTTTGGCATATGGAATACGTCATGGGTAGTTTGCCAGACTTTGCCGTGCGGGTGAGATACTCTTGGTAGCTTGCCAGGCTCTCTGAGAGGGGCAGAGGAATTTAACCTGTGTCAGCCAGGTTGGACGTCGGCTGCGTGCAAGGCAAATGCCCTACCCACTGTGCTATAGCTCAGGTAAAGAAATTTAAGCAATTCCAAATTTCCAAAGATCCAATAAGATTTATCATCTAAAAACACTAAATGAATTTTAAGCTTAAAGAGAGCACAAAATCATGTCTCCAACACTGAGATAATTGGGAAAATAATGTCTGATGTTTTGGGATATTGTTTAGTTGTGCAGTTCTTCTTATTAAAACACTAAAGAGAGATCCTCGCTGGTTATTCGTCTTATGGTTATTCCCTTCACTATAGAATTGTCATATGTCATTCATGGGGAACTTTTCTGAATTAATGTTCATGTTATTACATGTTGGGGGAAGTTAGCAACATTTCTCCACTCAGCTCGTCTGTGTTGCACCAGCTGCAAGACAGAGAACTCGATTTCTCAGATTTCCAGAATGTGTCACAGCAAGTTCCTATGCTCAGGTTCTTGGCCTCAAGCAGTCAAGAGTGAAAGCAAGTTAGCAGGAGATCAATGGGCCAATTCAGAAAAGATTTCATTGAAAGGAGAGGAAAGCAAGGGAAGCTCCCAGATTATGGGAGCGCTGTCCTGAAAGAAGATTCCAGAGAAAGACAGAACCTTTCCCCCTTTATACCTTTGTAGCAAAGGGCGGGGGGTGGGGGGGGGTGAGTGTTTCTTTACTGTGTTCTAAGAATGTGTCCCATTAAGGCAGTAGTAAGGATGCTGACATCTGGTGTCCACTCATCTAGATTATTCATCTAGGTAACTGCACAAAGCCACGCGGGTTCCGGGGCCGAGACCTCCAAGCCTACTCGGATTGGAGTCGAGCATCCTCCACCCAGATCCTCCAAATTCCAGTAGGCGGGGGTCACACCCACCAACTGGCACCCTGGTACCGTGTAATCCCATCGGCGGCCAAGACTCAGAGACTATAAAAACCAGATCCCGGAGGGAGAACAGTGCAGTCTCCTGCTGGCTATTCCTGGCTATTCCTCGCTGGGGCCCCTTGGAGGGAGCGGGTTGAGCTTTCCTCCCCGCCCCGACCAGGGTTCCGGCAGCCGAAGACCTCCAGGACCAGACACCACCATGCTGAGACCACTCTCCGCACACCTGAAGGTACCGGCAGAGGGACAAGACTTAGAGACTATAAAAATCAGATCCCGGAACCGCGCGGCCGCAAATGCAGCCGCGCGACATCTTATTATGACATCTCATTCCTACTTTGACAAACTGGCAGGCTACCGAATGTAACCTGCCCACACTGCAGAGTCTGGCAAACTCCCTGTGTCGTACCCTATATGCCAAATACCAGTAACAATGATGGGTCTCATTCTCCTAAAGAGCCTTGAATATAATCTCAGGGCTAGGATGAAGGAGACGTTACTGGGGCCTGCTCGAGGAAATTGACGAATAACAGGATGATCTGTGATCTGTGAACTGCACAAGGGTCATTCAGGTTATCAGGAACTACCCAGGCCCATCCTTGTGACAGTCCATTCCCATGATTCCTTTTCTTGGGCCATATTCCTAATCTCCTACTGCCTACTCCACTTGCATTCGTATCAAGTTGCATTCTTGGTACTATCCTTCATACAGAGGAAGTTCATAAAACATGAAGGAAAAGTAACAAAAGCCATTATTACTATTGACTGTAAGGAGCCAATGCGTGGGTTTGTGTAGCTGTGAATTATTTATTAGTTTCCAGATCTTTTATTATTCCTTAAAATATTATTAGTTTATATATTCAATTTTCAGAGGTATTTCTCTTTCTTTCCTGGTTTTCTGGCTACGTCCATTGCTCGGGGCTTAGCCCTAGATCTGCATTCAGAAATCACTCCTAGTGGGCTGACATGCAAACCAAATGCCCTACCCTCTGTACAATCTCTCTGGGCCCTCAGATGTATTTCTAACTATTTCTGGATGTGTATTGGATTCACCACACCTACCACCAAGGTCAAGCTTACTACGGGCCATGCAATATCCCCTACCTCCTTTTCAAATTCTCTTCGTCCCTCCCTCCCTCCCTCCCTCCCTCCCTCCCTCCCTCCCTCCCTCCTTCCTTCCTTCCTTCCTTCCTTCCTTCCTTTCCTCCTTCTTTCCCTCTTTCCTCCCTCCCTCCTTCTTTCCCTCTTTCCTCCCCCCTCCCCTCCCTCCCTCCCTCCTTCCTTCCCTCCATCCATCCCTCCTTCCTTCCCCCTCTCCCCTCCCCTCCCCTCCCCTCCCTCCCTCCCTCTCTTCCTTCCTTCCTTCCTTCCTTCCTTCCTTCCTTCCTTCCTTCCTTCCCTCCTTCCTTCCCCCTCTCCCCTCCCCTCCCCTCCCCTCCCTCCCTCCCTCTCTTCCTTCCTTCCTTCCTTCCTTCCTTCCTTCCTTCCTTCCTTCCTTCCGTCCTTTCCTCTTTCCTCTCTCCTTCCCTCCCCTCTTTCCTCCCTCCCTCTCTCCCTCCTTCCTTCCTTCCCTCCATCCTTCCCTTCTTCCTTCCCTCTCTCCCCTCCCCTCTCCTCTCTCCCTCTCTCCCTCCCTCCCTTCCTTCCTTCCTTCCTTCCTTCCTTCCTTCCTTCCTTCCTTCCCTCCTCCCTCCCTCCTTCTTTCCCTCTTTCCTCACCCCTCCCCTCCCTCCCTCCCTCCTTCCTTCCCTCCATTCTTCCCTCCTTCCTTCCCCCTCTCCTCCCCTCTCTTCCCCTCCCCTCCCTCCCTCCCTCCCTCCTTCCTTCCCTCCATCCTTCCCTCCTTCCTTCCCTCCCTCCCTCCCTCCCTCCCTTCCTTCCTTCCTTCCTTCCTTCCTTCCTTCCTTCCTTCCTTCCTTCCTTCCTTCCCTTCAGTTGTCAGCAATTCTAAGAGTTAGTTCTGTTGACTTTTTTGTCAGTTAATTTGCTTGAGCTATTGATATTCTACATCTGAATGTAACATCCAGTAATTGCCTTCCCCCTGCTCTGGATTTACTCACTTACCGTAATCACCTCAAGGTATCAGCTTCTTTATTCTCTCTCTGTTGATAGATATTCGGGTTGATTGCATGTTTTGGCTATTGCAAATAGTGCTCCTTATGAAAAAAGGGTGTAAGTATCTTTTTAAATTAGCATTTATGTATATTCAAATAAATGTCTAGGAGTGATATTGCTAAATATTGGAAACAAATTGCTGGTTTGAATTTACAGGAAAAGGAATTCTGATTATTGTGAATACAAATTGATGAAATTTCTGTGGAAAACGGTACAGAGATTTCTGGAAAAAGCAGAAATGGAAAATCCAGATATTTTCTTTGGAAGCATTCACTGCTGGGAGTAGAGGCAATGGTGGTCTGTCATAAATCTTTGTACCTTCCTTCCTTTTCAGAATGGTTTTGAGGACTAATGGTGCTCTTCGAATCTTTGTTCTTCAGCCTTTTTAGCAGTGTTGTATGCACTAATTCTCTGCATCATCCCTTTCTACTTTGAGTAGAGAGAAGTTGCTATTTTCTTGTCTGCTTGGGCAAATTATTACTGCATTAAATCACAGAAGATAGAAATTGAGAGATGCTAGACCTAAAAACTGAGAGAAGTATTTTTATGATTATGTTATGCTGAGTTTTCATCTAAGCAAAAAGTAGATACCTAACAAAGTAATCTTTGATTCAATTTTAAGACATAAGATACTCTTGGAAAAATTCCATAATGAGAAGTGAGATGTCAATAGAAGATCATTAGAGAAGAATAAACGGTCTTTAGAATATAAAACCGAGTGCATAAAGTGTTTTAGTTTTTATATTTTTGAAGTAATGATGGACAAAATTAAAATAATTTTGATATTTTCTGTTTTGATATTTTATACTGAAAGATCTTAAATATAGGTCTTTGTGAATTTTTTCAAGTTTTTTTCAAATTGTACACCAACTAAGATTGCACACCACTAGATCTTCAATATTATCTACTTAATACCACAGATCTGCAATATTAAACCACCAGATATGTAATATTATAATCTTATTATATTTTTTCATCTTGTTATATTATTTTTATAAATAAAAATTCTAATAGATGAGGCCAACTTTACCTTTTATTTGCAGAAAGGTTTTATTAAATAAAATTATCTTTCTCACCCTTCTGAATAAAAAACTGACAGTCATCACAGTCTTACAGGCTACAGTTGTTATGAAAATATGGTTGCTAGGATACCTTCATTATTTCATCATCATGTTGCACCAGTCTACCAATTAATAAAGAAACACTCAAGTTAATTCTCAGTCACATTTATCCACATTCTTGGCATACATTTCCCTTATCTTCAAGTGACATTTTTCCCTCTAGCATTCACCTTCTACTCCATAAAATATTAAACATGAGGTTATCACATCAGTTTACAAATTACAGCAAGGATGCACGTTTTCTACTTAACCTTTCCATTCACTTGCGAGCATAGTAAAAGTTCTTTACAACAAATATCCATGCCCAGGCTAAATTATTTTTCCTACTTCTCAGATTTATTTCTGAGAAAATTGATGCCTGAGAAAAAAAGATATGAATTGAATTGATTCTTTAGTT
Organism: Sorex fumeus; assembly: GCF_029834395.1. NCBI lineage: Eukaryota > Metazoa > Chordata > Mammalia > Eulipotyphla > Soricidae > Sorex > Sorex fumeus. Next base: position 8,858,919 of record NW_026606059.1, on the reverse strand, counting down.
TCCTATCGTTCTTTCTGAGGGAAAAAGTGAAATAGGATAGCCCTTTGAAAGTCATTCCTGCATCTTTAGATATTCATTACTATCCTAGGATATTGCTTTATATTTTAGGGTTAGAGTCACAAAAGAGCTCTGATATGGAGGTCTTAAAAATACATTTTTTAATGTTTCTTGTGTTGCTATCAGGTTCACAACACAAGCTATTTTGAGTTGCCATTTGACAGGACACTATAACAATAAGATTAATAAAAGGAAACCTCTCATATGATGAATCTAATGCATTTATACCTGTTTGCTTCAATACAGTGCCTATGAATCCCAATTTATGGTCCCAAAACAAAATACATCACACTAGTTTTCTAAAACTAGAATGAACATGATTTGGAAATTGTCTGGCAAAAGAGAAAATATTGACTCTGATTATATACAGCATATAAATACAGAAATTTCTCAAGATTTCATATAGTTTTTATGTCTTTTCTAAAAATTCTGATAATGAAATGCAGTGCTATACAAAGAAACAGGATATTATATCGATGAAGTTGTTTGCAAGCATAATTCTGTGAATTAACAGTCAATGGCAGAATTAAGGGGTCAGGGACCAGATAATAGAGGGTTTTGGCTTAGCAGATTGGTCAGATCCCTGGCACACACATATTTCCTTAAGAAAGATCCCTAAGCATAGAACCAGGAGTTAACCATGAGTAGGGCTGGGTGTGACCTAGAAACAAAACAGCAAAAGGTTCTGAGAGTTTGCTAGTAACTTTTGAATTCGATCTCATTTAATGGCCAATATTTGCATTTGAACAGTTTTGTCTACATTGTATATCCATCCAGTAGAATGCAAGAAAAGAAAAAAGGGACAAAATTTCAAGAAAAGGATGTGTTGACTTTTAAAAATGTTTTTAAGCTGCTCAGCATATTTTTATATTTATATGTAAATACATTAATGGTGATTGTATCAAACTCAAGCTGACAGTACAGATGTAATCTTTCAAAAAACTTCCCTGTGCCAAAGATTGCACACAGCTGTTTTCAATTCACTGAAGTGTATGTGTGGTCTTTTTTTTTCAGGTCAAAGAAAAATATCTTCCACTTTTTAAATTTCCATGTGTGGTTTGGCAAATCATATAGTAAATGTAAGAATATATTCATGTAAAATAATCTTTACCAATCTGGTGTCCTGTGAAATGGGTTAAAACAGTTTTCTAATAAAATATGGGAAATTTAATTTTTCTTGCATCTTATCCTAAGTGGTATTATAGGTTTTTTTTTTAAATATAATACAACCAAATTTTTAAACTTTGCTAAGTAAAACAATACAATGTAAGGCCAAAGTCTAAAATAATGTTATTTTTATAGAATAATATTGTGATTTTTGATTTTTGGTAAGTGTTGCTTTATCACTGGTCACATAAATTTTCTCAGTGAAATATCCTTGTACTTTATTTTATTTTAGAGAGAGTGTTCTTCGATTAATTACCATCTATAATTACTTTACTTAATTTTGTGAGGCCCAAGATATTTTATATGGCAATCTTTGGGCATTATAAAAATATGCTCTTTTAATATGCTCTTCTAAAACTTAGAAGAGGTTATGATTACAACAATTTTGGCAGGTTTACCAACTTCTAAATAGTACATTTTTTTTTCTTTTTGGGTCACACCCGGCAATACTCAGGGGTTACTCCTGGCTCTGGACTCAGGAATTACTCCTGGCGCTGTTCAGGGGACCATATGGGATGATGGGAATCGAAGCCCCGTCGGCAGCATACAAGGCAAACACCCTACATACTGTGCTATTGCTCCAGTCCCTAAATAGCACTTTTTAAAATTTAGCTTTTGGGTTACACTTTGTGGCGCTCAGGGGTCATTCCTGCCTCTGCACACAGGAATCGTTCCTCTCGAGCTCAGAGGACTGTAAGAGATACAAGGGATTGAACTTCGATTGGCTGCTTGCAAAGCAAGTGCCCTACCTGAGTGCTCTACCTGCTGTATCATCTCTCGGCACCTTAAATAGTATCCTGTCTTGAAATGAAAATTTAAACCCACTCTTGTTTTAAGTCTATTATAAAACCTCTTGAAATATTACAGTGAGTTAAATTTTAATAGGTCTTTTTAAACTAAATATTCTCTTCCATTTTTAAGTACTGAAAGTTGATATTAAAATAAGACCAATAAATTATTATCATACACATTTACAGCATGCCATAACCTTTTTATTATTATACAAGGTTATAGCATGCCATAATCAAAATTCTCAATTTTTCAAAAGGTTTGAACTATTTTTCTATTTAGTTGCTACTAAGATACATTTATTAACTGTTGAACACTATGTGCTCGTCAATTTAAAATATGCGTTTCATTGTTTGCCTATTTATTTTCATAAATTTCTTTTTGTTTTTCTCAAAAGCTTCATTTCTGTAGGGCAGAATTTATTTTCTTTTTGTTTCTTTCATCTCACTATCACCATAGTTCAATCATTCAAAACTGATGTGATTCATTTTATAATAATATTTCATTCAGTCAAACATCAGTGACTTATTAGATAGACTATGAATTAGACTAGTCGGTCTCATCTCAGCACAGTTGTTCAAATGGCACATTTGCTACCAAAATACCAGTTTGGATTTATGTAGATCAAGACTGAATATTATAATATTCACATACATATAATATCCAGCAAGAATATTATAATTTCTATAAAGTCCCTAAAGTAATTCATATAACGCAAAAAAAATAACAGCCTTGCTGGTTTTTTAGTTTTATTTCTTCAATTTTTTTTTTTAATAAGGACTACTTTTCGCAGTGCTCAGAGACCTCGGCCACTTCCAATCGATCTTGGCCTGAAAGGCTTGCATTATCACTCAGGATACTGGTACTGGAGCTTGTGGTTACCTCTGAGCAACTAGACCATACCTGCATCCATAAGCCTACTGGTGCCTAGAGGTCCCGGGGGGACACACTCTCAAGGTACTGGAGGCCACTAGGGTACATACCAAATGCCAAACTCTGGGCATTACACACCCAAGAAACCTAGCCATCTCCCTGGCTCCTGGACATGATTTTTTTTTTTCCTAATGTGAAGTACAGAAGCGATATGAGATCACTTGTGGCGCATGTATTCAAATTCCTCCTGTGTCTCTTGAATACTAATCTCTGAGTCCCGTCAGGAAGCTCTCTCCATGCGGCCTCTGAATTCTCCTCACCATCCTCCCAGAGTCCATATTCATTCAGAGGGAGGGCCTGAGCTTCGACAGCTCCATTTCAGGTGATTATCGAAAAGAGATGGTATTCTTATTCAACTCTGGGCTTAAAAGGTACAGGAAATTGCCTGGCATTTGGGTAAAATGAATGGGGACTTTATTTCTTATGCTCTATGGGAAAACAAATGTCTTCCTAAGCAATAATTTACTCAGCAAACAGAAAAGGAATAAACTTCCAAGAAATACCTTTATGAGGCAACATAACATTATCAGCACAGCAACAGTATCTGTATTTTCTCTTTTATGTAAATGGTGAATATTCTGGGTTCCTGGTGAGGGCACCTAATATTTGGCTGCAGCAAATAGCGCCAGGAGTCCATTAATCTAAAGCCAGTTGTTGACCCTGAAGAAAACCTTCAATGCCACACAGAAGCACATTAGGTGATTTCAGTCAAGTTAGGGAACAGTTGTAAATGCCAAGAACTATAGGAAGGTCTCAATTATGGAAGAAAATTGTACCACTTTCGACCTAGTCAGAGAAATCAATTTTTTTAAGTAACTGACTTATTCCCAACATCATGCGAAATATGACAAAATAGAACAAGATAGGTAATCCTTGAAAGTCTTACAGTTCGTGCTTGAACAAATGAAAAGAACCAAGGAAATTTAAAAAACGAGTTTGAAAATCCGGAAAGAAAAAAGTCACAAAGTCCACAGTCATTTCCGTGTTTAAAATCTCGGTAACAGAGACAAAAGCTCTTTAGAGTCTCAAAGATTCTCTGTAATATCTTGTATCAGGAAAGAGTTTATTACTAAGTCTCCAAAAGCTTTAGAAGTATTTTGACTTTGGATAGAGACTCCTATTGGTAAGATAAAGAAATTTTATAAAAATTTTATTTGACTTTTACATTCATAGACTCATTCAACTGTAGAGCCGGGACTCAGAAAAGCCCTTGGGTTACCTGACACTGCCCATTCATAAATTCTGCAACTCTCTCCAGACTCAACCGAATTTTAAAAGTATAATTTTTTTCCTTATCCTTTCCTGCCAACACTTCAAAGGAATTCAACTGCAGCAAGCCTGGTGATAACACACACAGGTATGAAATCCAGGAAAGCAACATGGAACTCCACAATGTCCTAAGACATTTCTTCTAATGAATTCTCTCCTACTTTATTAGGCAAAAGGAAAAAAAAGAGAGCTTTTTTCTGCCTCACAACATTTGGACATATCCAAAAGCATACCTAAGAAAATGATTTCTGGTGTTTCGAAAATGCCTTTGTCTCGTCTTCTTGATAGAAATAAAATAAGCTTGATAGAAATGAAATAAGATTTACCTGTCAACCAACTCAGAAATAGACATTGACTGTTCACTTGTCACTCTTTTGAAACCATGAACTTTTGGACTTACTAGAGCTCAAGGCTTATTGTTTTGCAACATAATTGTGAGAACATAATGGGAGGAAAATTCCTCATCTGATTTGGGAGCAGAGCCTGCCACATTTTGGTGTGGCATGTGTCTGTGGGCGCGGATACAATGATGCCCTGCCATGCACCAGCTTTTCAGTACTGGCATGTCACCTGGCCCGTGCGACTCACATTCTCGAATTCTCACACTTGCGTTGTGGCCCAACCAACTTGTTAAGTCAAAACCCACAAGCAGGTGGGGCACACGCCTGACAGAGACTGGAATAGCAGCCACATGTCTCCAAGTGTTGCAAACACCAGCGTTTGTTTGGAAATTTCATCTCCTGGTTACAGTAAACAAGAGTCGATGGAGCGTTCAGCAGAAAAGTGGCATGCCCTTTTCTTCCAAAGGCAAGTTTTCGGAAATAATGCGAGCTCTTCGTGAAGTGCAGAATCATTGTGCCAATTACCTATTTATTTACACACTGAGTTCCTCTGAAATATAGTATAACATAAGGCCACCTGAAGTCTTGCAACGTTTGGCGTGATCACTTGTATTTCTTTAAGAGAGCTAAAGATCACTTATATTTCAAAAGATAGGGGACGATCATTTGTATGTCTAAAGTTCAGGGAGCTAACCTTGGAGAGTAAATTAGTAGTGCATGTTGAAAGAACTTAGTTTTGGAGAGTTGCATATATTTTCTGGTTGTTTTATTTATTTATTTTGGTTTTTTGGTCACACCCGGTGATGCTCAGAGCTTACTCCTGGCTCTGCGCTCAGGGTTCACTCCTGGCAGTGCTCCAGGCACCATCTGGGGTGCCCAAGATTAAACCTCAGTTGACTGCAAGGAAATGCCCTACTTGTGCACTATCTCTCCTGCCTCTGTGTATAACTTTTCAAAGGCTGATATAAGACATTGTAATAAAACATTAAAATGTATCTTAATAAGTTTCTTTTAAGGACTACCATCTTTTTTACAGTTCTAGCAATCAATTATTTTATAAACTTAGAAAAAAAGCTATTAATTCATGGCCAAAATATTAAAATATAGTTAAGAGCATGAAAATGTCAAAGTATCCACTGGTGTCAAAATTTTACCCTTGTAAAGTCTTTAATAATTTTTGAAGATCTTGCAGATAGATACACCATTTTTATTTCAAGTATATTCTGACATGTACCTGTTAGCATACAACTGGACTTGTTAGCTCATTGATGTAAGATTTTGATTCTGTTCTTCTAAATTGGATTATATGCTCTTAAAATATGTTTTGTTTCTTTGGTCCTCTTCTAATATCCAAAAAGCTATGTCCAGATTTATTTTTTAAAACATACACACGGTCTTTATATATACATATATTTACTTATAAAAATATATACCAACCGTTTGATTTTAATGAGTGTTCAATATCAATAGAGCTAAACTCTACCTCCTAGCTCTGTCTTACTGATTAGTATAAATCTTATTCCATTTATAGCGTAGCAATAGATTTTACAAAGATTTGTTTGTCCCCAGTTACGGTTCTAAACCAAGTTCTAACTAAACTAATGATGCCACTTTAGAATTATCAGTTCTTTAGTCTGTAACATGCAGTGCAATGATCTTGAGCATATTTCAGGAGTTTTTAAATCTGCTGTGATTTTTATTAATGAGGCTTCCATTATTCCTGCTGCCAGCATAGATTACATGAGAAAGATAAATGAAAATTTCATTGAGGACAAGAACAGGATGGTGTCATTCCATTCTGTTTTCTTTGAAATGTAAACACATTTCCAATGAATTTCAATTACAATATTAAAAGTGCTACTAAAGTTGTGTTGAGGATAAGAGTTTTAAAACTTTTCTGAGTTGAAAGTTAAGGGGAAAAGTTTTTGCTATCATGCTTTGTCACCCAGCATTACTCCTAATATCTTTTGATATTAGGACGCGACAGGGACAAATGGAGACGTTACTGGCGCCCGCTCGAGCAAATCGACGACTAACGGGAAGTTAAGTGATTAAGTGATTAAGTGATCTTTTGAAATACAATAGTTATATTTAGAGAAACTTCCTTGTAGAAATATGAGGATTAAGAAGAGGGGGAGAGAGATAGAACTACATATTAAAAAGAGAACGCACACTAGACAAAGCTAAGAGTACATATATCTGATCAATATCATATATTATATTTCTTACCTATAAGAGGTCAATATCCAAGGTAGAGAAGGTATGTCTGCTAGATCTTTTGTGTATCTAACCTGGTAATGCTCAGGAAATTGTATCCCCGGAACCACATATGGTTTCCTGAACACTGCCAGGAATGATTTCTGAGCAAAGACCCAGAAGTAAGCCCTGAGTGCCACTGGGTGTGGGTCTTCCAAATATAAAACAAAAAAGTAGTTTACTGTGTACCTTATAAGTACAAATTAAGTGAATATCTTTCCTCAATGTAATAAAACATTCCAATAGTTATAGAATCTACCAAATCAAAAAAAACTAATAATAAACACAAAGTATTGAAACTGTCAAGCATAAAAGAAGAGCATTTCTGACTGAGGGAAAAATGAATAAAGCTTTGTGGAGGAGGAATTATTTGAGTTTTGGTAGAGATTTGACAGAAAGGGAATATGGAGAATATTTTAGGCAATGGGAACAGCTTGAGGGAAGATATAAATGCCCAATATATGTTTGGGAGTTAGCCAAAGGGACAGTTTGTCACTTGAAAAAGGCAGAAGGAGAGTAGGGTAAAATGACAATAAAAGGCCTTGTGGTCTGGAATACCAGGTTGAGAAATGTACTTATTAGTCAACAAGAAAATACTAAATGTTGTTTTGGCTTGGAAAGTGGTGTTCTATGAAAGGGTTCTTTAAGAAGATGTACGAAGCTCTGTCCAGTACAATTTGAATGGCAAATTTGAATATGGAAGGGAGTGAGATAATATTGAAATACAAGGCCTGTCTAATAGAGGAACAGTCAGATTTGAGGTCAAACTCCAGTTATGTAAAAGGAGCCAGAGATGAACCCTTTTGACCTCAGAACCCAAATCTAGATTAATTTGAAGTTCTTCCAAAGATCAACAAATTTTTCAAGGCAGAGCAAAGCCTGTCTTAGTACAGCAAAAACAGATATGGAAAGAAGAAAATGGACCCGAGGCATTTAAAGATGAGTCTATTTACAATTCACCTAGGGGCCTCCAACGAGATTTTGAAACTTGCCAGTTCTTCACTATGAAGCATGATAGTTAACATTGCTGCTATTTTCACAGCGGTGTTGCCTCTCCCATAATGTGTATTCTACCTTCCAGTCATTTTGAAAATCCAATAAAATCCCATATAGTTCCATTTTTCTCCCCTGGAGTATTATGACCAGTGGGTCTTCCACTATCTACCACCTCACAAATAATAATTCTTATGAATATATTAAAGCTTATATTTAATATATTAAAGAGCTAAAATACCATTAGTACTATTAACAGTATAAAGAATTTATGAGGAAGAATTCATATTTATAATTTATTTTCTACATTGAATTTGAGATGCCTGTATCTATAACCCATTTATACATGGCCAGTAAGGGAATGAGAGGGGAAAAGACAAAAGTTTAATGATTTGTCTATTTAGTTTTAAGTAAGTACTCTTTATTGCTCAGATATTAATATAGTTAAGTAAAATGAAGGAAATGTTTTGGAAATTAAAAGTATGCCTACCTGCTATAATATGAATTAAATTTACCTCAAGTGTTCTCTTCTGATTGTCCAAGCAAAGAACAAGACTCATTTCTCTTTCTTTCTTCTTTTGTTTTTGGGACATACCCAGTGATGCTCAGGGCTTACTCCTGATTCCGTGCTCGGGGATCACTCCTGGCAGGTTCAGGAAACCATACAAGATGCCAGGGATGAAATCCAGGTTAGTCACGCAGAAAACAAATGCCTCATTTCTGTATTATTGCTTTGATCCCAAGGCCCGTTTCTTGGTCACCTTTCTGTAATAACTTGTTACCTGCTGTCCATTGTATTTTCTGACTTGGAAGTTGCTATTATATTGCTGTATTATATTATACTATATCAAATTACTTCTCTAAGATCTTTTGAGGGACAATGTTTAAGGAAGGTGGGAATTCTGGGTGACAGGTTAGGCAGGGTGAGTTGTAAACTGTTCTGTCTACAATCCCATCAAGGGATGCTCATTCCAGTTTAAACAAATGTAGGTTTATTTAGACTTGTTTATTTTATCAATAACACATTTTCAATGATAAAAATAAATCACCTTTGACTATTGTAATAAAAATATAAGATCAAAGTATGTTGTTTTGTTGTTCATAATGCATATTTGGAAAATATGCATTATGGAGTAGTAGTTTTTCTTCATTTCAGTTTTAAACACACTGTCTTCTTGTATGTTCTCTACTACTGAACTGCTGTCACTATGACCGCAGCATCTATATAGGATAGATTACTCTAAATTGAATTTGACCTATGGTGCTAGTGATATCCAACAAATATTTCAAAATACTTCTTGTCATTGGTATTTGGTTCTTTCTCTTTGTCCCTCTTTCTAGTTCTTTGGCTCCCTTCAATTTTGGCATCATGCAGCGTACCCAAAGCTTGGTTTTAAGATTTTGTTTTGGTTTTAAGATTTTGTTTTGGTGTTATAGCTCATATTCTGCCACCTGTGAATTTTTCCAGCTAATGAATATGAGATATTTTCCCATTTCCTGATTTACTCTTCTATTTCTCTCAATAGTGACCTATGGTTTTGATGTATAAGTCTTTTGCATCTTTTCATTGATTCCTATGTATTTGATGTTTTTGACACTTAGAAAAAAAATAAACCGATACAGAAAACATGAGGCTGATAAATCAGTATACAAAAATCTATTGCAGTTTTCCATGAAAATAACAAACGAGAAAGAAAAAGAGATCAATTAGACAACACTACTTAAAATAATATCCAAGACATCCATAAGTGGGTACTTGGTTTTTTTTCCCATATCTTGACTATTGTACTGTGAAGAAGAGAGGAGGATATATACTTTTTGAATTAATGTGGGGTTTTTGTGTATGTGTTAAGATAAATGCAAGAAGTGATTTCTCTGGGTTTTATGGGAATTCTTTTCCTCTCTTTGAAAGATAGAGAAAGAGAGAGAAAGAGAGAGAGAGAGAGATCTTCTTTTTCCATAGAGGTTGAACTAGATGGAATTCCCACCAACTGTGGGAACAAAAAAAATGTGGTTGGGTGTTCTCATTACAACTTCTCCCAAACTGGCTGTTTCCAGACTTTTGATATATACCATTCTCACTGATTTGAAATGATGTCACAACAGTCACAGACTTAAACTCAAAATGGATTACAGACCTTGATTGGCAGAATTTGCAAGATAATTGACCACAGAGGTTTCTTCAGTGAAATAACCACAAAAGTAAAGATAAGAGAACCCAAAATAAACAAAAGGGGACTACATTGAATGAAAAAAGCTTCTTCACAGCAAAAGAAACTCAAGCTATAATAAAAAGACACCCCACCAAATGGGAGGAAATATTTGAACAAATATAGTAGGTGACAAAGGACAAAATACCCAAGATTTATAAAACTCTCACAAAACTCAACACAAAAATTCAGCGCCCCATTCGATAATGAGGTGATATGAGCAGACACTTCCCCCAAGAAGATAAACACATTCTCAATAGGCTTATGAGAAAGTGTTTATCATAACTCATGATTAGGGAAGTGTGCAAATCAAAAAAACATTGTGATTTCTGTGTTTGTGGCTTTACAGATATCGTAATTGTGCCAGCCTGGGGTCTATATTGGAAAATGTTTCATGTGCATTAGAGAAGAACATATATACAGCTTTTGTGGGGTGGAGAGTTCTGGATGTTTCTATTAATCTCAGTACTTCCAATTCCTCACTTAGGGCTCTTGCTTCTCACAGATCTTCTGTCTGGTTTTTCCGTGCCATGATGAGAGCATGTGGTCATTCTCAGCCAGCACTGAAAGATTTGATGGATTTGAAAACTTACTTGGGCTTCTATTCCCATCATTATGCTATGGAATTCCTTCATCCCCCCCTCCTCAATTATTTCTGGTGCTTACTGAATGTTATTGATTTCCTTACTGGGTATCCAATTCTAAGGATACACTTTTTAGATAGCACTGTAGCACTGTCCTCCTGTTGTTCATCGATTTGCTCAAGTAGGCATCAGTAAAGTCTCTAATGTGAGGCTTGTTACTGTTTTGGGCATATCGAATACTTCACAGGTAGCTTACCAGGCTTTGCTGTGTGGGCAAAATACTCATAGCAGCTTTCTAGGCTCTCTGAGAGGGGCGGAGGAATCAAACTCGGGTCGGTCGCTTGCAAGGCAAACGCCCTACCCGCTATGCTATCGCTCTGGCAATGTTAGGGCTGAGCCAGGTTCGATGCTAGAGCACCAAGGCCAGTTGAATAACCCTACTAGACTGCATTCAGAGTTGCCTGTATATTGCAGTTAATTTGGCATCACAGTCCACTGACTTGGACAAGGACCAGAGATTATTGTCACATGTTCTCAATCACGGCGTTCAGCAAGCCTAACTTTGTGCAATGGAAAGTTCTTTTCCAGCAGCAACCTGGGAATGGCCACTTTGAACCATGACCCTTGCAGCAAAACTCACCTATGTGTTACCCACTGCCTGCCGTAGCATTGGGATGCCAACTTCCTGTTGCTCTCTCAGGCATGGCTGTTCCCAGGTGCGGCCAGTCTGTCCACTCAGGATTCTCTGACGTAGGTTGGAGATTAAGTCCACCGTGCCTGTTGGGAAGGCCATGGTTCTGAGTTCCGAGTTCCATACCCAGGTTCCTTTCGATCTGAGCTGGTTGCAAGCGGCTGAATTGCCTAGTGGTGGATCCGGTGTTGGGAGCATGCCCAGGGAGGGCCGAGACGAGAGATGTGTGGGCTTGGGATGTTGCTGATCCCCTGTTTGGTGCAGCTGAGGGTATGACCCTGCTGGGCAGTGCCCACCTCCCAAGGGGTTGCTTCAAATCAGGGCCAGGTGCGTTCACACCTTTTGTTGGGTTGAACGACCCTCAGGAAGAGGCTCTGGTTCCTGGGTTCCTGTACACATCAGGACCAAGTCATCTCGGGCAGGAAGATGTCCAGGATGGAGCTGAGAGAGCCCGGGTGGGGTTCACTTAGTGATGGAGCGTCCCGGCTCACAAAGGGAGCAGCCACGCAGTGTTGACCTTGACGAGTCTTGAGTCTGCATTCAACTTGACAAGTGCTGCTGTAACACTGATTTTCTAGGGAGCTATGGAGTATCAGAGGTACGGGACTGGCTCTACCTGTGGCAGACCCAGTTCAATCCCTGAGTGTAGGAGATCATCCTGCTGACAAAAAAGCCAACCCCAAGGTCAGAAGAGTTCCCTGAGCAAAACAGCCCAAGATTTCAGGCTCTAATGGCAGCAAAATACATGAAGAAAAAAAAACAAAAAAAGGGCAGGGGGAGGGTTTAGATTCTTCTAAACGTAAAGGGCAACATCGGGTAGAAAACTATTATTTTAATAGGAAGCTGTTACTTTAGACTTTAGGGTGCCTGCATATTGGCCCTGTGGAATATTCCAGTCTGTTATTAATGTGTCCATTGAATGTGATGTGCTAATCAACTTATCCACCGTGTGGGAGCAAGACTGTAAATGAATGGCCAGACTGTGTTAGCTTGGACAGTGAGAGTGAGTCTCTATCTGTTACGTGTTTATTTACATCTTTCTCTGTGACCAACTTCTGCTGGGTGGAGGTTGAAGCTACAATCCCATTGGTTTTGGATGGCCACCAGGAATGATTCCTGAACCCAGCACCAGGAAAGAGCCCTGGGCAACACCGGGATGCCTCCAAATTCAAATAATGATGAAAATAAAATAGATTTTCTCTAACTTTTATCACCCCCTGCTTTAGTCTGGCACTTTTCGGTCCAGGACCCGTGTGCTAGACTTTGGTGGTCTCCCTCTCTTCATTCTCTGCTTTGCTCCTCCACTGCCTGGGGATCTTCTCCTTCACTCTGACTCACCTGCTTTTCTGCCTTCCACAAAGATGAGTCTCCCTGAGGTGATAGCTGTTTTTTGTAATAAATTTTCTCTTTGAGAACACTTGCAAACGCTGGACACTGTGTTACTTTTACGCATCCTTCATGCTGATGCCGCATCGTGCTGACATAGAACTATTGTTTAATTCTGCCTTTGGCCCGCTTCCTTCTGCCTCAGATATGTATTTTTTTCTAGAAAAGACATAACCTAGCAAATTATTTTAGATGTGTATATGGTGAAAAGTTGAGCTGGAGCAATAGCACAGTCATAGGTCGTTTGCCTTGCACACAGCCCACCTGTCCAACCCGAGTTCGATTCTTCCACCCCTCTCAGAGAGCCCAGCAAGCTACCAAGAGTACCTCGCCTGCATGGCAAAGCCTGGCAAGCTACCCATAAGGTATTTGATATGCCAAACACAGTAACAACAAGTCTCACGATGGAGACGTTAACTGGGTCCTCTCAAGCAAATCAACGAACAACGGGAGGACAGTGCAGTGCCGTGCATGGTCAAAAGTTATAAGTCATCCTCTTAAAATTTTAATATCAGCATAGCAATAAACACAACCTAGAATTTATTATTGAAGTTGATAAATTATTTTCAATGCATCCATCCTACCTATATTCCAACGAATTACTGCTGATGAAAGGTATTCAGTATTTTTGAGTTGCTACGCTCTTTAAGATTTAGATTTTAAAAATGTCTGACAACTTTTTCCCAATATCTCTGGAGATTCATTGTACAGAGTGTTAGGCAAACTAACAGTTTACTTAGACAATATGGTCCTTCAGTTCTCCTAATCTTTGATTGCATTTACTTCTTATAGCTTTCAATTAGTCTGTTCTGTTCCCTATGTGACCCAGTTATACAATAATGCTCTTTTTCTTGATTACTTTAACATGCCACACAGAGAAAATTGTAGACCTGTATTTTAAGAAAATTTGAAGCTTTTTGCTTGTGTCTGAGCATTTTCCTGGTGAAAATTGAACATTTCTCCTGACAGTCCCGTCCATGGGAGTATCCTATTGCTGGCTCTTCTTTTACATCCCTGGCAACTGCAGCTCATAAGAAATCCCCAAACACTTCTCAGAATCTGGGCTCTCAATTTCTTGACCTGCTTTCCTCTGCTATAAGCCCCTGAATAATTTTTTTAATTATGCATCCTAACTTCTCTTTTAATGTATAATTTGTACTACTTTTAAGCAACGTTATGTAGAACATCATTGCAAAATCCAATAGACATCCAAATGTTATGCTGAGAAAAAATGATCTTTTCACAGATAATACTTATGCCATCTTAGAATAAACAGGATATTTTTTGCTCAAATTAGATGTGCATTACCCAAGGTTATACACATATATAAATTAAGTATGCACACATATATATTTCACTTTCAGATCATTTTTATTCTACCCTCTAGCATTTCATCCCTCTTTAGTTAATTCCTGCTTAAAAAATGTAAATATCCATATTTCCCCAAGCTTTATTTAAATTTCTAGCTTGGTTGCTAACACTCACTACTACTATTAGTCCATTTTTTTTCTTGCATTTAATGAGTGAGTCTCCCTCATGCCACTTATGTCCACTTCCTTCTTCCTTAATACTTTCTACCTGGGTTCTATTGCTATCACTCTCCTGAAGGGATTAGGTATTGTTCTTCTAGGAAAGTCCTTTCTTCTCCTTTCTGTGAAAACTCATTTCTTTATTTTCTTTTTGTGGGACAAATCTGGTGGTGCATGGGGGTTACTCCTGACTCTATACTTGGGGGGAGGGGATCATCCCTGGCAATTATCAGGGTACTACAGGGCGATGGAGATCAAACCCAGGAAAACTGTGCTCAGCCTATTGGGCTCTCTGTCCAATACTATTACTTGATTTATTTTTTTTTAATTTTATTAACGGTGCGATACAGTTGCGAAGCTTTCATGTTTGAGTTTCAGTCATACAATGATCAAACACCCATCCCTCCAACAGTGTATATTTTCCACCACCAATGTTCTCACTATACACCCCCCCCCCCCAACTACTTCTGCCTCTATGGAGACAGCTTCTCTCATACTTTCTCTCTACTTTCAGGCATTAGGTTTTGCAATATAGATACGAGAGGCTATCACGTTGGGTCCTTTGTCTACTGTCAGCACACATCTCCCATCCTGAATGATCCCTCCAACCATCATTGACTTAGTGATTCCTTCTCTATTCCAGCTGCCTTCTCCCCCAGTTCATGAGGCAGGCTTCCAACCGTGGAGCAATCTTCCTGGCTATTTATTTGGGTTCTGGGGTCACAGTCAGCATTCTTCATGATTTACTCCTATATCTGTGCTTAGGGATCACTCTTGGTGGTACTTGGGAGACCATATGTAACGTTGAGGACTGAACTGAGGTCATCTGCATACAAGGTAAGAACCTTACACCCTGTACTCTCTCTTTCTCATTATTTATTTTTGAAGCTCCCCGCACCCACACACACACACTGTTTTTCTCAGGTGTTTGACACTGGTGTTTATACCCTAACCGATTCCACTATTTTTTTTCTCTACCTCACATGTATCCTTCCACTTCCTGTGATTTCTTCATTTTCTTTTGCTTCTAATCCTTAAAATGTTCACTGACATTACCTATTGTGTTGGCTCCAACTAGAACTTCTAAATAAACTGCTGCAAATCAAATATTCTAGTCACAATTGCACACCTACTTCTCAATCTTGCATTTCAAGACCATTTAGATTAACTTTAAATGTTCAACACTGAACTAATTTTTTCACTCAAATTTATATTTGATATTTATCTCTTTATGTTCCATTTAATCCAAAAATTTTATTCTCAATATTGTCCTTATTCTCCTTAACCCTGTCCTTATTGTCTTTATTCTGGCAGTATTTCTGGGAGCGCAGGAAATCCTGCCTGCACGGAAGAGTATGGCAAGCTACCCATGGCATATTAGATATGCCAAAAACAGTAACGACAACGGGTCTCATTCCCCACACCCTGGAAGAGCCTCCAATATGGCAGCGTTGGGAAGGACGAGTAAGGAGAGGCTGCTAAAATCTCAGGGCAGGGACGAATGGAAATGTTACTGGTGCCCCTTCGAGCAAATTGATGGACGACAAGTGATACAAGTGATACAAGTGATTGTTCTTATTCTACCCAATTGATCAAGTGTGTGGATTTTTCCTTTATCTACCACGTCTTTTTTAAAAAAATCTTTTCTCTTTCTATTTCTAGTCGTGCTAGATAATATGTGATTTAATTTATACTTTATCTTTGTACTTTCATTGCCGACAATATAATTTCTCATATTAGTACACTTTTAAAAATCACTCTTTAATTTTTGCTTTATATACTCTTACCTTGAGCACAATATCATTCTAACAAAATCTACATAAGCTATCAGTATTTGTTTTTCTCAGAGATTTTGACCACATAACTTCATGGGATTTCAGATGGTCTCCATGGCTATTTTGCCATGTTGTTCTGTTATAAGCACTTTCCTCTCCTTTGTCAATATTAATGGTTCTCCCATTTTCTCATCAATAGAATTGATCTTGGCATTTCTAACTAAATGAATTTAGGGTGTGGGCTCTACAGTGGAGCTCAGCGGTCCTGGACTCACTCAGCCCAAAGTGCCACAAGTTCTGTGAAGGAGCCTTAGGATGTGCTGCTCAGTCTCTGCAACTCTGGGTACCACTGGGGCCACCCTGGATGTGCCAGGGGAAGCACAAGTCCACGCTGAGTGATGCTCCAGAGACCATGTGGAGACTAACCTGGGCTAAATCCAGTATGATATCCCCTGTCCCTATTTTAGCAGTGCTAAGAAGTTTGAATCTTAGGAGTAAGATCGCTTACTCCCTCTAAGCAGGGCTAGAGCCCTAGCACAGTGGGTAAGGCTTTTGCCTTGCACGTGGCTGACCGGGTTCGATTCCTCCATCCCTCCCGGAGAGCCTGGCAAGCTACCGAGAGTATCCCACCTACACATCAGAGAGTCTGGGTAAGCTCCCCATGGCATATTCAATATGCCAAACACAGTAACAACAAGTCTCACAATGGAAACGTTACTGGTCCCCGCTCAAGCAAATTGATGAACAACGGGAGGACAGTGCTACAGTGCTACTCCCTCTACTTGTGGGATTTTCCTTCCATAATGGCCCTTTCTTCCATCTCCCTTTCTCAGCTTGGTCATTTTCAAGATTTACTCAAAATTCATTTATGCCAGCCCATTTGAAGCATGAATACTCCCAGGTGACCAGTTTCTTCTACATATGGTAAATGATGACGAATAACAGGAAAAGAACAACCCTTCTAGATGACAAACTCCAAGGGGGCAAGTGGTGTGGTTTTCTTCTTGCTTTTTGAAATGTATTATATTATTATATCATTCTTACTTTGGACAACCTGGCATGCTACCAAATGTAACCTGCCCACAAGGCAGAGTCTGGCAAACTCCCCGTGGCGTACCCAATATGCCAAATACCAGTAACAATGATGGGTCTCATTCTCCTAAGCCCTGAAAGAGCCTTGAATATGGCACCTTTTAAAAATCTCAGGGCTAGGACGAAGGAGACGTTACTGGGACCTGTTCCAGGCAATCGACGAACAACAGGATGGTCGTGACCGTGATTGTGATGAGGACTGAGAGGTTCCTAACAAGTGTAAAATGGTAGTTGGGCTGAAAACTAGGTAACAATACGGTGTGTGTGTGTGTGTGTGTGTGTGTGTGTGTGTGTGTGTGTAGGGGGGTTATTAAGAAACACACAGTCTTTCTGCTTGTGAATGATTCCCTCCCCTCCCAAAGTCCTTTTTTAAAAAAAAAACTCAATTATGAATGTGAAATAAATGAACAGAGGAAGGGAAGAGAAACCCCCGTAAATCCCCATTCAGTCTGAAGCCCGCCGAGTAGAGGAATAGAGAGGTGACACCGCCATCAGCCAGCATATCTTTAATTTCTCCCTGCTCCAGCTTCTATTATCTCTCCACTGTCACAGCTGCATACTGCTATTGTCAGTGGCAAAGATGAGACATCTCTAATTAGAGGGCAGGGTAAATTGCTTTTATCTACTTTTAACATGCTTTTACATGGCACCTGGTACACAAGCCTTAGCTAGGCAGCCATAATTTGAAAAGCAAATGAACACTCCGAGAAATATGATACGTTCTTCAAAGAAAATTAAATATATAGAGTAGCAAAATCAACACGCTGGAGACTGCAGAGTTTTAGAGCTGTCAGCCTCATGTACGCTTATGTATTACAGGGAATTAAAATCAGCAATCAGGGCCCACGTACCCTGCAGCGTCCGGCAGTCCTGCGATTCTTTTTTTTTTTTTCTGTTGAGAACAAATGGTGAGATTTAAAAATAGAAAAATTATCAGTGCGAAGAAGAAGACTGATGTTATCCCCTTGACAGTCTAGAAGAAAAGAGCTTTAAGTGAAACAACAACAAAAAAATTCAACAGAATGCTTTTTAAATCAATTTTATGATGAATCAATCCAGCATGTGTAAGTTTCTATTTCTGATTTTGGACTCAATTTTTATTTCCTTAGCAGTCCAGAATATATTCAGCAGCTGAACCATTTATCATCTTTGGGAAAATAAAACAAAGGAAAGACAACTACAAAGTTGGATCTATGGTGTATTGGACAGCGATGCCATTCAATAAAAATACCTGACATTTATTAGTGTTGGAATATAGATCATATATTTCAGAAAGCCTGGGTCATAGACAAACTGTGCCGGCTTCTCTCCTTTGATCATTATCTGCAAAGCCACATCAAGTGTTTCCTTCATACAGCATTGCAGGAGATCTTGTGCCCCTCTCTCTGTGTCATCATTATTTCACTTCCTCATGCATAAGTTCTATTCCTTTCAGGAACTGGGACATTGCCCTCCATCCAAACTTTGGCTATGTATTTCCACAGAGATTGTTTGAATACTGACTATAACTTTCAGGCTGTAAAATCTGGCAGCTCTAAATAATAACGGGGCTACACTGTTTATTTATTACTGCCTTGGAACAGAAAACCAAGTGGAGTCTGTTAGTGCAACCGGTAAAAATGACTTTCAGGTAAGAGAAGCCGGCACTATAAACCCCGTGGTTCTGGCAGGCGAACTACATGGTTAGTTTCCTTTACTTTCTTCAATTTTGTGTATTTTTTTTCTTGCTTTTTGGGTCACACCCAGTGGTGCACAGAGGTCATTCCTGGCTCTGCACTGAGGAATCACTCCTGGCGGTGCTCGGGGGACCATATGGGATGCTGGGAACCGAACCCGGGTCAGCTGTGTGCAAGGTAAACACCCTACCCACTGTGCTATCACTCCAGTCCTTACTTTCTTCAATTTTGACATGCAAACATCTATATGTGCCTTAGCTTGTGAAATTCTTAATGAAAGAAAGTCATTTACGAAGCTCAAAGTGGCAGTAGAGTTTAAAAAACTCTAAATATTTTAGCCATTACCAATGCATTGCAACCTGGGCTTCACTGTGCAGAATACTATCTACTGACTTTGATTTTGATCTTTCTAGTCATTGGCATGGCTGCTTTAAGAGCCCTCTGCCTTCCACACACAAGGTAAGGGTATACTCTGTGACCCTCTTTTGCTTGGCTGCGTGCATGTGACGATTTATAATCAATGGTTCATGAGCAGAAATAATATTTAATGGCTAAATCTGAAGCCATTTATGAATTCTCTCTCTCTCTCTCTCTCACACACACACACACACACACACAAACTCTCATTCTTTTCTTTCTTTCCTCTCCAACCCCACCCCTCCAAGCTATCAATAATTTCTGAGAAGGTGGTTGATCTGTTAAGGAAGAATTCTTGAGTGACAATAACAGAAATGACCACCCCCAACAAAATATCCTGAAGTATATAGAGTTTTAAATTTTCATGTTCTACATTTTAAAATAGGAAGCTTTATTTCCCATTGTTCTAAGACGTTTACTGCCTTTTATTATTGCAGACCACTCTAACCCACTCTGATTACTACACAGCTATTTTCATTTCACATTTAGCATAGTTTCTCCTATTGTGATTGTTAATTTACCTCTCTAAGCAAACTTGAATCATAGTACTTATCATCTAACTCACATTTACATTGTCTTTCTAATAGTCTATAATTTTCTTGAGGTAAGAAACATCATACCTATATCCTTTGGCTCCTTAATATGTTATTTTAAATAATTGACAGCACTGTTGATTTGAACTATTCAATTTACTCAAAGTCAAGATTTCAGCTCTATATTCAAATAGTAAATGAACTAGAATGATGATTAACCTTAGGTAAAATTATCTTAATATAAGGCATTTTAAGCTTCCAGAGAAAACTTTTATATTATTTGTTAGAGTTAAATTAATCTTAAGCTTTGGCTTAAATGCTTATAGCTGTGCAGCATCAGAAAGCCTATTTTAGAAAAATTATTTATCTGTTCATTTGCGCTATGCCAGACAACCTTATAGACAGTGAGGATAACAAGAGTATTAAGTGTTCTCAAAGAGTTAACAAGGTTATAACAGTCACATAGTAAGTTAGAGAGTTATTATTAGATAATTAGATAATTATTAGATAATAGTATGTTATTAATAAATTTGCTATAAGGTTTGAAGGAGATAATGTATATAAGAGTTTAAAATATCTTATTAAATGCCTTTAAAATTACAAAGTTTTGAATAAATCTTTACCAATCATGATATACAATATATTGAATAATTTTCTATTCTTAATATTAAACAACTCACTTTGTAGATAATTTAGATCCACAAAAGTAACTTTTAGACTATGAGTTACCATTATGAAATTTCTGATCAGTATTTTAGTGTAGAAGAAAATAAGGAGGTGGTTAATTTTCCCTAGATGTAAGCCAAAAGTATATATCTGGGCAAAATCGTGTGGTATATTTGTACATATTCTAGAATATCATAGAACAAGAAGAATTCAATAGAATGGGAAAACTGGAAAGTTTTCGTATGTGACATGAGTATTTTATATATTTATATATAATGAATATATGTATCATATATATGATAATGTATTTATCATAGACAGATACAATAGGGCAAAGAATTCTAAATTAAAACAGGAACAGAAGCAAAAGACAGACTATGGTATAAACAAGCGCACCAGCAGAAAAGTAGTTAAGTTGACATGTCTCTCCTATTTAATGTTGTGTACAAGGTTTTACAGTAGTAAATATTGATTGATATGCACTACAAAAAAATTTAAAATAAGGAATATTGGTGTTTATTTTATAAAATATAAAAATTAAAATCATATGATTATCTCAACAGAGAAAGCTTTCACAAGAGTCAACATACTCTGAAAAACAGGGATAAAAGGAATATATCTCAGTGTTGGGAAGGCCAAAATAATCAACAATCAATAATCACAGCAAACACCACACTTAATAATGATAAACTGAAAGCTTCCCTCTAATATTTGGCAAAAGAAAAATAATGTTCACTTGTACCATTATTATTTACACAGTATTGTCTCACAACAGTTTGAATAGCCTATACCAAAAGGATCAGAGACTTCTGCTAGCATAAATGTAGAGAAAAATGGACCCTAATTCGTTGTTGATTAAAATGAAGACTTCTTCCAATTTTGCAAAAACTCTAAGGAGACTCCTCACATAATCTTAAATAGAGACAACACAACCATGAAGTAATTCACTACTTGGCTTGTAATCCAAAACATAATATTAAGAATTTGAAAGGAGAGAGGATGGAGCGATAGCACAGCAGGTAAGGAGTTTGCCTTGCACCCGGCACATCTGGGTTCGATTCCTAGCATCCCGTATGGTCCCCTGAGCACCACCAGGAATGATTCCTGAGTGCAAAGCCAGGAGTAACCCCTGAGCATCGTTGGGTGTGACCCCAAAAGAAAAAAATTGAAAGGATATGTGCACGTTTACATCCATTGTTTGGTAATTACTATAGATAATATCTGGAAACAATCAAATTGATGAGCAATAAAAATTGGATAAAAGATTTATATATATATACACATATGTATATATTTAATGGAATCCCACTTATAAGAGAAGATAGCTTTATTTTTCATTTCAATATTGATAGGACTAGGTATTAAGCAAATAGTTTAGAGGGTAAAGGACTAGTAGAATATCATCTCATTTAAACATGGTATATAAAGAAAAAGACAAGGGAACAGATAGTGCTCAATAAAAACAAACCCTCATGCTCTTCCTGCAGAGACGTTACCATTGAGTAAGGAGGATCCATCCATGGGAAGGATCCATTGGAACGTGATGGATATTAATTGTTTGATGGTGGAGTTGGTACATTATATTGTACATCTAAAGCATACAAAAGCACTCTTTTAAACCATGATAGTACACTGAAATAAACACTTAAATATATCTTATATATTTTAATTTATTTTTAATTTTAGTGTAGACAAAAGAAAACTATTGATACAATTCTAGAGATAAATTGATTAAATAATTTGATTATATACAATTTAAAAATAGGGATAGAGTTGAGATAGTTTCAATACAATATTGATTAATTTTAAGTGATAGGTACATACTGATTAATATTGTTCTCACTCTTGATCTTCCCTTTAATAAATATACTGTTAAAAAATATCACACAAAGAATGAAATAAATGTGGGAACTTTAATCAGTTGTTAGAAGTAACTGTCCACGGCACTGATCTCCAATAATCAGACTGAACTTGATGCTTCTGTTTTGAAAAAAAATTACCTTATTATTAATAGTCTGAGGCCCTTCCTTTGACAAGTCCAACAATGCCCCAAATCAGAAATGTTCTTTAAAGTCTATTCGGTAGATTCAGCCAGTTCATATGTATAGCAGACGTTCTGAAAAGTGAGGTTTGTTATTCTTAACAGCTGACTTCTATATGTAAAATATTATTCACTAATTATTTCAGTTTTAAAAATCAATATCTATTTTATTAGAGGTATCATCTGATAAACCTAGTTTTTCCTTGACCTATTTTACTCAAACTATAAGTCATATTATATTTTAACAGCCGGCTAAGAGGCTTTATTACTTTAGTAATTCACCTTATTCAAAGATTTTGAGGTGACTTTATAAATTAATTTTTTTATTTTAGTATTAAATACTTCCCATTTTCTAATTAACAATAAAATTTATGTAAGTATTTAAATAACAATTGCAGAACTAGCATATCAAATTTATGGATAGGTGAGTTGAGTTATCTTAAATATAAAGTACTTTTTAATACGCCAGATTTTTATAACTTCCAAATAAAAAATTATTAATAACATGATAAATTTTAAATAATGTGATTAGTAACATAATTAATAACATGATTAATTTGAAATTTCTTAGATAATTTGTTAAAACCACTTCAATATTATGTTCTTAAAATAGCAAAAGAAATTGATTATGTACTTATTGCAAAATGTTGAACACATGATTTTTGATTTGGTTCAGTACTTTTTCATTTAACTCTGTCTTCCCTATGTGAAGAATTCCATCCAGGAAACAAACTATGCCAGTTCAAATAATTTGGAGTGCTCTCTCTAGACAAATTTTCAGAATTGCCTTGTAATTAATCACAATTGGTTTTTAACCAGAGAGTCTGTCAAGTGTGAAAGTCTACAGGATGCAAACTTTCCTAAAGAAGATAGTGACGTAAGACATCCAGAAGATGCAGGCATCTTGGGACATTAACCTAAGATGATGAAGGACATCCCCGTGGTATATCCAATATGCCAAATACCAGTAACAATGATGGGTCTCATTCTCCTAACCCTGAAAAAGCCTTGAATATGGCACTTTAAAAAAAAAAAAATCTCAGGGCTAGGACGAAGAAGACGTTACTGGCACCTGCTCGAGGCAATCGACGAACAACAGGGTGGTCGTGATCGTGATCGTGATCGTGATGAAGGACAGTCAGAGCAGCAAATAAACTGAGGTTTGGCTTTGAACCTACAGTGATTTATTTTCACTATAATTTCAAATTTCACTAAATTCTCCCATTCACTGAAAGAAATAAATTGATAACACCAGAGTTATTATTATTAGCTAGTTGAGGTCTGGGAGCTATGGCTGGTGATGTTCAGAGACTATATCCAGTGAGGACAAGGAAGGTATGAAGAGTTTGGGCTCAAACTGGTCCATAATGTATTTTAAGTTAAGGAGCTTCCTTCATGCTGCAGTTGTTCATGCTTTATGCTGCCTGATCTACACCTCACTTGGGCTCTTTTGAAATATCAAATAATCATATCATCGTGCAAATAGATGCCACATGTAGCCACAGAGAGTTCCACTGATATCAGTCTCCTAGGGGACCCCAACAAGTAGGAAAACACAATCAATAAGTTAGGAAAACAATACAGGAACACTAAGCATGTTCAAGCAAGCATCACTAAATTAAAATTTTAAAAAAGTCTTGAAGTTACAGAAAGCAACTAATCTGTAAAATTCAAGAGTTTACCAGGCATCTTTTCAGGATGATGCCCTCCCTCCCACCCCCCCAAAAGGGTATAACGTGAGAGATAGAGATATTAAACAATTTTATTGTTGTAAACACTCTGCTATGTATATGTGCATGATTATTACACTGCACACTTTAAACACACATATATACACATTATATACAATATATAATATGTCAATAATATCCTCACAAAACTGGGAAAATACCAGGGTAATAATACCTAGATAACATTATTTTATTGTGTAATAAAATTTGATATATTCAACATATTCAAGTTTGTGGGGGTTTTTTTCAATTTAGGAGTTAAGATAACATGGCAATGTTTTTTTTTTTAATTTTTAACAGGGGAATCATAAGAATCAAATAAAATTTTATTTTGACCTTAAAACACAAAGTAAGATATTATAAAATATATAAATCTTGTTCTGGTTTCAGCTGAGTACATTTTTTCCCTATCATGTTGTGCACACATACACACACGCACACACACACACACACAGAGAAAGAGATTTTTATCAGTTAACAGGAAATCACTTCTATACATATTGGGAAGAGAGAATTCTGTTCCTTCATATAATCACTCTTTCCAAGAATGTTTTGGACAAATGTAACACATTAATATCTACCATGGAACATAGTCAACACACTTTAATATGTTTTATTCTATGGATAAAAGATTTGGCATGAACTAGAACCAAATAAGTTAGTTTATAACAATAAACATGGCAAAGCTCCTCGTGACGTATTCGATATGCCAAACACAGTAACAAGTCTCAAAAAAATGAACGTTACTGGGCCCGCTCGAGCAAATCGATGGGCAATGGGAGGACAGTGATAACAATAAAATAAATATGTCAATGTTAAAGGTCGTGTGTTTGATACATGAGATACATCAATGATTGATAGTGTAAATGAAATTTCTGCTCCTCTTATAGTGATATTTAAAACTTAAACAATACCCATAAGTGTGGACTTCCCAACGAAAGCATTTTGTATAAAAAGTTAGTGAATGACAACTTTGGGGGAGGGTTGGGGGATGGGTCACCTACAGTGATGATCAGCATTTACTTGACCAGTGTGCTCAGGAATCACTACTGGTGGTGCTTAGATAATCATATGTGGTACCTGGATAAAACCAGGGTCTGCCTTGTGCAAGGAAATACCTCAACTCTGTATTATCCTCTGGTCCAGTGAATAACATCTTATTTAAACTTGTATGGAGCAAGATGGTAGACACACCAGATTGCTTTAACGGTGCAACTTACAGGGATTTATTTCTCATACCCACCACTTCTAAACATAAGAAGTATTCCCAGTTGGCCCTCTCTTGGCAAAGAATGGCTAGGCTACTTGAATTTTTGCCACACCCTAAATAATGGAGCTCTGTAGTTATATAAGCTAATTCCCTGTACAGCCCAAACTCCCAACTCTTCATATCCATAAACTGAAAATTAACAGCAATTTTTCATTATGACACTGGAACTCCAACTGTGCTCATAAGTGTTTCAGAAAAAAATATGGCACAGTATGATTGCCATACGTATATATTTTGAGGATTCAAGCACGATACATTTCAGACGCACTTGTGTGGATACAATGATAATCTGGTAGAGGGGCAAATTATCATTCTATTTCATTGTGAAGGTTTACGAAAGAGAAAACATACTCTGCCTCAAATTTGAACAGTCACATTGGGTTTTTGATTTAAAGGTTTCAAGGAGATACTGCATGAGTAGTGTCCCTTGAAGCAGCATTTCACATTCTTTCTATAGGTCTGTAGGAATTTCTGTAATGCAGCAAAATAAGTCTGGCTTCAGGTTTAATGTCTTCTGTTTATTAACAGCATACTGGGCACCTGCTCGCAACACCTGCACACTTTAACTTCGCATTTTAAACCAAATTCAATCAAGTATGCATTAGCACACTGACTCACTATCAAGTACATTAAGGATTTAGGGCTCAATTCATAAATTGCTTAGCAAGATGGATACCCCCTCTCCCCTGCCTCCTTGTTGCCCCTGCAGTCCCACCAGCCCATGCCGAGGATTATCTATCACCGGAGAACAGTAGCTTTATCCTTACTGTCAAGTGGAATTAGGAGGTTATTTAACTCTTGGAGGCAAATCCATAAGACTCACGGTCTGTTGTTCAGGAGACAACAGAAATTTTACTTGTGATTATAAATAGGCATATTTTCAAAAGGAAATGTCCATCAATCACGAGAACACCAACCTTGTGCCTAACAATTTTTCTTTTCATTTGAAACAGCAGCTGCCAAGCCTGTGTTTCCTATAGGTAGCAAAAGAAAAAAAAAAAAGAAAAAAACCTGGAAACACCGTGAGGCTTTTTGACTTCCTCCGTCGAGGATCGGGTTTATTTCTGGTTAGTGTTTTCTCAAATAGGTGTATTTGCTTTTCATCTGAAATATGACATGGTAATAAATTATTTCTCTTTTGAAGTACATCTTCTCATTTGTTTTCTCACATCTGTGATGACTCATTCTTGATTTCATTAGTCAGCTTTTTGACCCATCGTTTTAACTTTTACATTCAGTACTTCTACAAAACCCTTTGCCGTTGTTGTTGTTGTTGTTGTTTGGGGGAGGACAGGGGTCAAACCAGCAAGGATAAGGACTTACTCCTAGTTCTGTGCTCACGGATCACTCCTGGTGTAGTTAGGGGAACCCTATGGGATGTTGAGGGGTCGAACCCAGGTCAGCCACGTATAAGAGCCCTACCTACTGTAGTATTATTGTTCTGGCACCTCTTCCAGAATGTCTTTTCAGTGCCATTCTGGGCACTGGTACACAGCGTCCATCATCAAGAAAGTGCTCCTTTCTCTTGAATAACTTAGAGTAAAGGTGATAGAGTGTAGATTTTTTTAATAAAAGTAATAAAAATATCAACAAAAACAGATACAATTTTACCATAAGGGAAGAGATATGAAAAAAGGTAGGATATTTCTCTTGAAACACAATGTAGATAGATGTCTCAATTTTTAATTGAATGCAATTAATTTTTATTTCCAAGCTAACTTGGAACCCGCTCCTGTTTGATGATGCGTTGACCAAAGTATACTTCAAGAGGTCTTACATATCCAGCAGAGAGAGAAATGGACTATTACAGCTGACTAGCACAGCGGTAGGGCGTTTGCCTTATAAGCGGCCAACATGGCCGACCCGAGTTCGATTCCTCTGCTCCTCTCGGAGAGCCCGGCAAGCTACCGAGAGTATTCGATATGCCAAACACAGTAACAACAAAGTCTCCAATGGAGACGTTACTGGGCCCGCTCGAGCTCGACTATGACCAGTACTCTAAAAACCTTTTCATGATCAATGGAATGTGAACTCTCTAAATTTGCCCAGGAGTGAAAGGACAAAAGCACAGAGACAACTTTTTTTTCAAAAAACAGAATCAGAATAAATTCAAGTAGTTTTAAATTAAGTCAAAGGATACTGATGGCAGATGTGCAAAGCATGATTGTGTTTATTTGGGGGATTCGTGTTCATTGTGAATGCAGAACTTTATAGAAGCCGCGTGGTGTCAAATCATGTGTGAGGCTTCTGTGTCTGCCCTTCCTTGTTAAGGCATGAGGCAGGTAAGGAGGTTTTTTGAGAACAGGTAGATCAGTTTCGGTTTAGAGAGATTACTCAATTCACTTGGAGGGCAGTGACTCAATGCAGGATAGGGTAAAAGCAGAGTGAACAAGGAGAAGGTGCTGCAGGTGGTGTAGACAAGATTCGTAAGGTGCTGAACTAAGATGGTACAATACGGGCCACTGTGTCTAGTGCAGCACATGGAATTCAGGCAGGGCAGTGGTGGAACACACCCGATAATGCTCAGGGCCTATTCCTGGCTCTGTGGTTGGGAGTGACCTCTGGCTGTGCAGGAAAATGGCATATTGACTTAACTGAACTCAAAGACAGTTCTTGGTTCTAATGAAACAGAATGTGAATTATAAGCATAACTGAGGGGAAATCGACTCATGTCCCCAGGCAGGTGTTCTGGAACACTAACTTGCACCTAAATGTGACTTTGTCTTCCAGGGAATAATTGACAATGCACAGTGACATTTTTGGTTGTTGCAAACTAGGGGCACACATAAGTGCTACTTGCATTTTGTGAGTAGGACCCAGGGATCATGGAGAAAAGCCCACAGTCCTGTATAGTGTACCCCACACAAGAAACAATCTACAGTGAGATGTTAGTAGTTCCAGGGTTGAGAAATGCATGGCCTAGAAGAATGATCTCATAAGAACAAACCTCCTCAGTACTAGGCCCAAGAAGCAGAATCCATCTTGAAGTCTATCGATGAGAATCGGCTTTCTCTCTGACTTACGGGGCTGGAGCAACAGCAGAGAGGCTAAGGTGCTTGCCTTGCATGAGGCCAATCCATGTTCCATCCCCAGCATCCCATATAGTCTCCCGAACACCATCAGAAGTGATTCCTAAGTGCAGAGCCAGGTGTGCCCCCCCCAATATAATATAAGATTTAGTAGGTTTCTGGATCTCTGAGCATAGTTTGAGCCAGTCAAATAACTTGGCTGCACATTCCCAACTAACAGGAATAAATAGACTTTTCTGCCTTTAGAAAAATCACCCACAGGAAATTCTACGTTGCCTCTTGTCTCTGTACTATGCACACATGTGAGGCAATGCAGAATTTTCTAAACATTTGGGAAGTGAAAAAGAACAATGTATTACATACATGGTAGATGGATAAACATGGGCTTTAAAACCTTTAAAATTGTAATGCAATTCAGAAATATTTGCATTTTTTCATTGAATGCAATTAAATTTTGTTTAAAAATTTTATTTTAAATACATGGCTGAATGCAATTAATTTTAATTTAAAATTTTGTTATTGATTATTAATAAAATGTGATACTGATATAATCTGAACTAATGAGAATAGAAACTAATATTTACTAATGCTTGTTATGTGTCCTTCTGTGTTTCTGCATGCATTGTTCCAAGTCATTCTTCATAGAGTAGCTACTTGCATTTGCAGACAAGGAAATCAAGACATATGGGGATTCATTGACTTGGCTAGTGAATGGTGGTACCAATATTCACACCCATATATTTTAGGAGACCCACCATATATACTCACTACTATATTGTCTCTAGAATCTCCCACACTATTTTGTCACCCTCTTTTCCAGATAGACAAAAAATTCTTTATTTCCTGAAAATGAAATGGGCATAGACATACTATGATGCCACAAAGCTTTCTTAGGAGAGTTTGTTGAAGAATCAAATTTGGTGATAGAAACAGATTAAGGTTTTGTCATTTTTCCCTAGATGATCAACACTGTTCAGAAGACAGTAGGTGATTTTATTTT
Source organism: Sorex fumeus (assembly GCF_029834395.1). NCBI lineage: Eukaryota > Metazoa > Chordata > Mammalia > Eulipotyphla > Soricidae > Sorex > Sorex fumeus. The sequence continues at coordinate 8,829,485 of NW_026606059.1, read as the reverse complement.
ATCTTAAGTTGAGTTGACAGCTCCTCCTTATTTCAACTGAATTTAAAAAAAAACTCTGCAAGCAAAGTAGAAATAAAAATTAGAGATTTTCTTTAAATATTAAAAATGAAACTTCATGTATGAGTTATGGAACTTTGGTGCTTCGTGTGGTCAATGTTTTTTTTAATACATCTTTATATCATATGCATGTATTGAGCAGGAGTTACTAGACATAACAAATTATTTTAGAGAAAAACTTTATCATTTCATAAAAAGAACCTGGAGATATTTTTCAGAACATAAAATACTGACTTAATTTCAGCCTTATGTGAGACCTTGTTAAAACTCAAAAGCATTGCACCCTAAAAATAACTTTAAGTGTATGGTGTTGAGTGATAATTTAAGAAGCCAAATTCTCTTCCCATAACTTCAGTTAAACTGTTATTTCATTCAGACTTTTTATTTTGTTTGTTTGCTTTTGTGGTCAATGCTTTAAAAATACGTATAGAGATGAAGAATGATCCTTATACGATTTGTCTTGTTAGAGCTATTAAAAGTAAATTCCATATTGATGAGATCTATATCTATCTAGATCTATATCTATAAGGTAGAGAAATAATAATGCATTTATAAATTATATCCTAAATGTGCAAAATCATCTCACAGCAGCAAGTTTATTTTTTCCCAAAAAAATTCTAGTCAAAATAATATGATGGTGACAGAATTTCATATTCAGTGGTTTTAGCATAGCAGGTAGGACATTTGCCTTGCACATGGCTAACTCGGGTTTGATTCTTCTGTCCCTCTTGGAGAACCTGGTGAGCTATCAAGAGTATCCCGCCCACATGGCAGAGCCTGGCAAGCTCCCCGTGGCATATTTGATATGCCAAAAACAGTAACAACAAGTCTCACAATGGAGACATTACTGGTGCCTGCTCGAGCAAATGGATGAACAATGGGAAGACAATGCTACAGTGCATATCAATGGTTAATTTGCAAAAGTGAATAAGATAAACTGAAGAAGCCTTTAAGAGTTGTTTTACTTTAGAAGAATAAAAACAAAATGTTTTACAGGAAGTGACATATTTTAAGTAAATAAACAAAACTCCTAGGGATCAGAGTGATAGTATAGTAGGTAGGGCACTTGTCTTGCACGTGCATGACCCAGGTTTGATCCAGGGTATCCCATGTGGTCCTGAGTCCTTCCATGAGTGATCGCTGAGTGCAGAGCCCAGAGTAAGCCCTGAGAACAGCGGGGTGTGGCCCCCAAAGAGAAAACAAAAAATTTCCCCACCTGGAATAGAATCTTGCACATTGTAGGGGCCTGTTGAATTCTAAAATTTATAGGAAGGACTTCCCAAAAGTTTAAATGATATATGTATGGTAGTTTTTAATCTGACATTAACAAAATATTTCTGAGAGGGATAAAGGAGAACTTGAAGAATTTATATACAATTTGACTAATTTCTCTAAAACTGAATGGGTGAGCCTTCCGGACAAGTTGTCTGATGTGTTATAATCGAGGGTTATACTTTATCGTGACATTTCTTATAAATCTTCATTAAACAGTATTCACCCACATTATTTCTAATAGAACTCTAATGTTCTTGTGCGTTAAAAGTGGTATCAGTGAAAAGACTTAGATAGATTGATTAATCTCTCTAGGGCCAAAATAGGATTTGAATGCTGGTTCTCAGATACTTAAATCAGCATGTTTTTCTACCTTATATTTTCTTATGCATCATTTTAAATTTTTCCCATGATAAACTGCTTTACCTTCTTATTTTTCAAATGAGGAAGTAGCCATTCCTCCTTCATATGGCGAATCCAGAGGTACATGATAACAAAGCAATTTAAATAATTTTGCAGGCTTCTTCCTTCCTTCCCAAACTCTTCGATCAATAGTCATTCTGTTTGAACTAGATTTGTGTGTCTATTATCTCATCCAGCAGAACTATCTTGTATTAGTTTTAGAGATTGTGGATATCTGTAACACTTTGAGCTTGTGTATCATCCTGACTCTGTGCATCATCCTGACTCTCCTCTTCGGAGGGAACAACTATCGTGGGCCTGGATCTAGAGAAAAGAGCCTGTTTGTTAACAAACATCAGGGCTATGTCCAGTTGTATATTGTGGTGTGGTTTGGCTCCTTAGCATTTTGTTCAAGAGGGTGAGACCAGACAGCTTCACAGTTAACTGGAAAAAGAGCTCGATGATTTGGGGAACACGCAATGGGAGATGATATACATCATGGATTGGTGCATTTCTTCCCTTTACGATCATGGAACACATCATATATTCCCTCAGTCCCTGGACCAAAGCAAAGTGTCGGTACTTCCAGATGGAGGGGACTTTAATCCTTTAATAACTTTACCAGGTCCAGAGAACAGTGCCTTTGGGGGGCAGGGGGGTATGGGGATATGGTTATTCTACCAGAGAATAGGAAAAACAGACAAAGTTTCTCTCAAAATATATGTGCACAGTAAAAATTATGACAAGAATTTTTCTCCAAGATAAACAAGCCACAGTTCTATTTCCTCTGAGAATTCAGCTCTTTCTGTCATACATTGGTAACTTGGGCTTACTTCTTTGAATGATTCATGAATCAATAGCTTAAACTGTAACTGATTTAAGAAGCCAAATGACAAATTTCCACTGCAGAAATTCACCATGTTTATCTAAAAATAAATTACATTTTGAACCAAAGCATCCAGAGCTGTCCTATGGAGAAACCCTTTACCTTACCAACTAGATATTTAGAAGGACTTGCTTATTTTAAAGCCCATGCTTTATAAATTAAATTTAAATTTGCTCAGCTGAGGAATCAAGTTTATTAACTGCTTGATAAAAATAACAAACAAAAAGAATAAGAATGTTATAGGAGCTAGTCAAGACAAGGCCAACACATGGTAGACTTCAATTCTCTTCCATCGCACTTTCCCTGGGGGCACAGGAATTCTGAAGTGAATTGGTACTAATGGTGAGGGGCAAAGTATTGTATTTCTTTTAAATTGTGTGATTTTATTTTTAGCAAATAAGTATTCTTGGCTTCTTATAGTGCCTTTCTCAAAGAAATCATTGAAATTACTCTTTATATAACAATGGGAAATGACTTAAAAGGGATCAAATGCTCACTTTACTAAATTTGTACTAGACACATCAAGAGGATGTGTAACTAGGATCTTATACTTAATTCCCATTTCTGCGGTCCACTTTATGGACTATGGTAGTTGAAATGTACTTGATTCAATAAGTTTGCTGCAAGATTAATGCATGACTACCTTGAGACAGTCAAGAAACAAGAAAGCCCATGATTTGAAGGAACTTGAAATTAATTTCTGTATCGTGGGCACAGTAAATTTTTTTAAAGTCCCAGGTAGTAAGCCAGTCTGTATAAAAGTGCCACTTTGGTTCTGGAAAAAGAATTCTTTACATATTTAAGACTATAACTGAAAAACAAAGTATTAAAAATACTGATTAAAACAAAGTTATAAGGTAGAAAGATGTTGTTTTACTTATTTACATTTCCTGATATATTTCTTCTAGGGTTAGAGTGATAGCACAGCGGGTAGGGTGTTTGCCTTGCATGTGACCAACCCGGGTTCGATTCCTCTGTCCCTCTCCGAGAACCTGGCAAGCTACCGAGACTATCCCGCCCGCACATCAGAGCCCCGTGGTGTATTTGATATGCCTTAAACAGTAACAACAAGTCTCACAATAGAGACATTACTGGTGCCTGCTTGAACAAATCTACAAAGAATGGGAGAACAGTACTACAGTGCTACAGATATATTTCTCCTAGGACAAATTCATATTCTTTAATTTTTTTAGAAATTTTAAAAATTGAACAACAAAACATACTGTTTTTTTTCAAGATATGTTTTTTCCAAATAGAATTCTAAAATATTAAATCTGAAATAGAAGTTAGAAAACAGTAATTTTCACGTTTCTCAGAGGAAATCTAAAACTTCAAAAAGGTGTGTTTGTTCATAGCTGAGAAAGCAAATGTCTAGTCCCCTCTGTCAACCTAAACAGTATTAAATCACAGGCTATTTTCTTGGTTAGCTCACCTACACTCATCTAAGGTATAGAAAGTTGTTGTTGTTTTTGAAAGTGAGGAGAGCCTACAACTTGATACATTTTCTGAGTCAGAGATATAGTACAGTAGGCAGGCTTGCCCATGGCCGAACTGAGTTCCATCCCTGGCATCCCATATGGTCCCCCAAGCACCACCAGGAGGAATTCCTGAGTGCAGAACTAGGAGTAACCCCTGAGTACTGCTAGGCATGACCTCCCCCTCAAAAATATTGATAATTTCTCTTATGTATGTGAAATGTGAATTTGAAAATATTCAACAGAATAAAGGAAAAAATAAATGGGAGATAGATTAGTAATTTTTTTCTATTGCCAAGTTGTGATACATTAAAATCTTTATGATACTGATTATTAAAATCAGCTTTATTGAGGTACAGTTTAATACATTTAGAGGTAGCCATTTAAATCGCACTTACAGAAATTTACAAACCCTTGCAGCCACTACCACCATGAAGAATGAGCATATTTCCTTCCATCCCAACCTTTCCTCCTACCCCTTTCCAATCCTCACCCCAGGCCTGAGATAGCCACTGATAGTGGCTATCTGTGATCAAGTATTTGTTGTTTTATTTTTCCATTTTAATAATGAGCTGCTTTTGAGGCTGTTTCCAGTATTCCAAAGATCTCAGTTTAATGATATGTTATACTAATTCTAGCATGAATATGAAAGCACAATTAGGTAATAGCTGACATTCACTATTCAGTTATGAATCACATAAAATGCCTAAAAGGTCTTCAGACTAACTTCAAAAGTTAGTCTCTGTCTCTGATATTGCAATGGTTGGATCCAGCCATCAGCTCCGGATATTTTCCCTAAATCAGCATTTTTACATTAAGTTTTACATTAGGATGGACATTCCTGCCCCTCCCCATTTTAGTATAAAATATATTATTAACTACGAGCCAACTTTGAAAATAATCGCAGACTGCCCATTTCTTATCAGGCGAAGGAAATTACGGTCAGATATGAAATGACTCTGCTCTCTCCTCACTTCTCATATTAAAATATTGCCAATTGGTTTTCAAGATTTTCTCCTACTGCAGCAACTTAAAAATAATTTGGATATCAATTTTTTTGCTTACTGTTGTGTTGTGATTCTTTCCACTGTTGTCACAAGTATGAATATCAGGTAATGGGCACTATTCATTTTTGTGCTTAGTAGTTTTCCTGGGGTGCCAGTGACAGGAGAAATGTATGCATTAAAACAAGCGTGATGAAAAGCAGCTCTCTTTATAATTTCAGCCCAGCTGCTGTATTGATGGATACAATCTCTCGCACATGCTCCAGGTGGCTCCTAATGCCTGACTCCCTGCAGAAGCCTCTATTTGCACATCTTAAACCACTTATTGGATTTGAACAGGATTTTTCAGCCTGAGTGCAGTAACAGTGTTCACTTGTGTAATATTTGTAAATCCTGGCTTTACATTTCACTCACCAAACCGTCGTCAGAAGACATTCAACAGTGCCTTTGTGCACCCCGACTTCTCTCTTGTGGATTAGATAGTGTCCATTTTGTGTGACTAAGAAGTGTATTGATAAGTATATTCCCATCGTTGTTGGCACACACGAGATGCAGAGCAATTCAATGAATCAGTCTATCAAAGGATAGTTTTTGTCTTTCAAATTCATATAAGATTTATTTCAGGGCTTTGTATTTAAAGTTCACAGATTTTGAGGTCATTTAAAAATATATATATATATATATGAAAAGGCTCTGGTCAACTTCCTTATTATTGTTAAAAGGATGCTTACGACTTTATCAAGTGCTCTGAATTATTGGGCTTAATGCAGTTTTCTATGCTGATAGCACTTAACTGACACCCCATAGCCTGCACAATTCATAGCTTTGATCATTTTGGATGGAAGCTGAAGACAATTAAATTAAATGCCTTTCTTGGTTTGAAATGAACTAATGACAAGCTTGTATTTTTCCTTGCCCTTTATATACACACAATACAATTTCAAGAGTTTCTAATATTACCAATATATCTGCTATCCTCTCGAGATCAAATATATTTCATTAACTTGGTAATAGGTTTGCTAGCCAATTAGGAGTAACAACAAACACCTGTGACTATTGTGTGATTATGTCACTAAACTACAAAAAACCTGATTTCTTAACTATATACCATTATAATTAATTGCACATTAATCTCTTTGTAGCTCTGAATCTGCAAGTTTAAGGATTCTTCCTCAAAAGGTTGGGCTTCGACCATCTGAAGTTTTTTTCTAGCACACGCTAATGGCATCAGAAGCACTATATGTCGTATGGGCTAACCCTAAGCATTTCTATATCCTCCGAGTAGAATAAAGACATATTCTACTGAACAATGTTTGTGAGCTGATGAACCAGATATAATGTCATACATTGTGACCATTATTGCGTATGTGCAATGTGAATTATTCCAATAGGATACTCTGAATGTGAACAGGGATCCTGACCTAATGATTGTATTGAGTTTTGGAGTGGGTTTACGTGGATGTTCTTCTCTGAATTCTCCAAAGCACAAAGGCTAAGTCTGGTGGCAGTGGACTGGAGTTAATAAAGAAAAGTGCCATTCTACATCTCGTGGGTCATGATTCTTGTGCCCAAGAGGGATTCTTCTGTTAGTAGTACAGACTTTCATGTTTCAAGTGCACCCTTTGAAAGTAAAACACGATCTGTTTATTGTATTCATCTTATCAGGTATCAAGATAGACATTAAGTGCATAAACACAAGATAATTACAAATATTCGGACATTTAGAGCTTTGGGGGAACCAACAAATAAGGCTTGGTGTTCATGAAATATGAGAAAGTAAGCATGGTGATTTTTCATTATATAAATTCACATTTGATAGGAAGTTCAGCGCTTATGGGTATGCTTACTCAATCTTTGTTGTAACACCGTTTTTTCTTTGTTGTCCACATCTAGTGGCACTCAGGGGTTACGCCTGGCTCTACACTCAGAAATGACTCCTGCTAGAACTCAAGAAACTATATGGAATGCCGGGTATCAAACCCAGATCATCTGAGTGCAAAGCAAGCACTCTACCCACTGTACTATCTTTCTGGCCCTATCTTTGTGGGAGCTAAACTGGTAGAAACTAACACACATGTTCTCTCCAATTCATCTCACTGGATCTGAAACATCCGATTGTTCCCACCTCCTTAAAGACCCTCCAGTTTAGTCCCCTGTCGGTCCTTTGCCCCGGACGTATGGTCCTGGACTAATTCTTTTTTTTGACTGCCTGAATGTTGCGTACGCACAGTAAATCATCCATTCTGTCTTAGCTGAAGATGGATAGATAAATTCAAAAGTAAATAAATAATTTGTTTATATGGTTTGCTGTAGTAAAAACATGGTTTGGCAAAGTGAAGTCACATACCAAGACTCAGAATTTATGACAAATATCTTGAGCCAGTAAGGAGAGGACTTCACATTTCTTTCTTTCATGTGTCTCATTCCCATCAGAGATGCATTTTATTTCTTTTTATTTTTTATTTAACTTTTTAAATATCTTTTTGCTTTTTGGGTCACATCCGGCATTGCATAGGGGTTACTCCTGGCTCTGCACGCAGGAATCACTACTGGCAGTGCTCAGGGTACCATATGGGATGGTGGGACTCGAACCTGGGTTGGCTGCGTGCTAGGCAAATGCCCTACCCACTCTGCTATCGCTTCAGCCCCTAGAGATGCATTTTAAATAGTAATTTTATTTTCCCAGGCCTTTGAACACAAAAACAATGAGAGAAACTGGTCCTAAACAAAGCCACCCTGTGCCATTTTGGAAGCAGCCATTTTCTGTGCCATTTGGAAAATTCCATAAGATTCTCCTACTTAAACCAGCATAAGCAGAGAATGATGCCCTTACCTATCAATTGTGACATACCTCACTTAACATGAAATGGCACTTCTGTCACATGTCTTCCTCACATGACAGTCATTCGTGAGAACTATACAGACAATCCACTCGAGCTCGTTGGCATCTGTGTATTTTTAGCCATCCCATAGATACTGTCCTGCCCTCGGGTCCCCACGTTGTCGTGATTGTGACTGAAACACATCAAACTTCCACCATGCACAGACAGACCAGCACGTCTCTCCAAGAGGAACACACTCATCACCTCATTATCATTCAGCAAGGCAGAGGAGAAAAATTGCTTCCCATTCAGAATAGCCGAGACAAATGGCTGTTAAGTTTTCTCACTAAAGAGTAGTGAGCAAAAATGGGAGGGTACAACCCTGTAATTACTCCGGTGTCACAAGCCAAGATAACCACAACATTATAGACAAAATAACACAGCAAGAACCACCATATGTTGAGATGTGCTTAGGAGGAATTATTTAACTGCCATTATTCCAAATCCATTCTTTGGGAGAATGTTTGGGAAATGTGCTTTCTCTTTGGTTTTTCTGAGAATGCAATCATGTTGAACAATATTTAAGAATGAAACTTACGATGCTTCATAAGATGAAATTTGATTTTAACACTGAGGTTTCCATAATCAATTGCTATCCCATACACACACATATGTACATGCACACGTGCGTGCACACACACACACACACACACACACACACACACATGCAAACCACACACATCAAAATAAAAACAGTGCAGAAGAAAAAATTACACATTCACCAGAACTTCAGCCACATCAGTTAATTACCAGCATGCTCATGGATTTATATTCTGTTGGAGACAGTACATAGCTTCAGTTCGGCCTTGTAGCTTCTATCAAACTAACCAAGCCACAAAAATCCATCTCTGTTCTTCATGTTGCCAGATCTATGCTGATACCCATATATTAGAGAATCAGAATATGGAACAGCAAATAGCACTTGGTATAGGGGTTGGAATGCCCCCCCCCCCCAAGGTTGTCCACTGAGAAGCTTGCTCTGTCCCATCACGTTGCCAAGAATTTCAGTGCCCATTACAATCCATACCCATATGATATGAATCCTTCTTATATGACATTCTAGTCCTCAAAAACATTGTTCTCGTTATGGCCATATTTCCTGACAGTCACAGTAAATAACTACCTACAAGGGTGCTTATCAAAAAGAGAAAAATAATTTCAGAATATTTGTGGTATTTCTCTATAGAGAAAACTGTGGACTTAGGTAGAGTATAAAATCAATGTTTGATAAAGCTTCCAAACAAAAAACATCCCAGAAGAGTACTGGACACAAATATAAATAAGTTAAAATGGTTAATCATTACAGAAAGCAGCCAGAATGGGTGTAGTTAGGATTTATTAGCCTAGAAGGAGATATGGTAAAAACACAACATATATGAAATTTGTTCAATGAAGCTTTCTATACTCAAGTTTTATCATATTCAAATGAAGCTTTCAGACATGGGATAGGGTTTGGGAAATAGACATTTTGGTCAACATTCCTCTACTCCAGTCTTCCTTACAGTGTTTCTATTTGATTCTCTTTCTAACACCCCTAGGAGATGATTGGGTATATTGCCAACAGTGTTGTCTTCCAGATATGGTGTAGAACTGTACTTCCTGGTATCCTAATATCAACTCCCTAGTTCTAGTCAATAATAAAAATTAATTACTTATAGGTTGCAATGTTGAATTGTCCCTGCAAAACTTCCACCAGCACATCCATTTTTCTCAATCACAATTAGGAGAAACAGTCCAAGTAATAGCCGTTCCATCAGCTGTTCCATTTTGTTCAGGAGAACAAAATGATTCAAGTGTGGAATTGCTGGATTTTGTTATTATTAATGCAGAAGTGCCTAGTTTTGATAGATGCAGTAGCCTCTGTTAGAAAAGTCCACTGACAGCCATGGTAGTGTTTTAAAGGTATCCTGACTAGGGTTACGACTTGCCTTGGATGGAGGAGGTACTGAGTTTGATTCCGGGAACCAACGAAAGTTGATTAAAAATGTTATCCTCTTCAATTTTTCAATTTCTCTTAGGATTAGATGTTATCTTTCTTATATTGACCCAATCTCTTATAAAAATCAATTACTAGACTAACATTAAAAGTAAATAAAATACAGGTTCTGCCATAGAGGGGTTTGTTCTCAGTAGGCATTCTCTCAACCCTTCTGCGTAAATGCCACAGAAATGTTTTTTGGGCCATTACTCTAGCCATTGCTGGATATTCTAGGAATTTCTGAACTGACTTGATGCTTTAGGGTTGATAATTTGCTTTACTGATTGGTTTTTGACCTCCTCTTCCTCTTCTTCCTCATCTTTTTCTTCTCCATCCTATTCTTCTTCCTTTACTATTGATAGACTTCAAACTGTAAAAAAAAGAGAGAGTAGGTGGCTAATTTTATGATGGCTACTGTTATCATCCACTTTTTTTTACGGGTAAAAGTAGAATTGAGGTAGTTAAGATATTGATAATATAAAGTTAGATGGTAAAATAAAGTCAACTAATACATAGCAATTTTTAATTCTAATCTTATACCACAGGTTTCTGAGAGTTATAAAGAATATACTCTTTCTAGCAATCAATATTATTTACCTGTAACATTCTTTGAAGATTTCATCAGACTGAGGTAAGCAGATTAATTCGCGGCCGTGCGACATCTTACCAGGACATCTTTTTATGACATCTTATTATCTTATTATCTTATTATCTCATCTTATTATCTTATTATCTCATTCCTACTTTGGACAAACTTGCAGGCTATCGAATGTAGCCTGCCCACACGGCAGAGTCTGGCAAACTCCCCGTAGCGTACCAAATATGCCAAATACCAGTAACAATGATGGGTCTCATTCTCCTAAAGAGCCTTGAATATAATCTCAGGGCTAGGATGAAAGAGACGTTACTGGGGCCTACTCGAGGCAATCGACGAATAACAGGATGATGAATGAATGAATGAATGAGGTAAGCAGAAAGTAGGGTAGAGATTCCTGGAATATCCATGGAAAAACATTGGAAGAGCTGATGTTGACAGGTTATTTTGTCTACTAAAAACTATCAAAAACAAAACAAAAACAAAAAACACTGTCCTAAAGGTACTACAGGGCAGTTTATACTATTGCAGATTTGGTTCCTATCGTCTTACTTTTTTACTTTTTTGCTTTCTCTTTAAACTTAAATGTATACTTCTAGCACATGTTGATAATGGGAATTTTGATAAAAATTCTACTCATGTTAATCTCTTCATATGTGCAAATTTGATGGAGAAAAGGGTATATAGATGGACATGGGCAACTCTGCTATTGAACATGTGCCTGGAAAAAATTAAATAATTTGGTCGGAGTTAAAGGCTTCAGGGCGTGCCTGCTAATGCATGATACAGGATGGTAAGCCATAGAAAGCTTGAGAAACTCTTTCTGATCACAATGACCTCCAAATCTCCTATCAATTTCTCTGGCCACCTTAACTGCTCTATTTAAAGGGAGGTAGTTTCAGCTGAACTAAAATCCCAATTTTACACTTAGGTTTCATACATACATACTCTTTAGACCGCCAAAATACAGAGAACAGCAACTTCATGCATTTGAGAATTTATTAAACAAGGACCTTACTATAGAAGAGTGAGTTTTAGGGGTTTTAATGAGATAAATAAAGTCATTTTATGACATGAATACTAAGATTCTTGGGTACAGTGGGACTTATCAGGATCAAGTGGATCATAAGCTAGGTGAACGAGCTAAGTGACTGATTGTCAAGAAGATTTCAATGCAAGAAATAGGATTTTAGTGAAAATGATTACATACAACCCTTTGTCCACTGCATCTGGAAGAAAGCTTTCATTATATTATGATTGTCAGACCCTTTCCCGGTGATAGCCCAGCCTGGTGTAATACAGTCCACCCCACCCCTCCCTCCTCCCCATCCTCTCCCTCCCAGTGTAGCTGACATGCTTCCATGCATAAAAATTAATGTTCCCATTTCAACTAACTCATTTGGCAGGAACAAGTATGAAAGCAAAGCAAACATGGTATGAGGGAAAGAAATGGAGCACAAACAAGACGGATAGGGCGGGCACTTGGAGATTTTACAAAAATGATTACCAGTATTACTTGCTTCCTAACAACAACAAAAACACTTGCATTTTTTTTGAACCGGTGTGAAACTGATGCTTAGTAATTCACAAAGATAAAGTAATAAAGCAAATAAAATAAAAACCAGAGAACATTGAAAATCAGAGACAAGAAGTAAAGTTTACATTAAAATTACCAGGCAACGATGGGTATACATGACACGTAACTTTAGATTATCTGTTGGGTGCCTCTTTTTGCCTTTAGAAATTTTATTTTATTTTATAAAATAACTGTCACTGTCACTTTATTGCTGATAAGCTTTAACCTCTATAATCTATACAATGGATGGTTCATAAACTATCTTAACTGAAAAGAGTGTTCAAATAAAAGTTGCCAATTCTCTTTAGTGTCATTTCCCTCCACCCTGAAAAATACTCATGCTTTGAAACAGTTAGGATACTGCCCAAAGATTGTGCTGTGTGCCTTCAATTACACATAGGAAACACAGTGGGGGGGGAGGGCGGGGGGCGGCTTGCATAATCACAGAAGACCAGGGCATGGTGGCACAGCAGGGCTTTCAATAATAGATATGTAAAGTATAGTTTTAACATTCAATGTGAGATCATTTTAAAATACAAGGAGAAAATAATCTAGAACAAAATACGTAGTAACATTTAGAGTCTGTATAGTGCTGATAAACTTACCATTTAGCTGAAGATCTACTAACAATAGCTAATTAATAGTATTGCAGGGATAGAAAAATAATATTTAAAATCCTACATGCAATGTTACTTGGAGAAAAATCAATTGCATAATGACTTGGCTATAATTTGAAGTCTGAAAATTAAGAAAAGAAAGCCTCAGGTAGAAATGTCTGGAGATTAGGATAAAACATAAATGATCATCAGGCGACACCATCCAGGATGAAGCCAAACACTTCAGACAGAACCTCAGCATGGACACATTGCACGGTTCCATTACAAATTGTTTTCTCTTAGGCCACACAAATAGGTGAATTTTTTCTCTGAAGCAAAAAAAAAAATATTGAAAATTTATATATTCCCCCTGTCACATCCTATTCACTTAAGTAACAAAACAAAATATAGAGTAGGAGAAATGCAGGACCCAGTATTTTTATCCCTATGTATGTTGATCCGTAACCGCCGTAGTAAAACTTTCAAAATGAAATGACCCTTTTTATGTCTACTTTTATTTGTCTTGTATTCCAATTGCAAGTAAGTCTATAAAAGAGTCGCACTCTGTAACTCGTGATATTCCATTAAAGTTGTCAAAATAACTAAAGGGTGGCTGTAGTTTAATAATAGATGTCTTGACTTTCATTAGAGTAAGCAAAATAAATTTATCATTGAAATAAACTACACTCATAAATAAAACTATCTTAGCTTAGGCAACAAAGAATAATTTAGGAAATTCTATTTTGTATAATTCACCTACAATTGTGTGCTTTCTAAAAATTCTTTAAACACCAAAAGATTGATTGATTCAATTTACTTATAACAGTTCTATCACTCTAGAACTTACAGTTTAAGAGTTTGCTTCTCCTTTTTTAGAATTATTTAGAGTCAAATGATTAATGCTTCACTTAGTTTTATTTTTTGAGCTAGTGGCTTCATGGCCTGATGAGTAAATTAGCACGGTGAGGGCCATGACGGTAGTGCATAATATTGTGAGAAAAATGAAACCCACACGAATAAGAGTGCAGTGCACTATTTGCCAAGGAGCAAACTCACAACCAGAGTGTATAGTAGTCAGCTGTGAAAATACGCAATTCTGATTGCATTTACACATCAAATAACGCGTTTGCAATGTTTGCCCTCTCAGGTCTTCTCAGAAGTTTTGTTTATGTTTTATTGTTTATGTTTATGCTCTGATTTATGTTTTATCAGCCATGTTCTGACATCTTTCTTCTCAGTTCTAACCACAAACATCGTCTCTGAACTTTTGCCTCTCACCTCTCTTGTCCTCTCCTCTCCTTTGCTCTCTTCTCCTTCTGTCCCCCTCTTCTCCCCTCCCCTCTCCTGCACTCTCACCCTCACCCCTCCTTACCATCCTCTCCTCTTCCCTTCCCTCCCTTTTACCTCCTTCCCTCCCCTCCACCTCTCTTTTTCTCCTCTCCTTTCTCCTGTCTTCTCCAATATGACACCCCCCAAAACTGAATAGTACCTTTAGTACCTTCAATGCCTACCATACTGTGCAAAGAATAAATCAAGACTGTCCTTGTGTGATCAAATGAGCAAGGAAGAAGTGACAATGTGTGTGTGTGTGTGTGTGTGTGTGTGTGTGTGTGTGTGTGTGTTGAGGCAGGTCACTAAAGGCACTGCAGGTTCTGTTTAGGTTTCTAGAATCACAGGTTTGGCAAGCCAGATTGATGATTTAAGTGCAACTCTGCCTCCAGTCACATAGAGAAATACCCTGGCAAATCTTCCTTGTGTATGGATCAAAAAGAATCTACACGGGGGCTGAGCGATAGCACAGCGGGTAGGGTGTTTGCCTTCCACCCAGCTGACCCAGGTTCGATTCCCAGCATCCCATATGGTCCCCTGAGCATCGCCAGGAGTAATTCCTGAGCGCAAAATCAGGAGTGACCCCTGTGCATTGCCAGGTGTGACCCCACCCACAAAAAAAGAATCTACAAACAAAAGGACCTTATGTAGAGTAGGCACTTGTCTTGCCTGCAGCAGACCTAAGTTCTAATTGCAGCATCCCATGTGGTCCCCAATCCCTGTCAGGAGTAATCCCTGAGCACTTCCAGGTGAAGTCAACAAATAAACAACGAAGAAGAAGATGGAGGAGAAAGAGGAGGAGGAGAAGGAGGAGGAGGAGGAGGAGGAGGAGGAGGAAGAGGAGGAGGAGGAGGAAGAGGAGGAGGAGGAGGAGGAAGAGGAGGAGGAGGAGGAGGAGGAGAAGAAGAAGGACGAGGAGGAGAAGAAGAAGGAGAAGAAGAAGAAGAAGAAGAAGAAGAAGAAGAAGAAGAAGAAGAAGAAGAAGAAGAAGAAGAAGAAGAAGAAGAAGAAGATAAAATTCTCCAAACATAACAAATGTGTCACAAAGTTTAGAATATTTTTATATATAGCTATTGAAACAGGTAACAGAAAACACTAATCAAGTTGTGTCCAGAGAAAGAGAAAATTATAATAGACACAAAGTGTTGTATCTTGTTCATTCACTATAATCCCAAAGCAAATGAGATTTCTCTAGTGCACGCAATTCCAAGAAGTAAAAGTTATATATATATATATTCAAAATACACCTAATATTGTAATGCAATTTGAGATCTTTTCAGAGTGAAACAAAAACTGCTTTCAAACATAATTGTTAAAATGAGAAACAGAGCTTTCATGAATATTCCCAAATTTACTGTCTTCATCACCACTAGAAACAGGTTCTTTGTACTAAAGAAAATTGAGGTTCTTTGACCACAACCTTCTAAAGAAAGGATGCTGTGCAACTTTCAAAAGAAAGAGAAAAAAGGGATGGGCAAGAGTGCAAAGAGTCATGTGGAAATAATCTCGAAGGATTTTGAAAGAAGGCACTGAAGCAAATGAGGTATAAGAAAATTGGTAAGAAAAAATTTTCATACTGAACATCATTAATGTTGCTATGTTGATTTAAAGGAATATTGATTGTCATCTTGATATTTTGGTAAGTTCCATCTTTCTGAGCTCATAACTTAGAATAATTACAGCTTTCACTTAGAAAGTTAATATTTTGTGGTGTCAGAGCAATAGTACAGTGGGTAGGGAATTTGCCTTGCAGGAGGTGACCTGGGTTCAATATCTGGCATCCTATATAGTCCCTTAAGCACCACCAGGAGTTATTCCTGAGTGCAGAGCCAGGAGTAAGTTCTGAGTACTGCCAGATATGGTCCCCCCAGAAAATTAAACAAGCAAACAAACAAAAACAGCAAAAAGTTGATTGTGTGCATGTTGGGCATTTTAGACAAAAATATCTGAATAATTTGGGCATAAATTTGGGCATATTGAAAACAAATATCCTTTTCTCCTCTCTGCTGGCATTTTATCATTCAATAACCATTATATAAGCTACCGAGAGTATCTAGCCTGCATGGCAAAGCCTGACAAGCTCCCCGTGACGTATTCGATATGCCAAACACAGTAACAACAAAGTCTCAAAAATAGAGACGTTACTGGGCCCACTGGAGCAAATCGATGAACAACGGGAGGACAGTATGACAGTGTGATATATTTACTTATTAAACCATATAAAACATAATATGCATAATATGTATAATATCAACATAATTTCTCTAAAATAAATGCAACCTATTGTTCACAAAGTTTCATAAGATAGGTTCTACTAGTCGCAGTAGTTCTGGCATTTCCCAAGGCAGAAAACCAAGACTCCCAAGGTTAAAGAACTTGCTCTGACTCATATGCTTGGCCAGAAATAAAGCTGAATTGAATTTAGATCATCTGAATTCAGAATCTGCTTTTAGCCAAGCCTATAATATATGCTCCATCAAGATAACTAAATGAGTGAGTAAATAATTAGCTACAAGCCTATAAAATAAATATTTTGAGTTTATATTTTGTGTCAGAAAATCCATTTTACCTTCTGAAGTATAATTGTATCATAGGCAAAATGAGTATATACAGTAACGATTATAGTAACTGGAGAGCAGGGTTTGCTTGAGCTAATTTCATCCAATCATCAATTATTCTCAAGTCAACATCCAGAATCTTCACGCGTTTACTTTCACAAACTTGAGTACAAAGTATTATTTTTTTTACATTTATTTGAAGCAACAATAGTGAAACCTTGTCCATAAATAGTCAAAGTCAAACAATTAATACCAAAACAGACCACCTTTTATGTCATGTATTTTTTGAGACCAACTATTTAACAATGCCTTTTTCTATGAATACCTGTACTCCAAAGTAGTCTTCTTACTTGACAAATTAAAAAATAGAAAGATACGTGACTAATGATGAGATAAGAACCCCAAAGATTCTGGGTATTAAGGGGAAAGTAGGTAACAGAGAAGAGAATTATATTGTGATACCAAAAAATATTTAAAGGATTTAGAATTGCCTGTTGTCCTGAGTCAAGAAATACAATTTTGTTCAGAAAAACTTGAGACGTGAGTCATTTTGTACATAGATGATAAAGCTAGCTTTTAAGTGATAATTATATGTGTCTGGGAGATAGCACACGTACTTTGGCACATACTTTAATTTACCCACTTCTGTCCCTGGCACCATGCCCCCTCCCAGGAAGTGAATTTGCCACCCTCACCCCAACTCCTCATGGCTTGGATGGACCAGATAATCCCTGAGACCAGAGGTCTGAGCAGCCCTGCTTCTTGGACCCTCACACTAAGCCAACCCTGGCTTGTTTGACAGAGAATCTCTGGGGGTAGGTAGGGGTTGGGATGGTGAGCAGGCTTACTGAAGACCACTTGGGACAACCCTCCTCTTTATTTATTTATTTATTTATTTATTTGGGGTTTGGGGGCCACACAGCATGCTCGGGAGTTAATCTGGGCTCTGCACTCAGGAATTTTTCCTTGTGGTACTCAGGGGACTATATGGGGTGCCAGGAATTGAACCTGGGTCTGCCACATGCAAGGCGAGTGCCCTACTGTATACTGTACTATCGCCGGCAATCCTTCTCTTTCAAAGAAATCACAAAGTATGAAATCCACAATCAGGGTTGCAGAGATGGGTTATTAAAATTGTGCCTGACAGCCAACCCAGAGACCTGCCTTCCGCAGTCCCTACATCACTTAGCAATCAGAATGAGATGGCAAATATATTCAGACGAAACTACTGAGAAATAGACCTGGGGTAGCACAGAAGACAATGCATTCTGCTACTTTGTAAATAAAAAATTTCTTGGTTATCATCTTGGGATCACAACTTTACAACTTCTTCCATCATTCAGTGATGGAGTCTTCCATCATTCAGCACATTTTACACATAAAATAATTTGTTAAAGAAATTTGGGAGCAAGGAAAGGAGAAAATGGGGTAGAGAGAGAAAGAGAGAGAGAGAGAGAGAGACAGACAGAGAGACAGAGAGACAGAGAGACAGAGAGACAGAGAGACAGAGAGACAGAGAGAGAAGGAGAGCAAAGACTGACTTTTGGAAGAAGGTTATATACAATTCTTCCAGATTGCTTTGGCCTGGTATTGTCTTCATACATAAAAATTAATTTGGATGATGTCACAGGAGAAAAGTGTTGAGAGAGAGAGAGTTCCCAAAGTGTGTGCGTGGAGGATGACGCATTCCTTCAGTGATCCAGAACTGCCTCCTTGTCCTCCCAGGCCTTTCCAGCAGAGGAACAAAGACACGGAGGACCACAGACTAATGGTGAACATGGCCCATTTAATTCAGAGCTGTTAACATACTTATAGAACATCTGAAGGGGTCTGAGGTACAAGGCTGCACACGGGTGTGATTGACCATTTATAAACATAAAGCGATTCAGCAGAGACAATTCTCTTGGGGGGATTAACTCAAGGAGATGCTCTGTTTTCCAGGAACATCTAGATTGTTTTTCTCTTACCCTTTAGCTATACGTATTAAACAATTAAGTTTACTTCTTATTAATACTTGCAGTTATTTGGATAAAAAGTAAGAGATACAGATTCCAAAACTTAGTTCTCTGTGCTCTGAGGGCAAGCAAGTCTTTTACCATAAATCTCAGACTAGCTCCTAAAGCAGTTCAGCTTTTCCTTTCTCATGGGGGTCCTGTCTCTTAAGTCATAACAACTTGCATAAAACACCATACATTTATGCTTTCTAGACCATCCCATTGAAATGCTGAGGTAGTTTTACCTTTGGCCCCGGGTTCATCCCAGTCCCACGATCCTACAATGGGATCTCTTTTTGGGGGTCTTAGAAATTACAGCAATCGAAACCTAATTATGACAGATGCCCAGAAGTAGATAATTTTCAGAGTCAATCAACTCCCAAATATTAGGAGCATAGTATTAACGGTCTTTCTGTATTTAAGCCAAGAACATTCCTCTGTAGTAAAATGTGAAAAGGCTACCGGGAAAGAAAAAGGCAAATAATTTACTTCATGTACCAAGTCCAGAAACAACTAAATTTTGGCCAATAAGTAACCAAGACTGACTTGGGGAATTGTGACAATGAAGTAAAACACGAAGGAAAGGACCAGGATAAAGAGGGATTAGGAGAAGTGGTCAATGGTTAACCACAGGAGTGTGTGTGGGGCTGAGGATAGGTCAGATAGAGAAGAGACTGTATGACAATAATAGCTGGGAATGATCACGCTGGACAAGATCCGAGGATTAAAAGAAGGAAAGGCATATTCTTGTTAAAATTTCAGTATCACTATTGAAAACCACAATGCTCGAAAGGGGAGAGGGGGGAGGAAGGGTGGGAGGGAGAGGAAAAGTACTTGGGAAGGAGTGGGGGGTTGGAGGGTGATGGGAGGGAACTTGGAGACCCTGTCGCTGGGAAATGGACACTGGTGGAGGGATGAGTGTTGAAATACTGTGTGACTAAAATCCAAACATGAATGGCTTTGTAATATTCAAAAAAATTTATAAAAGCACAAAGGAAGGGTTAAAGATAAACTCAAGGTGCTCAGAAGAGCACTAGAAGCTTCTCTGGGGGAAGGAAAAGGAGCAAGCTACTGAGGAAGCCTAAAACACTTAGGGTTAATATCCAACACAAATATTTGTATTATCACAACCTTTAGACCCATAGCTTCTCCTTTTGCGAGGGATCCATTTTCTACATCTAAGTGATGCCTCAGGTTCTCAGAAGAGCTGAAGATTTGCATCTTAAAGATGGGAGGGCTACTGGGACCCGTGGTGGTGGAAAATGGGCACTGGTGGAGGGATGGGTGTTTCATCATTGTATAATTGAAACCCAAGCACAAAAAAATTGTAAATCTACAACAGTACCTCATGGTTTTTCACTAATAAAAATTAAAAAACAATAATAAAAAAAATTTAAAAAAAAGGCAAAAACTCATTGCCAGCAGCTCAGTTCCCATCTATCTGCCTGAAGCATCCTCTCCACCCCCCAAATTTTACCCTTTTAAATTTTTAAGGGGTACAAGGGTGAAGGTCGTCTATCTTTTATAGCAGCTTCCTGTTTAAAGGTCAAGGTCATAAACCTGCCTACACAAGGGAGTGACATCTCATGCTAATGAGACTCAGACAATGGTTCCTTGGGTTACAAAGTTGTCATTCAGAAAGAAGTCAGATCGATTCAGCAACAATTAAAAAGAAAATAGATCCTGGAAGAAAGAGAAAAAAATTATTTTTCTCTGGCCCAGGTATGGTAGATAGGGAGAAAGGGGTCTTTATTTACTTTTTTTATTTTTCCTTTTCACCCACTGCCTCATTTTCAATGTTCAGGTGAAGAAACAGAAGGAGATACTTCCTTTATTGTTCTTGGAATATTTGGGGCAACCTATTTACCTGAAGAACTCTGACACAGATTCTTTGACTACAATGAATAGGAGGCAGATATTTAGGACCCGGTTTTTATGACAAGAATTATTTATAACAACACTGAATAATGCATAAGTTTTGACTGTGACAACAGTAAGATGCCTTTAGATTGCAATAATGAAGGAGCATTATTATAGAACACCTTCGGAGCTTGAGAAAGAAATTCCAGGCTAAGTGGCTACAGTGTTGTCAGGGCAGCTTTGCAATGTGGGTGGTTTTATTCAGTGTATTGTGCAAAGCTGACTGACTCTTCAAATCAGATCAAATCAAATTGAGATCTCCCCCCCATACCCCCCACCATACACACTAAACTAAAGATTCTAAGGAGTTTGGTAACAACAAATAGATCTCTAAAACTCCAATGTCATTTTCAGTCTTATTGCTTAGAAGACATTTTGACACTGTTTTCTCTTTAGTAACTTTGTCTCCTTGGGAAACAGATTATTCTTAAACCTGGATTCACCATTGGAAAAATATATAGTTCTGGCTCATGCATTCAGAATTAGAAAGCCATTAATATCTTAAAATTAATAATTAATACCACTTATATTTTAAATTTATTTAATGTGTCTAATGCCTCAACATTATTAATTAATAATACTTTTAATATTAAGAAGTCATTAAAATATTCAATTAGAGGTTTCAAAGCAGATGGAAGATTACCAGATTATATATATATTTATCTAGAACCAATAGAACAGATGCAGTCTTAACAATCATTTGCGTAGTATTTTGCTTACATATTCTGAGAATATGTCGGTTTTATTGCTTCTTCATAATCCCTATTGATTGTGTGGAGATCTCAGATTAAAGAGCAAGTTACTGGTTTTCTAGTTCTTCTCTGTTCAAATGAGAGGTGCACTTCTGGTTTCTCTCTCCAAAAAATTGTTGCACTATTTAGTTCTTCCTATTTCTTGCTTCCTAATCAATATCGCTTTTCAATATTAATTTTTGACACCAAGAGAATGTGCTACCACAAAGCTCCATAATTTTTTGTATCACGGAAGAGAAAGAAGTCAGTGTCTATTTCCCAAAAAATAGTATCACTGGATATGTGCCAGGCTTAACCCTCTTTTAGACATTCGGTGATTTCTTTCACCTCTAAATGCTGATGCAATATTTGATACATCATCACTCAAGTTGTCCGTTAAAAAAATCAACAAATTGTGCATGCTCCAAGTAACGTTGGATATGCACTTTGAGTCAAAAGTTTTCAATATAAAGTAAATCACCTTGGAATGTAACCTTTTGATTTTGCACCCAGGAGCAAGCAAGGAACTCTCAAATGGAGATCTACAAGCAAGTTTCAGTACACATGCTGCAGCCAGGCCGGGCACGTGTGTACACAAGATGTGAACGTGTGCAGAACACGTGGGGATTGCAGCTGAAATACAAAATAACTCAATACACAAGACTGGAAAAATCCTTAATCGGAGCAAACTCAAGGTGAAAACATCTTCCGAGTGTGCTTCTCTGTGGAGTGCCACAATGTTTTCTCATTACAACAATGTGAAAATCATTAGAATAAATAGAAACAAGTTTATTTTCTTCCCTGATTCCTAATTACAACATACCCGCTACAGATAATAGTCTTTTTCAGTGTCACTATTTAACAACTTTGAGCCCATTTTTAGCAGCCCACCCTCTCCCCTTCTCCCATGCTATAAATTGCAACACAATTCCGTCCATCAGTGTGCTATTTCCCCCAGGTTTTATAAAAAATCATTAATATGAAACATTAATGTGGAGGGCCTGCAGGCCTTTTTGTGTTAAGAGTTTAAATCCATTGACTTGTAACTGGCTTTTAAAATGACATTTTTCCTTGCTGCCTTCAATTCAGTCCAAATTAAAAAAAAATAAAATAAAAAGATGCCAGATGTCATGAGGCCAGTAAGCAGGTGGGCTGAAGCTTCTGTACCAATTCAAACTGGCACTGCATCAAACCTGGTGGGTATAACCTTTAATTCACTGCTTCCCTGGCAGCAGATCTAGTGCCATCTGCTCAGCCTTGCTAAGCTGTGCTTGTTTCTGTGCAGGGACGATGCCAACAATGCAAACTGTCTCCTACATGTGCAGGGAATCATCAGTGCAACTAGTTTTTCGAGACCCATATGGTGGCATCTGTGAACGCACACACTGTCAGCATCGCAGCCTGTTACCACCCTTTGAGTTTTAAGAATGGGAGGAGAGAATGCCAGTTTGTAATTCACCACCGAGAGCCAGGAGGAAAACTTTTTCCTTCCTTCTGAGTGACTGTATTAGGGTCTTTAGAAGTGAGCACCCAAGACCTCGGAAAAGGCTTGATTTAATCTCACCGGCTAAGAACTCTGGAAAAAGTCTCTGAGAATAGCACCCAGAGAGTCCCCTGGGGTAGTATCCTTTAGCCAAGCCTGGGTTGACGAGAACCGAGGCCTTCCTCTGTAGACGTACCCACACTCCAGTTATCTTTGAAGAATTCTTTCTTATTTTCCATGAAGACTTGGAGGAGGACGAGTGAAATGGATACGGAGGGGAGGTGCCTATCTGGCTTTTCTAAGAAATAAATAAGAGTAAACAAATAATCACTGTCTCCATCCAGCACACCCAACAGCTGCTGAGCGTTCTCAAAACAAGCCATTTGAAAGAAAGGCCCCCAGTACACTGCTTTTATGTTCTTTCCTGAGCTGCAAAGAGATGATTCGGTGGAAACGCGTGTGCACATATGTACACACCGCTCTGCTTTGCAGAGTGATGAGGAAGGCAAGACATGTTCTACGTGCATTCAGTCAACTGCTTCAGAACCCAGAGCTTCTGAGTGAAGTAGAAGTTTCTAGGCTCATGCCTACTGATTATTCCCTACAGCGTCCCATATTCTGAGACGACTATTCAGAACCTACCTTCTAATGGATTCATACCGGAACCCCTGAGCCCCTGCCGGTTGGGAGACAGATGCATGTACATTTTTTTGTTCAGAGTTTCTTCTACTTCCACACAGAATGCCATTTCCATCACAGGAAGAATTCTGGTAGTATTCACCACTGTAAACTTCTCTTCTAATAAGCGACAGAGCACAGAATGGTTACTCAATAAGTACTTAACTCAGAATCTTAACAACAGAGAAATGTTTGTATATTTTGGGCCACCCCCATGGTCATAAGGGCTACACCTTGTTCTCTGTCCAGGACTAAGTCGTCCTGTTAGTTTTCAGGAAAACAAGTGGTTCTGGGGATCAAACTCAGATGTCCTGCACACAAGGCTTCTACTCCCTGGCCCTAAATACAGAGGAGAAAAAAATTACTCGTAAGTTGAAATATTCCAGAATGAATTACTTGTTCTTATTAAGAGATAACATATTGCTTCACATATCTGAACTAATATTATTGATAGCAAGTAATACTACATTCGTGGCACTACTTAATGAATACTAATTATTGAACAATGATAGGCTTTTTGCATTCTTTATCTTAGTTTATAATCTTATTCGCCCTGTGAGTTGCTAATTTGGTTCCCATTGTACAGATGAGAAAGTGGGGCCAGAAAGCTTAGTAAGCCTGGGGAGGCAGAGTCAAATCTAGTCCTATCTAACTCTTGAGTCTATGCTTTTAGTCAAAACACTAAATGTCCTCTCCCCTATCAAAATATTTGGCAAAGTCAGCCTAAACCAAATGAAAAAACGTGTGAGACAAATAGGTTTATGTTTCTACCATATGTTCGGTATTATTTTGAAATTTTTACTATTAAATTATTCTTATTATTTTGATGTTAATGATTTGGACCAGGTATGTGTTTAACCTTTCCTTGTTTAAAAAACATTCATAATCTATGATATATGAAACATATTTCTCACTAAGAATCTTAAAATTCACAAGTACAAAAAATATGATTCTCACTCTGTTAACACCCATCTCTGCTGGTTACATTTTTGCATGTATGGGAACTCCTGATTGCTGTATTAGTGATCTCAATACCATCTGGCAAAATAAATATCTTGAAATACAAGGCAGAATCATTTAGGGAAAGGATCATGATAATTGCAGTGCAATGTTTATCACACACACATTTGAGGATGTTAATTCACCTGATAAATGTTAACAAGTGAAACTAGAAAGAGAATACAGTTTCTAAACACAAAATTACTGAAAAATAAATTACCTGACACTAACTTTAGCTATTAATTTGTGCAGGGAAAGAGTTTAAGGAGCACAGCCAAACATGATTGCTTTGTCTTGCCAAAAGAAAGATTCTCCATAAAATCACAGTTCCTATGATTTCACACCCTTGTTGACCCTGCCTCTAACCTCCAAATAACTCTATAGAACTCAAATATGTTTTTCTCAATTTAAATCAATTCATTCTTTCTTGTCCCTTCATTCTTAGCATATGTGGGTAGGAACTTTCCAGTTCATATGTGGGTATGATTTTGTATGTATGTGTGTGTGCATGCACTTGAACACACACACACACACACACACACACCACACACTTTTTCCTAGAGACAGCTTTATTGGGAGAATTTCCAGCAGAAATTCAGCCAAGATCCTGTCTCAAATATGCATTTATTCTCAATAATTAGTTACACTAATGCTAGCGATGCTAGGACAAGGTGCAAAGAATTAGAGAACAGGGAGCTTTAAGAAAAGGCAAATGCCCAAGCGTTTGCCAGGGGTGGCCCAGGTCCCTGAGTTCTGCCAGCTTTGGCCGCTATAAAGAAAAAAGGCAAATGACTTACGAAAAAATAAAACTTAAATAGCATAGCATATACTTTGCAAGCAGAAAGGAGGTCTTTATATGTACAGATGCAGGATCACATATTCCGATGAAGTCTAGTGACTGTGGTGTTTTTAGAATGTGCCTAAGCTCAGGTTATCATAAGTTTTCTAGTTCACTGAATCACTTCAAAGGGCAAGTATAATAATAGATATGGCACTGTGTTGTTCACTTTGGCATGTGGCACAAATATAAAATGACTTTTCATAAACATTATCATTACTTATTGCCAGCCAGAGCCCACATACTTTTGTCAAGAAAAAGAGGATAGCAAGACGCTCATCAAGAAAGTCTGGAAAAAAAAAAAGAATGTCTGACTTCTTCACGCCCACAACCCGCCCCCCAGTGCCATCTTTACAGCACACAGCAACAAAGAAGAAAAACCGCTGGGAGGCTCCACAGCTCCCAGAGAATGCTCCAGGTCCCAAACAGAGCCAGGATCACTGGGACGTCCCAGGGGGGGTAGGTGCCACATCCCACCTTCTCCAGATGGAAGCCCTGTGACCATGAGCCTCTACAAGCATAGCTCGGGCATGCGGGAACCAGGACTTTTATTCCATCTCCTTATATACATCCCCTTATATACAAAGTGATCAATGGAAAGTAAATCATCCAACGTTTCTCCCTGAAAATCAGGCTTGACTCTTTTACAAATCACAACACCCAATAGGAGAGAGAGAACAAAAGGGAATGCCCTGCCACAGAGGCAGGGTGGGATGGGTGGGGGGGATGGGGGGTGGGAAGGATACTGGGATCCGATCCGTGGTGGTGGGAAATGGTCACTGGTGGAGGGATGGGTATTCAAAATAAATAAATTTTAAAAAAATAACAACAAAAAGAAAAGCTTGAAAAAAAAAGTCTGACTTCAAATGGCAGATGTCTGGAAAATGATCACTTTGCACATTTAAGTTCTACCTCATCTCACACCAGACCTACCAGGTCAACTGATGAGCTTCAGAAGCCTAAGTCAGCATATTCTGGTTCTCAGTGACCACTGTCCTCATTTGCATTCAGGTCAGCCTTACAAGTTGAAATGTGTTCAGAGTTTACTCTCAAAGGAAAATCCTCTTGACTGAGATTCAGAGAGGAAGCTAGAAATCACCTAGGGCAAGTTCTTAAAATGGCAGGACTAAGAGAATGATCAAGTTTGGAATATTTGTTCTTTCTTATCACTCCTTCCCTCTTGCTTACAAATCTCTTTAAGTACAAGACTGGGAAAGAATAAGATCATAGATTTTGCTCTCTTTTTTTCCGGTCTTATCTTCTTTGACCATTCAGTACCCAATTTCCCAACTCTTTTCAACTCTTCATTGAGGTAAACATGAAATGGCACCCATTCCAGCTATAAAACAGAATAAAATGTACACTCACTACTCAAAAAATTAAAGCATGAACATATTTCATTGAAAAAAATAAACTTTTTTCTAAGACATTATTTAACTAGGTGTTCTAGTTTATATGCATGAATATTTGTAAACTGCCTTATGATTTTAAAATAAATTCTATTGTAACAATAAATTGCTCTGTCATATTTAAAAAAATAAATAAAACATGAACATAGCTGAAAATTTGCTTACCAGACCCATTCTCTAAAAATTTGATCGTACTTAATCTGATTTCTCTATTTTGTAGAGTCTTTGGGATTTCTAAGAATATTATCATTTCATCCGAAAATAGTGAGAGTTTTGTTCTTCTTTCCTAAACAAGAAGCCATTAATGACTTCTTCTTGCCTAATTGCCCAGACATGGACTTCAAATACTATATTGAACAGTGGTGAGAATGGGCAATTTTGTCTTTTTTCTTTTTTTTGAGCTTTTTTTAAAAAAATTATTGAATTACCTTGAGATACAATTGCAAAGCTTTCATGTTTGAGTTTCAGTCATACAATGATCAAACACCTATCCCTCCACTACTGCACATTCTCTGTCACCAATGTCTCCAGTATCCTCCACCCTCCATAACTTTGTCTTATGCCCGATCTTAAAGGAAAGACTTTCAATTTTTCACCATTGAGCATGATGTTAGCTGTAGGCTTGCAGTAAATGACTAATAATAATAAGAGAAGTTTCTTCTACCCCTGGAGTATATGGCTGGAGCAACAGCACAAAGGGTAGGGCCTTTGCCTTGTACATGGTCGACCCGGGTTCGATTCCTCTGCCCCTCTTGGAGGGTCCGGCAAGTTACCGAGAGTATCTTGCCCTAGCAGCAAAGTCTGGCAAGCTCCCCGTGGCATATTTGATATGCCAAATACAGTAACAGCAAGTTTCACAATTTGTTGTGAGATGTTACTGGTATCCACTCAAGGAAATCGATGAACAACACTGGAGAACAGTGCTACAGACAGTGCTTCTTCTAACCCCATTTTTGACTTGTTTTTTAATTATGACTGGGTGTTGGATTTTGTCAACAATCTTCTTTGCATTTACTAATATGATCATATGATTTAATCCCTTTCATTATATAGATATGGTGAATTTTGTAGATTGACCTGAATATATTTAACCATTCCTGCATCTCTGGGATAAACCCAATTTGGTTATGGTATTTGACATTTTTGATGTATCATTGGATTAGCTTTGCTAACTTTTGTTGCGGTTCTTAGCACTAATGTTCATTGGGATATGTCTAAAGTTTTTTTTTTTTTTTATTTCTGGTGATGTCCCTATCTCCATTTTTTTGTATGAGGCTAAATTTTGACTCATAGCAACAGTTTGGTAGAACACCTGTTTGACTTTTTGGAGGAAATTGAAAGATGAATTTGCTTAACAAATGAGGTGAAAATTTTACACAAGGAAAACTATAAATCACTACTAAAATTAAAGAATACTTAAGGAAATCAAAATATATCCCTGTTCATGGATCATGAGGATTAGTATTGTCAAAAAGATTGTCCTTTTGAAAGTAATATATAGATTGAATGCAGATCCTATAAAAAAAAGACTATAGTATTTTTTAAACACAGAGATCAAATGTTGCTGAGAAGTATATCACTTGATCACTTGATCACTTGACTTCCCGATACTCATTGATTTGCTCGAGCAGGCACCAGTAATATCACCATTCATCCCTGTTATGTGTTAGTGTAACCCAATGGCGTCTGCTCATTCTAAGAACATGAAGAGCCTCAAAATGATAATTCAGGGTTTTGATGAAGAATTCTGACCATCTCATAGGTGGGCGGTCACTTGATCTTTTGACATCCCATGGAATCCAGTTGGTAATTGTTCTAGTCCAGCAGTCATCTCCAAATCTCATTACATGTCCAACCCATCTGATTTTTGATGCCTTTGCAAACAAGACAGCATCTCTGATTCTTGATTGTCAACAGAGGTCAGAACTCCAGATTCTTTCTCTCATTTGAGTGAAGTGTGATACTCCAAGTATAGCTCTTTCGATTCCTCTTTGGGAAACCCGAATAGTGTTCTCATCCTGTTTTGGTAAGGCCCAGGTCTTTGAGGCATATGTTAATGCAGGAAGAACAGTGGAATCGAAGAGATGTGCCCAGAGTTCTTTGTCCTCTTAGCTATTTCTTTGACACACTTTTTTTTTATGAGACACCATGAGGTGTTTGTGAGACACCATGAGGTACAGTTGTAGACTTACAAATTTTTGTGCTTGGGTTTAAATTATACAATGATCAAATACCCATCTCTCCACCAGTGCCCATTTCCCACCACCACGGATCTCAGTATCCCTCCCATACCCCATCCCCCAATGCCACCCTGCCTCTGTAGCAGGGCATTCCCTTTTGTTCTCTCTCTCTTATTGGGTGTTGTGGTTTACAAAAGAGGCAATGGGTGACAACCATGTTTGGTCTATAGTCTACTTTCAGCATGCTTCTCCCATCCTGGGAGGATCCTACTAACACCCTTTATTTGTTGCTCCCTTCTCTATCTGAGCTCCCTTTTCCCTTAGCATGTGTGGTTGGCCTCCAAGCCATGTAGTAAAATTCCTGGTACTAATCTCGGCCATTCTTGGGTGTTAGTCTCCTGTTTTGTTACTTTACGTTCCCCAAATGAATGCAATCTTTCTATGTCTATCCCTTTCTTTCTGAGTCATTTCGCTTAACATGATACTTTCCATGTAGTACCACTTGTATGTAAATTTCATGACTTAGTCTTTTCTAACAGCTACATAGTACTCCACTGTGTAAATGTACCAAAGTTTCTTTAACCAGTCATCTGTTCTCGGGCACTCAGGTTTTCTCCAGATTCTGGCTAAAGAGTGCTGCAATGAACAAACAAGTACAGATATCACTTCGACTATACTTTTTTGCCTCTCTGGGATATATTCCCAGGAGTAGTATTGCTGGGTCATATGGGAGCTCAATTTCTAATTTTTTGAGAATTGTCCATACTGATTTCTAGAAGGGCTGAACCAGTCGGCATTCCCACCAGCAGTGAAGGAGGGTTCCTTTCTCACCACATCTGCGCCAGCACCAGTTGCTTTTGTTCTTGTGGATATGGGCCAGTCCCTGTGGTGTGAAATGATATCTCATTGTGGGTTTGATCTGCATCTCCATGATGATTAATTATGTGGAGCATTTTCTCATGTGCCTTTTAGCTATTTGGATTTCTTCTTTGAGAAAGTTTCTATTCATTTTATCGCCCCATTTTTGATGGGATTGGATGTTTTCTTCTTGTGGAGTTCAACCAGTACTTTGTATATCCTTGATATCAACCAGGTTGTCAGATGTGTATTTGGCGAATATCCTTTCCCATTCTGTACGCTGTCTTTGTATTTTTGTCACTGTTTCTTTTGAGGTGCAGAAGCTTCTTAGTTTAAGATAGTCCCATTTGTCTATCTCTATTTTCATCTTCGGCACTCTTGAAGGCATTCCAAGCTGCTCTCTTCCTCCTGCACAACTCAGGTGCCAGGTCATTCGTCATGTTAACTTCTTGACTTAGGTACACATAATTGTTGCATTTGAAGATATTTGTTCCATTGAGAGCGAATGGAACATCAGGAACAAGACTGTTTCTCATAAACATTGTCTTTGTGAGATTCAGCTGTAGTCCGACCTTTCAACATTCATGGTCAAAGTCAGCCAGTATTTGTGCTGCTTGGCTAATGTTTGGTGTTATTAGAACAATGTCATCAGCGAAGCGGAGGTGATGTAGTTGGCAACCGTCTATCTTCTCTCCCATTCCTTCCCATTCCAGTCATCACATGATGTTCTTGAGGGTGGCACTGAAGAGTTTCGGTGAAATGGTATCACCTGCCGAATTCCTCTCTTGACATGCATGATCACTTCCTTGTATAATGGTGAGATCCTGGTAGTGAATCCGTAATACAGCTCATGGAGGATCCTGATGCATTGTTTGAATGCCCTGATTGGCTAGGACTTCAATGACTGCTTCCATCTCAACAGAATCAAAAGCTTTCTTTAAATCAATGAACATTAGACAGAGCGGCATCTTGAACTCCCGAGAAACCTCAATGAGCTTTGTTATCTTGTGGATATGGTCAATCATGCTGAATTCTTTTCAGAACCATGGTTGTCCTTCATTTAGTGTTCTGATAATCCTATTCACGATGACTCAAGTGAGCAGCTTTTAGATGACAGACAACAGACAGATCGGGCAATAGTTGCCAATGTCATGGATGTCTCCCTTCTTGTACAGTAGTACAGTCCTGCTGGTTTTCCATGGGACAGAAACTTGCATTCAGACAGGTAGTGTGTGAAGAAGCATATGGAGTAATAAAACCCATCAGAATAGCCAAGCAATCCTAGGGAGAAAAAGGACATTTTCCCCCAAAACTTTAATTATATTATAAAGCTATAATAATAAATATAGTTTGGTACTGGAATAGGGACTCTTTGACCAGTGTACTAGAATTAAGAGTCCAGAGACTGATCTTCACATATACAGATAGGTAATCTTTGACAAAGAGCAAAATGTATGTAGTTGAATAAGGAAAGTTTCTTCAATAAATGGTTTTGGGAATAAATGGTCAGTCACATATAAAAAATGAATTCATATTCTATCTCACACAATGCATAGAATAAATTCAAAATGGATTCAAGACCTTCATATCAGACCTGAATCCAACCTACAGAGGATAGCATTGTGACATTGAATCTAGAGGAATCTTCTATAATTCAATACCATTGAACAAAAAACCAGAATAGTGTTAAATAACTTTTGCACACACACACACACACACACACACACACACACACACACAAATGACCACCAGACCAAAAATATACTCCATAAACTGGGATAAAATATTTTCACTCTACTCATCTGACAAAGGATTAAATTCCAAGATATGTAAAGTGTGAGTGTGCTCTGTGGCTGAGAATCTCTTCCCCAGGCTGGCCACAGTGATGGACTAAGAAGGGAATGGGATCACAGGATGGTTATTAATCAATCAGTGACAATTTATTTAGGTCTCACAGCATTAGTTATATAGAAATCTAGAAGGATGGGGTACATAGGTGTGGTTGAATGTTATCATAACACTGTCACTGTTACTGTCCTCCCATTGTTCATTGATTTGCTCAAGCAGGCCCAGTAACGTCTCCATTGTGAGACTTGTTGTTACTGGTATATTGAATACGTTACAGGTAGCTTGCCAGGCTTTGCCGTGAGGGCGAGAAACTCTTGGTAGCTTGCCAGGCCCTCCGAGAGGGGCAGAGGAATTGAACCTGAGTCTGTAGGGTCAGTCTCGTGCAAGGCAGACGCCCAACCACTGTGCTATGGCTCCAGCCCTATCATCATATCAATAAAAAATATTCTTCAAATAATCCCTATTATCATAACAATAAACAATAAACAAATTTAAAGCCCTTCTTTCAGGGGAAGTTCTAGGAGATTAACTCAAAGGACAAAAATATCATCTGGGAGTTCATAACTCCAAATTGCTAAGAGATCTTCTCAAGCGCAGGATTCCATCTAAGGATATATTGTTTTCTTTCTCCTTTCCTTAGCTAGTAATCCACTTAAACAATCATATTAAGTAATAATATTTCTAGTTATTTTGCATGAACACAGTACAAGATATATTAAGCTTACAGGGAGGCTCTCTCTGGGGACATCTCACTATATGTTCCAGACTGCACTCCTCAGGCCAGGTCATTCTTTCCTAATCCCAGCAGGGTCCTTATTCAGTCACTTATGTGGGAGTCATGACAGAGTTTGTTCCATAACTGTGCTCTTAACTTATTATCCCTTAGCCTAACCCTTTTTGATTCTGGGCAGCTTGCAGCTTGCCCTGGGTCCATCCAGGTGCCTTGCTGGAACACTCCTTTTGGAAGTGTTAGAAACCAAGGGCAACTGAGGCTTAAGTCGAGTAAAAATTATGGATGCCCAGGAGTAAATATTATTGAGTCAATTAAATCCCATGTTACAAAAACATAGTATTAACTGTCTTCCTGTGTCTATGCAAAAAGGACATTGCTCTAAGATAAGTATTTCAAGGGCTTGGGCAGTGCCCTTCTTTGCACAAGGTGGCTTTTATAGGTTTTTTTCCCAGCCACCCCAACATGGGACTTTCTAGTTAGATAAGAGTCTGTTGCTTGGTTTGTTGCTAAATTGGTAGAGTTGGGAGTAGTTTATGATCATTTTCTTGACTTTTGTTCCTGCTGGAGGATGAGTCCAACCTTATCTGATCTGGATTAGCTGAAAGTTAATCAGATTAAAGGAAGAAATTGAGGGTTCTTGAGAAATTTTCTTCAGTCCCCTACAGAGGGCTGGGTACTTTACATGCATGTGACTAATCGGTGTTTTGATCTCTGGCACCACATATGGTTCCTTGAGTGCCTTAGGACTGATCCCTGGGTGAAGGGTCAAAAGGAATCCCAGAGCATCACTGGGTGGGCCCTCCACACACAGCAAAATATATGCTTGACATTATATCTAATAACATGGTGCTTTCAATTTTTTAAATCTAATTTCTAGAGATAACATATATATGCATATATATCTAATTTTATTTTATATACTATAATATATAATATAATATGTAATAATATATTATATTATATTTTTATAATATATAATATATTTTAATTAAATATATATAATTTTTTAAGAACTAGACCTGGCTGTACAAATTTCTACAATGCTTTCTAGTAGATTTACAAATGATGACTGATTTTTATCCCAAACACGCTTTTAATTTGTGTTTAGTTTCCCAATGAACTGAAATGATTTTCAAAACCCTTGGCTATCTAGAGATCAGAACTTCACTTCTCATCTGAATTGTGATGATCAATTGGTTTCATTAATATTATGCCATCATTTCATTTCCATGTCAGTGTTTTTGGTAACTGAAGTCTCTTTTTTATTATTTTAAAAGGAGAATCAATTGCTTTCCTGCCATCTGAATGATGCTCAGTGTAGTTCCCATTCTTATTCTTGCTTCTTCTATCTTTGGAACTTGTTTATGGATGGTAGAGATTGATAAATTTTATTTCATTCTCTCCAAAAATACTTGACTACAAATTGCTTTATATAGTCTTGAGGATCCATTGAAATGCATTGCATGCCAAAAAAGGGGCTAAGCAGATGGTCCTGAGACCACACTATCTCTCTTAAATTAGAACCTCCCTCCTTTTAAAGCTTCTCTTTGAAGGAGTCGAAAGAGCAATTTCTGTTATATCACTGTATAAGAAATCACTGTAAAAGTTAGTAGCTTTTACAAATGACAATGCCGTTGTCTTCTCACAGATTCTGTGGCCCAAAGGATTGGGGGAGAACTTACTTAGCTGACATTTCTTGCGAAGGGACTTATTTATTCAAGTGTGGTCAGATAGTGTCTAATCTCAATGTCAACCGTATCAAGCTAGATTAAGCTTCATTACCAGGCATCAGAAATCATGCAACTTCTCTTCTACCACATTTGACAGAGATTTTTGTTTTCTTTTGTTTTGGGGCTACACCAGGTGGTGTCCAGGGTTACTCCTGGCTCTGAACTCAGGGATCACTTCTGGTCGGCTCTGGGGTGCATATAGGATTCCAGGGCTTAAAGGTGGGTCAGCTGCGTGCAAGGCAAGTGCCAAACCTATTGTACTCTCGCTCTGGCTTTCCATTTGACAGGTTTTGAGCAACTCACAATCCCAATAATAATAAAGAAGAGAGGAATTATACTTTACATCTTCCTAGGAAAATGTCAAGATTTTAGAACATGTCACATTATTATGGTCTTTTTTAAAAATATGATAATTTGCCGATAGATACACCAATGTAGATATAGATATTTAAATATACTGAATCTACTGAGTCTGCAAATCTACTGACTATATATTTATACCCACAAATCTTGGTACATATTAATATACACACAAACACACATATCTCTCTCTCTCTCTAAGGTTTCTCAAAATAAAATCTGTGGAACAACTCCAGTAATATAATTTTTTGAGTACTCACTGTAACTGCTCAACATACATGTTAATCACTTTCAAAATGGCTTGAATTTCATTTTCCTTAACTTTCAAACCGCCCCACTCAAAATGCAACAGGAGGTATATAACTATTGTGAAATAATTGCCCCAAGTCATCTTGGGACTTCAAGATGAGCTGCTTGAATAATGGGATCAAATCTCCCTCTTCTAGGAAAATATAAATAGGATAGGCTATTCTTTTTTCTACACTGTTATGTTAGCTCTCAAACTTAGATTTTCATCAAATTCAGTGGCTTTTTATTTCTCTACTAGAAAGTTTTCCTGTGCTTCATGTTTTCTAGATATTGCTCATCAAAAAAACTCCTATAACTGACCAGCACTCCACAAGTTGAACCTTCTATTACCTAAGAAGTTTGTGTATATGATTTCAACCTGAGGAATCAATGGGAAAATATATTTCTGTTCTGGAATATACACTCATATGACAAGTATCCATGCATCTAATAGCCTAAAGCAAGCGTTACTTTTCTTTGATTACTATGATGGTTCCTTTCTCAGGTCCTCTTATTTCACAAGTAGAGGTTGTACACACTGAAGTTTATAATAACATGTTTTTAAAAAAATCCACTTATGCGAAATGAGTCAGAAAGAGAGGGATAGACATAGAAAGATTGCATTCATCTGGGGGATATAAAGTAACAAAATATGAGATTAATACCCAAGAATAGCTGAGATCAGCACCAGGAGGATTACTCCATAACTTAGAGGCCAGCTGGGTATCCTAGAGGAAAGGGCAGTTCAGATAGAGAAGGGAGCACCAAATAAAGGGTGTTTGGAGGATCCTCCCAGGAGGGGAGATGCATGTCGAAAGTAGACTATGGACTGAACATGTTTGCCACTCAATGCCTCTTTTGCAGACCACAACACCCAAAAGGAGAGAGAGAACACAGGGGACTGCCCTGCCACAGAGGCAGGGGGGGATGGGGGAATGGGGGTGGGGGGGATATTATCCATGGTGGTGGAAAATGGGCACTGGTGGAGGGATGGGTATCTGATCATTGTATAATCGAAACCCAAGCACAAAAAATTGTAAATCTACAACTGTACCTCATGGTGTTTCACTAATAAAAAAAATGCAAAAAAAAATCCACTTATTTACTTAAAAAATTCCTAGGTATAAAGCGGAAAAAATAGTCAGTGACTTGTTTACCTTTTTCACCTTGACAACTGACAGTCACATTATGACTAGATGTCTACTTAATAAGTCAATTGATTATTCACTGTAAAAAATTATTGGTCTTTATATTATAATTCTTTATTTGTAGATGTCTCAGATTGATGTGCTGACATGTCTGCATGCCATAAATTACAAACTGTCTATTTTCAGGACAAATGTGACTTTCAGTCATGTTTCTGTGGCCTATAGACTTTTGAAATGTTTGAATTCGTAGTCAAGGCATGCAAATAAATAATTTAAAAGACTGTAATTTTTGCTTCTTTCAAAAAATCATCAGAGATGGTACCACAATGTTCAGGTTGTTTTATACCAATATTCAATTATTGGTGAATAGTTATTTCCATTGTCCTCGGTGGTGGCTTATTGGTTTTATTTACTTTTGCATGACCCTCAGCTCCTGACAACATTGAAACACAATATACTTCATTTGTAAAATATTTAAGTTATCAAAGTATGACTTCTTCTTCTTAACGCTGCCATATTTAAGGTTCTCTCAGGGTCAGGGGAATGAGGCCCATTGTTGTTACTGTTTTTGGCATATCGAATATGCCATGGGTAGCTTGCTAGGCTCCGCCATACAGGCAGGATACTCTCGATAGCTCGCCAGGCTCTCCAAGAGGAATGGAGGTTTTTAGGTTGGCCTCCAATTGCCCTTACAGGTATTCCCATGTTTCACACCATATTTGAACCCCATCAAATATGGTGCTGTAATCATGGAAAATGGGTATTAAATGTCTTATGATGTGATCTGGAAAGCGGCCTGGAGCATGGTGGTGGCTGGGTAGTGGAGGTAATGGTGGTCGAATGATGAAGTATTTATCTGACACTGGCAGGCTGCTCTTCTAGGTGTGGTCCTTGGGTCGCTGGGGATTGATGGAAGCAGACAGAGGATCTCTGTTTCCGGGTCCCATTGAGCCTGGAGTCCAAGTTTGCCCTAGCAAATAGGGCATTCAAACTCAATACTTCAGGATCCTCCAAGAGCTGTATTACAGATTCACTACCAGGATCTCACCATTCTACAAGGAAGTGATCATCCATGTAAAGAGAAGGGTTTGGCAGAGTGATACCTTTTCACCAAAACTCTTCAGTGCCACCCTCGAGAACATCATGCGACAACTGGAATGGGAAGGAATGGGAGTGAAGATAGACGGTCAGCAACTATACCACCTCCACTTTGCTGATGACATTGTTCTAATAACACCAAATATTAGCCAAGCAGCACAAATGCTGGCCAACTTCGACTATGAGTGTGGAAATATTGGACAACAGCTGAATCTCATGAAGTCATTGTTTATGAGAAACAGTCTCATTCCTGACATTCCATTTGCTCTCAACAGAATGAACACCTCCGAATGCAGCAGTTATGTGTACCTAGGTTGAAAACTCAACATGATGAATGACTTGGCACCTGACCTGCGCAGGAGAAAGAGAGCAGCATGGAACACTTTCAAGAGCATAGAAGAAATAAATAAGAGGATGAAGAACCTACGGATCCAGGCTCTTTTGAGTCCACCACTCTTCCTGCATTAACATATACCTCAGAGACCCGGGCCCTACGAAAACAGGATGAGAATGCTATTTGGGTATCCAAAAGAGGAATAGAAAGAGTTATGGTTGAAATACCACATTTCACTCAAGTCAATGATCAATGATCAAGAATCAGGGATGCTGTCTTGTTTGCCAAGGCATCAAAAATCAGATGGGCCGGTACGTAATGCCATTTAGAGACAACAGCTCTATTGGAGCGGTTACCGACTGGATTCTACAGGATGTCAAAATGATGTGTGGCTGCCCACCTACTGGATGGTCAGACTTCTTCGTCAAAACCCTGAACAAACAGTTTGAGGCTCTTCATGTTTCCTGGATCAAGCAGATGCCATTGGGCTACACTAGCATGAGACAGGGATGAATGGAGACGTTACTGGTGCCCACTCGAGCAAATAGAAGATTAATAGGATGACAAGTGATATAAGTGATACAAGTGGTCAATGTATGACCAATAATGAAGCTCATAACTGTTACATTATTAAAATACAGAAGAGCAATGAAAAATATCAAGAGAACTAGAACAATGTACAATCAGTCAAGGTTAATAGTAGAGCTATTTGATGGTAATTTTTCTGTCAACCTTAATACACTTATCAAATTGGAAAGGTGGATAAAAATACATCTGAGTATCCTAGATATAAGGTGTAAAATCTATGCAATAAAATTTATATAATTTACTCATAGGTGAGTATTATTTAATATATCTTATATTAGATGATACAAGTAAGGATCTTAGAAAGAAGAACAAAGAATCTACAAAAAACCCCCAGAATAATATGGTGTTATAATCCTGTCACAAATAACTATCTTTTAGGCAATACAATCTCCTGAATACTTTTAGGCAACTGCATAAAACTTAATAAATTGTATTATTAATGTACTATATGCATTCATGTATATATTCATGAATACACATTCTGTTTTATAAATGTCTTTCCAATTAATGCATCCTTAACTTTCCTTTTAATAGATTTTCTTTAGCATGTTTTTAAATAAGTGTTAGGCATGTAAATGTACCATGATTAATTTGGCTTAATTTTTCTATACTTTATTATTATTCAAAGTATTTTAAAATCATTTTTGTTTTTTGTTTTTGTCTTTTGTTATATTTATTTATTGAATCATGTGGGAAAAGTTACAAAGCTTTCAAGATTAAGTTTCAGTCATACAATGATCAAACACCTTTCTCTTCACCAGTACTTACTTTTCACCACCAAGAGCCCCAATATAACCCCCTCCCACCCCTCCCAATGCCTGTAAGCAGATGATTTCTACTTAACTCTCTCTCTACTCTGATTACATTCATTATTTCGACAAAAGAGGCACCATTATTGCTTAGAATTTCCCCCAAACAATCAGAACTGCTGAAAAAGCATTGTGAAATAATTTGTTTTCTATAGCTGGTTATGAGAACCATATGATGTCACGCGGCTGCGATTTTGGATTTCTGATACTTTACTAGGTAAGTCTGGAGGGATTTCTGCCAATAGCCAGATAATTATGAGATTGGTTTCTGTTCGCCTGGTGTTATGGCCGTGCAGGAGAGCCACTCGTGGGGGGTGGGCAACTTGTGACCTCGGTAGGGCGTGAAGGATGAGCCGGTACCACCCCCTTCCCATGAGACTGCAGTTACCCGTCACCGCCGGCTCATACCTGGCTTACCAGTAAGCTCTGAGGCGGTGGCCACTTTGCTGCCGGGGGTGGGGGGTGCAGGGGGAAGGGAATGATACCCTTTCTCTCCCAGGGAGGTATGGCACTGTAGTATAATGCATAGTCCATTCACTTTTCTGCCACAAGCTGCCAGGCTCTGGATTAAGTCCCTTTGCCTCTGGAGCCATGGCCATGCCAGAGAGCAAAATCATTTTTGAACATGCTTCTTTTCCTTTAAATATATAAATCTTTTTGTAGTATAATGCATGAATATAAACACTTAATATAAAGAACTAGAAGTGGGCCGTATTGATTCAAATGATATGCTCATTTTTTTTAAATTTTGAGCACTTACTTTGGGAAGACCTTTATTTTAGTTTGTATTAGCTGCTTTAATGAACCACCACACACTTGGCGACTGCTGAAAACACACGATTATTACTCACAGATCTGGGTAATGAGAAGGTCAAGATTACAGCATCAGCAGGTCTGGGTAAAAGCCTCATCCTGGAATCTAGATTCTAGATGTCTATCATCTCACTGTGACTTCACATTAGCAAAAGGGACAGAGGAGCTCTCCAGAGTGATTTTTTGTTGCTCTTATTTTTTAAAATACCAATTCTATTCATGACGTCTCACTGTCATAAACTGACCACCTTTTAATGATCCTGCCTCAAAGTACCATCATCGAGCTGGATAGAGTGATCCCTTAGTGCAGAGCCAGGAGTAAGGCCTGAACACCACTCAACGTAGTCCCCAAACCAAAACCAAGCAAACAAACATCACGTGATCAAACATCACGTTAAGATTCAATACAGGGATGAATTTCAGAGGATGTAAATGTTCTATCTGTAGCAACATTATCAAAACATACAACTTCATATTTCAATCAGTAGCACTATAGCACTGTCCTCCCACTGTTCTTCAATATGCTCAAGTGGGCACCAGTAATGTCTCCATTGTGAGACTTGTTGTTACTGTTTTTATCATATCGAATATGCCTTGAGATCTTGTCAGGCTCTGCTGCATGGGTGGGATACTCTCGGTAGCTTGCCAGGTTTTCCAAGAGGGATGGAGGAATCGAACTCACGTTGGCCACGTGCAAGACAAACGCCCTACCCGTTGTGCTATCGCTCCAGCCCATTTCAATCAGTAGTGTATGTGAATTCCCAGTGCGTCAAAACTACCTTCGACAAATTGGGCATCACTGAAATTTTACTCTTTGGATTTGTGACCTTGAAAAAAGCCAGAACATAGTATAAAAGAGACTGAAATGCAATAGAGTTGCAGGCATAGTGGTATCACTTAAGGAAGCAGAAATAACCCTACAGATCTCATGAACTCTTGAACTCTTCCCTACACAGTGCTATTATGAATATTTATAGCAATGTCCATAATTCACTAATAAAGACTAATTTATGCCCAATTAACTTTGTAACAAAAAAACCTCTTGTGATAAGGTAAATTGATATAGAACTTTGGAAAAAATAACATATTGGCATTATCCAGAAGAGAAAATAGGTGGCAGATCGCACAACTTTCTCTCCCGGAAGGGAGCAATATGACGCCTGCCATAGCCAGGCCACGGGACCCCGCACCAGGCTGTTTCACTCGGGGCACCCTTGAGGTGGTGAGTGAGAGACTTCCCTGCCCCAAGGGACCCAGCCATGGCAGCCGAAAAGTCCACAACCCGACTGCCACCACACTCAAGGCCGCTCCCCACATGCTCAGGATAAGCCTCACTCACAAATAAACTCATTTCTGCATCACATATAAGACACTCCCTACCCATTCTCTAAGAGTACCATACCACACTTGATGGGGTTCAAATATGATACAACCAATCATATACATGAAAGCTCACATCACTCAGCCTTTAACAACACGTTTGTGATATCCTAAAGAGGTCTTAATGGCCGCTGTCAGAAATAGAACAATCTTCACACTATTCCCTCTATGGATTCTTTTTTGTAGCATTCTCAGCAGTTTTTCATAACAAACACGTTTCACTCAAATGAGAGAAAGAATCCAGAGTTCTGACCTCCGTCAATGGTCAAGAATCAAGGACACTGTCTCGTTTGCTAAGGCATCGAAAATCAGATGGGCTGGACATATAATGAGATTTGGAGACGACCGCTGGACTGGAGCCATTACTGACTGGATTCCGTGGGATGTCAAAAGACCGCGTGGCTGGGCACCTATGAGATGGTCAGACTTCTTCGTCAAGACCCTGAACGATCGGCTTGAGGCTCTTCATGTTCCTAGAATGAGCAGACGCCATTGGGCTACACTAGCATGCAACAGGGACGATGGAGACATTACTGGCACCCACTCGAGCAAATCGATGAGTAATGGGATGTCAAGTGATCAAGTGATAACAAACAATACAAAATCTATTATTTAGGTTGTGTTTTGGGACAGGGATTGGGTCTTGGGATGGAAACATCCCAAATATTATGGTGGGAAGGTGTAATAGGTGATGGGATTAGTGTTTGAATATTAAATGCAATCAAATATTGTGAACTAACTTGTAAAATAAAAATTAAAAAAAAGAAAAAGAAAGTACATTCAAAAAATAAATAAATAAATCTGATCGAATAAACAAAAAAATAGGTGAATTAGATATTACTTTCTATGAAACATCAACTTCTATGTACATTACTATGAAAAGTACAAGGCAGTCTGGTAATAGTATTAATGAAACCAGTCCCAAAGAAATTAAGAGCTTAATTCAAATGTAAATCCAGGGCCAGAAAGTTAGTTCAACAATTGTGAACCCAGATTTGACTACCAGCACCCTGCATGGAGTACTAAGTACCACTAGTAGCCAAACTGGGAGTAGACCCCAACACTGCTGGATGCGGCCCCCCAACCAACCAATCAATCAACAAAAATCTTCAAAAATAACAGACCAAAGTGTTGAAAGTGCCGATACTGTTTTCCCTTACTCAGGAAGATAGGATGGTGTGTGTCTTAGGCAACTTTACCTGCAAGGTAAGTTACTAACCATCTTAGCACCCATCAGTAGGCAAACCTGCCCTTTCTAAAACATATGTTTCCTTTTTCTTCCATATAAATGGATTGCGGCAGAGCGGGAGCAATTTTGGGCTGGAGCAATAGCACAGCAGGTAGGGCGTTTGCCTTACACGCAGCCAACATAGCCAACCTGAGTTCAATTCCTCCTCCCTCTCGGAGAGCCCGGAAAGCTACCCAGAGTATCTCGCCCGCATGGCAAAGCCTGGCAAGCTCCCCCTGATATGCCAAACACAGTAACAACAAGTCTCACAATTTGTTGTGAGATGTTACTGGTGCCCGCTCGAGCAAATCGATGAACAACGGGAGGTCAGTGGCAGTGGCAGTGACAGTGGCAGAGCAGACAAGACGGTTACTCATCTTCCAACTTGCCAGCTTGTTGCTGAAATATGTTCTTGGTTCATCATCTTGCCTCTCAATTGATTAGAATGACAAGTCAGACCTACATGGTCTATTTTTGAGAATAAACGTATCTATCATTTATCCATTGTTCTTATTGTGCTATATTATAACTGACAGCAAGTAAATAACAAGGATTAAGAGTTTGGAAAATCCATGCATCTTTGGGCCAGAATATTGATTTGTCTTGGCTGAATTTTGAATAAAGTTCTGGTTTTGAATAAAGCTGTTTATAAATCTACAGGTGAGCTGTCACATGCATTCCGGGTTAGATGAATTGTGGCAGCTTAATTTTTTCCCATATCTCTTATCTTCCAGAAGACCATTAGGTCATGATGTCATGTTCTCACAGTGATGGCAGAGAGAAGGGTAACTGTTGATGTGCTCAGGTGCTTTATCTAGAGTCTTCTTGGATCACAGTTCATTAGCAGAGTCAAGCATTGAGCGACAGAGAGGAATGACACCAAACAGCAATGAATGTGGTCCAGAGAGATGGAAATAACTGTAATGCAATCAATTTTTCATTACATTTAAAAGATTTTAGGTTTCCTTTACATGATGTTATTCCAAGTTCAATAGTGTCACTCTCAGTATACAGATTGTCTCAGTACTGTTGAGAATCGAGTAAAATCAAGTTGCCTCAAAATGGCTGACCAAGGTTGACTTCTTGTACCACATATGGTCCTGAGTCCACCAGGAGCGATGCTTGAAGGCAGCGCCAGGAGTAAGACCTGAGCACAGCTGTGTGTGACCCAAAACCCACACACATACACATGCACAGGCACACAGACAGAGAGAGAGAGAGACTGAGAGAGACAGAGAGACAGAGAGAGAGAATCTAGTAAACCTATAAATAGTGGAACATCTGATTTTCCTTCAAAACAACATATTTTTATGAACAAAACCAAGACAATATTGAATCCAACGGGGGGGAAACCACGAGAGAAACATCTCTTGGGATGCAGCTGGACAAATCTGCTATAGCTGGAGAAAATTTCTCTTGACCTTCACTCATGTGCGTTCATTTTGGATCTGAAAATTGAAAAGAGTCTCTGGTATTTTATAACAATTCCTTGTTACAGTTTATTTTTAAGTTTGCATTTTATCATCCAACACAAAGTTAATTTCACACAAAACTAATTCCCTGAAAACATCAGGGTAGATAAATGCTCATTGAATAACTGCATGCTGGATTTAATCAATTGATATTTGATTTATGTGCTACAACAAATTAATTTCTCTGTCTTCTAATTCATCCTGACAGAAACAGGCTATGTATGCTTCACACTTCTCCCAACCAGCAGACTAACGTTATGGATGGGAAGAATAGTGGGGAAAGATAGAAGATATTCTATTCTAAAAATATGCTTTATCTGAGAAGTTTTACTAATGTAATGAGTTTGAGAACTGCATTAGATGAGAAAACTCAGCAGATTAAAATGTGGCAACTATTATTGGTGGAAGGGAACAAAAGTTATTCTCCCTTTTAAAATGACAGTGAAGTAAAAAGCATCACAGGATTAAGAAAATATGTTAGTATTATTTGTTTTCATCATTAAAAGATTAAGATATTGTGTAAATTCTTTTGATTTTTATTGTGTGAGTAGTATGCCTATTGGATAATAATAATAATATTGCATAAAAGAGAATCTGTATGTATATCTAAAAGCAATTTGATATCTTATGACTGTTATTACAAAGTTATACATATTACAACATGAATGAAACTTGAAAACATAGTTAGACAAGAAATCCAGTCACCAAACATCACTTATTGCCTGATCTCATTCACAAGAAGTGTTCATATTATCAGAGAGAAGAGAAGGAGTTGGCTGAGGCTGTGCTGACAGGGAGCAGGAAAAAATGGCCGGTGATAGATACTATAATTCATTGGGGAGGCATTGAAATATCCTAAAATTAGATGTGATATTTTGATAGCTCTAAATATATAATAAAGTCACTGATATCAATTTAAATAACTAAATTGTATATTATTAAAAATTCTTGATAATGTAAAAATATATAGTAGAAAATCCAATAGTGTTGCTTAAAGAAAAGGGAAATGAAGAATATTGCATATGAAGAAAATGTCTATTAATCACTAAATGGATATAAATCATTTGGAATCACTTTACTAAAATTATATGAATAACTTAAGATGAATTTCAGGATGACTTAGATTTCAGTAAATTGAACTGACTTGTATTATCATTTGTTTAATGAAAAATATACAGAAACCAATTTAAAGAAGGTAGTGAGAAACAAGAAAAATTTGATTATGAGCTATAATAAAGAGACGAAAGATAAATTATAAGGAGTGAGGAAAAAATGGGAAACAAGGAAAAGAACAAATCAAATTCACAAACAGCCTAAGAGGAAACTATGGAATCCT
The DNA here is from genome assembly GCF_029834395.1 of Sorex fumeus. Classification (NCBI taxonomy): domain Eukaryota; kingdom Metazoa; phylum Chordata; class Mammalia; order Eulipotyphla; family Soricidae; genus Sorex; species Sorex fumeus. The sequence continues at coordinate 8,784,620 of NW_026606059.1, read as the reverse complement.
GCCTTGTTACAAGATTCAGTGCACATTATATACAAGGACTAGGATAAGACAAAGTACCTTCCCAGCTGAATTATCATGGGGTAACATTAAAACAATTTAAAAAATATTTTTCCTGAAAGACACATGTCAATATTCTCAAAATATTTGTGAGTCATATGTAAATAATATGCTGAATCTCCATACCACTCCTCACCATAATTCAAACATGATCATTTTTTATCATACTATAAATTCATAGAGCCCACCTCATCAAGGGAGACTTGAGAAGGGGTAGCTAATTTATACATAACATCTAAGAATATTTTCATTTATTTTAAGTAAAAAATATTTCCAACATTCCCTTACCTATCTTTTTGATTCTCCAAAGTAACTGAATGTTTTACAAAGGAATAAAAAAAAAAGACTAAACTGAGTTCAAGGAAAAAAGACCAGAAAGGCAACCCAGTTCAATCAACCAAGGAAACCATGTTGCATTTCAAAGTTTATGTTGCCCAACTTAAACTTGATACCTCATAATTGTAGTATCATGTCAATGTTCTAAGTGTCAAACTGCACTTTTAGGAAAAAATAACAGGAGTTAAGGTGAAATATTTGAAGAATATTAAATGAGATATTGCTAACAGAGAAATGGCTCTAAAAAAACCTGAAACAATTTGAGTGCTTTATACCCTAAATATTGCAGGGGAGGAGATGAGCAGACACTTCCTAGAAGAAGAAATAAAGATAGGCAATAAGCCTAAGAAAAAGCATTCATTGTTATTAATTATCAGCAAATGCAAATCAAAACAATAAGATATTGCCACAACCATGCTGAGACCACTCTCCACACGCATAAAGGTGCCGACAGAGGAACAAAGGCATGCGGGTCCTGGGGCTGAGATCTCCAAGACTGCTTGAATGGGGGCTGAGCATCCTCCACCCAGATCCTCCATCTTCTAGTAGGCAGGTGTCACACCCACCAACTGCTCCCCTCACCCCTATCCCCCCCACCCCCGGCGCCAGGTAATCCCATCAACAGCCAAGACCCAGAGACTATAAAACCCAGCTCCCAGAAGAGAACAGTGCAGAGTCTCCTGTCCCCGTGCCTGGCTGCCCTCGCTGGGGCCCCTTGGAGGGGGCTAGTTGAGTTTCTTTCCCTGCCCCAAGAAGAGCCCTGGCAGCCGAAGACCTCCAGAACCAGCCACAACCATGTTGAGACCACTCTCCACACGCAGGAAGGTACCAGCAGAGGAACACAGGCATGTGGGTCCTGGGGCTGAAATCTCCAAGCCTGCTCGGATCAGGGCTGAGCATCCTCCACCCAGATCCTCAATCTTCCAGTAGGCAGGGGTCACATCCACCAACTGGTCCCCTGGTGCCGTGTAATCCCACCAAGGGCCAAGACCCAGAGACTATAAAACCCAGCTCCCGGAATAGACATCTTATTATCTAGTTCTTACTCTGGAGAACCTGGCAGGCTACCAAAAGTATCCTGCCCACACGGCAGAGTCTGGCAAACTCCCCGTGGTATACCCAATATGCCAAATACCAGTAACAATGATGGGTCTCATCCTCCTAACCCTGAAAGAGCCTTGAATGTGGCACTTTTTAGACTCTCAGGGCTAGGGCGAAGGAGACGTTTACTGGTGCCTGCTCGAGGCAATCAACGAACAACAGGATGATCGTGACCGTGATTGTGATTGCCTCATAACAGCAAGAATATCTCTATAGAAAGACCGGAAGCAACATATATTGGTGGAGATGGAATGAAAAAGGAAATGTCAGCATGTCATCTGCTTCCACACCTATGAAAAACAATACATTGCTCAAAATATTAAAAATAGAACTCCCATACATCCCAGTCATTCCTACAATTGCAAATATCCCAAGAACAGAGAAATATTAACTGAAAAGTACTTGTAAGATCTATGCCACTACATTTACAAAAGCCAAGATCTGAAAACAACCCAAATATTCAACAACAAGAGGAGTGGAACTTTAAAATTGTGATAAACAAGCACAGCGGAATACTATACAAGAGAAAGTACAAAATCTTGTCTTCTGTTACAACCTGGATAGAGTTAGAAGATGAAATATTAAGCAAAATAAGTTCGAAGAGGAAGGATGATAGTATACATAGTAGATAAAGAAAAAAAAGAAAGAGGACAGGTTCTAATGACAACAAACATTTGGACATCATGGAACTGAGGTTAAATGAACCTCAGGTGAAGTGCTGTTGAGAAAAGAGATTGATTGGAGGGACATAATGACACCAGTCATGGAAATTTGGAACTTTGGAGGTGCAGCCATGCTATAGATCAAAAGCACAAATGTTAACACTATTCTAATCATGTTTTTCAACTATAAGAAAAATAATTAATGAGAACATTGCTGAGATGAATGTAGACATATGACTCGCGAATCTTCTTCTGAAAAGTTCTCAGACACGAAGTGAGTTCACGGCTTTAGTTTTCCACTGTTGCTTTTCTTTAATACTTTTACCTTTTATTTAACCCCACTGTTTCTGGGTATTGAGGACTAATTTTGGGTATTTTTTTCCTGGCATATTTTCTTTTATTAAATCAGTTTTATATTACTTAATCTATAAATTCACAGAAAATAGTTATTTTATTCTTTTTTCAAAACATATATAGGCATTATTCTTTTTTAATAAAAATTTTTATTGAGGTATCAGATTTCAATATATTTTATCATTTTTATTGACAGAAGATATATATTTTTTGTTCACTTACTTTTTTGATAGTTCTAATAATAAGTATGTTCCATGTTTAATGGTAAGAATCAATGACAAATATTAAATCAGGAGCAGGAAGAGTGAAATTCATTTGTGATGCTATATAACAAATCAACTAAAAATTCTTATGCAAGGACCCTGTGTTGTAGTCTGGACATCTCAGGGCCCCTGATTACCAGAAGTGTTCCCAAAACAAAAAGTATCTTACATAAAATTCTAATTTATTAGAATTATGCAGCATGATTTTATTGCATGAAACAAACAAAGATACCCAGTTGAACAAAAGGTTTTCTAAAACATAAAACTACAGAAATTACTAGGAATATACTATTAGACTTTTGGGAAAATGTCTGAAATTTAAATATTTAAGGTTTTTTTCTATATAAACATAGACCTAAACACTCATCTGATAAATTAAGTATGACAGTAGAAAGTGGCTTTACTAAATTTTGAAAAATATCAGGAAATAGAAATATAGAATTGATTTGAAAACATATCAGAAGTTAGATGCCAATAATATGTGAGGAGGAAAAATTGGCAAAGTTTTTGTAAAAAGCATGACTAAAATATTTATTCATTTTAGAGATAAGTAGGATTATTAATTAAATAATTTCCAAATAGTCCATTGCAGAATTTTAAAAATGAAAAGGGACATCTGAACAGCATAAAAAAAGTAAAATCTTTTAAAATTGGAGAGGTACATACTCACGAAATGTACTTTAAAACTGTAAAATTCTCATGCTATTTCTAGGTGAAGTAAGATGTAAGCATTAGCATAAACATATATTTTGAAACAAGTGATATCCTTGTAAGATTTGCGTATTGATCAATATTTAAAGAAGTAAAGGAAGATCTTAAGGAAGGTATGATATATGAGAGTCTTCTAGAAGGAAAAGTTTTCTTTAAAATAGATTCCAGTAATCACAATGTCATATTTGTGATATATGTCATCCACAGAGATATGTGTATTAAAATTAAAATCATATTATTTATATTCTAGATGATGATTTATATGGTTATATCATAGCACTACATATTTTTACATATCATATAACTTTTACTTGGAAGAGATTTCACTATCATACCGTATTTTAAATGAGAATGTAGTTTTTTTTTTCTTAAAAAAATATAGTTTAAAAAAAAAAGGAACTCTTATTTCTGAATCCAGCTGGAACAGAAACTAGCAATCCGACCACCTGAGATATCAGCAAAGAAGCCAGGTGCTTTGTGGGAACAACCTCCATCGCTTAGCATCTGGGTTTTCTAAGTGGTTATCAAGGGAGGAAATGGGGAAAAATTTGCCATATTGTATAGTGCTGAGGTTACGTGCCTCATCAGAACAATAATGCGAAAATATTTTCTTTTCAACAACGAGATTTACAAAATGGGACTAGCTATCCGAAGGTAACAAAATATTGCAAAGCTCTAAAATGTCTTTTCTGCATTATTTTTAATTTATGTTAAGACTGCATTGCCTTCAGAGTGTTTATCTGTGTCCCCAAGAGAGGATTAGCTGGGAACATTCTTTGAGATAAACTCAAAGAACTATTTGGTGCTGGCACTGTAAAATTGTTTCGATGTGCAGGTGTTTGTAGTATTTGTAAAATTGCCTGATTGGTTTCCGTCCAGGTAAAGCCACAGAGAATAAGGTTTATCATTTCAGGAGAGGTGCAGAGGCTATTTCAGGGGAGCAAATATCTGCCACAAGTCACATCTGAGCTTTTTTCTAAAGGGCATCATGTTCTGACTCAGAGTACATAAACAAGTCTTCACTTCATTAAGCATTTCTTGCTGATTTTTTGAGGAAGTCTCTTCTCTTATTTTCCCCAGCATCAACTTGGCTTTCCTAACTCTTCACCACAGTAATATTGTTGCAATAAATAATGAGATATACCAAAACATTGATTTTTTTATTAGTGAAACACCATGAGGTACAGTTATAGACTTACAAATTTTTGTGCTTGGGTTTCAGTTATACAATGATCAAGTACCCATTCCTCCACCAGCACCCATCCTCCACCACCACGGATCCCAGCATCCCTCATCCCCATCCCCCCCCCACCCTGCCTGTGTGGCAGGGCATTCCCTTTTGTTCTCTCTCTCCTTTTGGGTCCTGTGGTTTGCAAGAGAGGCATTGAGTGGCAATCATGTTTGTTCTATAGTCTACTTTCAGCATGCTTCTCCCATCCTGGGAGGATCCTCCCAACACCCTTTATTTGGTACTCTCTTCTCTATATGAGCTTCCTTTTCCCCTAGCATGTGTGGCTGGCCTCCAAGTCATGGAGCAAAATTCCTGGTACTAATCTCAGCCACTCCTGAGTGTTAGTCTCCCATTTTGTTGCTTTATGTTCCCCAGATGAATGCAATCTTTCTGTGTCTATCCCGCTCTTTCTGACTCATTTTGCTTAACATGATACTTTCCATGTAGTACCACTTGTATGTAAATTTCATGACTTCATCTTTTCTAAAACATCGATTTTTTAAATTCATGACAGCACTAAAGAAAGTGTTCTTTCACTTAATTCTGTTTACTGCATGTCGCTGTGAGTCTGCAGTTTCCCAGGGACTAATCTGGGTGCAGAAACTAGAAGAGCGGTAACAATAGAAATGGTGCCAGCCTTCAGGAAGTTTAGGGTTCTTTGGGAAGACTACCTCTGTCCGCATGGCTTGGAGCTTCAACCACTGGACCAGTGCTGCAAACTGCGGGCTGTATTGGGTCTCTCTGTGGGCTTCAAAGATACAGTGGAGCTTAGGGAACTACCGTTGCACTTGGCACACCAGATTAGTTCCCCCGCAGGCCATATGCTCCCATGACCACTGCCAGAAGTAATCCCAGGCACAGCTGGGTGTGGCTTTAAAAATCAATAATAAAAGAGGCATTGATTGGCAATCATGTTCGGTCTATAATCTACTTTCAGCATGCATCTCCCATCCTGGGAGGATCTCCCCAACACCCTTTATTTGGTGCTCCCTTCTCTCTCTGAGCTTGCCTTTCCCCCTCGCATGTGCATAACTGAAACCCAAGCAGAAAAATGTGTAAGTCTACTACTGTACCTCATGGTGTTTCACTAATAAAAATTTTTAAAAATTAATAAAAGTTGTTAATCTGTAGAAAAAATTCTCAGAAAAGTGTGTAGCATAATATTTAATTGTCATTTAATTGTTATCAATCATAAATTCGTATCAGTGTATGTTCACATATATTTTTTAATTCTATTTTAATCCAAAATGAAATAAAATTAAATCAATAATAAAATAAATAACTTAGTCAGGGTTCTTCTCCCTTACAAGATCTTCTTCCCCCAGTGAAAGCCTTGAGCTGGAGATAGAGAAATTATTTCCTTAATTAGTCGTTGAATCAGATTGTGCCGTGAGCCTCTCAGAAACACAAAGAGAAAAAGGATGCGATGTTCTGAGTGTCCCTGTTACTTTCATCAACCCTTCAGACACAATGGACTGATGTGGATTGATGCCTCTCTCTAACCTAAAATGTGACATCGCAAAAACAAACTGGCCTATGGCTCTGTGACAACAAATCCATGCTCTTTCAGTTTTAACTTGCTCACCTCGAATTCTTCCCCCCTAAAGATCGTTCTATACGTAGAACTTCGACCAGAGGAAAAGTTGGCCTGAAGCTCTTGTAAACTCTAGCTCGGATACTAGTCTATAGTGTAAAGAATACTAACGATAAAGTTCACATTGTATGCAACATTTTTTTAAAAAGTGGAAGATGTTATGACTGTGTAATCATGGAGGAAAAAAGAGCATTTGCCTCTCAAAGAAAGCCCAGATAATATGGATTATAGTACGGTAATACAAGTAAAGTTCTCATTCTTGTACCAAATTTAAGGTGAAAGCAAAAACTCAATAATCATGATTTTTTAAAATTATGTAATATTAAAAAATTAGAATAGATGCAAAAGCAAAAAATAGTGAACTAGGATAGAGATACAACTCAGCAGTAGAACACTTGTCTTTCATGTGAGAGGCCCTGGGTTTGATTCCTGCAAAACAAATAATAATAATAATAATAACAGCAAGAAACAAAACAATCAAATAAAAATCAAATGGCAAGCATTACACTGGCAAAAATAATTTGAATCACTTATTTACATAGAAGGACCATTTATTAAACTACTAACCAAAATTGCAAGTGAACAATACAAAATTGATTGTTTTATGTATTAAATACGTAAAATACAAGATATTTTATGTATTTAATAAATAAATTGATGGTTAATCAGCACATCAAAAAGTTGCTCTGTATAATTAGCAATGAAGGAAATTAAAAACCAAAAAAAAATTCCCTTTTTCATCTTCTTAATGCATCCAACAATGATCTAGACACAAGTTTCACTCTCATTAAATGAGATTAAAGTTGGGCCAAGAGACATAGTAGAGTAGGTAGGGCATTTGTTGGTTTCTGTAACAAAAAATCCATGCTCTTCACATGTTTTCCCAATGTCCACCCCACCCAGCCTGCACTAACTGGGTTAGATCTCAGCACCCAATCTGGTTCCCCCAAGCTCTGTGATCTGTGAGCACAGAATCTAGAGCAAACCCTGAGCACTGCCAGCTGAGGTCCAAAAACCATAAACAAAAGATGACAATTAAGTGAAAATAAAATAATAATAAATATGATTAGAATAATTGTAGATAATAAAGGGTCCTCCCATTTTATTGAGGTACCATAATTTACAATACTGTTGCTGAGAGCGTTCATGCATATACCATTTAATACCACACCCACAGCCAGTCTCAGAGAGACTTCATTTCTGCATCAGTGTCCAGCTAACCCTTTCCCCCAGGTAAGTTCTGAGCTGTCGATCAATAAATTCTCCAATTCTGTTGCATTTGGCGGTTTTTGTTGTGTCCTATGTTTCCTTATATCTCATATATATGTATATATATCTTCATATATCTATATATCTCATGTCTTTATATATGCGAGACATCATTCTGTATCTGCTCCTCTCCTTCCGACTGATCTCACCCAGCATGGTACCCTCTAATTATATTTTTTTATACTTAAAGACAGCTCAATACAATGAATCAGTTACCTTTAGTTTTATACCAGATGAAAGTCAAATTCATATGTAATTTTTATTTAAAGCACCTAAATCAAAGGCAACCATTTTCTTGCTTCTGTGGATGAAAAATGAAATAAAGCATAATGAAATATTTTAATTTTAGAAGAAATCAAAGAAAATTATTTATAAAGCTTATTCCTTATTTACAATAGGTTTAAGCCTTATAGTATATAAAATTATATATATCAGTAAAGGCTTTTTTCTGCTTATCTCCAGGACCCTTGGCACACATATGCATTTGAGAAAAATTTTGCGAGGCTCTTTTTTTTTCCTGATGAATTATTTCACTACAAATTAAGTACTTACTGCAAGCAAGTAATATTTTATATAGCTATTATATTTCTTTTATTTTCAGATTATATGTATACGTGCCTTGATTCATTTTAGACAATCCCCTTATGTGGGGTGTTTGAGCTTTTGTTAACACATAATTATGTGCCATTAAAATAATAACAGATGCCACTCATTCAGTACCTTCTCTGCCTGATGCTGTGCTAATACAGTCACTAAAGTATCTCAATTAATCCTCACAACAGTCCTATGAAGTAAGCATCAGAATTAATCCTTATTTTACAGAGGAGGATTCAAAAGATAGAAGAAATTAAAGATAATCAAAGTCTCAGTGTTAGAACAAAAGAAGGCTTGAACTCAGCTTTCTAATGACTTCAAAAATCGTATTTTTGAACAAAGGATATATTGTTTCTTTCGCCCCTTAATATGAAACACATTATTTTGTATAGAACAAATGTTTCCCAAAAGGGGTGAAACCAGATGTTCCAGATAACACAAAGGGAAATATCCCCCACTTTATGACAACTCTTCCCATAAAGCCAGAGCTGTCTGGTTGAATGGCACTTAGCAACATAAATACTGAAATTACCTAGATGTAAACATAACCTGTCACTAGGCTTCAACTGCAAATGATTTTAGTCGTATTTTACCTTAAACTTTCTCATAAAGAGCCCATTACCTAAAACATAAGATTGATTATGCATTTACTTCTTCTTTCTGTGAAAACCCTGCTAAGTGAACAGTGCGTGTTTTTTTAATGGCCTACACCTAAAAGGACAGCACAAGACAGAGGTGCTACAAAAAAAGGAATTCATTTCAAACTTAATAGGAAACATTATATTTTAAAATAATTTTTAAAATTGCAAAACATGGAAAAGTTTTTTTCTGAAATCATATCTGCACAACAGCAAGAAATCTCATAAAACAGGAGTAGAAAAACAAAAAATACAACCGGTACGTTTTAGAATAACTTTATGATGCCTGTTAGGTAACAGAAAAATAAGTGGGAAGAGAACCACATATAAAATAAAAAAAAATAAAATAACACACAGCAACAATAATTTAACAAGTTTTCTATAAATTAATGGGAATCAGAGACGGGAAAGATAGTACAGGAGTTAAAGGTGTGGGCCTTGATGTGTGCAGAAGACTCTGGTTCCCACACGACATATGGGCTCTCTAGGACAGTGATGGGAATTCCCTGAGCACCACCAAGTATAGCTTCAAAAAGGGAAGAAAGAAACAATGAATGTAAAATTCAAAATATATTTGTTAAGGTAAGGTAAAGGTAAAGGTAAAGGCCCTCCTGTTGATCATCGATTTGCTCGAGCGGGCCCAGTAACGTCTCCATTGGAGACTTTGTTGTTACTGTGTCTGGCATATCGAAGACGTCACGGGGAGCTTGCCAGGCGCTGCCGTGCGGGCGAGATACTCTCGGTAGCTTGCCGGGCTCTCCAAGAGGGGCGGAGGAATCGAACTCGGGTTGGCCATGTTGGCTGCGTGCAAGGCAAACGCCCTACCGCTGTGCTATCACTCCAGCCCATATTTGTTAAGTACCAGGAATCACAAAGGCATTAGATTCTCAACAACAACAGCATAGATGTGGAAGACAGTTCAACTCTATTGAGGACAATAGGTTTAGTTTTTGTTTTTGGACTTTTGTTTAGATAAAACAAATTTTGGGTACCACAGAGGTGCTGCATCCAGGGGCCCACTTTCGGCAGTGGCAGTGTGGATCTGATGATTCAGCACTTCACTGGGGTGGGGGGGAGATGGGGAGACTGCCTGGAGGTCTCATAGTATGACACACGCACTCCAGTCCTTTGATGTACCTCCCCCCCAGACACAGGGAAAATTGTTTGTAATCTAAATTTCTATTTAAGGACAAAGATTTTTCAAAAAGATAGTAACAAGTGTGTCCTATCAAGAATTTTATTATGACAATCACTTAATCACTTAATAACTTAACTTCCCGTTAGTCGTCGATTTGCTCGAGCGGGTGCCAGTAACGTCTCCATTTGTTCCCTGTCGCATGCTAGTGTAGCCCAATGGCATTTGTTCGCTCCGGGACCATGAAGGGCCTCAAACCGATCGTTCATGATCTTGACGAAGAAGTCTGACCATCTGGTAGGTGGGCGGCCACGCGGTCTTTTGACATCCCGTGGAATCCAATCCATGTAGATACTAATACAATCCATGTAGATACTAATAAATATATACATGTAATTAATAAGTATATGTGTGTCATCACTGTCACTGTCCTACCATTGTTCATCGATTTGCTCAAGCGGGCCCAGTAACGTCTCCATTGTGAGACTTTGTTGTGACTGTGTTTGGCATCAAATACATCATGAGGAGCTTGCTAGGCTTTGTTGGGAAGGTGAGATACTCTTGGTAGCTTGCCGGTCTTTCCGAGAGGGGCAGAGGAATCGAACTTGGGTCGGCCATGTTGGCCACTTGCAAGGCAAATGCCCTACCTGCTTTAGTATCACTCCAGCCCGTGTATGTCATATATACCAATATATGTTTTATATGCACATGCTAAATACAGACAACTTATGCTCACTGTGATTATGTGTGTTAATCTATTAGTGATTAATGTGTTAGTCTATTTGTTTATGTTTAATATGATAATATTCATATATATTTAATGACTCTGAAAGAATCATCTTTTAGCATTGATGCCTAGTATTTGGTAGATGAACAAAAAATGTTTTTCATTTGCAATATATTATCGATGTTTCGAGACATAGTTCTGTTTGATTCAGTCCCCTTTCAGGAACTCAAATGTATGAGTTACATTTACCTTTTACCCACTTACACTTATCTTTGGGCCAGAGCGATAGCACAGCAGGTGGGGCATTTGCCTTGCGTACAGCTGACCCAGGTTTGATTCCTCCACCCCTCTCAGAGAGCCCAGCAAGCTAACGAGAGTATCCTGCCCGCACGGCCAGGCCTGGCAAGCTACCCGTGACTTATTCAATATGCCAAAAAGAGTAACAACAAGTCTCACCATGGAGATGTTCCTGGCGCCCACTCGAGAAAATCAACAAACAACAGGAGGCCAGTGCTACACTGCTACAGTGCTACACTTATCTTTCGTTTGGCCTCTGAGTTGTCTCTTACTTTCTAGTCAGATTCCTAAGGTCAGTAGAAATACGGTGAATTTCAGCAGGAGTCATTCAGGATTTCTACGGGTAATTTCCTAGTCACCAGGTTTTTCTCTTCCTACGAAGTTGCAAAGAATGGGAAAGAACTTGGAGGGTGACAGAGGCAGCTTTTCCCAAACAAGTCTGGAAGTACCTATCGCTTCTCACTGCTGGGTCCTCATTTAGTTTCATGAGAATAGGAACTTCAGTGTAACCACATCCCTAGAAATAGGAATAAACTACAGTGAAGAGCTAACAGTCTTTGCCATACAAAGTCTCCAAAACGTATTCGTTGCATTTACTTTGAAAAAAACAAAGAACGACAAGCAGAATGAGAGAGAAAACCAAGAAGAGATGCTGGGAGATCTATGACAGAGAAGATAGAAGTAGAGGAAGACGACCTTGAGCTGGAGAGCAAGTAGACTACCCGAGACGAACATGAGGATGAAAGGCTCTCCAGCTGCCACAGGCCCTGGGAATTCTCTCTCCAAATTGAGGAAGATCCATTAAGCATTCCCCGACTCTTAGGGAATATTTCTTTTTCTCTGTTCCTAAATTTCAAGATTTCTTCTGCAACCTTCAGGTCTTGGCATTCTTGCATTTCTATTCTTGTTTGATGCTTGAGCTGCACTCTGTGCTACCTCTCCTGCCCAATCTGCAAAAAGTCAAGTGGGACTTGATCCTCCTGCTCACCCCCCTACACAGATCCTAAGAAACAGGCAGCTAGATTGGTTGGGCTTCAGACTCTGGGCTCCACTTAGCAGGTTCCCACTTATATTTGTCTTTTATTTAGCCTCAGAGTTGTCTTTTACTTTCCAGTCAGATTCCTAAGGTCAGTAGAAATACAGTGAATTTCAGCAGGAGTCAGTCAGGGTTTCTCATCTGGTATCATGGCTACTCCTCCGGTTTATCATGGTCTTAGTTATGTAACTGTGCAAATAAATTAAGGCAGCTGTAGGATGCATGATTGAAGCTCATAAGACCTGTTCCACTTCCAAACCACTGATACGATTTTTCCTGGAAAGTCTGGACTAAAAAGGATGTGGGACTCTGCTCAGATAAAGTAAAGCTAACTCAACTTAAGGAACACTTTTGATGAAATATAACAAGAATTCTGTAAGTTCAAAAAGTATTGACCATTTGTAAGCAGAGTTAAAAGAGGATTATCAATCCCAGAAATTTTAGAATTTGTGAGGGAGCAAAATGAGAATGACTCCTCAAAACAGGTAACTAAATAACTTCCTTGATGATAAAATTAGATTGAGACAACTCACTGCCAGAAAAAATAACTGTGCCATAAATTAGGCTTTTATTGGAGTTTTTGAACTTAGGTTCACAATCACGATCACAATAATCCTGTTGTTCTTCGATTGCCTCGAGCAGGCACCACTAACGTCTCCTTCGTCCTAGTCCTGAGATTTTAAAAAGTGCCATATTCAAGGCTCTTTCAGGGTTAGGAGAATGAGACCCATCATTGTTACTGGGTTTTGGCATATTGGGTACACCATGGGGAGTTTGCCAGACTCTGCCATATGGGCAGGTTACATTCGTAGCCTGCCAGGTTGTCCAAGGTATGAATGAAATAATAAGCTTCCAGGAGCTGGGTTTTATAGTCTCTGGGTCTTGGCCATTGATGGTATCAACCTGGCACCAGCGGCAGCTGATGGGTGTGATGTCTACCTACTGGAAGATGGGGGATCTGGGTGAAGAAAGCCCAGTCCCGATCCGAGCAGGCTTGGAGATCTCAGCCCCAGGACCCGCATGCCTGGGTTCCTCTGCCAATCCTTTCATGCATGAGGCTTGTCCAGACGTGTGGAGAGTGGTCTCAGCATGGCTGTGGCTTGTACTAGAGGTCTTCGGCTGCTGGAACTCTGCTCGGGGGGGGGTGGGGGGGAGAAAACTCAACCCGCCCCCCTCCAAGGGGCCCTGGTGAGGACAGCCAGGAGCGGGGGGCAGGAGACTCTATTTAGGTTACACTGAGCGATAGCACAGCGGGTAGGGCGTTCGCCTTACAAGCAGCCAACATGGCCGACCCGAGTTCGATTCCTCCGCCGCTCTCGGAGAGCCCGGCAAGCTACCGAGAGTATTCGATATGCCAGACACAGTAACAACAAAGTCTCCAATGGAGACGTTACTGGGCCCGCTCGAGCAAATCGACGATCAACGGGAGGGCCTTTACCTTACCTTACCTTACCTTACTGTAAATCCTTTTAAGTCAAATAGCTCAGGAAATAGACTCTAAATGTGTGTGTGTGGGGGGGTTGTTTTGTTTATGGTTTTGTATTTTTTTAAGAGAATTCTGATAAACATATAATGTCTATGATTAAGGAGACAGGGATAAAGACAGATTTGTCTTTGCACAAAGGGTGATTTCTGGAGTAAGATGTGATCATTAGCACAAGAAGATGACATATAATTCAATACACAAAACTCAAACTGCATCTTTGTGACAATTGTATTATTAAACACTACTTCTATGAACCTCTTTTTTGAAAGGAGTGTTAATCATGATCCTTGTTTCATTATTGTATGTTGGGTTTTTCAATGGAAGATAACTTTTATTTTTTGTTTTATAGGTTTTGGAATTAGGAGAAGCACCATTTGAGAGTACCAGATTTGGTGAAGGGGGAGGGAGAAATTTGACTGACTGGATTTACATGGGAACATAGGTCTGGAGCATAGGGTGGTGGTTAGGGAAGTAACAATATACACAAAAACCATAATTGTCAGTCAACAAATGATGGAAGAATGGGGGGGAAGGAAGGTCATATCAAGGTGATACAGGGATGGGGGTGAAAGTGATGGGCACTTTGGTGATACTGCTGAGCCATAAGTTTGTACATCAATACTGTAAACATCAGCACTATGGTAGCGCTGTAGCACTGTCCTCCCGTTGTTCGTCCATTTGCTCGAGTGGGCACCAGTAGCATCTCACAACAAATTGTAAGACTTGTTGTTACTGTGTTTGGCGTATCAAATACGTCACAGGTAGCTTGCCAGGCTTTGCCGTGCAGGTGAGATACTCTCGGTAACTTGCCAGGCTCTCTGAGAGGGGCAGAGGAATCAAACCGGGGTCGGCCACGTGCAAGGCAAACGCCCTACCTGCTGTGCTATCACTCCAGCCCAGCACTATGGTGACTCTCATAAATAAACTATAGCAACCACAACAAAAAAAGAGAAGCACAACTGGGTATAGGTTTAGGAGAGAAACAAAAAGCAGAGAAAAAAATATAATGACTAGAGTCTATTGTGCTTTTGTTTTAAATAGTTTCTGCTTTTGTTTCAGATGAATGATACAAATACTATTAATATTTGATTTACAGTGCTACCTGTAAGAACTCATTTTCCACACTGACCATGGCTTGGAAGATTTAAGTCACTACAGTGCAAGCATCCTGTCTTCCCCCTCTCTCCTAAAACTAAAGTCTACTACTTTAATTAGATCCTTAACAGGAAACATTGAACCAACATATTACAGAAGCAAACATACAACTTCGCTATTCTAAGTTACTGGATTTTGTGTCATTTGTTACTGCACAGAATCTTGTAAAACTGGGTGATTCTAAGTCATTTAATTAGAAGAGTGCTATAATGGGTTCCTTGCACACAGCAAGTACTATTTGCTATAATGACAACTCCTTAGAGTCTCTACACCGATTCGATGTATTTCTTTCTCTGTTATTTTTTTTTGGTTAAATGATTTTGTTCTTTGAATATAAATACTCCCTGCATCTGACCGAATATTCTGTTAAAAATTAAATTAATTTACTGTAAGTTCTTGAGAATTATTCTTTATATAAAATAAAAAGGTAAAGGTAAAGGCCCTCCCGTTGATCGTCGATTTGCTCGAGCGGGCCCAGTAACATCTCCATTGGAGACTTTGTTGTTACTGTGTCTGGCATATCGAATACTCTCGGTAGCTTGCTGGGCTCTCCGAGAGGGGCAGAGGAATCGAACTCGGGTCGGCCATGTTGGCCACTTGTAAGGCGAACGCCCTACCTGCTGTGCTATAATAGATTCAATGGAATAATAAGTGTCTCATACTAGACTATGCAAGGAACAGCCTTTAAAGTATGGTGTCAACTCTATCAAACACTTTTCAATAAGCTCCTCGTGCCTTATAAAGCTTTCTAGTGCATATAAAATTTAAAAGGCACAATGAAACATCAGTGGAGAAAACAATACATGGAAGTTGACATGGTGCTTAATTTGAGGATGTGGTAACACCAAATACATAAAAGTATATATTTGA
Organism: Sorex fumeus; assembly: GCF_029834395.1. Lineage (NCBI taxonomy): Eukaryota > Metazoa > Chordata > Mammalia > Eulipotyphla > Soricidae > Sorex > Sorex fumeus. Next base: position 8,769,104 of record NW_026606059.1, on the reverse strand, counting down.
CCATCACAGTATACAAAAAATAGTGGAATATTTTTATCTAGCTGTCACATTTTCTCAATAAAAACAGAATCTCACAAATAAGACTTTCAAATCTAAAACACTCAAGAATTTATACATATCCTATGAGCCGCTTCTTTTACCACTGAGTTTTCTCCAATCACACATAGAATATGCCTGACTGGTTATAACACAGCATAGCTAAATATTCAAATACACAAAATCGTGCATATGAACTAAGTCCCCTTTCCTGAAGATAATTAGGGTATTAAATATTCTATTTTATTGAAGGTGTTCATCAATTTGATATTATCTACAGATTATCACTTTAAATGAATAAGTAAAGTAAAAAGTAAAGGCCCTCCCGTTGTTCATCGATTTGCTCGAGCGGGCCCAGTAACGTCTCCATTGGAGACTTTGTTGTTACTGTGTCTGGCATATCGAATACTCTCGGTAGCTTGCCGGGCTCTCCGAGAGGGGCGGAGGAATCGAACTCGGGTCGGCCATGTTGGCCGCTTGTAAGGCGAACGCCCTACCCGCTGTGCTATCGCTCCAGCCCTATAAAGGTAAAGGCCCTCCCGTTGATCGTCGATTTGCTCGAGCGGGCCCAGTAACGTCTCCATTGGAGATTTTGTTGTTACTGTGTTTGGCATATCGAATATATCATGGGTGGCTTGCCAGGCTCTGCCTTGCGGGCGAGATACTCTTGGTAGCTTGCCGGGCTCTCTGAGAGGGGCGGAGGAATCAAACTTGGGTCGGCCATGTTGGCTGCGTGCAAGACAAACGCCCTACCGCTGTGCTATCGCTCCAGCCCTAAATGAATATAATAAATATATATGGTCCCAATACTTCTTATATTTTATTTTTTAGAAAATATTTTTGACTTGTGTAACAAAGGTTATAATAAGTGCTGAACACTACAGAATAGATATATGCCCTTTGAATGATCAGAAAATTATTATGGATGAATAGATAAAAGCTCTGTCTACAATGGGTTTTGGAAACATGGGGGAATGATCTCCCCTTGAAGCAGAACCAAAAAGTAACTATAAATTATAGGGAAACTGCACCCAGCTCACCATTTATACAGAGTTACATTCATTATCATGCAGCAACAGCAATACATGGAAATGAAGGCATGGATAGAAAGTGTGTCGCCATTTCTCTTTGCAGACCTGATGTTGCCAGAGAGGTCAAAGATATGGATTTTATAGTTATAAGTGAACTCCCTCCTGGGGGCAAAGAGTAGACCTCCCTCACATACTCTTCAGAATATGTGCCCTGAGACCAAGTGTTAAACAGCAAAAAGACTCACAGATTCTTTCTCAACCCTTTCCCCCTTGAAGGAATTGAGTAGATTATATATTTGGACATGATCCAAAGATTGAGAGCAAAAAGGTTTTTATTCTCTATGTTCAGAAAAGTTTGAGTTTCATTTGGACAGGGATCAGATGTGGCATGAGGCATCAGGACAGTGAAGCTGCATCTATCTTTATTCTCTTCAACCCTCTCGCCATTCTCACTCTGATTGGTGATTTAGGGTTCTCTCATTGCATCCCCACTTCCACCACAGTCATCACTTGATCACTTGACTTCCTGTTAATCGTTGATTTGCTCGAGCGGGTGCCAGTAACGCCTCCATTTGTCCCTGTCGCGTGCTAGTGTAGCCCAATCGTGTCTGTTCACTCTAGGAACATGAAGAGCCTCAAACCGATGGTTCATGATCTTGATGAAGAAGTCTGACCATCTGGTAGGTGGGTGGTCATGCAGTCTTTTGACATCCCATGGAATCCAGTCAGTAACAGCTCTAGTCCAGCGCTCGTCTTTAAATCTCATTACGTGACCAGCCCATCTGATTTTTGACACCTTGGCAAACGAGACAGCGTCCCTGATTCTTGATTGTCAACGGCTGTCGTAACTCCAGATTCTTTCTCTCATTTGAGTGAAACATGATATTCCAAGCTTAGCTCTTTCAATTTCTCTTTGGGAGACCCCACATAGCGTTCTCATCCTGTTTGCATAGGGCCCAGGTCTCTGAGGTGTATGTTAATGCAGGAAGAACAATGGAATCAAAGAGATGTGCCTGGAGCAGGAGGTTTTTCGTCCTCTTAGCTTCAAGAGCATCGAAGAAATAGCCACCACAGTCATATAAAAGGGAATTCCAACATTGAACAGATTCATCTACAAGGGGCAAAAAACAGAGAAAGCAATAGAAATACATGAGCAGAATTCAGTGGAAACATGAAGCAAAAATAAAATAGATTTTTCCAAAAATATCACAAATTTTCAGAGAGAAAATATCAATCCAGAACTATGGAATATAACAGAAAAATAATTGAAAATAGATACCAATAAAAAACAAAGAGAGGCTATCCATTAGACACAGAAAAGCAGAAGTAATGAATGAAAATGAAGAGCGCCAAACTTCATTAAGAATTTAGTCATGAAAACGACTGAAGATGTTAAAAAGAACTCAAAAGTGAAGAACATGACCAAGATGGCTGAAAAGTACAGTACTGTGGCTATTCCCGTGGTATCTAAAAAAGAACATGCCAAAGTTGGATGGAGGGCTACCCCTGCCAGGGTGACCATTGCCAAAACTCAGTGCAGAAAACAGCTCTCACCGCAGAAGACTCCGCTCTGTAGAAGACAGAGGAAATGACAAACCCAGAGCTGAGGACAATGGCCCTGGGCTGGACCCAGGGCAAGAGCAGAGCAAGAACAAAGGGACAAGCAAGTGATAGACAGAAATGGCAACCTACCAACCTATGATGGGGAGGTGCTCAGGGCAAAGGACTTCCGGATCATCTTGTTGCTAATTTGCACTCGCCAACTCAAAAATGGATTCAGGGTTTGTGGACTCCAATCCCGTGCCCCTGGACAAGCCAGGAAACGCCATGCCTCGGGGGATCTCGAGCAGCCTGACCAAGGTGTGCAGACCAAACTGAATTATTTTATGTGTCTCTGAACGGGCAGACTCACTGTCTGAGTTGACTCAGGAAAGAATTCAGTTTTGTTCTGGAACTCTGGAGTGGTCGAGTTCTGTGCTTTGTTAATCCCAACAGGGTGTGAGATCATCCCTGACTGGGAACAGACATTCCAGAGAGAAGCACCCCTCTCCCACCCCCAACACCACCACTTCAAAGGCCCAGTCTTGACTCTGCACATCAAGGATTGTAGGGTGACAGTCTCATCTCAGCCTTGACAGGAACACTTGATCACTTGATCACTTGACTTTCCGTTAATCGTCGATTTGCTCAAGCGGGCGCCAGTAATGTCTCCATTTGTCCCTCTTGTGTGCTAGTGTAGCCCAATGGTGTCTGTTCATTCTAGGAACATGAAGAACCTCAACCCGATTGTTCATGATCTTGATGAAGAAGTCTGATCATCTGGTAGTTGTGCAGCCATGCGGTCTTTTGACATCCCGTGGAATCCAGTCGGTAACGGCTCTAGTCCAGCGGTCGTCTCTAAATCTCATTACATGACCAGCCCATCTGATTTTTGATGCCTTGACAAAGGAGACAGCATCGCTGATTCTTGATCGTCAATGGAGGTCAGAACTCTGGACCACAATCCCAGTTATAACTGCAAGTAATTTCCTAGGTCTGTGGAAGGAGCCAGAACCAAACAAACTTCCCCCAAAGTGGGAGGTCAGACTGAAACTTCAACCTTAGTCCGAAGACCCTGAGCACAAACCAGCCAAAAACGTGTAGCTTGGCTCATGTGCCAGTAAGATCATCTGTTTGCTGACTTGCTCTCGTCAACCCATCACCTTGTCAAGATGGTACCCACCCAGCACACATGGAACAGCTGTCTCAGGTCACAGCTGGGACCACCACTTCCTAAGAAGAGAACTAGAAGCAGACATCCCGGGAGCTGAAGAGGACAGCAGGAAATCAGAGGGGGAGTCATGCCTATTCAAATATGGTTTGGAACAGCCATTGCCAAAATGGTCCTGGCAAATGCATAAATGTCCTAAACCTCTGGAGATCACTGTCTTGGGTCAAAGCTCCAGTACAGAGGGGAGGGCATTTGCCTTTCGATCTGCCAACCTGGCTTCAATCTGTGCATCCAATATGGTCCCTGAATATAGAGCCAGGAGTGAACCCTGAGCACCACTAGGTGTGGTTCCCTCACCCCCCAACACCCCACCAAAATGAAGATTACTTTCCTAGGTGACGATCAGTGGGTACATGTGACCACAATCTCCAGTCACTATTAAAGTTACACGGATTTCAACTGCAAGACACCAGCTTAGGTGAACTCTGGGCCAGTGTCCAGACCAGCTAGACCTGGTGCCAGCTCTGTAGCTGGAGGATACAGGGGACCACAAACCTACTGTGTTACTATATGCACACAAAAATAAAGTGACAGGAACCAGAGTACTCTTGCAGAGTGGTAGAAGAAATCTTTGAAGGTATACGTGTCTCCCTAAAACCGGTAGTGATAAACACTTGACTAAAATTATGAATCGGAGCACTGAATCCATATTATACAATCTAGAACTTGGAATTGCAAGTTCAATTCTCATATAATGTAAGGGTATTTAGTGTCTTATGATGAGTCGCGGGTCCAGAAAGCGTCCTGGAGTGTGGCGGCGGCTGGGTAGTGGAATTGCCGTATCATATTGGAATTGCCGTACCATATTTGATAGGATTAAAATATGGTAACACCTACGAGGGAGATTAGAGTTCGCCCCAAAAGCCTCTATCCCTCTTGGAAAGACTAGCAAGCTGCCGAGAGTATTCCATCCGCACGGAAGAGCGTGGCAAGCTATCCGTTGTGTATTCGATATGCCAAAACCAGTAATTACAACGGGTCTCACTCATAATGTAAGGATCAATGAAAAATGAAGGCATTAAGTTGCACCAAAAGATGTGGACAGAAGCATAGGAGACATCATCTCAAGTGAAATGACGCAGAAGGAGGACAAATACTGGGTGATTTCAGTCATAAATGGTATTATTCAGAGAAACAAAGGAAGGGAATGGACAGAGTTTAATGATAAATGTTGGGCCTGTATGACAGAACTAAGAATGCCAAGTAAGATGGAGAAGGGCAAGGTAAAGATGAAGTGTACTGGAGTTAACGTAAGGACACTGGGACAGGGGTGGATCTTAGTCCTTTGATGGTATTGGGACGCAGGAACTGAACATTAAGGGCTGAAGTGATAGAAGAGTAGGTAGGATACTTGTCTTGCATGCAGCCAATCCAGGTTTAATCCCTGGCATTCCATATGCTACCTAAAATATATCGTGTGTGTGCATTTGTGACTTTTTTATATAGTATAATTTGCTATTTTAATATCATACTCAAAAATTAACTAAAATATATTAAAGACTGGGCTGGAGCAATAGCACAGTGGGTAGGGCGTTTGCCTTACATGCGGCCAACATGGCCGATCCGAGTTCAATTCCTCCACCCCTCTCGGAGAGGCCAGCAAGCTACCGAGAGTATCTCGCCCGCACGGCAAAGTCTGGCAAGCTACCCATGACGTATTCGATATGCCAAACAGAGTAACAACAAGTCTCATGATGGAGACGTTACTAGGCAGCCTCGAGCAAATCGATGAACAATGGGAGGACAGTGACAGTGACAGTATTAAAGACTTATCTAATCAATGGATACATCCAAGAAAATATCCTGGCACATTCAACAATATTTACCTCAACAACACATTTTGAGGTTGAATTCCAATTTCAAAGAAAATTTTAAAAAATATATGAATAAATGGACCTAGATCAAATTGAAAAGTGTTTTTATACAGCAAAAGAAACAACAAGAAGCACATATTATATGATCATTTATTCCAAGTTTCTAAAATATATAGGATAATTTATAGTAACAGAAAGCAGAAATTATTAGTTTTCGGACAGGATGTTTGGATTGGAAAGAAAGGAATGATTACAAAGAACAGCCAAAAACTTGGGGATGGTGAGTACATTTAGTGCTTTAATATAATAGCCTAAATAAACTCATATGAAAAATTTTCCAATTTTAAATTTCAATATATACTTTACCACATGTTAATTATACTCGATTACACTGTAGCACTGTCCTCCTGTTGTTCATCGATTTCCTCGAGCGGGCCAAGTAACATCTCCATTGTGACACTTGTTGTTACTGTGTTTGGCACTTAAGACAGAATCACTGCATAAACGTTCTAAATTATAAGCACCTTAGAATATCCGCTGCCCTTCCCATCACCATCCTACTTTGGGGAGAAAAATTATTTTAGAATGAACTTAAAAATGTTCTCAAGCACATCTTGAAAACATTCTTATCTGCTCTCTGTCCCCTTCCCTAGAATTTCCTATCCCTATGGCCCATAAGTGAAAGGTGACATTTCCAGTGACAGGCAATGAATAATTTGCAATGAAGAGTCATTTACAGAAAACCAGTGTGGAAAACTGTGGACAACTTAATTCAGACACAGTCAACAAGTTAAAGATGATTTATATGGTGGGTGAATTTATCCTAGTGAGTGGAAAGGAAATTGGAAAAGCTTTGAGGACTTCCATGAGCTTTCCTGTTATCTAGAATACTGAACTTGATTTTATTCATCTTATGTAGGAATCAGCTTTCCTCTGGATATTTCACAGGTCAAATATCGGTGGGTGTATAGATTTGGACTATGTAAAGAACCCCTTAAGAACCTTCCTGTCTCCTTTGACCCTACAGACAGGTTAGTGACTTTCTGACCTGTAAGGAGTAATTCTTGCCTTTCTGCTCTTCCGAGTCCTGCCTATATTTCTCCTGACTCTTGACTCGCAGACTCATAGTCTATCTGGCCAGACACCAAGTGTAGGCTCGATCAGAGATATTTTTTACCAATGTTTCGCTTGCTTTAATTATGCCAGGTGTCTGGGATATTTTATTTTATTAAAATCTAGATTTTCAGAAACCCACACATAAAAATGTCTATAAAATCGAACTTAAACATGAGCTCATTTTTTAAATTTTAATGGTTTGAAATTTTCTGTTTTGCTAGGTAGGTTTGCTTCACATTTTAGGGGGCAATGAAATTAGAATTGTGCTTAGAGTGCTCTCTCTTTCAGTTATTACTTGTGCTTATAGCAAGTTAATGAATGAATTAATAATATCTTTATCTTTTCTCTAAGGAAACGTCAACCTACACTTTCAACATTTTATTCATATTCTGGAAGCAAATATCATGCTGGGAAGGGTGCACTTCCTTTCTCAGACCACATTCCCTCCAAAGAACCGTTTTCCAACTTAAACAGAGCTGCTTTCAACTCTGTTAGCTCCGCTATCCATTATAGGATAAAGTTCAACCAGATGTGGTCCTCCATGATTTATGTGGCCCTTCCTATTCCTCCACTGTCACTAAGAGCCTGCATGAAATTATATTTTCCCAAATCCTTCCTGCTGTTTAACCTTTCTGTGGTATTACAAAGGCTCCCTCTGAAACTGTGTCCCCTATTCTAAATCTAGAGAACTCCTAAGAGGTTTTTTTTTTCACTAAAGGTCTGTTTAACTTTCTGAAGGAAAACTGATGACTCCCCTTTTCCTACACATGCTTCTTTAATATAGCAGTCACTTTAGTGAATTATACATATCCACCCTCCTTACAAGATTGTAAAGGCCCTAGGAGTAGGGATACATTTTTTTTACTTTTATGTTTTCTATATTAAAAATAGGAACAAGCCCCAGGTCATTTACCATGCATAGTCAGAAATCCCAGCGGACGTTGTTGTGTGTTAGGAATATAATTGTAAGTTTCCTATTTTCCGATGGTATTTCAGTCAAGGCCACGGGCATGCTAGGTTCTTGTTCTGTTTCCCAACCTGTTATGTTTAATGTAGAAACAGGTGCAGAATGTGAATCAAAGAACTTTAATTGTTGTACAAGCACCTAATTTCCCCAAAGAGAATTTTTGGTCTGAGGCTACCTTGGAGTGTATGACTTACTTTTAAGATCTAAGTGAGACTTCCTGTTTCCTCTCTGTCTATTCAGTTGGGGTAAGGCTGGTTCAGAAGGCAGATGCTGTAGACTTAGAGCACATCCTCCTGTCTCGTTTTATGGAATGGCTAAGAACTCTGTTGCCTGGTACAGTCATTTCTGGACAATCAGGTCTCTCTTTTATGCAGGAAAAGGAAGGACTTAGGCAAGAGAAGCACGTAGAAATACTATATAATGGATTCCTCCCAATTGTCTGCATTGTTAAGTGGCTGTGGAAGCTAACAATACTTTACCATGATCTCGTTCTGTGGGCTAGAGCGATAGCACAGCGGGTAGGGCATTTGCCTTGCATGTGGCCAACGTGGTCAACCTGAGTTCAATTCCTCTGCCCCTCTCAAAGAGCCTGGCAAGCTGCCGAGAGTATCTCTCCTGCACGGCAAAATCTGGCTAGCTACCCATGACGTATTTGATATATGCCAATTCGATGGAGATGTTACTGGGCCCGCTCGAACAAATCGATGAACAATAGGAGGACAGTGCAGTGTGATCTATCTTGTTCTTTCTTCTTAGGCCATACAACTCTAATGTTCAGAATTACATTGAAATTGTTTGAAGAATATTTTTGATAGGTAGAAAGAGTAAGGATGAAATGCAAATAATTTTCAACTGAAATGTTAGTATTATTTAGCACTTTTGTGTCAAGCACTTATTTTATACATTTTATAGAGATCAATGCATTTAATTAACTCACAAGAATAATTGTATCAGCAATCTGCTAAGATGTTCAATAGCTTGACTAGAGTTACATAGGTTAGGTCAAGAGAAAGGATCCCAAAAGTAGAAATCTTTTTTTTTTTCCAAAAAGTTACATATAAAGAAACATCCCTAAATTGTGTCAACAGACTTTTTTTTTCCTTCTTCTTCGGTCACACCCGGTGACAGCACAGGGATTACTCCTGACTCTGTACTCAGGAATTATTCCCAGTGGTGCTCAGGGAATTCTGGGAATCAAACCCGGGTGCTGCATGCAAGGCAAAGGCCCTACCCATTGTGCTATCACTCCAGGCCCTCAACAAACTTCTTTACTGACACGCTGGAGCACAAGAGGGAGAAGTTTGATAGCTCCAAGTGTTTCATTGCTGCATAGAAAATCCCTCCAACTAAGAATATTGTACACAACTATTTTATCACTCAGACTTGGAGGAGGAATTAGCTTTTCAGATCAACAACTATGAAAAGAATTTATTGCCAGTAGACTAACCCTTCAATCAAAACATAATTCTCTCTGTAAAAGGAAAATAAAAACTGGTTTTACCTGAGGATTCTCTCGCCCTTCCATTTAAATGTTTCCATTTAAATGTTTTTTTTTATTTTCCATTTACATGTTTCTCCTCTTGATTTTTGTTTCATGTTACATGGCATTAAGTATATTACTATGGTGTTGTAGCTAGTTTTCAAAATTTAATATGTTTTTGTGCCTTTTTAAAACTCATCATCAATTGATTATGTAAGTCCCGTCCCTTTATTTCTCCCCTTTTATTTATTTGTTATCTCATATTGTTGTTTATGTTTTCATACTGTTATTGTCTATTTTCTTCTTTGCTTTTTTGTGTCTGGGCCACACCCAGCAGTGATCAGGACTTACTCATGGCTCCTACACAGGGATCATTCTTGGTGTAACTCAGAAAACAGTATGAGTTTCTGGGAATCAAATTCATGCAAGGCAAGCATTTTATCCCCTGTATTATTTCTCTAACCAATATGGTTTTATTCCTCTTTGTAATCTATCATTAATCTCACCTAGCTAATTTTTAAAATCTCAGATGTTGTAGCTTGATTTGGTAATTTTACATAAATCTTCATATATCATGTTTTTTCATTCATGATTTAACTTATTAAATATATCCTTACCTTCCTGATTATTTGGAATACACTTATAAGAACAGTTTAAAAGTCATGCTTGCATATTCTAACATCATTTTCATTACTTAATGGGTTTTAATTAATTTTTCTCCTCATTATGGTTTTAATTTTTCCACCTTGTTACATACGTATTGTTCTTATAGAATAGCAGATATCATAAATTTTACCATTTGAGAGTTAGTTATTCTTGTATTTCTATAAATATCGTAAGAGGGATTTTTTTCCTGTTATGCATTTACATTACTTAGAAAATTTTCATCCTTGCATTCAAGATTTGTTAGATGGAATCAGAGTAATATTTAGCATACACCTAATTATTTCCCATTGCTGGGGCATGAACCCTTTAAACACCTACACAATATTCTTAGACTTATTCTTTGTCAAGTTTAATGCAGACATTATTCCAAACCTTATTTGAATTTCCTATACTCTGCCTTCTGACCATTTCTTTTGTTTTCTTTTCCCTGGCATCGGTTAGTTTCTTCACAATCTATGATGTTTAGTACTGAGTTGAATACTAAAAATGAACCCTGTCAGTCTTTGTTCTTCATGTAGTTCATTTATATTATATCATGGCTACCATAGCCCGTTTGGTGTTTCTAAAAATCTCATTTAATCTCATGGCTCTTAGTCATTCTGCTCCAGCATCCACGTGCCATGGGTGGGAAATTCTCTTTAGACCATAAACTGGACAAGACCAGAATATCTCTTCCTCTGTTCTATTTTTCAGAGTCCAGTAGCTTTGATATCTAATATCCAATATATTGAAATTTTTTGTGTGTTTAATATAGAAGTATAATGTCAATTCTTTCATTTTATATCAAATTGGCCATATAAATAAAATTTTAAAAATCTAATAATGAAGGCTGAAGAGATAGTACAGAGAGTAGGGCACTTCCCCTGCCTGTGACTGTCCTGGGTTCATTCTACAGGATCCTCTATGGCTCCCCTAAGCCTATCGGGAGGGTACTAAGTGCAGAACCAGAAGTAAGACCACATACCACTAGGTGTGGGTACCCCCCAAAAAACCAAATCTAATAGCATAAAACCATCAAAATACAAAAAGTGTATATAACCCTAGAGAGACTTAACTTAAATAGTTGAAGAATCATAATGACATAGAAATGGCATTAACTATGATGATTAGATTGTGTTCGTTCAACTATAACAACATTTACTTGTTGTCTTATCTAGAGAGATGAATATCATTCAGTCTGAAACTGTCCTGGATTTGATATTTACCACAAATGTAAAAATGGTGAATATAGAATTCTGCACTTCTGGTTTTCAGTGGAAGATGGATCTTGCTAGATATCTGGTGGAAAAGGTAGAAAAGAATTTCTGTGTTACCACATAGATTTGAGTCCATTATACTAAGCCATGGACATATATCACAATAGTGATAAAATATTAAATATTTATCCAGTAGATAAGTGAAGACATTATAATAGAAAAACCTGTCATACTTTGAATGCTTGGATTTATAACATTTATATTTTCATGATATTGTTTATGGGCAAATTTGTTTTCTTAACGTTTTATAAAATACTCTGGGTGATGTCAAATACTGTAGGGCCAGGTGGGGAACTCAGAGCACTGGTGTGCCTTGAATGTGCTAGGCCCTGCGTTTGTTTCTTTGCTGGCACTTTGTTTCTTTGGCTGAGTTGTCTCTGCAGACACCACTCGATACAGCCTTTACTGTCCCTGAATATTTCTGCGTGGTCATGGTGGGTCCCAGAATTCTGGGTCTGAGTAACACTGCATGGGCCAGAGCAGTGAATCACGGGTCTGGAGCAATAATGCGGCGGGGAGGGCAATTGGCTTGCAGGGACATGACCTGGATTTGATCTCTGTCATCCCATATGTTCCCCGGAGCACAACCAGGAGCGATAGCTGAGTGCAGAGCTGGAGTAAGCACTGAGCACAGCCATGTGTGGCCCCCAAATATACAATAGCAAAACAAAGACACAGAGCTGTGAAGACTTACACAGACAGACTTACACACAGACTTACACAGCTCATCACGTATCACTGGGAATGCACCCTGGGGTCCCTAAACTCTGAGAGGTGCCCCTTAAATTGATGCAATGGACATATCTGTACATTACTTTATGCATATGGACATATGTCCCTGTAAGTTATATACTTATGAGTAGAATTTCAGAGACAAGTGACATGTGCATCTTATATTTACTTGTGACCAGTTTTGGGTATATTTATTTTCTCAAGGTTTATTTATATTCATGCTACACATAAGCTAGTTATATTTTATACCACAAATTTATAAATTTGCATGATTTATGCTCCATAGGCAGCAAAAAGGACCACTTTCAATTCACATTTACAGCTACGTTTAGTGTTTTACTCTCTTAATATTTTTTAGAAAGCCTGAGAAAATGTTATACGTTAGACATATTATATGTTAATGTCATGTTCACTTATCTGCACATTTTCTAATTAAGTGTATGCTGTTCTTATAGCAGAGGTCAAAAAATAAGGGATGTATAACTAATTTAAACACAAAGAATTAAATTCAATTTTATTGCTAAAATAGAGGATCATGGTGGAAAATGGGCACTGGTGGAGGGATGGGTTACTTGATCATTGTATAATTGTAACCCAAGCACAAAAATTTGTAAGTCTACAATGTACCTCATGGTGTTTCACAAAAAATAAAAATTAAACAAAAAATAAAATAAAATAAAATAAAATAAAATGGGGATCAAAATGGATGTCATACCACATAATAATAAAGACAATGTTTATCAATAACATTCAGAGGATGGATAACAATTCTTTAGTTGGTACAAAATTGATCACTTGTTGTTAAGTAGAATAAAGATATCTAGTATTTTCTTAAGAATAAAACAAAAGTGGAGTTCATGCCCAATTCAATCCACTAATCGGTGGCTGAATAAATAGCAGTACTACTATATTTAAAAAAAAAAGAATAAGGTAAAGGTAAAGTTAAAGGCCCTCCTGTTGATCATCGATTTGCTCGAGCGGGCCCAGTAACATCTCCATTGGAGACTTTGTTGTTACTGTGTCTGGCATATCGAATACTCTCGGTAGCTTGCCGGGCTCTCCGAGAGGGGCAGAGGAATCGAACTCGGGTCGGCCAAATTGGCCTTGTGCAAGGCAGACGCCCTACCCACTGTGCAAGGGGCTGGAGCGGTAGTACAGCAAGTAACTCCTCCAGATTCTATCCCTGACACCTCATATAATCCGTCTAACCAGCCAGGAATGATTCCTGAACACAGAAGCAGGAGAGGTCCCTGAGCACTGCCAAGTGTGGCCCCCAAACTAAAACCAAACAAACAAAAACCAGGAAATCAATGGCCAATTTACAGCAAGTTCCCTTCAAGGTGATTTTAGAAGTTAGGACAGGAATGGCAAAATGTATTTTTTAAGTACAAGTCCAGAGGGTAAATAATTTAGACTCAACTACCAGACTCTCTGTAGTGTTAAAGAAGAAACAGATGATATGTAAACAAACAAGTGTTAGTGTGTATCAATCAAATTTTGTAAGAACAGGCCGAGTACTTGTTTTGGTCCAAGGGTGCACACCTATTTAAAACATGAAACATTCTCACAGACCTGAATGAGCTTTGGAAAACTCTGTTGATTTGAGTCAGTCTCAGCAATACTTGAGTATAAATGAAGACTTCAAACATAGGTTGTAATAAGAGGTTCCAAAGGAAATAGAAATCACAGGACAATAATGTACAGCAGAGGAAAATTGTTCAGCAGAGAAGAATTGTTCCTCGGAACATGCGATAAAAGAGGTGTTGGAGGCGTCGGTGTCCTTGTCAACACAAACTTGGCCAAGAGCATTGATTCATTTGAATGCCTAACAACCCGAATTGGATGTTTACATTTGAATAGATGTGGCTCACTGCCTACAGTTTCTATCTTCGTTGTCTACGCACCAACATCTCATTATGATGAAAGAGAAATCGAGAAGTTCTACATGGAGCTAGAGAAGTTCTATAAAGAAGACCACACCTTCTACAAGATCATTGTGGGTGATTTTAATGCCAAGATAGGACCGAGAAGATCAGCTGAAGAACTTCACATCGGAACCCATGGCCTAGAATGGAACGAACAGGGTGAGAGACTGTCTGAGTTCATCATGTCGACCAAGACCATTCATGGTAACTCACAGTTCCAGAAGGCAGAATCTAAACGATGGACATGGGAGTCTCCCGGTGGACGATTCCACAACGAAATAGACCACATCATATTCAATCGACGGTTTTGCCTGACTGATGTCGCTGTTGTCCCAAAATTTCGAACGGGATCGGACCACCGTCTCCTTCGTGCAAAATTCTACTTCACAGAGCGGGGAGAAAGGGCTGCAAAGTTCAAAAAGAGAACTCCCAGAACGACCACCAACTGGGAACTCTTTGGTACTATTGCGGCAACATGGGAAGATGCCATTGTTGACAACATTGACGAGGAATACGATCGACTGGTTCAGCACCTCCATGAATGTGCGAGGAACGCCAAGAGAGAGATAGCCACAAAAAGTCGCCTATCTTCGAAAACTCTTGAGCTAATTCGCCAGCGTGGTTTGGCGCATGCCTCAGGGAACCGCAAGCTAACGTCCGAGCTTGCAAAGCAGTGCAGAGATGCGATCAAGGAAGACCTCAAAGAGAGAAGAGCAGAAGTACTGGTAGATGCGGCAGAAGCCGGGAAAAGTATTCGTAAAGCCCGCCTGTCCTTCGCCAACTATAAGACCAAGATGACTGCCCTCCGACGTCCTGATGGATCCATCACATCCTCCAGAACGGCAATGGAGAAGATTATTCATGACTTCTACTCAAATCTCTTCGATAGCCATGTCCACTTGCCAACATACCAAATTCCACAGGATGGGTATGTGGTTCCCAACGTTCTCCCTTCCGAAATCCGACACGCCATTTCGTCGGTAAAGAAACAAACAGCACCCGGCCCAGACAAGGTCAGACCTGAACCCCTGAAGAACCTGCCGTCAGTACTCATCAATACACTGGCTCGGCTCTTCACTCGCTACCTGTCTGAATGCAAGGTTCCATCCCAATGGAAAACCAGCAGGACCGTACTACTGTTCAAGAAGGGAGACATCCATGACATTGGCAACTATCGCCCGATCTGCCTATTTTCTGTCATCTACAAGTTGTTCACTCGAGTCATCCTGAATAGGATTGGCAGAACACTAGATGAAGGACAACCATGCGAGCAAGCAGGGTTCCACAAAGGATTCAGCACCATCGACCATATCCACACGATAACCAAGCTCATTAAGGTTTCTCGGGAGTTCAAGATGCCACTCTGCTTAACGTTCATTGATTTAAAGAAGGCCTTTGATTCTGTTGAGACGGAAGCGGTCATTGAAGCCCTAGCCAATCAGGGCATTCAAGCCCAATACATCAGGATCCTCCGTGAGCTGTATTGCGGATTCACTACCAGGATCTCACCATTCTACAAAGAAGTGATCGTTGATGTCAAGAGAGGGGTGCGGCAGGGTGATACCATTTCACCGAAACTCTTCAGTGCCACCCTCGAGAACATCATGCGACGACTGGAATGGGAAGGAATGGGAGTGAAGATAGATGGTTGGCAACTACACCACTTCCGCTTTGCTGATGACATTGTTTTAATAACACCAAACATCAGCCAAGCGGCACAAATGCTGGCCGACTTTGACCGTGAGTATGGAAAGGTAGGACTACAGCTGAATCTTACGAAGACAATGTTTATGAGA
The DNA here is from genome assembly GCF_029834395.1 of Sorex fumeus. Taxonomy (NCBI): domain Eukaryota; kingdom Metazoa; phylum Chordata; class Mammalia; order Eulipotyphla; family Soricidae; genus Sorex; species Sorex fumeus. Next base: position 8,753,515 of record NW_026606059.1, on the reverse strand, counting down.
AACAGCCTTGTTCCTGATGCCCCATTCGCTCTCAATGGAACGACCATCTCCAAATGCAACAGCTATGTGTACCTAGGTCAAGAGGTCAACATGACAAATGACCTGGCACCTGAGCTGCGCAGGAGGAAGAGAGCAGCTTGGAACGCCTTCAAGAACGTCGAAGAAATAGCTAAGAGGACAAAGAACCTCCGGCTCTGGGCACATCTCTTTGATTCCACTGTTCTTCCTGCATTATCATATGCCTCAGAGACCTGGGCCCTACGCAAACAAGATGAGAACGCTATTCAGGTCTCCCAAAGAAGAATAGAAAGAGCTATGCTTGGAATATCACGTTTCACTCAAATGAGAGAAAGAATCCGGAGTTCTGACATCCGTCGACGATCAAGAATCAGGGACGCTGTCTCATATGCCAAGGTGTCGAAAATCAGATGGGCTGGTCACGTAATGAGATTTAAAGACGACCGTTGGACTAGAGCTGTTACTGATTGGATTCCATGGGATGTCAAGAGACCGCGTGGCCGCCCACCTACCAGATGGTCAGACTTCTTCGTCAAGATCATGAACGATTGGTTTGAGGCCCTTCATGTTCCCAGAGCGAACAGATGCCATTGGGCTACACTAGCACGCGACAGGGACAAATGGAGACGTTACTGGCGCCTGCTGGAGCAAATCGACGACTAACAGGAAGTTAAGTTAAGTTAAGTTAAGAGGAAAATCCATCTCCATTAAGAGTTTATCTCTGGCCAGTACCAGGCCATTGGATTCAGTAAAACATTGATTACTTAGAGGAGCACTTAAGTGAATTTAAGGCTTTCTGAAAAAATCGCAATATGCTTTTATTTAACTAGTAGAGAAAGATGACAAATTTATTGAGTTCCAAATTTATTGAGGTTTAAGTGTTAACTTAAATTATATCCCTAAAAAAAATCAGTATGCAGATTTTTTCAAACACTCACTATCTAAGAATTTCTTAACGCTTTAATCTTAGAACACAGAATATATTGTAGCAGATTATTTAATATAAATGTCACTTCAATTTAATACCTCAGAAAAGTAAATCATCTTTTAGTTTTCTTAAATGTACTAGATCTGACATGCCATCAGTATACCAGTGAAATAAACTGTCAAATCTTCTCATCTATATTTTCGGTGAATTAACAATTAGAAAATGCTAGAATCTATCATAATATTTAAAATAACAGTAGCTAAACTCATGATATGTTTCCCATGCATTATTTATGACAAATCCATCAGATAAAAATATAAATAAAAGAAAACTGAGACACAAAGAAGTTAAGTAACTCTCTCTCAAAGGCACACAGCTGAGGTCAGAGCTGAAAGTCAAACCTAGGCAATTTTATTTTTCAGAATCCCTATCAGTCAGTGGTATAGCATCAGACTATATTTGATATTTAAAATTAACTTTACCTAAAAGGTAAACATATAAATGTTCGATGCTTTAAATGAATGTAAAAGGGGACTAAACATAACATGTTACAAACAAAAAGACACTTTGCGCTAGAACAGCTTTGTTATGGATTGAATACTGTTATATCCCGCAAATACACGTTGAAACCTAACGTCTAAGAATAATCGAGGTAGGGCTTTGTGAAGTAATTAGGTCATGAGGATGCGGGGCTTCTAAAGGGGATTAGTGCCCTTATAAAAACAGATCCCAGAGAGTTTCTCTTGACCCTTCTGTCTTACAAGGTCACAGAGAAAAAACGTCACCAAGAACCAGGAGGCAGACCATCAAAAGACAAGATCTGCTCACGTGTTGAGTTCCAGCTTCTTAGTCTTCAGATTTTTGATCAATACTTGCTCTTCAAGGTACCTCGTCTAAGGTATTTTGTTACATCATTCTCAATGGAATAAGACATTCTTTTTTTTTTTTGCCTTTTTTTTTTTTGGAGGGGTGGGGGGTTACACCCAGTGATGCTCAGGGATTATTCCTGGATTTTGCACTCAGGAATCCCTCCTGGCAGTGCTCAGTGGACTATATGGGATTCTGGGAATCGAACATGGGTTGGCCACATACAAGGCAAACGCCCTACCCGCTATGCTATCACTCCAGCCCCAAGAATAAGACATTCATACCCATGGATTTTTCCAGATTCTGTTCCAATGGTTTTCTTCATTTTCATGACAAATAATTTTTTTCACACACTTTTTAGGTACCCAGTTTCTTCTGCTGATACAACACTGATCATATTAGGTGTCGCTAAAAGTTTCTGTAGTTGTTTTGGGCTTTGTTTTTAGCAAGGTTATTAGCTCTGCAGGAGCAAGAAACATGGGGATGTTCTTCCTCATCACCAGAACTTTCAGAAGATCTACTACAAAAAGCTCTTGAAAGTTGGGTGAAAGGTTGAGTGAATTCATAAACAAGTATTTACTCCAGCCAATGGTTCCACGACTATTATTCTCCACACAAGAGACAAAGAACTATCAGAAATCAAAAGGAACTTGTCTTAAAGATGCCTTCTTAGGGCAGGAATGATAGAACAGGGGTACGGCACTTGCTTTGCATGTAGCTGTCCCAGGTTCTATCTCCAGCACCCCATTGTCTCTGAGCCTCCCTAGGAGTGATCGCTGAGTTCAGAGCCAGGAGTAAACCCTGAGCACTCTTGAGTCTATTCCCCCAACAACAACCACCCGCCCCTGACCACGTGATGCAAATACTAAAACTAACTAATGTCTGCAAGAAATAATTCCAGCTTGGGCTAGTGTTGCCCCTTCCTCAAGACTGCAGGAATTAGGTAACTGCTGTATTTTCTATCTAAGCAACCTTTAACGTAATAATAGACTATTAATTCCCCTTCCCCAAAATATTTGTCCTTAATCAAATAAATCTGTTCCGTTTATTGTAATAGGTGTGTAAACACTGTTAAAGAGGGTTTCTTGCCAATAAATAACATGCCCTGCAACTTAAAAGTCATGCTAACACATGTTAACTTTCTCTTAGTTGTACCTACTGTTTCATATTTTTAGAGACTCTTCCACGGGGACACACTGTAGCCCATTTACCACCTCTCACGTTTTAATAATATTTTTAAGAAATCCATTCTAAGAAATTGCTGGAAACACTTAGGGGAATTGCTAAATAATTCCACAGTTGTTCTGCTTAAACATCTTAAGTGCTGGACTACATAAGATCACTGCTTTTTCATTTTATTTTTTGTTTCGCATGAAACAATATGACTATCACTGCTATTGTCCTCCCAAATAAAATGTTGAAACTGAATGTTTAAAGCTTTCTTATGGCTGAATTAAATTGTGATAACTTTAAATTTGAAAAAAGTGGTGTTTCAATTTAACACACGGAATAGGCTTTTCAAAACACTAGTGTACAGGAAATTGCAAAGCAATTTATTTATTTTTTTGCTGTGTTGCATGGCATGAACTCTTTTGTGGGATTATTTTATTTGAAAGGTTAAGGGTTCCTTTCTTTGTGATGATATATATACATACATATATGTATATGTGTATATATATGGTTTATTTTTATTACAATGCAGGATTATTGCTTTTCAAAGGGTGATGTCACAAGAGGCATGCTGTAAAAATCTGGAGACACTGCCAGTAATTAAGCCACTGGGTGGTCTAAAAATTGTCTCCATTACATCGTTGTTTCTTTGTTAGTTCTCCCTATTTTGGAAAAGAAAATATTTGTTTTCTTTCACATAGTTCTTATATGCTAAATGAATAAACCTTTATTTTATCATTTAATAGAGTATTTTAACACATGAACTTCTACATTTATAATGCATGGTCCTTGCTTTGATTTGCAATCAACTGTCAAAATCATATTTAATGAGTGTCCAGGGTTACAATATTTAATGTGCTAAAGCTGTTCTACTTAAAAAATCCACAGTTTTCCCAAATGTTTATATAATTGAATTGAAAATGTGTCCATTTTGAAATCAAAATTACTTTCAAATATCCATCATTCTGCAAACCAAGATATTACATGTCTACAGCTTAGAATATTATGCTAAAGAGATGCTACACAGATTTTGCTTCTCTGTATGTGTGTTTGCATTTCGAAGAGCGAAATATCTTTTGCTCTTTCTCTCTCACTCCCTCCTTCCCTTCTCTGTCCTCTCTTACATTCGTATATTCATATTTAATTATAAGATGTGATTATGAGAACTGAATATAAATTATGTTTGTGAGTTGAGTTCTCTTACCAAAGTGAGAAAATTTGTAGTGAGTTTTCTGATAGGGCTTAGTATGTATTTCATAATAATTTATTAAAAGTTAAACTTTGTATATTTGGGTTTCTTTTTTGAGCCTGGTTAAACAAGGATACATGTATCTACACAGTAGCAACAGAGATATATCAGTGCCCCAAATCTTTGATATTTGCTCTGTCAAGAGAAAATATCTCCTTACATAGCAATAGCTGTGATTGTGTTTCAAGGTCTTGACAAGAGAGTTTGTCCTGAATTATCGCTTAGTGCACATGTCCGCTTATTAGTGGAGGTTTGAGACAAATATATGAAGGAGGAAGCGTTGTGACCACAGAGGCAGAGTCTTGAATGATGCCGCCATAAACCAAAGATGCCAAGGAATACAGGCCAACTCCAGAAACCAGCGGAGACAAGCAACCAATTCTCCCTCAGCATGCTGATAGGCATTGCACAATGTCAACTCCGCCAAATTCTGGGCAAATCTCCATAACTGATCAATGAAAGAGAGCAATGTATTGGAAGAAAATTTGTGTGGGTCTCAGAAAAATCTATATTTCATCAGGTTTCATCAGTGATTGACCAGCTAATTTCTGTGCCACTCTCATCTTTATAAAGTAAGTATTGATGTCTTTCTTATAGAATGAACCCAGGAGATGATATCACTGTATCACTGTCATCCTGTTGTTCATCGAGTTACTCGAACAGGCACCAGTTACGTCTCCATCCATCCCAGCCCTGAGATTTTAGCAGCCTCTCCTTACTCGTCTCTCCCAATGCTGCCATATTGGAGGCTCTTTCAGGGTCAGGGAATGAGAGGAATAAGTCAAGCATATGATTTGTCTAAGTAAAATGCCTGGTTTGAAAATGGCTTTATGGCATTTGAAGTTAAAAAAATTGGTTCAAGTCACATGACAATAGGTATAGAAAATTTGACAAAGTTGTTGTTGGCTATATATATTACCATGCTCTGTTTTTGAAGAAAGCATAGAGTTAAATGAAAATATAAACAATAAAAGATGGTGTGTGTCTTATTTCATTTGGGCTGTTACTGAAAAAAATAAAAGATACCATGAGTGGTGTGACTTAAATATAACAAACAAATATTTCTCACAGTTTTGGAAGTTTGCAAGTACCTGTAGATTTAGTATCTGGTGAGTGATTCCTGGTTCATAGCCATTCACTGTGAGAATATATGAGGACTAAGTGAGTTTTCTTGGGTGTCTTTTAGATGGGAACTAATCTTAATTACGAGAGCTCCATCTTCGTGATTTAATCATCAGAAAAAGATCTTATCTCCTAATGCCTTCAACATATGAATTTTGTGTGGACACAAACATTCAGATCATAACAATTTAGTTTAATGAAATCGTCATTTGACTAGAAATCCAATTCTGTATAAGTCCCAGGCTTCCTCTCAACTCAATTTACTTGACAGATTGGAGGAACACTTGTATTTCATCCAAATAAAGGTACAGTGGATTTATAGATTGAAATAACTATCCTAAAAGGCTAACTTATATTCTGACATTCAGTGCATATATATTAAGCTTTATTCTAATAGGCTTTCATTAAAATTTTGGAATGAAAGATTTGCAATTTATAACTTGAGATGGTTTGTCTTTTTTAGGTCGAAATTTCTACTCATTAACACATTTCAACAGAATTATTGATAATTTTATAAAAGACAACAAATGGAAAGCATTTTGTGTCAACATTTTTCTGAATATTATGAATATTAATTTGAAATAGGTTTTGAATAAAGCAAATTATATGCATTTTTAGAAAAGAAACACAAATAAAAATGAAACGCAAATAGATTATGTGGTAAAATAGGTGAGAAAATTTAATAAATTCATCAAGATTTTTAAAAAATGACAAATTTTCCCTTTGGGTTACCTGTACTGCATTCTCAAAACCTTTAATTGTTAGGCTGGAGGACTAGTACAAGGGTTTAAAGGTGCTTTTTTGCACACTGCAGACCCCAGTTCAATTCCCAGAAGTGCATATGTCCCCCTGAGCAATGCCAGGAGTAATTCCTAAACTCAGAGCCAGGAATAAACCCTGAGTACAACCAGGTATCAAGGTACAGAGAGGGAAAATTTTAAATTTTAAATTATCACCTACCTTTGGAATAAAGCATAAAAGACCCTGAAATTTGATGACTTTATCATTCTTCAAAAATAAAGATGATTGCATCAATTTATCACCGCCAGCAGTAAGACAAGATTTTTTGAGTGATTTTTCTGAGTATTGACAATGTATCCTTATGAACTCTCTCTCAAGCTTCTCTTACAACCAGCAGAATACATTTCCAAATGGCTAACTTTTTACATTTCCAAGGCCATCAAAAGCATAGATCTTGAACAAAGCAACCTTGCATTCACTTACGTGTGATCAAATCGATGACCCCAACCTCATTAGCACATTTTCTAACCCACGAATAAAGCTATCGTGAACTCCTTCCTCTGGGAGAAGTTGTCAGAGCTCACTCTTATATGAAGGCTTCAAAATCCCCAGAAAAGAATACCATGAGAAGAAATAATGATCCAGTCCTTATACTCTGACTTTATATGTACACTCAAGTCACTGGTTTATCTACATTAATGAAGGATGTTTATGATCTCATATTTATTTTGGATTTATTATGGCTATCAGATTTTTAGAAACATAAATGACTTAATTTTATAGTGCTTTCTTGAAAAAGGGAAAGTATTATAGAGTCCATCAGGGATACTAAAAAAAGGAATAGAATTTTTCATTTATATGTCAGAATATAGCTGTTTATTATAAATGATCACCACAGGCTCAATATAGCACTGTAGCACTGTCTTCTCATTGTTCATTGATTTGCTCGAGCGGGCACCAGTAATGTCTCACAACAAATTGTGAGACTTGTTGTTACTCTTTTTGGCATATCGAATATGCCATGGGGAGCTTTCCAGGCTTGTCATGCGGATGAAATACTCTCAGTAGCTTGCTGGGCTCTCGAAGAGGGGCAGAGGAATCAAACCTGGGTCGGCTGCATGCAAGGCAAATGCCCTACCTGCTGTGCTATTGCTCCAGCCCAGGCTCCATATATGGCATATAAATAATAAAAATCATTATCCACACAAAGAATTTCAAAAATAATTTATTAAAAAATCCAGACCTACCACAAATGAGTTTCACTGAAAGGTACATCATAGACTTAATTGAGTTGATATGTCTTAGGGAGCCCGGCATTCAGAACCTGAAAACATGAGAATGTCAAATGTCGCAGTAGCTTTTCCAAATTTATTGTCTATCCATTTGTCATTGTAGCAGAAGAAAATAAATTGTAGATGCTAATTGTCAGTTCAGCAAAGACTCCAAAGTGCCCCACGCTAATTGCATAACCTGCAAAATTCTTGGTCAGACTCCACTTCCAACGTGTACAGTCAATAAGCCTGACAGTAAAATGTATGTTCAAAGTCCTCAGCAAAGGGTAAATTAGAGTATTACAAATGTGGAGATAGCTGAAAGATATTTCATTTCATTCATTAGGGATGGTCTAACTTAGTTCATCTAAGCTCTGTTTCAATTACATAGCTGCTTTTCTTAATTTTTGAATGAGTGCTGTAATTATGGCCCACATGCCGAATAGTTTGATCTATTGTACGTGGCAAGTACTTAGTGTTGTGTACCACTGAGTTCATTAAATTTCCCTAATCTGAATTTTTTGCATTGCACTTCCTTGCAAAAAATTATTCAAATCATGTTTTAAGTTGCTTCAACTTGAGACTGTGTTTAATAGTTAAAGAATTGGTATTAGTTATTGGTTTAAAAATTTATTTCAAACTTGGGGGTATCTTTAGGAAGACCAAAAAGCTGATATGCTATAAAATCAAAGAGCAGAAGGGAGGGGGAGGGGTATACATAGCCATTTTATGCTTCATTTATGGTTCTAAAAGTTAAAACTGTGAAATATAGAATTGCCTTATGATTCAGATTTCTCATCTGTCAAAAGCAATTAATATTTTCATCAACAATATAAAAATTTTTCATTCTGCAAATCAAAATTTTCAAAGAGTTTTACATGTTCACTCATATATAGTATTATTAGAAGAATTAGTAAATCAATGTAGGTAAAGTATTCAACACAATGAGTAGACTATATTAAGTACATGCAAGATAAATGTTATGCCTTTCTAAAGCATAATTATCAATATTTTAAGAGTCAGGTAAATGTGAAGAAAAACATACAAACTATATTGGTCATTTAAATATCAAAGCTGCTTTATCCCATGATAATTTTTCCCTATGGTACCACATGAAAATCCTTTAAGCCATATTTAAGACTGAGGCAGCATTCTCTTTTTTTTTTCTATTTTATTTTATTGAATCATCATGAGATACACAGTGACAAAATTGTTCATTATTGGATTTCAGTCATACAATGTTCCAACACCCGTCCCCTCACCAATGTGCCCAGTTACCCCCCATGCCCCTCCCCCATAACAGACACCCCTCTCTAAACAGGTGTCTGAATCAGCAGAGAGCAGAACCCCAGCCAAGCACACGCAGGCAATGAATCCAGGTGCTAAGGGCCAAGTCTGGGAGCCATGAGTTCATTCTATAATCTGGTCGCTAACGCAAGGTGGGAAAGTGTGACTAACACAATAAACTATAGCTAAAACTCCAAGTTAGAGCCAAGGATCATTAGGAGTAAAGTGAGCAAAGCCAGGAACCACTACAAAGCCAGAGGCATGGGTGAACGGATAACCTCCAATTGGCAGTGTCACTGATAAAGATGCAGACCCACGATTGGAATTTCCATGGAGCACCTCAAGTCGCCAAGGGATAGCCACTTGGGTCATTTCTTTTGCCTTTTGATCCTTTACTCAAGGAAACTGCCTAGATAGTTGTTAGTCTAATGCTGCAATTATGTTTACTTCGTGAATATGAGAGCACTCTCTCTACTCCAGAGCCTATAAGATGTCATCTCCCTAAAGAGACATATGAGGTTAGGATAGGAACTTGATACATTTTCTTATGTTCAATTTAAAGATCACATCATCTTCTGAGAAAATTGCCATGAATCTCACAATACGCTCAAAGCTCCAGGTCTACTATCTATTCATTCATTATGTTTAAAATCATACAACTGTATCTTTTCTTCACATGTATTATTTGACTTTATCCTGAGGTCGGTTCAAGGCTTGAGAGATAATGAAGAGAAATGTTAAATATCTCTTAATTTTTAAATAGCTCTTAATTTTTATAAAATCGAATTTTAATGGTAATAGCAATACCAATATTATATATAAATAATGAATATTTTATACCATACTAGATGCATTGAATATATATATTTATATAACAGAAAAAAGATCTTACCTAAAATTATAAATGTATTTGATATTTAAACAAATATATTCTATAAAATATAGCATACCTTAGAACAATATTTTATAATATAAAGTTTTCAACTATCCATTATTACTGAGTTGTCATAGAGCTGTTGCATCTTTTGGTAGATAATGTTATTATCACAATGACGATTATCCCTGGCCTGTTCAACTTAAGGTCATATTAGTTAATATATTTTTTTCACTTTATTTAAACACCACACTTTGCAGTTATTCATCATGCAGTTGTTACGTGCTTCTGATGTTCTAACATCAATCCTGCTCCTGGAGTGAACCTTCCTCCACCATTGTCCCCATTTTCCCAACCACTGCCAAAGCCTGTCCCCTTAGCAGACACACACTAATTTGTTTTATATTACTCGTTACAACCTAATAGCTAAAAAGATTTATCAAAAATATTTCAGCAGGAGCTGGAGCGATAACTTAGCGGGTAGGGCGCTTGCTTTGCATGCGGTCGACCCAGGTTCGATTCCCAGCATCCCATATGGTCCCCAGAGCACCGCCAGGGGTAATTCCTGAGTGCAGAGCCAGAAGTAACCCCTGTGCATCGCCGGGTGTGACCCAAAAAGCAAAAAAAAATTTCAGCAAAAGAAAATTTGTGAAAATTGTTATATCTTACCACAGAGTTCAGTCTTTGAGAATCGGCTAAGTTATTTAACACTAGTTGAGTCTTCTGTTATTACTTTTGTTTGTTGAGTCGAGTTGGCTTCTATTTGTCTTTCTCATATAATTTGCTGTGCTCCCACTGTATTTCAATACTGTGGAATTTGAGGTGGTGCTGTGGCCATGCAGTCCAGGAACTGCAGAATCTGTGTAACTGGCATGAGTCTGCAGGGACTCTTAGTGAAGCTGTGCAATTAGGTCATAGGCTGGCATGGTGGTAGCAGGACTCATGGGTGTGGCTGGTGGGACTTTGGTAGGGAAGGTATTCCACCTGCTCCTCTCCCAGGGCACCCCAGCACTTTCAGCTTGAAGACCTGTGTGCCCATGAATTTCAGTTGCTTGACTTGCATCTCATCTCATCTCATCTCATCTCATCTCATCTCATCTCATCTCATCTCATCTGAGATTTAATTTGTGAATCTGAAGAACAGGGCTACTGAGTTAGTTGACATGGCAGTGGCTATGGGGGGTGTCAATGTTACTTTAAAGCAACCACTTGAATGACTATTACCTAGAATGGTAAAATGACGGTTGCTTAGAACAGTTACAACCTTGACTCTATCAATTATTATATCAATGACTAGGGAAGCAACTGAATACTACGGGAAATTATACTTTGGGAGGGTAGGGGATCTTATGAAAAAACACAAAGAAACTGAAGTAATCACAGTTCTTTAAAAATAAAGGTATAAGCAACAAAAATCAGAGATGTAAACAATAAACTTTAATCTTGCCTTCTTGTTTCTATAATCACAAATGCTAATGAGAATTGATT